>NW_027202427.1:1805000-2487500 GCF_024711535.1 Dipodomys merriami
CACCCCCCACACCCTCCACCCCCGTCAGGCCCAGGGATGGGAAGTCGGATGAGGAATGATCTGGTGGGGATGTGCGTTGTCAGGCCGAGTGTCTGGGACATTTCCTAGAGCTCTCGACGCCAGGTCGGCCATCGTGAGCGAGGAAGGCTAATTAAGGGAAGCGGAGGACCGTAGCCAAGCAATTCCGGTGTTCTGAGAAAATCAGGCAGCCACCCTGCGAAGTGCTAAGTAAGCACCCAGCCTGCCTCAGAGGCCAAGAGCCAGCCTTAGCAATGAATGTGGAGTCAGGCCCCAGACACCCCCAGCTAGAGTCCCCAGGGAGGACTCGGGGCGATGGCTCAGAGGAAGGACAGGCGAACACAGCAAGGACGCACAGGTGCACGCCGCCTGACCCCTCCACACCTCCAACAAAGACAAAAACGCAAAGACAGCACCACAAGCATTGACAGGAACCGGGACCAGCAGGCCGCCCCGCGCACAGGCAGACGGGACGGCCCCCGGAAGCCCCCAGGCAGGATGGTTGCAGGCTAAAGACACGCGTTACCACGCACGCCCGGCGGCACGCGCCCGCTCACCTTAGTGGACGCCAGCGTGCACCTCCACACAGAGACGTGCACACAAAAGTGCATAGCAGCATTGCTCAGGAGTAGAAACGACCCAAATGTCTGCCCACTGGGGTGAATTCCATACCATGGAATATGACTCAGCTGCCAAAAGGAATGAAGCGTTGCTACCTGCATCCTACAGATGAAACTGTGCACGGTAAACAAACAACAAACAAACAAACAAAAAAGCAGAACAGTCTTTAAAGAATGCATGCTCAGTGGCTTCACAGCTTTAATCCTAGCTGCTCAGGAGGCTGAAGTCAGAGGATCCAATTTCAAAGCCTGGGCAGACAAACCTGAGAGGCTCTTCTCTCCAATTAACCAGCAGGGAGCAGAAAGTAGAGGTGTGGCTCAAATGGCAGAGCAGCAGTCTTCAGCAAAAAAAAAAAAAAAAAAAAAAAAGAAAGAAAATGCTAATCAAGAGCCAGAGGTGCTGGGCACCGGCTGGCGCCTGTCACCCTAGCTACTCAGGAGGCCGAGATCTGAGGCTCACGGTTCAAAGCCAGCCCCGGCCCTACTCCTTCCCCGGCAGCCACCATACTCCTGCTGGCGTTCTCTCACCCGGGAGCCTCAGTTGCCCGCTGACCTCCAGCGTCCACGTCCCTAGATTCGGCTCGCAGTGAGCTGAGACCATGTAGGGGGAGAAGGGCCACGCGTGGACAGACCGTGGTCAGCTGTCCTTCCAGCCAGTGGTGCCCTGGCCCGCCATCTCCAGAGGCCCCCAGTCACCAGCTCTGCGGGCGCCAGCGCCCCTCGGAGGCCGCTGCTGTTTCTAAAGAACTCGCAGCCCTGACCCCATCCTGCCTTCCTGTGCCTGCCTGCTTCACCGTCCCACCAGCCTGTTGGCACAGATGAATCACCCTGCCCGGAATCCCGCCGCCCGCCGCCTGGGCCCACGCGTGCCTGCAAAGCCTCCCGCCTCTGGCTGGACCCCGGGGTGTCCCATGCCCTCTCCCCCTCACCCCAGCCCAGGTGCAGCCCCTGAGGCTCCTCCCCCGGCCCCTGGCTACAGCAGGGCGCAGGGCACCAGCACCCTCCACGGAGGCCTCTGGGTGCTGGTCTTCCCTTGGAATGGGAAGATGGGTCAGGTCTGCTCTGCGCATGTCCCCCACGCAGGGACCCAAGGCCCCAAGGACACAGGGCATTGGCCTCGTCCATGGATGACACGCACAGCAATTACACCCCCAGGGCTGGGGGAGGGTGGGGCGGGAATCGCTGGCCCTGGCTTCAGAGCGGCCGTGGGGCGGGGTCACTGCGGCAGATTCGGTGCCAAGAGCTTCACCAGCCTGATCCCACCCGGCCGCCCCCCAAGCCGGGCGGGCTGGGGACCGTGCGGATCCTCATCTTAACCTCCTGTCGGTGGTCCCGGCCTGTCCTGACAGCTACTTGGGGAAATGAGATCAAGAGGAATGCAGTTCCAGAGGAGCAGAAGCAAAAGCGTACTGCCAAAAATAAAATTAATAAAATAGGAATGGAAAATAAAACTAGCTCAGAGTTCACTTCTATCGCTGATCTGCCCCCTGGCCCTGGGAAAGACTCATTCACTCCTCCCCCATCCCCCCCCCCCGTGGGGTAGAAGAGCGTGTGTGTGTGTGTGTGTGTGTGTGTGTGTGTGTGTGTGTGTGTGTGTGTGTGTGTGGTTCTTGGGACTTGAACTCAGGGCCTGGGCACTGTCCCTGAGCTCTTTTGCTCAAGGCTCTACCACAGGAGCCATAGCTCCATATCTGGATTTTGATGGTTAATTAGAGAGAAGAATCGCACAGGCTTTCCTGCCCGGGCTGGCTTTGAACCTTGATCCTCAGATCTCAGCCTCCTGAGTAGCTAGGATGTCAGGCCTGAGCCCTGGTGCCCGGCTGGGGTGAGCTCTTAAGTCACAGGGAAAAAATGCAGGTGGTGGTGCTGCCCCTGCCCACGTTTCCTCCTTTGTAGCCTGCAGAAGCTTTGAGGCCTGGGCGCTGGCTCCGGGCAGCTTCCGGCCGCCAAGAGCCACTTGCGGAACACAATCGGTCTTTGCTGTACAGAGAAAAGAATGAAGGTGTGCTATCGTTAGCAATAAATAGACTGCAAGCCTGCACTTCAGCTCAAACCTCTAATCTCAGCTACTCGGGAGGTAGAGATGTGTGGGACCAGAGTTTGAGGCCAGCCAAGGCCTTAAAGTTTGTGAGGCGTCTCCCCCATCTATGTATTTATTATTTATTTATGAATGTATGTATTTATTTATTTATTTCTGTCGGTTGTGGGGCTTGAACTCTGGGCCTGGGCACTGTCCCTGTGCTGCTCAGCTCAAGGCGAGCGCTCTACCACTTGAACCACAGCGCCACTTCCGGTTTTCTGGGTGATTTATTGGAGATAAGAGTCTCACAGCTGTTCTTTTTTTTTTTTTTTTCACAGCTGTTCTTGCCTGGGCTGGCTTTGAACCATGATCCTCAGATCTCAGCCTCCTGAGTAGCTAGGATGACAGGCGTGAGCCACCGGCGCCTGGAGAGACCCTCTATCTAAACTCATGTCTGCCACTGTGGCACACACACACCATCCCCAGCAATAGAAGGAAGTACAAGTAGGAGGACTGCAGCCTAGGCACCGAGCAAGACCCTACCGCCAAGATCACCAGGGCAAAAAGGGCTCGGGTGGTAGACAGCCTGCCTGACCTGAGTTCAAACCCCAGTGCGGCCAAAAATGGACATAAAGTAAAATAATGGGGGGAGGGGGAGACGCATCTAGGAGAAGGGCTAGGCAGTAAGTGGCCACTCGGCTTTGTCTCTGGCCCCAAGTCTTCTTGTCACCACATGCTTTTCTTACCACCACGTCCCAAGTGCTTTGGCTTCTCTATTTTCTTAGTGGTTCTCAGTTCAGATGCACACGGACCAGGTGACATGCCTGGAATGCTTTTCAAAACTACTCAGAAGCCAGGTACTGGTGGCTCACGCCGGTAATCCCAGCTACTCAGGAGGCTGAGATCTGAGGATCACGGTTCAAAGCCAGCCCAGGCAGGAAAGTCTGTAAGACTCTTCTCTCCAAAGAGCCATCAAAATCCCAAAAGTGGAGCTATGGCTCACGTGGTAGAACGCTAACCTTGAGCAAAAAAAAAAACTCACCTGGGAAGCATCCTCTGCCCTCCTTGTGGTCCGAGACGTGGCATTCAGGATCCATTCTTCTGTGGCCTCTGCCCCAGAGAAGATTTTGTCAGCCTGGACCCTCATCGGTGCTCAGTAAAGTCTCCACACATGGGTGAAGCTTTCAGGACCTGCAGGGACCTGTAAGAACACTTGCCCAGCATGCACAGGGCACCACACAAGTAAGAAAATCGAGACGCCCCCTGCAGGAGGCGCCAGTGCATTACACCTGAGAGCAGGTCCTGTCTGGCCAGCAAGAGGGAAGCCATCTCAGTTTTGGTTTGACTTTGCTTCTCTCTGTGTAGCTGGTGAGGGTGGGGTTATTTTTGTTCCCCTGCGCTCATTAGTCATTGGTATTGCTTCTTTCGCTGAATTATCTGTTCCCAATTTACTAATTTACAGCAAGAAATGTAACTGCCAGAAAGGACCGGATACACGCGTCTTCCCGCCAGGGCCTGGGCTCTCTGAAGACCCGCTCCGCACAAAGCCAAACCCGGGCCCGAGCCGGGCTGGCTGTGGGGTTCTCCCGTCCAGAGGCTTTGGAGCAGAGTCCTGCCTCTGGGGTCCACTCCGCCCTCCACCCGTTCTTCCTCCCTCTGCCTTCCCACCCACCCAAGCTTTCTTTAGATGGAGAGGTTCTTTGCTGAGCTGCGTGTCTACACTCAGAGCTGCGAGCGGAGGCACGCCTGTGGTCCCGGTGCTCAGGAAGAGACAGGAAGATGGCTGGATCCTAAGAGCTCCAGACCCCGCTGGGCCGCACAGCCAGAGCCCAGCTCTTTACTACAACAAACAAACAAACAAAAAGAGCAGGGCGCCGGTGGCTCACGCCTGTCATCCTAGCTACTCAGGAGGCTGAGATCTGAGGATCATGGTTCAAAGCCAGCCCTGGCAGGAAAGTCTGTGAGACTCTGATCTCCTGTGAACCACCAGAAAACCAGAAGTGGCGCTGTGGCTCATGTGGTAGAGCGCTCACCTTGAGCTGAAGAGCGCAAGGACAGCACCCAGGCCCAGAGTTCAAAGCCCCACGACACACAGACTACAACACTGCCATCCCTAGGGCTCTAGGTCCTTATGAGCTCCTCCCTCTCTGGTCTCCTTGGGCTGAGCCCCATTCCTCTGGGGTTCACCGAGGGCCCGCGGGGGCCTTGTGCGGGGCATCTTCCTGGTGTCTGGGATCGTCGCCCCTCTGCAGCTGAAGCAGCTTCAGTGTCTGTACGCAGGGTACCCAAGCAAGTCTGAGTTACGCATGCCCTCCCTCAGCCTTTCCTGAGTCTCCATCACCCGCGTTCCTAAGACAGCACTCACAGCGCACCCCAACTTCTCAGGCTGGCTTGTCTTTCTAGCTGCCTACTTGGTGGTTCTAATCACACACACACACACACACACACACACACACATACACACATGCTCTCTCTCTCTCTCTCTCTCTCTCTCTCTCTCTCTCTCTCTCTCTCTCTCTCTCTCTCTCTCTCCTCTTTCTCAGCACTGGAGTTTGAACTCAGCTTCCTCAGTAGTCAGGATTACAGGCATGAGCTACAGTGCCCGGCCCCAGAGCTGACCGGAGGCCCTGAGGACATGCTCCTCCAGCATCCTGGAGTCAGGGCCGTGACTCAGGGCTTCCGGGGGCTTCCGGGGGCATCGCACCACCACCATCTGCCAGGGCAGAAAGCTTGGACTGGAGGAGGAGAGAGGAGCAAGCCCAGAAGGAAGAGTTGGAAGAAGGTTCTGGAACACGTGACTGTTTGCTTCTCCCATCAGAGACAGCTCTTAAACAAACAGCGCGCTTCCTCCATGAGCCCTCGTGTGGAATGCGCGGACTCTTCCTCCTGCTTTCTGCTGATTAAGTTCCCCCAAAACCCCCTGAAGAATTTTAATAAGAAATGCAAAAATCAACAACAGTGCTGCCGGCCCTTTCCTGTGATTAAAGAAGGGGAAAGCAAATATCGCAGATTGCACATATTTCATAAGAGGATGTTTGGTTTGGGTGAAAAAATATGAGAAAGAAAAGAAAAAGCGATTTTCTTTCTGGCAGCAGATCCCTGCCTTCGCTGCAGTCTGGTTTCGGGTTTGATGACTGCGACATTATTCCTGGTTTGCTGGAATTCGGGCCCAGGGACGCCCTGAGGAGGACGCGGCCGCCCCAGGGCGAAGGCCACGTTTGGCCTGTGGGGGTCCAGCCTCAGCGCAGGGCACGGGGCTGCCCAGAAAGGGAAGAAGAAAGAAGGGGGGCAGGAGGAGGAGGAAGAGAATGAGGAAGAGCAGGAGGAGGAAGAGCAGGAGGAGGAGGAGGAGGAGGAAGAGCAGGAGGAGGAAGAGCACGAGGAGGAAGAGAAAGGAAGAGCAGGAGGGGGAAGAGCATGAGGAGGAGGAGAATGAGGAAGAGCAGGAGGAGGAAGAGAATGAGGAAGAGCAGGAGGAGGAAGAGAATGAGGAAGAGGAGGCAGAAGATGGGTGACACCACCTGGGTTATGGCGGCGGCAGCAGCGGGGAATGAGGCCTGCAGGTGGAGGACGCGGGTTTGAATCCCCCTCCGCCTTCCTTGCTGGGGTCATGTTGGGAATGACAGGAAGCGTTTACTAAGAGAAAAGCCAGTGCCATCACGCCTGTCATCCCAGCTAGAGGGGAGGCTGAGGTCTGAGGATCCTGGTTTGAAGCCAGCCTGGGCAGGAAAACCTGTCAGATTCCCATCTCCAGTGAACGACCAAGAAGCCAGAAGTGGAGCCGTGTCTTGAGTGGTGCAATGCCAGCCTTGAGTGAAGAAGCTAAAGGCAGAGCTCACGACCTGAGTAAAAAGAAAGAGGCGCAGGGCACAAGCACTACCAGCCACCGGGTGGGCCGGGGAGGAGGTGTGGGGAGGGGGAGGGGCCGTGCCCCCCACCCCCCACCCCATCCCCAGCCTGCTTCCCCCAGAGCAGAGCGCCAGCCACCACCCTCAAATCCCAAACAGAAAAGTCTGACCTTGCTGTATTCTAGTCTTGTATTTATTTGCTTTCCTGAAACATCATTTCAGGGGCAAATACTTAAATATAAGAAATAGAGGTACACTGGTGGCTCAGGGCTGTCATCCTAGCTACTCAGGAGGCTGAGATCTGAGGATCACGGCTCAAAGCCAGCCCTGGCAGGAAAAGTCTGTGAGACTCTTATCTCCAGTAAACCACCAAAAAGCCAGAAGTAGATTGTGGCTCAAGTGGTACAGTAAAAAAAAAAAAAAAAAAAAGCTCAGGGACAGTGCCCAGGCCCTGAGTTCAAACCCCAGGGACTGGCACAAAGAAAAAGAAAAAAATGTAATGATTGCTCATATTTTCAACACCCATATTTACTTTTGTGAAGGAATAAAACATTAGAGATAAGGCTGAAGTCCCACCTCCCAGCTCCTACAGATGACTAATGACTAGGTGCATACACATCCTGTCTTTGTGTGTGTGTGTGTGTGTGTGTGTGAGAGAGAGAGAGAGAGAGAGAGAGAGAGAGAGAGAGAGAGAGACATTCCCAAGGCTTGAACATAGGGCCTGGGCACTGTCTCTGAGATTTTTTTTATTTTATTTTTTGTTCAAGGCTAATGCTCTGCAGCTTAAACCACAGCTTTGCGTCCAGCTTTTTTGGCTGTGATTAGAAATAAGACTCTCAGGGACTTTTCTGCCTGGGCTGGCTTTGACACATGACCCTCAGAACTTAGCCCCAGGAGTAGCTCGGATGACAGGTGTGAGCCACCGATGCCTGGCTCCTGGCAGTTTTAAATCATGTCACCTACCTGTCGGGACAGTCCCTGTATGAGGGCATCCAGTGTAGGTTTGATTTTCCAGCATGGTATATATCCCATGATTCATATCGTCCTGCAACTTGTCTTTTGAAATCCGTGATCACACACACGCACGCACACACACTGGGTATGCGTGATTGCTGGTGGGAAGGCACAGCCGGAGGTGCCATTCCGGGGCCCCGCGCCCGCTCACCTCTCTGACTATTTTCGCACCTGTAAAACGTGTGCACGCCCCGACCCCCCTGGTTCCGGGGGGAGCTGAGCCTGCCCTGCGGTGGAGGCGCCCAGGCCGCCGGGCCCGGGGAGAAACCTGCAGGGACACCGCCATCTGGTGGCCGCTCCGGGGCACTGCAGGGCCGGGCCGCGGCTCCCCGCTGTCTGCGGGGTAAAGTCCGAGGGCCCAGCCTGCGAGGCCCGGGCCTCCGCCGCCGCCCCGCCCGGCCCGGCCGACCTCACCCGCGCCGACCTCCGGCCCCGCCAGGCACGGCTCCTCCCCGAACCTCGGAGCCCACTGCCGCCGCCTGGCCTGCCTGGGCCTGGGCCCCTCGGGCCTCCCCCTGCCCCCCTCCTCCTCCCCCTCACCCCTGCAGCCCCTGCAGGCTCCGCTCCTGCGCCACCTCTTCCAGGAAGGCCCCCAGGCGCCTCCAAGCCCCCCAAGCCCACTGGCTGAGCTCCCTGGTCAGGCCGCACTGTTTCCTACCAGGAGATCAGGTGTGCAACAAGCCCTACACCCAGCCCAGCCTCCAGCCCTATGCCCAGCCCCACACCCAACCCTACACCCAGCCCTACGCCCAGCCCTACACCCAGCCTCCAGCCCTACGCCCAGCCCTACACCCAGCCCTATACCCTCCCTACATCCAGCCTCCCCGCTACACCCAGCCCTACACCCAGTCTCCAGCCCTATGCCCAGCCCTACACCTAGCCCCCCAGCCCTACACCCAGCCCTACACTTAGCCCCCAGCCCTACACCCAGCCCCCAGCCCTACACCCAGCCTCCAGCCTGTCATGGGAACCAGATACCCAAGGGCAGTGCGCACAGGGGACTGAAAATCCGGTGTAAAGCTTTCTTCCTGGACGTGCCCCACATGTTGCAAGGTGGTCCTGTGCACTGCTGCAGGGGCAGATGCAGCGTTCTGGGTTAGGACTCACGGGCCTAGTCATCTACGGCTGACACCCATGGCCTTTGCCACCCCTGGGTGCCCCACGCCCCTCCCAGCTGCTCCGCCTCAGCCCCCTGCCCTCTCAACTTGCACCCCGTCCCACCAAGAAAGGTACTTTCTGGGCTCCGCTTAGTGCCTGTTTTTTTGCCTGGGGGGGGGGAGGTTGATTTGTGACTTAACTGTTGTGAACTGCGCAGTCACGGCGGTGACTCGGGGTGGAGGGAATGTGTGCCTGATACAGCTCTTGGCACTGGTGGCTCCAGTGCCAAGCGTTGTCTTAATGAATCAACAGCTGATAGTCTATCAGGTGTCTTTAAATAGAAATGCACAATTCAGAAATTAAGCCCTGGCCTAGGAGAGATATATATGGAAATGCCACGAATTCGATTTTATATATGTGAGACTATTTCTGTGCCAGGACTGGGGCCTAAACTCAGGGACTTGCACTTCTGCCTGACTTTTTCCACTCAGGGCTGGTGTTCTACCACCAGAACCGTACCTCCACTCCTGGCTTTGCAGGAGTTAATTAGAGATAAGTTTCATAGACTTTTCTTCCCAGGCTAGCTTTGACCTATGATCTATGGATCTCAGCCTGGAGCACTAGGTGGGATTACAGGTGTGAGCCACAAACAACGGGCTTTGATTTTTTTTTTACTCTTTTATTATTTTTTATTGTAAAGATACATGCATGTATTTTAATTTTTTATTACCTTTCAGTGGTTGCACAAGAAGTTCCCTTTCTACAAAACCATGTCTGGCACTGTCAGCCACCGCTCCTAACCCACCCCTTCTCTCGCTTTCTATTTATTTTGGTCAGTCTGTCCCTCAGCTCTTCAGCTCACACTTGAGCCATGGCGCCACTTCCGGCTTTTTCTGTTTCTGGGGTGCTGAGGAATGGAACCCAGGGCCTCATGCATGCAAGGCAAGGGCTCTACCCCTGACCACCTTCCCAGCCCCACTTTCTTTTTGATTGAGGTCAGGTGATTGCATACATTTCACTTCTTCACAGTGTAGTGATTCTTAAGGCACAAACACCTTTTAACCTTCCCATTGGCTACCTTTGAATTTTAGGAATTCTAGTGCAGGCCAGGGGCGGTGGCTCACGCCACACATCCCGGAGGCTGAGGCGGGATGGGCCGAGCTCGGGGCCAGGCCGGGCGCACAGGGAAACGTTCTGATGATCGCGGTTCAAAGCCAGCCCGGGAGGAAAGTCCGTGAGGCCCTGATCGCCAAGGAACCACCCGGAAACCGGAAGCGGCGCTGTGGCTGGCGCGGTAGAGCGCTCCCTGGCGCTGCAGCGCCCAGGGCCCGAGTTCGAGCCCCACGACCGGCAGAACCACCCCCGCCACCCCCCGTGCAGGTGATCCAACATCCGGGATCCGCACGCCTGGGCGTCCCCGACTTTCCAGGGCGCCGACCCCGGGTGAGGGGCCCCAGGACCGTCCATGCCGAGCGCGGGTCCCCAGCGGCCGTGGCGGGGGCCGCTCCGGGCAGTGGGGCGCAGGGCCCGACCCGGACCGGGCTCCCGCCGCCCGCCCGGGCCGCCGCGTCGAGCAGCAGACGGGGCCGCGCTGCCCCGCGACGCCCTCGCGCACGCGCGCACGCGCGCACACGCGCACGCACCCGCTGACCCGGCAGCTGGGGCCCGAGGCGGACCGCGGGGGCTCGGGGACCCGCCGCGCGCAGGCGCACTGCGCTCGGCCGGCCGGGCGCTCCGCGGCTGCGCGCTCGGCTGCTTTTGCGACCGCTCTGCTTGACGGCAGCGGGTCAGCCCTCCCGGGAACCGGCGTTACCAGGTAACGGCAGGCGCGTGGGGAGCGGGAAGGGGTCCCGCGGCCGGGCCGGACCCTCACCTCGGGGCCGGGGCGCGGGCTGGGCCGCAGCCGGGCCGCTCCGGACGCGCCGGGCCCCGGCCCGCGGCTCGGGCTCCCCTGTGGCCCGTGGGCAGCCTCTCCCGCCAGACGTGCCTGTGCGTGCACCCCGTCTGGAGCCTCTCCCGCCCCGGGATGGTGGATGGATCTCCCCGCACCCATGGCAGCCCTCCCCACTGCCCTCCGCCCCCCACCTCGGCCCGGGACAGCCTCCTGTGGGGAAACTAGAGTGTCTGCTCAGCTGCCCTCCGTGGAGGACCCCCCCCCCCCCCGGCAGGACCGACCCTTGCAGTGGTCAGTTTTTCTTTTTCTTTTTCTTTTTCTTTTTTTTTTGGTCGGTCGTGGGTCTTGAACTCTGGGCCTGGGCACTGTCCCTCAGCTCTTCAGCTCAAGGCGAGCGCTCTACCACTTGAGCCACAGCGCCACTTCCGGTTTTCTGGTGGTTCATTGGAGATAAGAGTCTCACGGTCTTTCCTGCCCGGGCTGGCTTTGAACCGCGATCCTCAGATCTCAGCCTCCTGAATAGCTGGGATGACAGGTGTGAGCCACCGGTGCCCGGCTCAGTTTTTCTAAGTGATAGATTTATTTTATTTTATGCTAGTCCTAGAGCTTGAACTCAGAACCCGGGTGCTGTTCCTGAACTTTTGTGCTCAAGCCTGGGGCTCTACCACTTGAGTTACAACTCCACTTCTGGCTTTTTGATAGTTCATTGGAGATAAGAGTCTCATGAACTTTCCTGCCCGGTCTGCCTTCCAACTGTGATCCTCAGATTTCAGCTTCCTAAATTGCTAAGATTACAGGTGTGAGTCACCAGCACCCAGAAGGTTTATTTAGGTGGGGGGGGTTCGGGGGATTTTTTTTTTGTCCTAAGTCCAGCACTCAAAGTCAGCACCTGATGCTTGCTTTCATTTGTTGGTTGGCACTCTATGACCAGAGCCATGCCATCAACCCCAAATAGTGTGAGCATGCACATGTGCACATGCTCTCTCTCTATATATACATACACACACACATATATACATATATATACATAGAAACACACAAAAAATACTTTCTGACTTACCCTTTTAAAATGTACAGTTCAGCAGTCTTAGGGTTTAAAGATGGGCAGCAGCCCTATGATCAAATTTTAGAACATTTCATCACCCCAAAATAAACCGCATCTGTTCTCAGTCACTGCCGCTTCTCTCTCTGTTCAGCCAGGTAGCCACTCACCTGCCGTCACAGAGTCTGCTTATTCTGGATGCTCTATATTAAGGCCTCACATTTGCTCCTTTCCGTCTGTGTCTTTGACTTAGCCTAATGGTTTCAAGGCTCATCCATGTTGAATGTATTTGAACACATTCCTTTTTGTGGCCAAATAATATGCCATTGTGAGGATAGACCATCTATAGTTTGTCAGTCATTCTTGATGGACATTTGGACGTTTTCTCCTTTTTTGGCTGTTATGATGAACACAGCTGTGAGCATTCATGTACAAATGTTTCCATAGACAAGGGAGTTCACTTCTCTTAGATTCCGAATCTAGGGCCACAGTTCAGTTGTTGGATTTCTTGGAATGTCTCGAAGTGAGCTGTCAATTTGTTTTTTTTTAATTCTGAATGCTGTATCCAGGTCAAGGAGGACTCAGGCTAAGCTGTGAAGGTGGCACTGAGAAAAGCCCAGTTGCTCCGAAAGCCCCTGGGTGGGTGCCTGGCTGAGGAGGCGCGGGAGGCCCCGGGAAGGCGCCATCCTGGTGGGCGTTTGTCGTGGGGCCTTTGTCCCAGGAGACCCAGCACTGTGACTTCACAGCCAAGCCTCCACGTTGTCACCTTTCCTTGGAAACACCACCAGTGACTTCTTGGGGTCCCGAGCTGGAGAGCAATGTCCTGGTGTCTCACGTGTACCGGCCAGTCCTGTCTTCCAGCTAATTATGGGATACATATGTAATTCACAGACAGAAGGTGCTGGAGCCTGGGAATCTTAGCTCAGGTTTTACATGTCATTATTGTTTGCTTTTCTTTTTCCTTGTCTGCTCTCTAAAGAACACAGCCCTGAAGAATGGCAGAAGCAGTCTTCCATGCCCCAAAGAGGAAAAGAAGGGTGAATGAGAGCTATGAGTCTCCGTTGCCCATCCCGTTCTGGCAGGACCCCGGTCCCAGGCAGGGATGCCCACAGCTCCGCGCCGAGCTCATCAACAGCAGGGTGATCGTGAGGCGCTCGGAGGACATGAAGCAGCTGTACAGGAAAGTAAGTCCGGCTCCCTCCTGCCCGCCCTGAGCCCGCTGCCCTTCGCCAGCTCCCAAGCGGTGCCACCCACCCCCAGAAGCTCCAGAAGTCATACCACTCACCCGAATCCTGCCGGGAGCCAAGCAGGGTGGGTCAGATTAGCCACTCACAGCCCACTCAGTGAAATGGGGTCAATGGCTTGACCTTCGTGGTTCACTTATGAAAACAAAGCCAAGTCGTTTGTGGAGGTGTGGAAATGACCCTCACTCACCTGCCTTCTGTCCCCAGAGGAGTGGGTTCCAGGAGCCCAGCTGGGGGCGATGGAAGGGTGGGAGGGGCCTTCGAATGTTCTCAGTCCTCTGTGTGCTGGAAGGAGGCCAGGTTTGGTGTTGGCTGTTCTCCAGCGGAGGTGGTTTTGGCAGGGCACTGGTAGCATTTTGGTGGGATTTACAAGCACGCCTGACTAACCATGTGCCCTTTTCCCCAAAGGGCTACTTTGGAAAAGGTGTTCTTTCCAGAAGCCGGCCATGCTTCACGGGTTCAGATCCTAAGCTGGTTGCCACGTGGAAAGGTAAAGTTGAACAGCAAATCTTCATTTCCTTTCATCTGTGACCTTGCACCTAAAATTGAATGATGAGTTCTAAAGAAGAAGTAAGAAGCACACTGACAGTTTACCACTGCCCCAGAAGAGCAACTAGGAAATCTCATCTGGGTGCTGGTGGCTCACATTTTCCATGTAATCGTAGGTACTCAGAGGGCTGAGATCTGAGAATCCAGGTTCAAAGCCAGCCCAGGCAGGAAAGGTGTGAGACTATTATCTCTAGTTAACCACTAGAAAACTGGAAGTAGTGCTGTTATTAAAGTGGTAAAATACTAGCCTTGAGCAAAAAAGCTCAGGGACAGCACCCAAGCCCCGAGTTCAAACCCCTGAACTTTGTGGCTTGTGTCCAAGCTGTTCACAAACTCCTTCCTCAGCCTCACCAGGCTCGACTTTTTTTTTTTGGTCCAGTCGTGGGGCCTGAACTCGGCCTGGGCGCTGTCGCTCAGCTCTTCAGCTCAAGGCTAGCGCTCTACCACTTGAGCCACAGCGCCACTTCCGACTTTTTTCTTTTTTGCTTATGTGGTGCTGAGGAATCGAACCCAGGGCTTCAGGCATACAAGGCAAGCGCTCTATCACTGAGCCACCTTCCCAGCCCCCCCTTTTTTTTTTTAATAAAAAATAATCCTAATAGATGCAAACTTTTTAATTTTATCTATTTTTATCTAGTTTATTCTTTCATCGCTTGTACTTTTGGTATCATATTTTTAAAAATTGCCAAATCTAAATCATGCAGATTTTCTAGTTTTCTTCTAAGAGTATAATTGTTTTAGCTCCTCTGTTTAGGTTTTAGGTCCATTTTGAGTTAATTTTTTCATGTGGCATAAGATGAAGGTTCGGCTTCAGCTCTGCCTGGGAATCTCTCATTATTTCAGCATATGAACTTACTTTTTTAGGGGGAAGAGTGGGCTTTTGGTGTGGTTTAGTTGGTTGGTTGGTTTGGTTTTGTTTTTGATAGCCCTAGGGCTTGACCTCAGCCCAGACACAACCCACTTCTAGGAATTTATCTTAAAGATAAACTAGAAAAAATGGGGAAAGTGTTTATTGTAACACTGTTTTTAATATTCAAAGAATAAGAAAAATCCAGACACCCTTTAAAGGGACCAGTCACAAAAGCTAGTGTATTGGCATAATACAAAGCCTAGATCAGAGCCACAAGAAATACTGCTTAACAGAGTAAAGTCCTCACTGAGCGATGGTTTATCTAAAAAGGGAATAGTAATGTATGTTGAAGATGAAAGCACTTGAGAGGTTTGTCTAACTTGATTTAAACATCAGACACGTAGATATGTATTGAAATATCATGTTACCCCATTAGTAGTTACAATTGTTAAGTTTTTATGGGTTTTGATTTTGTGCCAATACTGGGACTTGAACTCAGGGCCATGTGCTCTTGCTTAGCATTCCTTCCTCACCTCAGCTCAAGGCTGATACTCTACAACTTGAGCCATAGCTCCACCTCTGGCTTTTTGCTGGTTAACTGGATATAAGAGTCTCTCAGATTTCTCTTCCCAGGCTGGCTTTGAATTGCACTCCTCAGATCTCAGCCTCCTAAAGTAGCTAGGATTACAAGTGTAAACCACCCAGTTGTTATGTTTTTATGCCCCAGTTGTATATTAATTTGGATTAGAGGCATGGCCTAGTGGTAGATTGCCTGCCTAGCAAGTATTAGGTCCTAAGTTCAAACCCCAATATCACCACAAAGAAAATTAAAAATAAAAACAAGAGCCAGGCGCCAGTGGCTCACACCTATCATCCTAGCTACTCAGGAGGCAGAGATCTGAGGATCTCAGTTCAAAGTCAGCCTGGGCAGGAAAATCTGTGAGAATCTTATCTCCAGTAAGCCACCAGAAAACCGGAAGTGGCACTGTGGCTCAAGCAGTAGAGTGCTAGCCTTGAGCTGAAGAGCTGAGGGGACAGTGCCCAGGCCCAGAGCTCAAAACCCACGACTGACAAATAAGTAAAAGCAAAAGGATAAGTTGATGTGGTGGTGTGTGCTTATAATGCCATCACTGTAGAGAAGGAGTGCAAGTGTGAGGCAGCCTGGGTCGTAGTGAGAGCCTGTCTCATAAAAAACAAGGATAAACCATTATTTTTAACTATGCCTAGGAGAGGGAATGAAACAGGTAGGAAAGAGATGGGACTTGGAAGTCTTACAGATATATAATTGTAAAACGAAGCTTTTTTCCAGAAACGCATCTTTCTAGGGAAGTTGTGAAATAAATGACAAGCATGTGGGTAGTTGGGTAACCCCTAGCGAATTATTTGAAGTAAATAACTTCATGGATGGATGGATGGATGGATGGATGGATGGATGTAGAGATAACAGTCTTGCTGTGTAACAAGGGCTAGCCTCCAACTCCCAATCCTCCTCCTAACACAGCCTCCCAAGTGCTGGAATCCCAAGCATGCACCACCATGCCTGGCTGTTATATAACTTGAAAACATAGAACTTTAGCTCTTTAGTCCTGGGGTAGACTTTGTGTCCCTTTCTCTTGCTGCAAAGATGCTGATGCCATTTGTAAAGCAGCCACGTTGATGGCTGTGCACAGCAGCCTTTTGCTCTCTAGACCGCAGGTTTGCCTGGAGGTCTCTGACCCGAGGGTGGTGGGTGGTGAATTGACCAGTCTCAAGGCAGAGAGAGAGGACCAGAACTGAAACCCAGATCACTCAGCAACCCCATGAGCACTTTAGAAAATGAGACCCAGCCGGGCGCTGGTGGCTTACGCCTGTAATCCTAGCAACTCAGGAGGCTGAGATCTGAGGATCGAGGTTCAAAGCCAGCCTGGTCAGGAGAGACCGTGAGACTCCTATATCCAATAAAACCACCAGAAAACTGGAAGTGGCGCTGTAGCTCAAGTGGTAGAGCGCTCACCTTGAGCTGAAGAGCTGAGGGACAGTGCCCAGGCCCAGAGTTCAAGCCCCACAGCCGACCAAAAAAAAAAGTGAGACCCATTGAGATTTCTTGAGCTGGAGCTGGAGCCTACACTTCCCAGGTCTGCGCCCACGTCCCCGCCCTTCCCCGCTACAGGGGCCTGTGCTCTGCTCTCCACCTGGCGTTCGCCCAAGTGGTTGGATGTGATGGAGAGGTGCCCTTCCCCCGCCGCCACTGCTGAGCTGGGGTGCAGAGTTGAGGGTCTGGAGAGCCCAGCGGCAGGGGCCAGGTTGGCTGAAGCGCTTGCCGGGCTGAGCGCAGGGAGGCATGGCCAGCAAAACAAGTACGCACACTCACCTTCCAGCTGCGTGCCTTCGTAAACCTGGCGTCACCTCGGACACTAATAGACCGTGTTTGTTGTTGCAGACGTGAAGACACGCATGCCTATAATCACGTCAAAGAAGTAAGTGACCTGAAGCTTGGCTTTCCTTATAGTTATAGCTCAAATAAGACTCTTAGGTAGCCTTTTTCACATGCAAGGTTTTTTCTTGTTTTGTTTTTGCATAGACAGGTTTTAGAGAATCTGAGTTTTATGTGGCTCGAATCATATTTGAAATGCATTAAGTGAACTCTCTGCTTTAATTTACTTACATTTTCATACTTTGTTAAATGGTGACTTAAGTCTTATCAAATGAAGCTCTTAAAAAAAAAAAAAAAAAAAAAAAGCCAGGCACCAGTGGCTCACACCTGTAATGCTAGCTTAGGAAATTTGAAGCCAACCTAGGCAGGAAGGTCTGTAAGACTCTTATCTCCAGTTAGCTATAAAAAGCAAGAAATGGAGCTGTGGCTCAAGTATTAGAACAAATAGTAGCCTTGGGCAAGACAAAGCTCAGGAACAGCACTCAGACCCGGAGTTCAAGCCCCAGGAACAGCACTGAAAACAAAAACCAAACAATAAATGCTTTTTTCATGACACTTAGAATATGCAGAAGTAGCCGGGCGCTGGTGGCTCACGCCTGTAATCCTAGCTACTCAGGAGGCTGAGATCTGAGGATTGCGGTTCAAAGCCAGCCCGGGCAGGAGAGACCGTGAGACTCCTATCTCCAATAAACCACCAGAAAACCGGAAGTGGCGCTGTAGCTCAAGTGGTAGAGCACTCGCTTTGAGCTGAAGAGCTGAGGGACAGCGCCCAGGCCCAGAGTTCAAGCCCCACGACCGACAAAAAAAAAAAAAAAAAAGAATATGCAGAAGTATATGAGGGCAACCTTTACCCAGGATCCGCTGTTGAAGAATGCTCCGGTTGTTCACTGTGCAGTCTTCCAGCCTGGTACAGACATGCTGGCACTGATGCATTTCTGCTTGCAGGTATGAGCGTCGTGTAGAATGGGCCACAGAGGTCATGCGGAGACAAGGCCAGGAGGAGAGCACAGTGTGCGAGATCCTCAAGGAGTTCACAAAACCTCTTGGACATCCTTGCACAGGGAGGAGCAAAAAGTGTGAACAGTGCGATGCCCGCGGCTCCCCGGTCGCCTCCACCCTGTGCCACACAGCAGAGCCCCAGGGCCCTTCTGTGACGAATGGAGACTCTGGACAGCGGGGTGGGCACCCTGATGGCCTGCAGGAGAGCTCTGGACACGACCTGCTTCCTGCACCCCCCCTCGAGGGACCCATGGTAGAGGAAACGGCAGCTCTGCCCCGAGAGCCCCTCAGCACCCAGAGCGGACATCAGCCATCAGGACAGAGGGGGTCCGAGCCTGAATACGTGCTCGTGGAAGAAGGCGTGTGTGATGAGCAGCAGGAGGCAGGCACCCCAGCGGAGGAAGTAAGTAAAAGAAAGCACCCCAATTCTCCTTAGGTGTGGGCAGCCCCCATTATCCACAGACTGAAAATACCTGGATTTGTCTTGATCTGGGGAGAGAGAAACCACACTGACACCACTTACCATAGTACGTTGTTACAGTTACTCTGTTAGTGGTTGTTGTTAACTCCTACTACACCCGATCTATAAGTTAGTTAAACTGTCTTGAGCGTGTCTGGATGGGGAGAAGCGGGGTTTGTATGGAGCTTCACTGGGACCCTTGGGCGCCCCCTGCAGATACAATAGTATGTATTGAGTTAGGGAGCCGCCTGGAAGTCACTCCCTCCACAGCCATCTGTTCTGGTCACTGGAGGCTCAGCTCTGCGCGCAGGCCTGTCAGCCCCAAGCATGTGGGATGAAGTTGGAGGGAACCTGCGGGCTGTCAGGGCCATTTCTTGGGACAATAGTAACTTGTTTAAATAACATGCTAGTAATATAAAGCAAGACCAATAATTCCTCTCCTTTGATGGGGAAAAAAAGAAATGCAGTGATCCTTTACATATGATCTGCAATACAGCCCGCATGAGAGAGAACGGGTTTATGAAGTCAAGAACATACGTTGATCGCAGAATCCAGCAAAATGCTCCAAGCTGCAACAAGACTCATAGACAAAGGGAGATCAAATAGGTTATTTTTATAAGCGAGGATTGTTTGTTCACAGTATTTCCAAGGCAGCTTTTTAGTTCGGGAGAGTTTATCATTTTAGAGCGCAGTGGCTCTATCAGGGCTTGCACTCGTTCCTGCTCTGTGCTTGATTTCTTTCCTTCTCCTCAGTGGGTGCACAGGCAGAGATTAACATGCCGGAGGAATCCATATAGGATCTTTGAGTATCTGCAGCTCAGCCTGGAGGAGGTACGTGTCCACCAAGCCTGTCAGCTCCCAGCGGGCCCTGCGGGATGCTTCCCGCGAGCCGGCCTTCGCAGCGGCCTCAGGGCACGGTTCTGAACAGAACACAGCCGTGGGTTTGGGGTCGCCATGAGCAGCCTCAGAAGCAGGCCTGCCTACATTTCCCTTCTCAGCCTTTTTCATTTGTTCTAAGTTGTGTGTTGGGGCTGAGGAGATAATGTCTGCTGTAGGCCAATGGTAGAGTGCTTACCTGTCATGACAAGGCCTAGATTAAAACCTTGGCACTGGGAAGTAGCACTGTGGCTCCAGTGGTAGAGCACTAGCCTTACACTGAAGAGCTGAGGGACAGTGCCCAGGCCCAGAGTTCAAGCCCCACAACCCATAAAAACAAAAACAAACCTTGGCACTGCTAAAGAAAGAAAATGTAAGCCGGGTGCCGGTGGCTCACGCCTGTAATCCTAGCTTACTCAGGAGGCTGAGATCTGAGGATCCCGGTTCAAAGCCAGCCCGGGCAGGAAAGTCCGTGAGACTCTTATCTCCAATAAACCACTAGAAAACAGGAAGTGGTGCTGTGGCTCAAGGGGGTAGAGCCCTTGCCTTGAGCTGAGGAGCTGAGGGACAGTGCCCAGGCCCAAAGTTCAAGCCCCACGAACGACCAAAAAAAAAAAAAAAAAGAAAATGTATTTGAGGACAATTCTCCTATTGTTTCATGGAGGATTAAAGAGGGTTCCTCTGGCATTTGTCTTGTGGTGGTGGTGGGGAGTGGGGGGGTTGAGATAGTTTTCTCACTACGTTTAGAACTAGGAACTAATCCTTTTGCCTTGGTCACCTGAGTGCTAGGACCACAGTCATACATTGCCACTCCCAGCTGAGTACTTGTTTTCTGTTTAGGATTTCAGATTGAATGTTTCAGCACTAATTTTCACCAGATTCTTTTTTTAATATGGCTTTGTTGAAATATAATTAACATACCATATAATTCACCATCTAAAGTATACAACCTTGGGGTAGGGATGTTATTGAAAAGAAAGAAAGAGATCATATTGTTGGTGGTGGTAGTAAAAGATACTATAAAATCATTAAAACAATGTAGTACTGGTGTAGGAGTGGAAAGATCAACCAGAAGAGTCTACAACCATACCCACGCATAGATGAGAATTCAGAGTATGGTAAAAATAGTGTACCTTATCCATAAGGAAAAGACAATGGATCTGAGGTATGGAGCTGATTGGCCATGTGGGAAATAAGTCATAATCCTCCCTCCTATCCTATGTCAGAACAGGTGAAGTATCCCCGTGGTCCTGTGTGCTGGGCCGCTTGCCAGCTGGTGGATGGATTTGGGGGAAGTGACTGGATCCCAGAGGGCTCCGCCCACTCAGTGGACTCACCCCTCAAGGCTTCATAATAGGAGGGGAGGCAGGACCCGGTAGAGGAAGGGAGTTTCTAGCTTCGTCCTTTGGGGACTGTATCTGCCCTCCCCCCACCCTTCCTGTATTCTTCTCTGTTCCTGTCCTCATGCAGTGGGCTGTTCCTGTGAGCCCAGCCACTGATTGAAACCCGAGATCCTCTGAACCAAAGTAAATCTTCCCTCCGTTCATGCTACATCAGGCCTGCTGTCACATTAGTGCAAAGTCTGACTGGCACAGAGACATAAAGGAAGAAATTTTACGGAAAAAAGCAACAATAGTAAACAGATATTGGTGGCTCATGCCTTATAATCCTAGCTACTCAGGAGGCTGAGATGTGAGGAATGAGGTTCAAAGCCAACCCAGGCAGACAAACCTGTCATCCAGCAAAAAGTGGAGGTATGGCTCAAGTGGTAGAGCACCAGCCTTGAGTGAAAAAACTAAGCAAGAGTTCAAGCCCTAGCATTGGCACAAAAGATAAAAAGTTAAGAGGTATGAGCTGTCTTCTAAGAAACATAGCACATAGATTCCACTATTTAAAACTCCGTGTTGGGGGTATAGGTAAGTTGTAGAGCTTGTATAGCATGCCTGTGACATGGATTTGATCCCCAGACCATCACTGCAGAAAAAAGGGCTCAAGCCTAACCAGAGCACCGCCCGTCCGGAACTCATCTTCCCTTTTAGATTGGTTTCCAACTTCAGCTCCTGCGCCTGCCTCACTCAAATCCTCATCCTGTCTAGAGCACCCTTGCTCTCCTTGGCCTCTTTCCATCCTTGGGATGAGAACCCCAGGAAGCCCCTTTGTGGGGATGACAAAGCAGGGGTGTGCCCTGCTCACGGAGGACGCCGTCTGCCCCGTTTCCTGGTGCCACCCACGTGTTAGGTTAGGTGCTGGAGATGAGAATAGGAAATGGGCAGTCCCTGTAGCTGAGGGAGAGGTCGGTGGGACAGGAAGGGGCGTGAGCAGTTGTGCACCTCTGATAAGGCCTGCTGTGGAAGTGGTCGGCAGCCGAGCCGGCTCCACCGAGCTCCGGCTCACAGGGTCCGGGTTCTGTACCCGTTTCCATCTTGTGGGTTGGGGCAGTCCATGGGGAAGTAGCTTTCACCTCAGGCTCCACTCCAGGGTGGAGAGGAGCTGACGGGGAGTGGGAGCAACGGAAGAGCTGTGCGCAGGGCCCTGTGCTGGTGGCAGATAGACGCCTTACCTTACTGAGTCCTCACCCCACCCCATGAGGAACCCCAGGTCCTGTTACCTGGCTTTGATGGGGGAGAAGCTGACCCTTTACTGGAAGGCGGGGCGCCCCTCCTCTGCTGTCCGCGTATTTATAATGTCACTCTCCAACTGTACGGAAGCATCAGCGCTTTCTTGGGCCTCTGTATGGCCTGTGGGCCGGATGCTGTGGTTTTGTAATGATAGATGAGGATGAGCAGCAAGCTTGCCCAGCACAAACAGGGTCTTGAGTTCCATTCCCTGTATGGCCCAGAAGCTAAGAACAGTTTAGTTTGTTTTGGTTGGTTTGCTGTGGACTTCTAATCAGGACTCAAACTCACAATCCGCCTACAGATGGGCATGTTATGCCCAGCCCAGAACATCAGTTTACTTTTGAGGTGGCAACAATTCAATCTATGTAAGACTCTTCCAGGAACATGAACTATTTTTTAAGGCAGTGCTGGGGGTGGAGCCCAAGGCCTTGAGCATGCTAGGCAAGGGCAGTGCTCCACCCCTGAGCCGCAGCAGCCCTAGCCCGCGGCGTGGCACCAGTCCATTTTTGCTTTTTTTTTTTTTTTTAAAGTCAGTCGAGGGGTTGATATCTGGACCTGGGTGCTGTCCCTCAGCTCTTCAGCTCAAGGCAACTGTTCTACCTCTTGAGCCACAGTGCCACTTCTGGTTTTCTGATGGTTCATTGGAGATAAGAGACTTACGGATTTTCCTGCCCAGGCTGGCTTTGAACTGTGACCCTCAGATCTCAGCCTCCTGAGTAGCTAGGATTCCAGGCGTGAGCCACCAGTGGCCAGCTTCATTGTTCATATTCTTGTTGCTGGCCAGTTGTATTGGGATGAGATAGAATTTTTTTTTTTTTTTTTGTCGGTCGTGGGGCTTGAACTCTGGGCTTGGGCGCTGTCCCTCAGCTCTTCAGCTCAAGGCGAGCGCTCTACCACTTGAGCTACAGCGCCACTTCCGGTTTTTCTGGTGGTTTATTGGAGATAGGAGTCTCATGGTCTCTCCTACCCGGGCTGGCTTTGAACCGCGATCCTCAGATCTCAGCCTCCTGAGTAGCTAGGATGACAGGCGTGAGCCACCAGCGCCCGGCTATGAGATAGAATTTTGTAGTTGCTTTGATCTGCATGTGCTTTGCAGCCAGGGATGCTGAGCACTTCTTCATGCATTTAGCGACACGGCAGCGTTTCTAATGAGCTTTCCCCTTGCTGTCTGCAGGCCTTCTTCCTTGCATATGCCCTGGGATGCCTGAGTGTTCACTATGAGGAGGTAAGGTGTTTTGTTAGACAGTCCTCCTAAAAGTTTCCCGACACCCACAGCAGGCCGTACTAATACTCTTACTTAAAGCCAAATGCTGTCCCTGGTGCCATACCCCAACCCCTACTGATTAAAGTAGGAATTGAGGTGTCTTTTCCTGAGTTTTGGCTTTGGGTTCTGACTGAAGACTGTTTAAGTAAAAGCCAGCTTTGAAGACTGTTTAAGTAAAAGCCAGCTTTGATTTGACCCTTTTAAATTGAATTTTACTCTCAGGAGGACGGTTTTTTGTATATACTGATCAGGAACTCAGCATCAAAGTAGTACTAAAAATATGCAACAGTAGAATCTAAGGGCTGTCATGCGTGATTCAGTCATTGTAATGTAGCTATACAGAAACAGGACCAAGAGTCAGAAAAGCACATGATCATCTCAGTTGACACAGAAAAACCCTTGGACAGAATTCACCCTTTTACGATAAAAGCTCGGAAGAAGCTAGGCGTGGCAGGCACGTCACTGAGCTTAATGAAGGCTACAGATGACACACCTACACCCAACATCATATAACATGGAGAAGGGCAAACTCGTTTCTCCTGAAGTCGGGAACTCAGCAAAGGTGTCCACCCTCCTCACTCTTCCCCGAATCCCTAGCAAGAAGGTAGGAGAAAGAAAAAAAAAGGGATTCAAGCAGAGAAAGAGTAAGTCTGCTTATCCCCATATGCAGATTATATGATCCTCCAAAAGCCTCGCCGGTCCCCCTCTCCTGCCCCTTCCCCTTCCTCCACACCGGTCCCCCTCCCCTGCCCCTTCCTCCACACCGGTCCCCCTCCCCTGCCCCCTCCTCCACACCAGTCCCCCTCCCCTGCCCCCTCCTCCACGCTGGTCCCCCTCCCCTGCCTCCTCCTCCACGCTGGTCCCCCTCCCCTGCCCCCTCCTCCACGCCGGTCCCCCTCCCCTGCCCCCTCCTCCACGCCGGTCCCCCTCCCCTGCCCCCTCCTCCACGCCAGTCCCCCTCTCCTGCCCCCTCCTCCACGCAGGTCCCCCTCCCCTGCCCCCTCCTCCACGCTGGTCCCCCTCCCCTGCCCCCTCCTCCACGCAGGTCCCCCTCCCCTGCCCCCTCCTCCACGCCGGTCCCCCTCCCCTGCCCCCTCCTCCACGCCGGTCCCCCTCCCCTGCCCCCTCCTCCACGCTGGTCCCCCTCTCCTGCCCCCTCCTCCACGCAGGTCCCCCTCTCCTGCCCCCTCCTCCACGCAGGTCCCCCTCTCCTGCCCCCTCCACGCTGAGATGGGCTCTGCGGCTGCGCTGTACCTCTGGCCTCAGTTGCCACTTTCCTGCTTCTGCCTGCCAGTGGGAATCGCGGGGAGCCCAGGCAGGAGCTGCGGGGGCCGGAGCCTCGGGAGCCGTGCAGATTGCTTCTAGTAGCCACATTAAATTAAAAACAGGTGATGTTAATTTGAATCACATCACATCGTTCATAGATCAAAAAAACGATGCGTTCTTGTCTTCTTTCTCGTAGTGAGTTGGATCTTGGTGTGTTTCACACTTCCAGCGCCTCTGTGGGGCTGAGCCGGTGGATGGCGGGGCTCAGTCTTCCAGCTGGGCCCCAGGGCAGGGGCAGCCCCAGGGGTCCGCCGGCCCTGGCCCAGGGCAGGGACACATGCTTCATTGCGCCTTCCCCCCTTCCTTTTTTTCTTCCCTCCCTTCCTCCCTCCCTCGCAGGAACCTTTAACGCTTGTGAAGCTCTGGCGCGCGTTCACCGCCGTGCAGCCCACCTTCAGGACAACGTACATGGCATACCACCACTTCCGAAGCAAGGGCTGGGTGCCCAAGGTGGGGCTCAAGTACGGGACGGACCTGTGTGAGTAGCTCCCGGGGAGGGATGGCGCGGGCGGCCTGTGTGAGTAGCTCCGGGGGGGGGGGGGGGGGGGGGGCGCGGGTGGCCTGTGTGAGTGGCTCCCGGGGAGGGAGGGCGCGGGCGGCCTGTGTGAGTAGCTCCCGGGGGCGGCTGGGGGCCTCTGGCTCACGGGAGACTGCGGAGCGCATGCACCGCACGCACAGCCCACCCGGCGCCTGCCCTCAGTTGTCTTCCACGACCCCCGCTTGCCTCACGCCATCCTTGCCCTTCAGGACTCCCCGCGGTGGATCGCTGGAGACTTGTAGGCATGGTTTGCCTGGGCCCCAGGGCCGGGGCTTCCAGCCCAGGCACCGCGGTAGTCCAGTACTCCCTCCCCCAGCGGCCAGGCGCTGCTTAGAAAGAGAACACAGTTGTGAGCACCACAGACACAAAAAGCAGGCAGTCATCTTGAGGGCGGCCAGCGCCCCGTGGAGGAATGTCATGAGCAGAGGCCAGAGCAAAGGCTGCTACTTAGGTCAGGAAACAGCTCTGGAAGCTGCGAGCGCAGGTGGGGAGCAGTTGGCAGGTGAAAATGGAAAGAGCATACTAGGCAAATGGCAAGTGCAAAGGCCCGAGGCAGGAACACGCCCAGCAGGTCGCAGCAGCAAATGTGCTGCTCTGAATTTCCAGAAGTAGGCATAGGCTGTTTGTTCAGATGGGCTTGAGTCTCACTCATCTCCAGCCCCAGAGCTGAACCAGCCAGAGTGTCTGCTCAGCACATTTGTAGTAATACAGGATTGCTCCACATCATTCAAACTTCCTGCTTTTTTTTTTTGGTGGGCGGGGGGGGGGGGGGTTGCGTGGAGTGGTGGTATTGGAGTTTGAACTCAGGGCTGTGTGCTTACTAGACAACGCTCTGCTGCTGCTCCCGCCCTTTTTATTTTATTTTGAGGTAGAGTATCGGAGGGTTTCCCTTTTTGCTTGCTGTATCTGGGACGACAGGCACATTCCACCATGCCCGGCTTTCTCTGTTGAGATGGGGTCTTGGAAGTGTTTTTGCCCTTGCTGTCTGGGAACTGGACTCCTCCTGATGTTTCTCTGAATTGGTAGCATTGCAGGCCAGGTGCCTGGCAGAACTTCACAGCCATGATACAGTTTCACACTCTACCATGGAGAGTGTAAGGGAAGAGGCAAGATAAGGCTCACAGGGAGGCCTTGTGTTTAGTCCCCAGTGCCAGGGAGAAAAGAGAGAGCAAGAAAGAGCCACATGTGCTCAACTGGTCGGAAGTGCGTGGCGAGGAGGGAAACCTGGGGGGCCAAGGCCTTGGGAACTCCCTTGCGTCAGGAAAGGCGTGCCAGCGGGGCGCAGGGCAGAGCGCACATGCAGAGAAAAACAACTTAGCAGTAGAGGACGCCGTCCATGGCCCATGGTGATAGGCTGTCTTTTTCTTCTTTGCAGTGCTGTACCGGAAAGGCCCTCCGTTTTACCATGCAAGGTTTGGAGCACTCTTTAATTGATTGAAGGCCACACAGGGCTTCCGGTATTGTCGCCATAGTGATGATTAAAAACCAGGTCCCTCTGGCCTGACCAGGACCATGCAGATGTCCACGTGGGACTGGGGGCGTGGCTTGGTGGCGAGAGGCTGCGCAGCATGTGGGAGGCCCCCCTTCCGTCCCCAGCGCCTCAGAAACAGGCCCGGCCTCTGCCCTCACCCCCAGCGGTCCCCTATTGGGTGGAAGACTGTGTTGGGTCTGTGTTGAAGTCAGTGTAGGTACATAGTGGTCGCCCCAGGCACCCCGGGTACCTGTCTGCAATTGTGCTGGGAAATTCTGTTCCTTGTCTACAGTTCTGTGTTGGAGCCAGCTGCAAGTTTGAGGTTACAGGAGAGAGAGGGCTCTGGTAACCGTCAGGGTGTCTAGGCCCCCTCAGGACGCGTGTGCTTTTCCTGTAGCTTCATTCTTGGGAAGACAGGCAGTGTTGTTTGTGAGCAGGTTGGCTGCATGGTTTTGATCTCCTAACCCACCTGTGTTTTGCAGCTACTCGGTGATCGTGGAGCTGGTTGATGACTGCTTTGAGGGCGCCCCCCGCAGGCCATTCAGCTGGAAGTCCTTGGCTGCGCTGAGCAGAGTGTCAGCCAGTGTCTCCAAGGTAACTGCAAAAAAGTCATTTGAAGCCTGGTGCCAGTGGCTCATGCCTGTAATCCTAGCCACTCAGGAGGCTGAGGTCTGAGAACCAGGGTTCAAAGCCAGCCCAGGCAGGAAAGTCAGAGAGACTCTTGTCTCCAATGAACCACCAGAAAACCAGAAGCAGCACTGTAGCTTAAGTGATAGAGTGCTACCCTTGAGCTGAAGAGCTGAGGGACAGTGCCCAGGCCCAGAGTTCAAGCCCCACAACTGACTAAAAAAAGTCATTTGTAGAACTTCCTGACATCCCTTATTTTTGCTCAAAGCTGGTGCTCTACCACTTGAGCCACAGCTCTACTTGTAGCTTTTTGTTGGCTAATTGGATATGAGTCCTACAGATTTTTCTGCCCAAGCTGCCTTCAAACCATAATCCTTGTATCTCCGCCTACTGAGTTGCTAGGATTACAGGCGTGAGCCCCTGGCGCCCAGCCTGAGTTTAGTCTTCTACCTCCATGTTCACATGCGCAGTGTGCTGCACCTGCGTTCTCTTGCGCCTTGGCGGGTGCCGGGGGAAGCAATGTGTCCGTGTGTGCCATGCACGCATGCCTGCCCACACTCTCTCGCCGCTGTTTCTCACAGGAGCTTCTGCTGTGTTACTTGGTGAAGCCCTCCACCATGACTGAGGAGGAAATGGGGTCCCCGGAGTGCATGAAGAGAATTAAAGTTCAGGTGGGTCCACAGCTAGACATGCACTGTCCCAGAGTCCTGGGCACTGCTGTGTGACCTTCCAGGCCCCGGAACCTCTCCCTCTGCCCTCCTCCTCCCTCCCCCACAGTGGCCTCTCAGTGGCCAGGCCCGGCCTCTCACATGCCTCACCTCCTGATGGCTGAGCTTCTTCCTGTCCTCCTGGCTGACTCCCCCGCCAGGGCTGCCCGGTCCACTGTGGAATCATCCATTGACTCTCCCCCGCCAGGGCTGCCCGGTCCACTGTGGAATCATTCATTGACTCTCCCCCGCCAGGGCTGCCCGGTCCATTGTGGAATCACCCATTGACTCTGCCCCGCCAGGGCTGCCCGGTCCATTGTGGAATCATCCATGTTTGTGTTGGTCCTGGTAGCCCTGTATGCACACTTACACACACGCACATACCCAGCCTGCCCCTGCCTTCTCTCACGCGTTGCCCCCCGCCTCTCACGCTGCCCTGCCTCCCACCCTGCTGTCATCTCCAGGGCATCAGTGCCCTCCTCCCCGAGGCTGGCTGGCATGGGGCTAGCGGCTGGGGCTGTGGCGTCCGGCTGCGTGTTTACACATCGTCTGCCAGCGGAGCAGGGGCGGCTCACCTCTCCACCGCTGCCTGGAGCCTGGCCTGATGGCATGTGCTTGGAACCTTAGAGAATCAGTGCTTCTCATTTTTCCTGCCTGCAGGAGGTGATCCTCAGTCGCTGGGTTTCTTCACGAGAGAGAAGTGACCCGGATGAACTTTAGTGACCCAGTGCAGCCTCCCCGGCTCCTGCCAGGGCCCGGGCGGGTGGGTAGAATGTCCTGTCCTGGAACTGAAGCTTTAAAGGGCGACATGCACACCACAGAAAGGACTGCAGACTCCACCCGAGCGCCCGCCGTCCCTCCTCCTGCGCTGTGGAAGTCAGAGCTGGCGAGTCCAGCCCCACGGCAGTTCCATGATCTGGGCACAGGCTGAGTTCCTGTCACCCTGTCCCTGGGAGGTGGCGCCGGCAGTCCCCTGGGAAAGCTCTTCTCTGGGGACCTGAGCACGGGAGCAGATGCGGACTCAGGACCCCACGTCCCACGCTTTAAATGGAAAGGCAGGCTCTGTGTGCCCGTGTACCTATGGGCTTGGCGCTAACCCGAGCGCTGGAGAGCCGCTTTCCGAGGCCGCCACTGCAGCGCTGGCTCTCCACGGTGCCTGTCCTCTGCCGAGCGCAGCCAGGCCTGCGTGTTGAGAGACCTGGACCAAGCCAGCGCGCAGGGAACGTTTCGGGAGGGTGAGCCGGCGTCAAGGAGCAGGGCTCGCTGGGCTCGGCTTCTGCTGGCTGCGAGCCGAGCGGAGCCGAGCCGGAGCTGTCACGGCCCGGCGGGGTGGGGCGCTGGTGGGGGCGGGGCGGGGCCTGCCTCCAGCCTCCGCTCCACCGAACCTGTCAATCCTTCCAAGGGACCTGACTCTCCCTTAAAGAGCCCACCCGGCAGCCCCCACTGCACCGACAGTGAGGCGTCTGCGTGAGTTTGGGTGAGGACCCCACATCCACGCGCTAACAAGGAAGGGCTTGGACGGGATGGGGTGAGAGGGCCGGAGGAAGCCTGGGGCTCCTCGAAGCTCAGCCCTGCGCCTCTTGGCAAGCAGATCGCAAAGCGGGCACGGCGGGCGCCCGGGCCGCCGAGGCCTGCGCCCACCCGCGCGGGGCTTTCCCTTAGCAGCCCCGGCCCCTCCGCGCTGCCGTGCCGCGGCAGAAAGCAGCCAGAGCAAAGCCCACGGAAGCGTGGCCCCAGGGTACCGCACCCGCCCGGCGATCCGAGCCCTAACAACAAGCCCGGAGAGCCGACTCCGGGCTCGCGCGAAGCCCCTCCGCGCGCCTCCACCTCTCGCCTCTGCGGGGTCCCGGCCGCGTCCTCAGCCCGGGGCTGAGCTGCGGTGCCGCGCCCCGAACCGCTCGACGCTGCCCCCTCCCGACGCTGTCACCTCCGCGGGCCAGGGGGCGGCACCGCCATCATGGAGGACCGCGACCCCAGGCGGAGCCGGGGGCGGCACCTGGGTGCCAGGGGTCCGCCCGAGGGGCGTCGAGGCGCAGTCTTCAAGCTGAGCACAGGGAAGGTCGCCATTCACAGCGTTGGCTGAGCCCCGCTCCGAAGGCCGCCATCCGCACCCGCACGCTTCCCGGGAGGCTGCGCGCTGGGCCCCGGCGGTGCGGACGAGGAGGGGTGATGAGTGTAACCGGCGTGGGGGTCTCCCGACACTGAATGCGCGAACTGACACCGCTGTTTGCTTTACAATGGTCGGTTCTGTGCACCGTGTGTCCCCGCGGGAGGCCGCTGTGTGGCGGCCCCGCGGCCCTGGTCTGCAGGCGCACTGTCCAGTGCCACCTCCTGGAGTGTAGCTGGCACTGGGCAGTGGCTAAAGCTCTGTGGTTGGGACTCAGTTCTGAGCAGGCCAACAAGACTGGAGACTGGCTTTTCCTTCTTGTTTTTCCTTAACTTTTCTTAGATTTAGGGGGTTGGCCCGTGCCATGCACGGTGTAGGAGTTTGGGAAGAACAGCCTGTGTGGGTGGTTGTGTCTTTCAGTTCAGTGACCTCCGAGGCTGGGTTGTGAGGGCCCACTGGTCACTCCATGAGCACAGACCTGCTCCTAATGGCCCCAGGAGTAACGGCGTGAAGGGCGCAGTGGCTCACGCCTGCAATCCCAGCTACTCAGGAGGCTGGGATCTGAAGATTGCAGTTCAAAGCCAGCCTGGGCAGCAAAGTGCATGAGACTCATCTCCAATAAAAAAAAAAAAAAAAAAAAAAAGCTAAAAAAGTAAGTGGTGCTGTGGCTCAAGCGGTAGAGCACTCGCCTTGAGCTGAAGAGCACTTGCCTTGAGCTGAAGAGCGCAGGGACAGCGCCCAAGCCCAGAGTTCAAGCCCCACAACCAACAAAAATAAATAAAAAAGGTTTCCCTTTAGCTGGGTACGGTGGCTCAGGCCTATAATCCAAGCTACTTGGGAAGTAGAGATCAGGAAGATCATGGCTTCAGGCCAGCCTAGGCAAAAATTTCACAAGACCCCATCTCTACAAAAGAAGGCTGGGCGGAGGGGCTGTCGTCCCAGCCATAGCAGGAAATATAAACGGGGATGGAAGTCCAACCAGCCTAGGTAGACATGGATCCTATCTCAAAAATAACCCAAGCAGAACAGACTGGAGAGGTGGCTCAAGTGGCAGTGTATCTGCCCGGCACAGGAAAGCCCTGAGTTCAAAATGAGCACCACCACCAAAAAGAAGTTGGCAATGAAAACCATGAAGTATTCTGCATTTCCCTGCCCCACCCCCACCCCGCCGGATTCCACCAGCCGGGATCTGCTGAGCTCCAGGCAAGTGATAGGGCGCGACTAAACAGCACTGCCACTTTGTACCCTAACAGACCTCCATCGCAAGAGCCCCAGTGTCTACAACAGTTGTAATGCGTGCCATTTTTTTACAGTTTTATTCGTTAGTGTTTGTTCATTGCAGTGCTGGGGGTGAGATGCAGCCACAACCCCGGCCTGAAATGTCTACTAGCTCCATGACTCCTCACCTTGAAGAAAAGCCATACGTGTGCTCAGCCATGGTGAAATGCCCTTAGGTGACCTGTAGCAGCCATCCCCTCTCCAGCGCGTGCGTGTGTGCACACACACACATGGCTTCCTCAGGGACGGCCTGTCTCAGGGTGGGGCCAGTGGATGGCGTGGAAGCCATGCTCCTCCACGGCCCGGTAGAGTGTGATGTACTTGGAGGCCAGCCTCGTCCTCGGGACCACATACTTCTCCGTGAACTCGCCCTTGTCCAGCTGTGCTTTGCCTTCGATGCTCAGCACGCAGTTGACGAAGGTGAGGGCATAGCTGTAGCAGTTGTGGTGATCTTCTTCGTACCTTCGGGAGAGGCCACAGGCAAGAGAGAACCCAGCTCTTACTTGTTTTTGGAAGAGACGGGGTCTTGCCGTGTTGCCCAGGCTGGCCTTACACTCCTGGGCTTGGGTGATCCTCCGGCCTCGGCCTCCTGAGTGCCCGGATGAGCGGGTTCACCGCCGTGCCTGGACCCTCAGAAGGCTGAGCTTTATGGTTTGCTTTGGTTTCAGTAATGGGGCTTGAACTTGGGGCCCGGGTGCTGTCCCTACGCTTTTTTGCTCCAGGTTAGTATTCTAACACTTGGAGCCACAGCGCCACTTTTGGCTGTTGTGGTTAGTTGGAGATGAGAATCTTGCCGACTAGTTCCTGCCCAGCCTGACTTCAAATTGTGATCCTCAGATCTCAGCTTCCTGAGTAGCTAGGATTACAGGCGTGAGCCACGGGTACCTGGCTGTCTGAGCTTTAAAGCCGCTTGGATTCGCCAGGCCAGGTCAGGAGGAGTTTGAGGCTAGGCGGGGCCTCATAGGGGGACTGTATTTCAATTAAATCGGGAGGGAGAAAGGAAAGGAGAGAAGAAAAAGGGAACGGGAGAGAAGTCTCAGGAGCAGCTGGGAAGCACTTCCAGAGCGTCCCGGGACCCTGAGGGCTGAAGCCACCCAGAGACCCACCGGCCATGGCTGCATCGGTGCAGCACCCTCTGCAGGACACCTCAGGCGCCCCGGGAGCACACAGGGACCCACTGGTGACAGGTGGGAGCCGGGAAGGGCCTGCGGCTGCCTACCTGTGGGGCAGCCAGGCCCCTGCGGCAGAGAAGTCCTCCAGGTACTTGTCCCACTGGTCCATCAGTGCGAACAGGCCGGGCTGCACCAGGGGGACGCTCAGGCTCTGCTCCCACCCCGCCCGGTCCCGCTGGACGCCCAGCGCCGTGTAATGGTACACGACCCCTGCAAATGCAAAGGGCCGTTCAGAGGCCAACTCCGGACTTGAGCCCAGGCGTGCAGGACCAGCCTGGGCACATCCAGCTCATCTCAGAAAAGGTCAGGTGCATCTGACAGTTTTAAAAGCCCCGCTGTAAGTTTCTGGTCACTCACAGCTGATGTACTGAGCCAGGAGTGAGGCTGCTGGCAGCACCAGCTACGGCGGCCTGCAGGGGGCGCCCTCTGCGCATTCTGCAGGGAAAAAAAACTCAGGGTGAAATCTGCTGCCAAAGAAACATTTTGTGGGGGCTGGGAAGGTGGCTCAGTGGTAGAGCGCTTGCCTTGCATGCTCGAGGCCCTGGGTTCAATTCTTCAGCACCACATAAGAAAAAAGCCGGAAGTGGCGCTGTGGCTCAGGTGGTAGAGCGCTAGCCTTGAGCTGAAGAGCTGAGGGACAGCGCCCAGGCCCAGAGTTCAGGCCCCATGACTGGACCCCAAAAAAAAAAAAAAAAAAGAAACATTTTGTGTCATCTTTCTATGCGGTGTGTGTGCGTGCACACGCATGAACATGCTGCAAAAGCACTCTACCGCACTCCAGCCTGTGCTGGTGGGGTTTCTGTTTAACTTCTGTGGGATTTTGTTTTGGGAGGGGGGAGGTACACCAGTACTGGGGCTTGAACTCAGGGCCTGAGAACTCTCCCTTAGCCTTTCCAGGCAAAACTGTTGCTGTATCCCTTAAGCCCCAGCTTAAAAGCTTAAAAAAGCTTCCAGCTTTTTGGTAGTGAAGCAGATAAAAGTCACAGACTTCACTACCCAAGCTAACTTCAAACCATGATCCTTCGACCTCAGCCTCCTGAGTAGCTAGGGTTATAGCAGTAAGCCGCCAGCACCCAGCTCCCTGCCCCTATTTTATCCCTGCAGCTTCTCAAACACAGGACACCACTGGCAGTAGGTGTGAGTTGGGCATTTGGGGACTTGAGATCAGATCCCAGTTCTGGATCCAACACAGAAACTCACATCTTTGGGCAACTCAGCCTCTCTGGACATCTGTTTCTTCCTCTCTTATACATCTAGTCGAGCCAGCTACCGGTGGCTCATGCCTGTAATCCTAGCAACTCAAGAGGCTGAGATCTGAGGATCATAGCTCAAAACCAGCCCAGACAGAAAAGTTCCTGAGACTCTTAAGCGCCAACGAACCACCAGAAAACAGAAGTGGAGCTGTGGCTGAAAGTGATAGAGCTCTAGCCTTGAGCAGAACTCAGGGACAGCGCCCAGGCCTCACGTTCAAAACCCAAGACCAGTAGAGCCAGGGTGTGGCTCTTGCCTACGTATGTAAGGCCCTGTCTTCCCATCCTGACTGTGGGGCTGATGAGCTACAAGGGGTGTGAGAACATACTCACCTATGGTATTGGTTATTCCAACATGAAGATCAGACTGCCCATCGTACTCCCTGAAAGAAAGGCCATCGCGTCATCGTCTGTGTGCATTGACAGTGCTGCCTGAGCTGGTCTCGAACTCCTGGGCGCACACACCCCTCCCACCTCACCCTCCGGAGCAGCTGGAACTGCAGGTGTGTACCACTGCACCAGCGATCAAGGGTTATTTTTCTTGTTGCTGTGTGTTTGGCCTACTGCATCCTCCAAAAAAAAGAAGGAAGAAATGTTGATATTGTTGATATTGTGCCATCAGGACCAAAAGGCGTGCAGAACTGCCTTCCTGGGGCTAGGAAGGCAGCTCAGTGGTAGAGCGCTTGCCTTGTATACATGAGGCCCTGGGTTCGATTCCTCAGCACCATATAAGCAGAAAAAGGCAGAAGTGGCACTGTGGCTCAAGTGGTGAGCACTAGCCTTGAGCTGAAGAGCTGAGGGACAGCGCCCAGGCCTAGAGTTCAAGCCCCACAACCAACAAAAAAAAACTGCCTTCCTTTCTTGAGGATGGGGGAAGGGAGCAAGATCATTTAGGATAAAAGTCTTCTCATTCATTTGTTGTTTTGTTTTTGTTTTTATCAGTCCTAGAGCTTGAACTCAGGGCCTGGGCCTGTCCCTGAGCTTTTCCACTCAAGGTTAGCACTCTACTACATTGAGCCACAGCTCCACTTCTGGTTTCCTGGTGGTTCATTGGAGATAAGAGTCTCCAGGCTGGCTTCAAACCTCGATCCTTAGATCTCAGCCTCCTGAGTGGCTAAGATTACAGGCGTGAGCCACCAGCGCCCAGATTTCTCATTTGTCTTGAAAATAACAAAGCTAGAGTCAGCTATCAGAGTGCTGTGGCGCCCCGGTGGTGACAGCTTTGGGTCACTGGTTGAGGGGTGCACTTGAGGTCAGAAATACTCCCTGCTGCTGTATTTGCTTGGACCGCAGAGGCCATTCCTTCTGAAGTGGAACTTCGCATCCTCCTGGGGCTCCTGGGGTCCGCATGGAAGTCATTTGCCGGTGGGGCTCCTCACTCCCTTCTGCGGGAGGGCTCCCCACTTTCAGGCTACTGCAGCTGAATCCAGAAGTATCAGAGGCCCTTCTCGTTCCAAGCCACCCTGGCCCAGACCCCAAGCCCAGACCCCAGCTCAGCCCCAGCACCATAAAACAGGCAAAGGGGAACCCCGCCTGGTGGAAACGTTAACCTGCACAAAGGAGGAAGGACCACCAGGCAGACCAGCAGGGCATTGTGGGAAAGAAAACACATTCTTTTGCTTTTTGGTTCCTTTCAAAAACAGTGACATAAAGCTGAAATAATAATTTGCTCTTTCTGTGTGGGTTCTCCTGATTATCCTTGGCTTTTCCATTTTAAGTTTTACTTTTGCAAGTCCAGAAGAGAATGTGTTGAGATTTTGATTGGAATTGCATTAGATCTGTACATTAAAGTGGGGAGGGGCAAGGGGGGAGCTTACAGGCAGTGCTTCTCTGAGCATGTGCAGAGCCCAACTTCCATCCCTAGCCCCAGGGGGAAAAAAACTAATTTTTTTCCTTTTGTCAGTCATGGGGCTTGAACTCTGGGCCTGGACGCTGCCCCTGAACTCAAGGCTATCACTCTACCACTGAACCACAGTGCCACTTCTAGTTTTCTGGTGGCTCATTGGAGATAAGGGCTGGGAAGGTGGCTCAGTGGTAGAGCGCTTGCCTTGCATGCCTGAGGCCCTGGGTTCGATTCCTCAGCACCACATAAGCAAAAAGAAAAAAGCCGGAAGTGGCACTGTAGCTCAAGTGGTAGAGTGCTAGCCTTGAGCTAAAGAGCTGAGGGACAGCACCCAGGCCCAGAGTACAGGCCCCACGACCAGACCCAAAAAAAAAAAAAAAAAAAAAAGAGTCTCAAGGATTTTCCTGTCCTGGCTGGTTAGGAACCGTGACCTCAGAGCTCAGCCTCCTGAGTAGCTAGGTCGACAGGAGTGAGCCACCGGCACTTTTTTTTAAGGACCAATCCAAAAGCAATGTCACGTTATCCCGAGGCTTGTTTGGTGTGACAGCACACAGCTGCAAGCTTCTGGAATCCAACTCAGTTAGCACGAGCCTCTTAACCAACAGTGGGAGTCCCAGGGTCCTGGATGGTTATGAGTGGAGGCCAGGCAAGCTGGTGGGTGGGAAGCACAGGGGAGAGGCTGGGGCTGGCTTGTGCCTCCTCTGCTGGCCAGCTTGGAGCCACCCAGAGTCGGGGAGGAGCCTGGCTTCTTCGTGGAAGAATCAAGATGGGAACCTGCAGGCTGACCAGTGCCTGCTGCTTACAGCAGCTGGGGGGGGGGGAGTGGGGGAGAGGAGACCAGGGCGGAGCCCTGAGCCGGGCTGGTAGCTCCTGGCAGGGCCATTGATTTAGTCACTACCAGCAGCTCCACAGACCATGGGGCACAGCCTCTTCTCGTGATTTTGGAATCCATCCTTTATAATAATAATTAGTAGTAGTATTTTAGTGAGTCTCACTATATAGCCCTAGGTGGCCTCAAACTCCAGATCTTCTTGCCTGCACCTCCAGCTGGATGCAAAGCCAGATGACGTCTGCAGCAGGAAGAGACCAGCGCTAGCCCTGGACATAAGGTGGGGTGCGGCTCAGTGGAAGAGCTAGGTGCCATCCCTGGAGGATCACACACACACACACACACACACACACACACACACACACACACACACGTCCTTCCTGTTGAGTGAGTTCCCTTCCATACAAAACAGTCTAAAAGCCGGGCGCCACTGGTTCATACCTGTCATCCTAGCTACTCAGGAGGCTGAGATCTGAGGATCACCATCAAAGCCAGCCCCAGAAGGAGTCCGTGAGACTCTTATCTCCAATTAACCATCAGAAAACCAGAAGTGGCGCTATGGCTGAAGTGGTAGAACGCTCATCTTGAGCTGAACAGCTGAGGGACAGGGCCCAGACCCAAAATTCAAGCCCCATGACTGAACAAGGGAAAACAAAAGACAGTCTAAGTACTAGCCCTTCAGGCTCTGCACATAGTACCTGCTTGTCACACAAGTGATGAACTATCCCAAATCATTTTTTGTTGTTGTTGTTTCTGAATTACCTGCGGGGGCATTTTTCTTTCTGTTACATCAACTCTATTCTCATTGCCAACTGCTGGAGGAATCATATTCCTTTTTTTTTTTTTTTTTTTTTGCCGGTCATGGGGCCTGAACTCTGGGCCTGGGCGCTGTCCCTCAGCTCTTCAGCTCAAGGCTAGCGCTCTACCACTGGAGCCACAGCGCCACTTCCAGCTTTTTCTGTTTATGTGGTGCTGAGGAATTGAACCCAGGGCCTCATGCTTGCAAGGCATGCACTCTACCGCTGAGCTACCTTCCCAGCCCTCATAATCCTTCTTAACCTACCAGAATCTCATATTCAGCAATGAGTTCTGAGTTGCAAAACAGCATTGGCTGTTTACACCTGTCTGTAAGGCTGTGTCACAAATTAAACAAGACACAAACAGGCAAGTGCTCCAAGTTGGGCTCTTCACACATATTTTCCCCTCCTAAAATCCCTTCTGCGGGGTTGTTCGTGGATTGTGGTGTATGATTGCCCGTGTCATTGCAGGGAGGTGTACATGCCCCCTCCCCCGCCTTCCCCCCTCTCTCTCTCCTTTTGTCTGTTTCCTCTTGGACAAGCTGGGAATGAAACCTGAGGCTCGCTGTGTGTGACACAAGTGCTGTGCCGCTACGATGTGCCTCTGGCCACACATTGTTGCCTGCTTGGGTTTTTTGCTATTGTTTTGTTTTCCATTCCTGAGGTTTGAACTCAGGGCTTACACTAGCTAGACTGGTGCTCTACCACTTGAGCCACACTGTCAGCCCTTTTTGCTTTATTTTTTGAATTGGCTTTTGTGCCCAAACCAGCCCAAACTGTGACCCTCCTATGTATGCACCTTGCATAACTGGGATGATAAGTGAACATCACTGGGCTCAGCTTGTTGGTTGAGATGGAGTCTCGATAACTTTTGCCCAGATCTCTGCCCCCTGAACCGCTGGGATAGTAGGTATGAGTTCCCACACCATTTTTTTTTGTTTTGTTTTGTTTTTTGTTTTTGTCACTCGTGGGGCTTTGAACTCGGGGCCTGGGTGCTGTCACTGAGCTCTTTAGCTCAAGGTGAGCGCTCTACCACTTGAGCCACAGTGCCACTTCCGGTTTTCTGTGGTTTATTAGAGATAAGAGTCTCTCAGATTTTCCTGCCAGCGCTGGCTTTGAACCCGGATCCTCAGATCTCAGCCTCCTGAGTAGCTAGGATTATAGGCGTGAGCCACCAGCGCCCAGCACACCATTCATGTTGATGAAACAGAAACCCATAGGTATCAATCAGGACGTCAGGCCCCCACACCAGAAGGACTGCCCACCAACCCTCACACCGCACAGCACAGATTAGAAAGAGAAAGTGACTGTGTGCCATAAGGCCAAGCTTGCAAAGTCAGCACAACACAAGAGACTCGGTACCTAAGAAACGTGCCCTGGGTTGGTCTGAGGAGGAAGGAACATGTTTCCTGATGTCCGTTGGTAAGTGGGCTGGAGATGCTGATCGGGGCTTCCTCCAGCCTGGCCGAGCCCACGTCCTGCTGGCAAAGGGGGCAGCGCTGTGGCACCCCGAAGCTGTAGATGGACATTTTGCAGTGGTCGAATTTAATTAAAGGCCTCCCGGCCTCAGCACAGTGCATCTCCGGGGCTCTGGAGACTTCCCTTTCCTGCTCGCACAGCCAGCAAATGAGCCCGCAGAGAGTAACCTGAGGAAGGCAAACCCAAACCGTGTGGTTAACCAGTAACCAGCCAGCACACAGGCTGCGTTCTTAAAGAGCAAGTCTGATGTGTTGGTTTCATTTCGTAGTGGATAGTATCCAGCTCCCACTCATTCATTAAAGCCCTACTTTCTATGCCTCCTGTCTTAGCTTCCGTGTGTGTGTGTGTGTGTGTGTGTGTGTGTGGGTGTGTGGGTGTGTGGGTGTGCGCGCGCGCGCGCTTCTAGCATTAGACTTACAGTACTACCAGAACTATTGTTTCATTCATTTTGTTTCTCCCACAAGTCTGGGGGCTTCTTGGGTTGTGGGAATTTTTTTTTCTTTTCTCTTTCTTTCTTTGTCCAAGAAAAATAAACTCATGCATTCAGCCTTGGGCAGTTTTGTGGAAAATTGTGATTGCCTGTGTTCATAGACACTGGGCTCTGTACCTGGCTCCAAGGAGAATATATAGCATTACTGGCGTTCATTTTTGTTGTTTTTTTTGCTGATGCTGGGGCTTGAACTCAGGGCTTGGGCGCTGTCCCTGAGCTTCTTTTTGCTTAAGGCTAGCACTCTACCACTTGAGCTACAGCACCACTTCTGGCTTTTTCTGTGTATATGGTTCTGAGGAATGGAACCCAGGGCTTCATACCTGCTAGGCAAGCACTCTACCACTGAGCCACCTTCCCAGCCTGGCATTCACTTTTGTGTTGCATAAATACCTGTAATCTTTCTAGGCTGCTTGGCCATTGAGTTATTCTGTAAAGTGAGAAATCCAGAGTGTGATTGTTCCAGGTGGAGAGATTGCCAGGGAGGGGCAGAGGTAATTTCTGGGGTCTGGGGCTATTCTGGGTCTTTAGGGTTACTGCACTATTTCCTGAGTGAAAATCCATCACCCATCATTATTTTCCAATTTAAAATAACTTTAAGCAACTGCATACAAATACAAGGGGAAAAAAAAGCAAGGCTTCTCGTTTCTCCTCCATTTTCCCAAGAATAGTAACTAACAGTAGGTTACTAGGCATTTACTATTATTAAGTTAACCCTATTATGGTTTGAGGGCTGGGGTTTCTCTCATTTTGGACCTTTCCCCAGCCTTGGTGATCCAGGCTTCGGATGAGTGCGTCATAACCCTGCGCTCTGCACCCGGACTGTGTCCCTGCTCAGGCAGAAGCAGCCTTAAGGTGAGAGCTTCTGAGGAGGGCTCCCCACCACAACAGAGGCCCGGGGTGTTTCCTCCCGTGCACTTCCTGAGTTTAACGTGCTGGGCACAGGAAATACCCACCAGCCTCCTGTCACTCACAGACTACACAGGTGCCCGTGTTCTCCTGACAGCCAGGCAGACAGGCTCTAGCTGCCGCTCAAGGACCTGGCAATCACCGGCTTCCAGAAACACCGTCAGATCGTTAGTCCCGAGGCCGGCGGCGCCGTGTGGCCGAGTGCAGACATATATGCATGTGTGTGCGCACATCATGGACAGAGAAGGAGGTGCATTATTTGACACATCACAGCATCTTCAATCCTATTTATATTACGGATAAAACCAAAATGCACAATTCATAGAGGGTGTGTGTCCCGAGGCTGCTCCGGACGGCTCCCGCGCGGGCCCGCAGTCTGCGTCTCCCCAGCTTCTCCGGTTCCTTCCTCCACCTCGGTTCGCTAGCTTCGGACGTGCTGTGGCTTGGCCGGAGCCGACCTCAAGCCGTCTGAGGCCCGAGTTCCACGAGAACAGCAGGAGAAGGAATGAGACGAGCGCGGGGCGAGCGAGCGGGGGCTGCCCCGCGCTGGCCCCGGGGGAGCGGAAGCCGGCGCGGGCCGGGCGGGGGGCGCGGCGGGGGCCCGGCGGGCGCGGCGCCGCGGGGCGGGGGTGACCCCGGGCAGGGGCGCGGCGCCGCGGGGCGCGGACGCCCAGGCGCTCGGGCGGGCCGGGCAGGGGAAGGGAGGCCTGCGGCCCGCGGTCCCCGCAGCCAGGCTGGCTCCGCCCCGAGGCTCCCGGAAGGCCCGCCCCCGCCCGCGGGGCGGAACCAATTGTGACGAGGGCGCGGTTTCCGGCCGGCGCTACAAAGGTGCTGCACGTGGGGCGCCGTGACGCGGCTGCGCGGGTCGGGCGGCGGCGGCGAGGCGGCGGCGGAGGCGCGACGACGGCCCCGCAGCCGGCCGCCATGAGCACCAAGCAGGTTACGTGCAGGTCAGCGCGCGGCGCCGCGGGCCCGAAACTGAGGCTGCCGCGGGACTCGCAGAAAGCCGCCCCGCGGCTCGCGGTGGCGGGTCGAGGCCCGGGGCGGCGGCGCGGGCCCTGGGGCGGACGGGCGGGGGAGGCGAGGCCGCTGAGGGAGGGAGGGAGGGGCGCGGCCTCGCGCAGGCCCGCGCCCGGGCCCCGCCGGCCTGCGGCTGCACCTGAGCCCGGCGAGTTAGCGAGGGTCGGCGGGCAGCGCCTCAGCGCGCGCGCGCGTCCTCTCCCCCTCTCAGCGCGCGCCCCGCCCCCAGCGCGCGCGCGTCCTCTCCCCTCCTCAGCGCGCGCACCCGCCCCAGCGCGCGCGCCCCCGCCCTCAGCGGCGCCCCCTCCCCGCCCCCAGCGCGCGCGCCCCCGCCCTCAGCGGCGCCCCCTCCCCGCCCCCAGCGCGCGCGCGTCCTCTCCCCCCCAGCGCGCGCGCCCCCGCCCCCCCCAGCGCGCGCGCCCCCGCCCCCAGCGCGCGCGCCCCCCGCCCCCAGCGCGCGCGCGTCCTCTCCCCCCCTCAGCGCGCGCGCCCCCCGCCCTCAGCGGCGCCCCCTCCCCGCCCCCAGCGCGCGCGCACCCGCCCTCAGCGGCGCCCCCTCCCCGCCCCCAGCGGCGCCCCCTCCCCGCCCTCAGCGGCGCCCCCTCCCCGCCCCCAGCGCGCGCGCACCCGCCCTCAGCGGCGCCCCCTCCCCGCCCCCAGCGCCCCGCCCTCAGCGCCCCCGCCCTCAGCGGCGCCCCCTCCCCGCCCCCAGCGCCCCCGCCCTCAGCGGCCCCCCCCCCCCCCCCCGTGTGTGGGGCTGTGGGCGCGCCGCTTCCTCTCGGGCGCGCGCCGGCGGGCTCGGGGATCGCGTCTCGCGGAGCTGGGCGCCTGCGCATGGGCCGAGCACCCCTCACGCAGCTGCAGAGCCCGCGCCCCGCCGCTCCACGGGCCGCAGCTTGGGCCCGGTAGAACCATCCGCGTGGAAAGTTGTGTTTTCATTTTGAACTCGGGGTGGGCGCTGCCTCGGAGCCTCTCTGTGCTCCAGGCCAGCGCCCTGCCTCTTGAGCACCACTCGCGGCCTTCTCTGTGTATGTGGTGCTGAGGAATCGAACCCAGGGCCTCAGGCATGCTAGACAAGCCAGGCCCTAAGTGGAAAGTTCAGCACTGTGAAATGCTGTCTCCTGTGCAAGAAAGTATTAGAAAATATTGTATAAAGTTACTTTCAGGAGCTGGGCGAGGCGGCATGAGTCTGTTATCATTAAAGAGACAGGCCCACCGGGTGCCCGTGGCTCACGCCTGTCATCCTAGTTACTCTGGAGGCTGAGATCTGAGGATTATGGTTCAAAGACAGCCCAGGCAGGAAAGTCCATGCGACTCTTATCTCCAATTTATCACAGAAAAAGCTAGCAGTGGCACTGTGGCTCTAGTCGAAGAGCACTGGCCTTGAGCAAAAATGAGATCAGGGACCACACCCAGGCCCAGAGTTCAAGCCCCAAGTCTGGCAAAGATAAATAAATAAAATGAATTCCTTGCTTTTTAAGTCCAGTGTTTTCACTTTCACTGTCTAGAAGTATTTTTTGGATCCTGTTTAGTGGGAGTTCTGTATGCCTCTGCCAAGTGTATGAGATTTTCTCTCAGTCTTGGGGAAGTTTTCTGTTACTTTATTGAATAAGTTTTAGTGCTTTTAGTTTTGAATTCCTCTGCTCATCAGTTCTGACTGCGTTAATTGGATCTTTTGGCTGAGTCTGTCAATTCTTGGATTTTCTTTTGGCATGTGCTGAATATTTTTCCATGCCTTGGATTTGTTGTTGTTGTTGTTGTTCTAATTCTTCTATTTTATGCCCAGCTCCTGATTCTGTTTTCCATTTCACATGTTCTGTTGCTGTGCCATTCAACTGTGGTTTGCACTTGTGAAATCAAAACTTTTATACTTCCAAGTTCTTTGTTAAGGTCAGCTCTCATGGTGTTAATATCATCTCTTAATGAGGTGTGTAGTGTTCCATTTTTCTCTGTCTTTTTGTGTGATTTGTGTCTTCTTTGTCATTTCCTCCTTTCATTCTATTTGCTTTTGGATATCCCTTTTATGTCTTCGACCAGTTCTCTCATCATTTCTTTGATGGTTCTTTTGTCCTCCATCTCTTCTTCACTTGGATTGTTGGCTTTTGGATTTGGTTTGTTGTTGTCTTGGTTGTTGATGAGTTTTGTAATCTTCTTGTATGCATTTGGGTGCAGGGGCTGTGGAGGTCGTCGGGGTTGTGAAGTGTGGTGGTGGAGTGACTCACTGGATGGATCTGTCAGACTTAGCGTCTTCAGCTCTGGGTGGTGCGGATAGCATAATATGTCCTGCTCAGTGGTTGGGGCTGTGTGGTGTGGGGTCAGTCTGGTGTTCAGGCCTAGGCTTGGGCCCAGTGACGTGTTCCTAGTATGTAGTGCACAGCAGTCTGGTATCTTGATCTGGTTCTGTATCCGGGGTAGGTGGATCCCCACTAGCCCAGTGGGGACTGACCCCTGGCCAGTCCTGAACTGGCGTCTCTGCAGAGAGGCCGGGTGGAGGCGGACAGGACAGGACAGGACAGCGTTGAGCACCTGGACCCCCTCAGAGGTGGAGGTGGAGGGCGCAGGTTCCCACTGTCTCCCCCCCCCAGTCCTGGATTGGGACAGGAGTGTACCCCTGGGTGGGTTCCCACCGGGCAGTGCGGGAGATCGTCTCCACTCGTGTTCTGGGTCGGTGGGTTTGTGGTCCTGGCCGCTTGCATGGCTGATGGCTGGCATGCACTTGCTCCAGGGCTAACTTGCACTAGGTGGACTGGTTCCGCGTGGGTGCCCTGGGCTGGCCAGCTCTCCTTGGGCTGGTGTGCTCGGTCAGGCCTGGGATGGAGGCTGGGGGGCCTAGATTCAGGCCTCTGGGGTGGGAGTGACCTTTAGAAGAGCTGGCTCTCCCTGTAGGTGGGGGAGAGTATCCCCCCTTCTTTTGGCAGATCAGGTTTTTCTGCTTCAGCCAGGGTGGTGTTGGACACAGGGTCCTCGTGCCCACCCGGTATTGGTCCTGGTGGTCCTCTGCTGGAAGCAGATGGAGCGGGGAGGAGGGGCAGGGAGGTGAGGAAGGAGTCTGCCTTCAGGCGGGGGGGAGGGGTCTGGGCCAGCACTCTGGGTCCCCACCAGTCCTGGTCTCCCGTCCCCAGCAGGACACTCACAGCTGCTGGCCTTGGTTCTGGGCTGACCAGCGGTGTTGAGAACATTTTCTGTCTCTGGGTGCTGGGTTCACATTGCTGATCTTTGTCGCTGTCTGTGCTGGTCCGGCCCTGGGCAGCTGAGGAGCGGCTCCGGCTGCTTAGCTGTGCTGTGGAGCTAGGCTGGGGGCGCGGGGGGGTGAGTGTGTGAGGTGTAAGTTCTTCATTCCTGTGAGTCTCTGTTTATGTTCTTCTTGTTGTCGATCTCTTGGGGTGAAGTGTGCGTTAGGATCCTATTGTCTGACTGGAGAGAGCAAGGTCACTCCCTCCTGCTTGGCCGCCATCTTGACCAGCACCAGGTGTGAAATTTTGTCAGTTGGTGAGTTGATGGATATTTGGGCTCCCTGTCTTGGACCATCAGATACAAGTATTCATGTGGATGTGTATTGTTTTTTGGGTAAACACCATTATGGCAAATGTGTTTTCAAGAAACTGTCCAACTCTTGTCCACATCAGCCCCTTTTCCCCATTTATAGACCGGGTCTAGGTCTAGGGTCTCCTCTATTTCCTTGCGTTGTTGGGGGGGGGGTGTAGGTGTGTGTGTGTGCACATGTGTATGTGTGTGTATTATAATTGACTGGGTGTTCGTGGTACACATCTGTCATCCTAGCTACTCTGGTGGCTTAGATTACAGTTTGAAGTCAACCAAGACATGAAAGTCCATGAGACTTATATCCAGCTAACCAGCAAAAATCCGGAAGTGAGAGTGTGGCTCAAGTAAAGCACCAGCCTTGAGCAGCAAGAACAAATGAGAGCAATGGAGCCTTGACTTCAAGCTGTAATACCAGCACGACAATTTCAATAACCATAATTACATGCATGTATGTTGTATACACACATCATATACGTTATATACAATTTGTTAGCAGTCTTGGGACTCACGGTCAGGCAGGTGCTCTACAGCTGAGCTACTCTACTGTTTTTCCCTGGTTCTTTTTTAGGATAGGGGATCTTGCTTCTTGTGTGTGTGTATATGCATGTGTGCGTGTGCACATGCACACTGGTCCAGGGCTTGAACTCAGGGCGTGAGTGTTATCCCTGAGCTTTCTGCTCAAAGCTAATGCTCCACTTCTTGAGCCACAGCTCCTCTTTTGGATTTTGGGGGGTTTATTGGAGATAGAGTCCACAACCTTGCCTGCCCAGAATGGTCATACCCTTTAAAAACTCAGTGGTGATAGCACAGCAAGAAGTATTTTCTACATGAGGAGGCTCACATTTTTCATACTTAACACATCTTATTTCAGAAGGATGTATCTTCAGATAGAAACTTCTGGGAGTATTAATTTTTCTTCCAGAAAAGCGGTCCTTGTAGTAGACATCTATACTAATTTGGGGGGGGGGTTGGTCATGGGGCTTGATCTCTGGGCTTGGGCGCTGTCCCTCAGCTCTTCAGCTCAAGGTGAGTGATCTGCCGCTTGAGCCACAGCACTACTTCCGGTTTTCTAGTGGTTTGTTGGAGATAAGAGTCTCACGGACTTTCCTGCCCAGGCTGGCTTTGAACCGTGATCCTCAGATCTCAGCCTCCTGATTAGCTAGGATTACAAGCGTGAGCCACTGGCGCCCGGCTTTGTACTCATTTTTCGAATTGAAGATAATACGTATCTTGTGCAGATCAGCGTAATAGCATTTGCTTAGTCCGTGTCTGTGGGGTTGAACATGTGCTGAGTTCATATGCGTGCGAGAGACAGCTGTGTGCTCTTGTCTCTCTCAGGTACTTCATGCACGGCGTGTGTCGGGAGGGCAGCCAGTGCCTGTTCTCGCATGACCTGGCGAACAGCAAGCCGTCCACCATCTGCAAGTACTACCAGAAGGGCTTCTGCGCCTACGGAACCAGGTGCAGGTAAGGCTGGGTGGGGATGCGGGCGGTGTTCAGTTCAAAAGTAATGGAACATCATCTCAAACCATGAGAAGCGTAAAGTATAATGTTTTATATCTATTTTACCCCATTTAGCAGGTCCTAGACTCTTCCTCTGCCGGCACTTTATCTCCTTGCTGTAATTTTGCTGAGTAATGTTTGTGTGTCATCTTTTCGTTTTTGTACTGGTCTTGGGCGTGAATTCAGGGCCTGGTGCTGTCATGAGCTTTTTTGTTCAAAACTAGAGTTTTACCACTTGAGCCCCAGCTCCACTTTCAACTGTTCAGTGGTTCATTGGAGATGAGAGACTTTCCTGCCCAGGCTGACTCCTAGCCATGATCCTCAGATCTCAGCCTCCTGAGTCCCTAGAATTACAGGCGTGAGCCACCAGTGCCTGGCAACCATCATTTTTGAAACTAATCTTCCGTACATATTTATGTGCCTTTTGGTTTTTTGGTACAAGTACTCGTGCAGTGAGCATTTATATACACAAAGCCTTTGTTTGAAAGGTGGCTCAGCGGTAGAGTGCTTGCCTCACATGCGTGAGGCTCTAGGTTCGATTTCTTAGTACCACATAAATAGGAAAGGCTGGAAGTGGCGCTGTGGCTCAAGTGATAGAGCACTAGCCTTGAGCTGAAGAGCTCAGGGACAGGGCCCGGGCCTAGAGTTCAAGCCCTACGACAGACAAAAGAAAAAAAAGAAAAAAATCTTGTAACTAATAAACTGGAATGTGGGCTGGGTGTGGTTCAGGTAACGGATGGCTGGCCTGCAGGCGTTAAGTCCGACTTCAAACCATAGCACCCATAGCACCCGGGAAATAAAGCACAGTAAAAACCTGTCTGCAGAGTGGAATGCATTGTAAAAGCTTTTTTTTGGGTGTGGGTGTGGGTGATAGCAAGGCTTGAACTAAAGTCTATGCAAGCTAGGTGGGTGCTCCAGCCATGCTGAGCCATGTTTCCAACCCCACCCCTACCTCCCCAGCACTGAGCATACTTCTGCACTGCTGCCTGTTTTATGCTTCCCGTCATAGGTAGGATAAAAGTATGGGGCACCGTGCGCAGCTTCTTCTACCAAAGGACTTCTCTGCCCGGGCTGGCCGGGGCTACAGCGCTGTGCGAGCCTTCTGCTCTTGCCGGATGCTGAGCGATGCACCCTTCCACGCGCAGGCCACGCGCAGCGCTCCCCCTAGCGGGCAGTCCTCACGGACGCTCCCAGCGGCCACCTCAGCCACGTGGCAGAGGCAGCGACAGCGGCAGGTGTCTGGGGCGAGGCAGCACGCATGGCCAGCATGGCTGTGACGTGTGTGTGTGTGTGTTTTGTTCAGATACGATCACACCAGGCCCTCAGCGGCAGCAGGCGGCGCCATGGGGCCTGTTCCCCACGCCGGGCCTTCCCCAGGCACGCACAGCCCGCACCCTCCTGACCTCGCCACATCCACCGTGAGAATGCACGCGCACGAGCCGGGGAAGCGGGAGAAGAGGACGCTGGTTCTCAGAGACCGCAGTGCGTGAGCAGCAGCCCACCCAGCCCGGGCTCCTCCATGGCCTCCTCTCCCCCAGGGTCCTCACCCAGGGCTCGCGGGGGCTGCATGCACCCCAGATGGGCGAGTGAGCCCCTAGTTTGTCCCCATGGAGCATAAAAGCAATCTTTAGGGGTGTCGGCTTGGCGGGGAGCGTGTGCCACCAATGCATGGGTCGGCGCGGCGTCTGCTGGTGTCAGGTCTGGCATTGCAGGGGGGGCAGGCGCCGGCTGCTCTGTCCTCTTAGCAGGTGGCAAGAGCTGTGTTCGTTGGCCTCGCCTCACCGTGAAGGCTGTCTGGCTGTCAGTGGTGAGCCTGGAGCCAGGCATGTTCTCCTGGCCAGTCTGTGGGGCCACGGCTGCCAGCCAGAAAGGCTACTGGGCGGCTCGCGTGTGGGCGGCGTGGCTAAGCGGGGCTGGGCTCACCTTCCTGTGCCTGCCAGGCGGGCCCCGGAGGCCGCACCTATAGTGCTGAGGCTTTTGTTTTTTTGTTTTTTTGTTTTTTGTCCGTCCTGGGGCTTGAACTCTGGGCCTGGACATTGTTCCTGAGCTTTTGTGCTCAATGCTAGCATACTACCAGTTGAGCTACAGCTCAACTGGCTTTTTGGTAGTTTTTTGGTAGTTTTAGTGGAGTTGCATGGACTTTCCTGCCCAGCTGGCTTCACCATGATCCTCAGATCTCAACCTTCTAAGTAGCTAGGGTTATAAGCAGGAGTCCCCTGCACCCAGCTTGTAGTGTTCGGGCCCTGACGTTGGGCTTGAACTCTGGGCCTGGGCATTGTCCCTGTGCTCTTCAGCTCAAGCCGAGCGCTCTACCACTTGAGCCACAGCACCACTTCTGGTTTCCTGGTGGTTCTTTGGAAATAAGAGTCTCACGGACTTTCCTGCCTGGGCTGGCTTTGAACCACGATCCTCAGCTCTCAGGCTCCTGAGTAGCTAGGTAGGATTATAGGCGTGAGCCATCAGCTCCTGGCTAGTGTTCTTTTTTTTTTTTTTTAAATACTACCATGCTCTGTTCTTTCCTTCTCTCCCCGTACTGTGGGGCTTGCTTTTGGTATGTTGTGAGTCTACGGTTCCTTTCACTTTCTCCTCTTGGCCTCTTTTCGCTCGCTGTTCCAGGCTTGCTGCTCGTAGGTCACAGGCAGTGGGTGAATCCTCTGGGTTTTGGCTCTGGGCCGCCCCGTTCTCATTGGTTGTGTTTGTGCTCAGATCTGTGTGGCGTGGCTGAGGAGAAGACGTCCGTGGGCGTGGCGAGTCACCCGGGCGGCTGCAGCGACGCCCAGATGGGCCTGGAGACCAAGCCGCACTCCTACCTGGACGCCATCAGGAGCGGGCTGGACGCTGCGGAGGCCGGCGGCTCCTGCGGCGGGGAGCAGCTCTGCCCCTACGCCGCCGCTGGCGAGTGCCGCTTCGGGGACACCTGCGTCTACCTGCACGGGGACGTGTGCGAGATCTGCAGGCTGCGCGTGCTGCACCCCTTTGACCCCGAGCAGAGGAAGGCGCACGAGAAGGTAATGCGGGGCCTGCGTGGTGTGGCCCACGTGCTGCTGTCGTCCGGGCCGCACACGTGGCACCGGGACGCGCATCTCACGTTCTCGTTAGCGCAGTGCCATCCCAGCATTTTAAAAAGCAATTTGGAATAAGGAGAAAAAGAAGAGGCCTTAGAAGTGTACAGTTCCGAGAATAGATACAACAGGAGCAGGGTGTGTGTGCGTACGCGTGTAAGCACGTTCGTGTGCTTGCCATCACGCATGCGCGCTCACACTCACCCAGCCTCCTTTCTCCCCAGGGTTCTGCTTGTCTGGCTGGTTGCGGGCGGGCGGCCTGCACTCTGGGGCCTTTCAGGTTCCGAGCGTCTCCGGCCCCGCAGCTTCCCTCGCACGGGGCTGTGTGCCTTGCACAGGACACGGGAGGACCCGTGGAGGGGGGCCAGTGCCGTCCGCACCGTGCATGGGGCTGGGGCAGGGGTGTGACATGCAGGGGAGCAGGGAGCCGCGGTGCTGCAGCGAGCTGGCCCAGCCAGGGCCTGGCGGAGGTGGCACCCAGGTGCCCACGAGCGAGCAAATGTGGCAAAGGAGCTGCCGCTGCAAACCTTTCGCTGTGCCGCCAAGCTCGCCGCGCAGGTGCGCAGTCCAGCACTTCTGATTCTACTGTGGCCGAGTGGGGTGGAACTCAGGAGCCATGAGGCCGGGGTGCCAGCGATGGTGGGTGCTGACCCCCGTCCTCTGCGGCTTGGCTCTGCGCTGGGGGCAGCCCTGTCCTGCAGGGCATGTGTCTGCGGCCCGGTGACTCCTGCTGGGCATCTGAATCTGGGGACTGTGGCCACGCAGGTGTGTGCTGCGTGTATCCTGCCCGAGCTCCCTGCCAGTCCGGAGTCAACGCCGCCGCTCCTTGTCTCCTGCAGATGTGCATGCTGACGTTTGAGCACGAGATGGAGAAGGCCTTCGCCTTCCAGGCGAGTCAGGACAAAGTGTGCAGCATCTGCATGGAGGTGATCCTGGAGAAGGCGTCGGCCTCAGAGCGGAGGTTCGGGATTCTGTCCAACTGCAACCACACCTACTGCTTGTCCTGCATCCGCCAGTGGCGATGCGCCAAGCAGTTCGAAAACCCCATCATCAAGTGAGTGTCAAGGCCTCAGCCGCCGGGCCAGGGATCTGCGCCGCCTCCTGGCCTCAGCGCCCTGCCCAAGACCTGGCCTGTGGAGCCCCGGGCCGCAGCCTGTGCTCACAGAAGCCACAGTGTTGCATGCATGGGTGCTCCCGCAGCCTGGTTCCCTTTTTCATCGTTGTTTGTTCACTGTACTTGAGGATTCCCTGGACTGGTCTGTGGTCACGAGTGCGTGCTACACAGCCTGACCTCGGAGGTGCCCCCGGCAGTTGCTGTGCCTGCCCCATGTGCTTCCTGCGGGCTGTGTCCTGGGGGGGGGGGGGGGGCACAGGCTCTGCATTGGCTCCGCCCTGGGCAGAGTGCATCATCCACCGGACACTGGTGCAGACACTGCCGGGCCCAGCCGGGCAGCCGAGGGAGGCTCTGGCTCTCTGTGCCTGCTCTGGGCACGGCGTGGAAAGACACGTGCGCAGTGTGGCCTCTCGTCACATTTTTGTAGTGTGGCACTTCAAGGCCCAGCCCTGTGGACGCGTAGATCAGCACCACTTTCCACTTCATTGTAAATAAGTCTGTTGGCTGGGCAGCGCGCCTCTGTCCATCTGCTCACCTGGTGAACAGATGGAGGTGTCCATCTGTGACACCTCCATGCACACCTCCATGCTTGTGAGCACGTCTGTGATGTTTTTCTTCCTGAAGTGTATTCCAGGAGTGGGGTGCAGGCCCTGGGGTAACTGCATTTCACTGAAGGGCGGGACACCCCTGGCACTCCTTGCCCCTCGCCCGCCCTGAGACGCCCTAGAGGAGGGAAGCCGTGGCGCCCGTCCTGCTCTGGAGATGTGCTCCGCGCCGTGCGGCGTCTCCCAGCTTGCAGGTGCAGGACGCCTGCCACGGGTAGACGTGGGAGCCAGGCTCCACGGAGGCGCGCGGGGTCCAGGACGACCTCCTCTTACACACCTCGTTCTCGCTGCAGGTCGTGTCCGGAGTGCCGTGTTATATCAGAGTTCGTAATTCCAAGTGTGTATTGGGTAGAAGATCAGAATAAAAAGAACGAGCTGATCGAGGCTTTCAAACAGGGAATGGGGTAAGTGTCTGCTGGCTGGGGTTCAGCCTCTCCCCCCTCAGGCTGTGCTCCAGGATGGGGGGGTGAGGGGCGTCCTGGCGTCCTGGCGGAGGGAGCGGTGGCATCCCCTAGGGACCCTGGACATGGCGCCTGTGGGTCTTTGGCAGTACCTATTGAGGATCTTCCACGTCACAGCCTGGTCTCCTGCCCGAGATGCAGCACCAGGAAGGCTGATGGCAGCCCCTCCCACAGCTGAGGTGAAGTGGCACAAACAGGAAGCTAGAAGGCAGACATACGAAGCCCGGGCCGAGCGAGGAGGGGCATGCTCTGGGTTTCTGTGCCTCGGTGTGGGACTTGAGCCTTGTTGAGATGAGGGATATTCCAGAACATTCCGGATGGAGGGGAGCTGAGTCTTGAGGGGCTCTGTGTGTGGTGTAGGGAATGCAGCTGTGCTGGGTGCTGCTCTGGAGGTTGTGGGATGGGCTGTGCGGGCTGTGCGGGCCAGGGCTTGTCCTGCGGCAGGTGAGCGGGACCGACATGGCCAGGGCTGGGTCTGCGTGAAGCAGCATTGCTGGGCGATGGAGCGTGGCCATGGAGCATAGCGGTGTGCTGGGATGTTTTTCTTTTCTTAACCAACCTTTGATCTTGGCCAATTTAATGTTTTATGACTTTTTAACAATTTTTACGTGGTGTGCAAGGGGTTTGCTGTTGAACTTGTTGGGTCTGGTACTTCTCCATCTACACTTGAATCCGGGCCTCCCACTCCCTGCCTGGGCTGGGACTCTCCCTTGAGCCGGCACGCTTGCCGCCCCGCTGGATGCCGCCCCGCTGGATGCTGGCTGTCCTGGAGGTGGCGTCTCACAGGCCGCACGCGCGAGCTGCTCCTGCTGTGCCGCCCTGCTCCCGCCCAGACCCTCTGCACCTGATTCCTTCGGCCCTTTACAGACGCCCTTCTCCAAGGCCAGCTGGCGCCCGCCCCTTCTGGGTCGCTGGGAAAGCGACTCTGCCAGCAGAGCTGCCCTCCCTCCCCACGCGTCCTTGGCCACCAATGCTGGGGAGGGGGGTTTCAACATCTGGCACTGCTGGCACCGCCAGGCGAGTCTCGGTCCCCGCGTGAGGCCTTCACTGGCCTCCGGCCGTTACTTCAGCCAGTGTTCCCTGCCCTAGTCTTTCCTTCCCTGTGACGCCGTCAGCCGGCCGCACTTCCGGTTTTGTCAGTCTTTACTCTTTGCTCACTTCCTGACCCAGCTGTGTCCTGCTGCTTCCAGCTGTGTCCTGCCTGGCTTTAAGGTCTTACCCTCCGCATTATAAATGCTGTACAAGCGGCTCCATTGTTTGGCTCCAGTGTAAAATCTGTTGGATTTTGACGGTGGGTAGATGACCCAGCTCGGGCTCGGCAGCGCCCGTTATTTGCTGTGGTTTGCATCGCACAGGCTGCTTGGGGACCTGCTGGTGTCCTGTTGCTGCAGGCGCCATGGAGATGCACGTTTCCCCCCCATCCCACTGCCAGTGCTTGTGCCTACTCTTGTTGCGATTTTTTTTTGCCAGTCCTGGCACTTGAACTCAGGGCCTGGGCACTGTCCTCGGGCTGCTTTTGCTCAAGGCCAGCACTCTACCACTTGATCTAAGGGGCCACTTCCAGATTTTCCCCTCCATGTAGCACTGAGGAATTGAACCCAGGGCTTCATGCGTACTAGGCGAAGAACACTCTACCACTAGGCTACATCCCCAGCCCCTTGTTTTGATTCCTGAGCCAGAAAACTATGAAAACATTTTTCCTGGGGGTTTCAGGCATCTGCCTTTCCACAGACCTTGACCTAGGCCGGACTAAAGGAGGTGTCGCCACAGCCACCTCGCTGCCCTCGGCGCTTACCCCCCTAGGAAGCCACCTACTTGTGTTTCTACAGTGTCCGAACCTCCTCATATTATCGTCACCGGTGGGAGGTTCGTGGGACTGTGACATGTTAGTGGCTCCCTCAAATCCTAATCCCCACACTCAAGAAGCTGAAGCAGGAGAGGCATAAGTTCAAGGCCAGTGTGGCCTACATGGTGAGGCTCTGTCTCCAACGATGAACAAAAGGTTCCTCACTGCTCAGGAAGCCTCTCGTGCCACCTGTACAAGGGGAAGGCAGGCACAGCTGGGTGCATTGGGCTCCGCACAGGTTCTGAGTAGGAATGTTCCAGTATACTGTGGTAGGGACCCTAGGGACTCTTCCTGATGGCATGGTCTTGAACATTCCTGTCAGTGGCGGGGTGCTGCGGGCAGCTGGGTGCGGCAGGGACGTGGGACGGCTCAAGGGGCCGTGGTGACAGGTGGGCGATCCCCTGCATGCTTGCGGGCAGGTCGATGCAGTCTGACGTGAGCAGCTGCACAGGCCCTGGGATTGAAGCCAAGTGCGGGAGGCAGCCGGGCCCAGAGACGCACTCACGTGTGCATGCGCGCGCACGCTACAGACGGGCTGAGCCCCTGCTTGATGCTGGTTTTAAGAGCACAAAGCATGAGGTGGGACACTGGGTGGTGTGGAGGGAGGGGGGCGTGCCGGGCTGGCAGCTCAGGACCTTGCTCGTGACCAGGCCGCGCCTCTCCATGCAAGAATGCCTGCCTGAGGGGCCTCAGAACGGGGGGGTCAGCAGGGGTCACCCAGAGACCAAAACCAGAGCAACCTGATTGGCGCTGAGGCTCCAGTGGCAGAGAGCTTGCCTTGCACCAGAAACTCAAGCACAGCGCCGGAGTCACGCGGTCCTGCCTGGGGTGGGGACCGAGGGAAACGAGCTTTCCTAGCAGCCGTCTAGGGCCGCTGCAGGGACGGGGGGAACGTGCAGGGCACTCTTGGGACTTGGGCAGAGCAGGTGGCCGAGCTTCAGACCTTGGCATAGAGCACCAGAGGGCGAGGATGAGGGCTCACAGCGGCCTCCAGTAGGGTGGGAGGCCTTGCTCCTTGCAGCCTCTGGATCCCCCTGCCGCCTCTTCCTCCCGCCTCCCTCCCCCTTCCCTGCAGGAGGAAGGCTTGCAAGTACTTTGAGCAAGGGAAGGGGAGCTGCCCCTTCGGAAGCAAGTGCCTGTACCGCCACGCCTACCCTGATGGGCGCCTGGCAGAGCCCGAGAAGCCCCGGAAGCAGCTCAGCTCCGAGGGCACCGTGCGGGTGAGAAGGGCGTCCGAGCTGGGGCTGGGTGGCGGGGTCCGAGGGCGGCCTCTCCTGACCTGCCTCGCCGCGGCTCCTGTGCAGTTCTTCAACTCCGTGCGGCTGTGGGATTTCATCGAGAACCGGGAGACGCGGCAGGCACCCGCCACGGACGACGATGACGTGGCCGAGCTCGGGGATCTCTTCATGCACCTTTCCGGAGTGGAGTCGCCAGAAACCTAGTCAGGGGTGCTCCCGACTTGGCTGTGCCAGGTGCCCGGTGGAGCCCGCAGTGGCGTGGGGCTGGGCCCGGGCGGGCGGAGAGCGCCTCCCCTGGCCTCATCCCACCTCGGGGCAGCTGGGAAGAGCGAAGGGATAAAAGGGCGTGCGCCTCGCCCCCACGATCACTATTTTTATAGCTGATTTTAGTTGTCCCTCCGGCCCCCGGGGACCAGCTCGCCCTTCCAACTACTCTGATTGCTTTGAAAAGAAACCTGGCTCCTGTCCTTTGTGAGTTTTTCTCAGAAGCAGCCGCCTGCAGCCACGCGGGAGGCCCGCCATGGTAATGTCCTGCCGTGAGAAGGCCTTGAGCTCCTTGAACGCTGCACACGCTGGCCCGTGGCTCTGGGCCTGTGGAGTGAGGACGTCCCTCTCACGTCCCAACTCAGCCACCATCCACCCTCCCGTGTACGGCATGGTCCAGGGCAGGCGTGCTGTCTGGCGGGGGGTGGCCAGCACCACCTGTGGGCTGAGGCCCGCCACGCCCGCTCCATCCATCCTTCAGCCCTTTTGTGTGAAAACTTCACAGCACCCAAGACAGTTTCTGACCGTGACTTGATTTGAACTGGAGTGCAAACAGACTTGCAAGGCAGAACATTTATTCCAAACCTTAGTTTTATCTATTTTTGTAAAAAGCTGAATATTTTATAAAGGTGTGGGCTGCGGATGTCTGTCTTACTTGAGTGAGTGTGGCGTGCGTTCCTTGCCAGTTAACTGCAGTAAAGGTTTCAGAAGGAGCAGGCACGGATGTGGGCCTGGCTGAGCCCATCTCCAGCCGAGCTCTGCGCCTGCATTTCTGCTGGGAAGGGGGTGGGGGGTGTTGTTCCTTTTGAAGGAGCTCGTAGCCATTACACCTAAACTTAATTTATTTTATTAAAATAACATCATTGAGGAGTCATCAGATAACTTGTATCTTGTCAGACGCAATAAACAAAATTAATTAAAACCCAAATCATTAAGAAAACCTGTATTTCCTGGCTTTCTTGTAGACATGACGTGACTATAGGCAGGGCTGGCCCGTGGCCCGCCCCACAGGGGCAACTCCTGGAAGACAAACTGAGCATGAAGGGGGGGCTGCTGGGGGGCGGGGACGGCTGGGGAGGGAGAAGGGGAGTCTGCTGGGGGGTGGAGGGGAGGGGAGGCTGCTCCCAGGTGGGCTGGTGGAGCACCTTGCCTCCCCACAAGGTCAGATGTGGGCGCCGGGAAGGAGGCTGTGTCCCCGAGTCACACTCCTTAGTACCAAAGCAGGCTCCTCCGGGCGGCTGGCACAGCAGTCCGGGGCTGTTTGGTGCATTATGTGCAAAACTGGCCACGCACCACTGTGAAAAGCCCACATCCACAGCCCCGGGTCCCCGCAGTGGGCTGGACTGCTCCATGCCCTGGATGTTCGTCTGACAGCCAGAGCCCAGCTTCCATGACACTGGACCAAGGGAGGCTCTGGGCGGGGCCAGGAGCAGGATTGGCCAGCCTGGGAGTGGCTTCCTTCTCCAGGGTCAGGTAGAAAAGAAGGCAACATCCGTGATGGTAAGGCCCCGTGAGTTGTCTAGATGGTCCTTAGCAGCAGCAGCAGCAGCTCCTCTGAAAGCATGCACTGTGCTCCCAAAGAAAGGGGACAGAAAAGTGCCCGCTCCCTCCTTCCTCCCTGGGTGGCCAGAGCACAGGTGCAAAGTCAGCTAGAAGACCGGCAGCCGCGGGGACGTGGTCAGCGTGCAAGAGTTGATGTCCTCGGTGTGGGCTGCGCGGTGCAGGGAAGGCTCAGACGCACTCCGGTTGATTTTCGGCAGAGAGTGTTGGAGCAGCTCAATGGAAGACAGGATCTGAAACAGGCCACACCGTGGTCTCTCGGTTGGGGCCACGCTTCCTGTTGGGTCCAAAGACAGGCCACCCCCTACACGGGACGGGACGGGACGGGACAGGGCGACACGGCCGTCCTCCCCGCAGTGGCAACCCTGCCGCTCCAAGTGCTGCATGCACCCAGGAGCGCTCACCTGGGGGAAGAGGGGCCTCTCCTCCTTCGCCTTCTTCACACAGTCAGCAACCAGCCGTTTCATTGCTTTGGGGCAGTTCTTGTACAGCCTGCTGAGATCTGGTGAGGCGTACCCTCGGCCCACCATGAAGATGATCTAGGGAAAGAAGGGCATTGAGAAAGGGAACAGAGCCAAGCCTCCACTGCACAGCGTGTCCCACTGGTCACCTGGTCTCGGTCGCTGATGTGAGAGTAGGGCAGCTCCCCGGTCATCAGCTCGTACAGCACGATGCCGTAGGAGTAGACATCCGACTGGAAGCTGAACGGGTTGTTATCCTGCATTCGGATCACTTCAGGGGCCTGTGGAAAGCAGACACATCTGTCCTGCAGGGTGACCCACAGCAGCCCCTTCCACTCAGTAGGGAAATCCTGTCCTGGGACATGACACACTTCTTTGTGGTTACTGGAGTTTGAACTTAGGGCACTGCACTTACCAGACACTTTTTGAACAAGAGGGTGGGGGTGGGGGTGGGGGCGGTGTGTGTGTGTGTGTGTGTGCGCGCGCACGTGTGTGTGTGTGTGTGTGTGTGTGTGCGCGCGCGCGCGCGCGCGCACCATTCCTGGGGCTTGAACTCAGCTGTCCCTAAGCTTAACTCAGCTGTCCCTAGGCTTTGAGGCTCAAGGCTAATGCTCTATCACTTAAGCCACAGTTCCACTTTTGGCATTTTTAGAAGATATTTGGGAGATGAGAGTCATAGGCGGGGGCTGGCTTCAAACTGCCATCCTCAGATCTCAGCCTCCTGAGTAGCTAGGATTAGAAGTATGAGCCACTGGCCCCTGGAATGGCATTTCCTGTTCATTCTCAAGCCTACCCAGATGGTGACCCTCCTGTTTACACCTCCCATGTGGCTGGGAGACAGGCACATACCACCACACTGGGATCTTGCCCAGGCTGCCTTCCACGTGGCTACGACTGTAGCTGCAGCCACCAGGCCAGCTGTTCCCTGAAGGACTTGACCCTCGGGCTCACTCTAACTGGGGTCCTGCTCTGCCGCCTCACCCATGCTGAGCTTCCGCTTTCGCTCCATACAGTCTGACACTAGAGGAATTTACTGAGGTGCGGGGAAATGCACAGGGCTCTGGGGTGCGGCCCCAGCTGTGCGCAGAGGACAGCAGTGGGCACCCAGCTCCTCACCATCCATAGCACAGAGCCAGTGGGCTGCTCAACCTGCTGAGAACCACTCCAGCGCGACTTCACCGTTGCCAAACCAAAGTCTCCAATTTTCACCGTGAGGCCTTCGTGGAGAAATATATCTCAATGCCTGTTAAGGACTCTGGTTGCAAAGCAGTGGCCCAACTAATTCTGAAAAACTTCCCAAATTTCTGTCGCACGTTCTCTCTACTCCCCCTGGTCCAGCGTTCTCAGAACTGAAGTTTAGGTTTCTGGAGTTTTAAAAAGTGCTTTTGAAATTGCCTCTATCCCCACAAGGCCAGTGGCCTTATAATCTTCCTGGGACTGTTACCCAGAGTTCTTCCAGGCCTAGCCACACGTGGTGACGGCTTTATGGTCACCTCTGCCCGCTTTCTGCATTCACACAGCCCACGGATGGAGTGCTGAGTCGGGAGGAAAGCTCACTAGATTACCAACGGGTAGCCCGGGAAGTCAGCCCTCCTCCTCCAGTCTGCGCCGCCTGCTGGCATAGCGTGGCTGGATGCTAGAACCCACCCGGCTGTGACCATCTCCAGCCTCAGATGAGTAAGTACCCAACACAGGCCATGTCCTGATCCAGCTCCTCTCCCCAGCTAAGCAGCAGAACTGGGTTCTAATACCTCCATGCTCCTCGCAGAGGTGAGGGGTGTGGCAAGAGCAGAAAGTTGAAATCTGAAACAGTTTTCTACACACCCTGAAGACTTGCCTCCACTCACACTTCTGAAACACACTTGAGCATCAGGAAGAGGCAGGAAACCCCTGCATATCAAGGTCTTTGCCTAGAGACAGGGTCTCCCTCCGTACCTAGCTGGCCTCAAACTCACCATACTCCAACCCCAGCTTTCTCAGCTGTCGATCACAGGCGCTTGGCACCACACCTGCTGCACTTTTGGGAATCTTCTAGCATTTGGCTTGTAAACGAGTTATCTCCTTTATATACATACACGTCCTCCACAAAGTAGAAAAAATAAGTAGGTCTATTTTAAGTTTAACCAAAATGTGTATCGCAACTCTTGTGGGAACGTTTTCAAATCACGGTTGCTGGGAAAATTTTTAAAAGAAAGGAACCTTCCCCAGAAAACCCAGTTTTGTGGAGAGTTTGTGGAAGGCAGCCACTCTTCTGGTGCCTACAGAGTTTGCTTCTCCACCAACTTCCTGACTTTTGCCCTTTCCTAAAAAGTTGTCCCTCAGCACGGAGGCTCCCCTCTGAAGCAAGCGGTTTGTTGGACTCAAATCACCAAAGGATACTGTTGGATTTCATGTCTCTGTGGATGATGTTCTTTGCATGGAGATAGCTGCGAAGGGAAAATGAGTGAGTCAGACAATTTCAAGTTCCTGGGAAATAAAGCCTGCCTGCCTCCAGGGAGGCTGTGCGGCCCGTCTGATCCCACCCATGGCGATCAGCACAACCACACTAACACTTTAAGCACCAACTGTCCTTACAAGTCCTTCTGATAACAGTGCCCATTACCTAAAGGACAAGTAATGTGACGTCCCCCAAATTAAGTCTCGTGCAGGTTCCGATTTGGATTTACCTTCAACTAAGCCAAGTAAAAGAAGCTAAGCATAGAAGACCGTATCTTAAACTTCATATGGCGTGACTCTGCTTATATGAAACACGAGCTCTAGAGACAGGATGTGTGTGCCAGGGCCTGTGTGGAGGTGACTGTTAATGAGCGTGGGTTCTTTCTGGAGCGATTGAAAATGCCCTAAAATTAGACTGTGATGGTCATATTACTACAAACAGACTAGAAAAACACTAGGATAAACTGATAGAAGGATGAATTTCAGTTTTTCAATTAGACTTCTGTTTTTTTTTTTTTTCATGAAATTCTGACAAATTTCTTAAGATTCTGAATTCCACATGAATTTTGGGACAGACACGCAGACTGCAGCATTTGCCTGCGGACCACAGCCAGAGGGGTCGGAGGCTCCCTGTGCCTTTACCCTAAGGGCGTGTTTATCCCGTGGTGCTTCCGATGCAGCACTTGCACGGCACCGTCGCTAGCGTCTCTAGCTCTGAGGACTGTAGCCAGCAAAGAACTGTGGCCAGAGGGCAGAACATAACCGAGAGCTGGGATGAGTCATAAAAGGAAAACAAATCATCTCCAGGTGACATCCCGCCCCGCCTCGGTACTGTCCGCCTGACACAGCAGTGCAGGTCCAGCCCCAGAGCTCGAGAAGATGGTGCCGGTCGCGCTCTGTGGTCACGCCTCCCCAAAAGCTGAGTAGCAACTGGAGCCGGGACCAGGGCCCAGTGCGGAACGTGCACTTCTCATTCTTGTCAAGCCTCCATTGGGCCACAGCAAAGACCCCACCTGATCAGACCACGCACCACAAAGCGAGACAAGGGCCGCCCGGCCATCTACTCACTCCATCCCCTGGGCCGTCTGCCGCGCGATGTCAATGAGCTGGAACATCTGGAATTTGGTCTCCTGGACGTGCAGGTGTTTGTAGAGGCTGCTGCCCTCGCACCACTGTGTCACGATGGCCAGGTTGTCCTTCGTCATGTACCCCATGAAGAGCAGTATGTTCACATGCCGGGTTTTGCTGCGGGGAGAAGAGGGTGCTCAAGACCGTCTATTTCCCACAGGCACCCCGACTCGAGGGGACTGGTGGAGCGAAGCTATGGGACTGCCAGCTGGGGTGCTAGGCAAAACAAGGAGCTGCTCTTGGAGCCCCTCTGTGCTGGCCATGCCAGTGCCCTCCACTGGGGCAGCAAGGACCCTCCTCTGCGCAGTCCACACTATCTGTTGCTCTCCCACAAGTCTGAATGGTGAGCAAAGACTGGAAAGCGGGAGGCGCTAGACCCAGAGGAAAGCAGACCAGCACGTAGAGGAAAACAATGGGAACAAGAGAGCCATTTCCCTACTGTATGTCATCACCAACCAAAAGCTGGGCTGCTGAGTGCCGTGGGCCCCGAGAGCTGAGCATACAAAAAAAGACTCATGCCTGATCTGTACCGCAATGCTGAGCAGGTGGCGCTGCCCACCCCGGGCCCACTCACCGCAGCACAGCAACCTCGTTCCTGAACGCCTGGAACTGCTCTGGGGTTGGGTCGACAACCTTCAGGATCTTCACTGCAACATCGCCTGAAAATGAGTTTGTAGTCAGTGTAGACTTTGTTTTTTTGAGGGAGAAACAGTGAGTTACTTTTCAAACCATGCATCCACTCAGATGGAACCAAGAGGCCAACTTTGGAACGGAGGGCAGAAGCATCAGTAAGTGGCTTCACTTAGCAGGCCTGGTGCAAAGCGGCCCACCAGTCCTGGGGGCCCAGGAGCCTGGTCGTGCGGGACGCACCAGCAACCTGGCTGATGGATGCCAGGGCGTGAACGGACTGGACCGGAGATAGCCCTCTACATACGATGGACACCATCATGAGGCTTCTTTGCCTTCTGGACCATTAAAAAGTAACCCTGTACCAAATGCTCACTACACCCTGATCGCCTTTAACGGCGCCCTTTGCTGTGACGTCAGCAGTCCCCCTCACTCTGAGGTCACCAGCAGAGGGGAGTCCCCACCTGAGGGCACCTAGCCGGAAAAAGAAGGAGCTGGAGTCCCAGCCCCAGGCAGGGGGCGCGCTCAGCCCCCCGCCCCTGCAGGATGGAACCGGGACCGGCCTCTTCATGCTGCTTCAGAAACGCTCGGGAGCAGCTCTACTCCATACAGGCTAGAGTTACAAGTCATTTTCAAAGTGTCTTTATACAGCTGCATTTATAGTTATTACAATCCGTTACTTAACACCCTTTAATGACCTCAAATTTTCATAAATGAATTTGCTAAAACAAGGCCTTCCACTCAGGATGTTGAGGCCAACCTGGGCTACACAACAAGCTACCATTTCAAATACAAGAAGGCCAAGCATGGTAGCTCAAGCCTATGGTTCTAGTTACTTGGGAGGGAGAAATCTGGAGGATCTCAGTTCCAGATCAGCCCAGGCAAGAAGTTCAGAAGACTCTCAACCAATGGCCAGGCATGGTGGCAAGTACCTATCATTTCTGTGTGGGGAAGTCTGAGTAGGAGAATCATGGTTCTGGTTGATCTAGGACTATAGTAAGATCCCATTGAAATTAACCAATGTAAAAAGTGTAGAAGAACGGCTCACCTATCTAGCAAGGGCAAGGAGTTCAATCACAACAGAAACAACAGAACCCTAGTCTTTCAAATGATAGAAGTAGGGGTCAGTGGAGGGTGCCTGGCGCCCTTCCCCCCACGAGGAGTGCAGTGTCGGGGCAGGCCCTCTCTCTGGAGCACTACTGGCGCACAGACTGTCTGCGTGTGTGCCAGCACTGGGCCTGAACTCAGATCATCAGCGGTAATGAGCCCCAGGCGCACTGAGAAGTGGAGGCACTGCACAGTTCAGGGGATCCTTTCAACCCGTATCTTGGCACCAGAACAGAAATTCAAGCACCTAGCTGCTTCACAGCTTTGCTGCATTATAACCTGAGTTAAGAAGAGATGTTTTTTTTTTGTGGGGGGACGGAGGGGGAATATAGCATTTTCAAGAAAATGCTGCCTGTATGTGCTAACACCTTGAGCCTGAGGCCCTAAACACCTGACACAGAATGTTACGTACACTGCCAAAAACATACACTGCATAGCTAGAGAAGTTACAATGGTGCCTTGCTTCTGAGTGAGAAGTGTTTCCATATCAATAAGAACTCTCAATCCACGCACTCGAGAGAGCGCAGAAGCGATCTCAGGGCCTCTGGCTTTCCTGGCTTCCCTAGTCTCAGCAAAGGACACATCAGCCACCTCTCTGGACTGCAGTTTCTCTGATGTCGGCTCCAGCTTTAAGTCTGTAGACTACGCCCAACAGCTGCAGACTCCACTCATTTAATAGCTTCACAGCACGTCCCATGGACAAGCTGCTTAGTTGCGGAAAAGTGTCCCTGACATACCTGCAGAGCTCAAACCTTGTTCATCTGCTCATCCTGAGGACAGCACACCACGCAAAGCACGGTGGTCCACATAGCACTGTGCACTGACCACAGGACCTTGGGGTACAGAGGAGTGCCACCAAGAGCCGAGGAGCGGGGCCTCCACGCCCGCTGTCCAGGGCGCCCCAAACTCACCATGCCACTTGCCCTTATACACGGTGCCAAAGGAGCCTGACCCAATCCGAGTGGACAGCATTACTTCACTGGCTTCAATCTCCCAGTAATAGCTTGAATCTCTCTGTCCACGAGGCCTCTGAAACAAGCAGGAGCATTCACAAACTCCTAGGAATAACACGTCAAAGAGAGGGCAATCCGACCCAGCCTGTCCCCTTATCTTGTGAAGTCTGTCTTTGGGAAATGCTGTAGCGTAGCTATGGCAAATTGCCAAGGCATCTGACAAAGATGCCAGCAACGGTACGAACACTTATCATCTCTTTCACTTGGTAAATTTTACCAGCCCCATTCCCAATGAAGTTTAATGCATTCTAATTCCCAGCCAGTCCGTTCTCACTGCACCTTCAGTGGCAGAATCTGCTGCTGGCCATACTCACAATTTTGTTTTTCTCCTGCATTCCGGATCCTGGTGCCCGCTCCCTTTGTACCGGCACGGGGGGTTTGGGCTGGGACCAGCCTGTGGGGCTCAGGTTGTTAGGGCTGCTGGATAGGGCTGAAGGAGAGGCTTAGCAGATAAGACAAACATAACCACACGTGAATAAGCGAACAGAAGACAAACTGTTGCACGAAGAGAAAAAAGGACCATTACTGTTTGCTAAATGAGGGAAAAGTACCTGATTCACTGTGACTTCGAATTGCATCCTGAAAGAAAAGGAAAATGAGTCAAATCAGATACTGCAAGAGCTCTCTGGAAGAGGGAAAAGAAAAGGGTTTACAGGAACAAAATGGAGTATAAAACTTCTGAAACGCAAAGTGAAATTCCACATTTACCAAATGTCTGGGGCCAGTTTCTTTTTTTTTCTTTTTTCAGTTGGTCGTGGGGCTTGAACTCAGGGCCTGCGTGCTGTCCCTGAGTTCTTCAGCTCAAGGCTAGTGCTCTACCACTTGAGCCACAGGGCCACTTCCGGCTTTTTCTGTGTATGTGGTGCTGAGGAATGGAACCCAGGGCCTCGGGCATGCAAGGCAAGCATTCCACCACTGAGCCACCTCCCAGCCCCTGGGGCTAGTTTCTTCAAGACTAGTCTTGAATGAAACAGTTTTTCATATGGAAAACATTTTTTTTTCTAGAGAAAAACAATGTAAATAAACTATATACTCTGTCAAGAAAGACTAAAAAAGTGACTATCAGCTGGGATCTTTCCAAAGACAACATTTTGCTCTGAGAAAGCTTAAAAAAAAAAAAAAAAAAGCAGGAAGAGAGAAAATGAGAGGAGAAAGCTCGCAGCGGTGCGCCACCTCTCCCCCACTGGGAGTGGCTGTTACCCTATCTGAGCCTAGTCACAGAGAGGCACAACACGAGCCCCCAGTCCTACCCCTCCACTACACGTGCGCAAAGCACCGCAGCAGGAAGCGTGGTCACCGGGTGTGGCTGCAGGCAAGGCCAGCACAGAGCGCTGTCTCCGCCTACACTGACATACTCCTCAGTGACAGGTCAAAGGTTACCTCTGGAATGTCTTGGAAACTGTTTGGAGAACTGTTCCAATCACAAGAGGCCACTGTGTTTACACGTGTGTTTCTGGGAGGTTCTTTGAGAACCATGGTGGGACAAGACACCAGTGCTCTGGCGCTGTCCGACTGTGACAGGACACGCCCACTCAGCGAAGCTCAGGGTCACACTATGAGGCCCAGGCCAGCCTGGAACTCGGGAACCTCCTACGCCATCCCCTCAGTGCTGGGATTGCAGATGTGGCCACACATTTGGCTCTCAAGGACATCTTGTCAGGAGAGAAAACAATCGTAGCTGTTTCTCCACTGCTCCCCTTTCCTCCCTCCCATTTTAGCGGTGTTGCCAAAGCATCTTCAGAGTTCTTAGTAAGGCCTGGTTCTGGTTCCCCAACCTGGCCAGTCTTCACAAATCACCCGCTGCAACATAAGCCCCGCCCGCCTGCGAAGGCTGATTCTGAATATGTGAGGGAAGGTGGAAGCCGGGGTCTAGGCTAAGTGCAGTCGAGTGAGTGCAGGTGGGCAGGATGCTGGCAGAAATGACCTGGACATCAACAGAACTGCCAGGAGCTGGGGCTACATCACCCACCCAACCTGGTCTATGCTTGCTGTCAAGCAAAGTACAATGCATTTTTATTAGCCATTATCGTTATTTCCCTGTACCTTGTATTTTATTTGATGGTAATTTTTACAATTTTATCAATTTATTCTAGGAGAGATTTTTTTTTTAAATAAAACTGAAATCTAAATACTAGTTTAGAAGAATTATAACCTGCTGGGCACCGGTGGCTCATGCCTGTAATCCTAGCTACTCAGGAGGCTGAGATCTGAGGATCACAGTTCAAAGCCAGCCCGGGCAGGAAAGTCCGTGAGACTCTTATCTCCAATAAACCACTCGAAAACCGGAAGTGGAGCTGTGGCTCAAGTGGTAGAGCGATCACCTTGAGCTGAAGAGCACAGGGACAGTGCCCAGGCCTAGAGTTCAAGCCCCACGACTGCCAAAAAAAAAAAAAAAGAATTATAATCCTTTAAAATAAAACAACAACATCCAGCTTAAAATGCTGAGTCAAAAAGGATTGGCGGGGGGGGGGGGGGGGGGGGGGGGAGGGAATCAAAATTGACTTCCAAAGTATAGGAAGGCAAAAACACAGCAGTCAAGCCCAGGTATTTCATAATAAAAACTGCAGTTTTTCACTTTTAATATTCCTTCTTGGAATTAGCATGTGTAAGAGAAAACGAATCATCTAATAGAAGAAAAAACAGCTACTCTATTATGGCGTTATTATGAGGACTAAGTGTAATGACGTAACAAATAAATTTCAGAATACACTCGGCCACCACAGTAATGAGAGAACAGGCACGTCAACGTTGCCTGGGTGCGGGAGAGCTGTGACTAACATGGAGGTGCCTCTGAGTTCTCTCAAGGGTTAATTCGTGGTACAGGGTTCCAGGGCATATCAATCTATCTTTGTATCTTCTTTTTCTTTTTGCCAGTCCTGGGCCTGAACTCGGCCTGGGCGCTGTCCCTCAGCTCTTCAGCTCAAGGCTAGCATTCTACCACTTGAGCCACAGCGCCACTTCCAGTTTTTTCTGCGTATGTGGTGCTGAGGAATGGAATCCAGGGCCTCATGCATGCAAGGCAAGCACTCTACCACTGAGCCACCTTCCCAGCCCCAGAACTAATTTTTCAAAAAATAATCTTCAATGCCATTGGCTTAAAATATTTAACTTGAAAAACACATTTTTCAGTAAAATCATATACAGTGCATTTTTATTCACACACTCTTGACAACAAAATGAAAACATAGAAAGCAGTGTAAATAGAAATATAAACTTTAACCCAGCAATTGCTTCACTGCCCAACAGTCTTAGCCCTTAATCATAAGAGAGCAAAGGCATGAAGAAAAATACCTACTCTTCCCCTCAAACAAAATCGTCTGGACCACGCCCTGGGAGAAGCATTCAGGCTGTTATTCTAGTCCAAAGCAATAGAAATAAAGAAGAATAAAGAACAAAGCAAGTATTTTGAGTGTATGCAGTTGTTAACAACGATGAACTCTAAACTAAACAAGAACATACTACAAAGCCAAGAGAAGAAAGAGCAGCTTGGAAACTCTAGCTAGGAGCGCTTTCACAACTACCTAAACACCTGCTAATTAAACTCTAGGACTGCAGCCATCTACTTCTAAATACAATCAACAAACTTGTAGGAGGTACTAACTGCACCTCACTGTTATTTTCTCTCACACACAAACATGGAACTACTCCACACAGCTTTCACGCTAGCTAACTGGAAACACTATCCACATCTGATGCACGGAAAGGACAGCCTCTCTCAGGAGGCTCTGCTTCTCCACCTGATCTACCAACCTTAGGATACAAATGTCATGAACAAAGAAAAACACTGCACCACTCCTCATTAGGTTTGAAACCTGAAACTTTCGACCCAAACCCACCAGCGAAACTCCTCACCAGCCCCAGGATACCCCGTTACCTCGATCATCCTGCTGTCCACAGGCAGGGCGGTGCTGACCATGTGGACATTGGGTGTGGACGTGGACCGCTGCCTCTGGGACAGGGAGCCTTCGGAGGAGGGGCTGGAGGCATTGAAGGTGAAGGCATGGGGCGTGGAATGCCTGTGGTAGGTACTGGGCAGAGAGGAGAAAGAAAACCCCATGTTGGCACTTAGGCTGCCATGCTGGTCCAATCATGCAACTATCTTCCTCAGTAAGGTATTTCAAGAGCAAATTCAGGCACTTCAGTGTGCAAATTTTTGAAAAGGAAAATAACATATGCACTTGGTATTTCATACACACACAAAAAGGGAAAAATACACTGTATGTTCTCCCCTTTTTAATAAATCAGCCATGCAGAAGACCAAGTGTTTATAGCATCTCTTGAGAAACAACAGACTGACTTTTGTGGAGCACTATTGTCTCCTAGACTGGCGGGAACTGCCCAGCTTCACTTAAAGACTAAATTCAAGGATGTGAGAGATCTTTGAACAAGTGTAGTTAGAGCTGCAGAGCACATCTGCAAAGTGGACACAAGGTACGGCCCCCTGCATCCTCCCCACAGACAGTCCACTGGGCACCTTATTCCCACTTCGGGCTCCAGATTGGCAGCAACTGAAGTTAATCGCTGGCTTTTGTTCAGCCGCACAGCTCTCTCACCAGACAAACCAGAGCATTAACATGATATTGTGGGATGGAGATATAGCTCAGGGTTACAGCACTGGCCTCATATGTGTGAGGTCCTGGGCCCATCCCAGCACAGCAAAACAATAGAACAAAACACACCAGTTATGTCTGGGCATGTGGCTCAGGAGCCGAGTTCTCATGGGCCTACGTGAGGCCAGAGGTTCCATCCCCATACTGTTCCATCCCCTCCATACTGTAACGTGTAACGTTTCACTATCTGCTATAAAGATTAGCTTAGGCTTTGTTCAGCTGAGGTATGAACGCATTGTGAACTCAAGGGATGAAAGTCTGGATTTTCTAAGGGAAATTGTTCTCTGATCTTGAAAAACCACCTTCTCCTGCCATTCTCTGTGCTTTCGGAAGCCGAGCTCCTCCTCATTGTTGAAGGCAATCAAACATGAACACGTATCATGATGATTCAACCCCTTTTTGAAGAGGCTGCCTTTATTCCAGGCTGATTTCACAAGGCCACTAAACATTACCTCATTACATATAGATTAAAGCCAGATATTCTGAACAAAGACATTTTATTTTAGATTCTAAATTCTTATGTAACACTGAGAAATGGTAACTAAATTCTGAAAGCCGGTAAAGACAAATTACATGCTTAATTCAAAGGCCTATTAGAAAGGATATTTATTTTTATTTTTTGGGGAGGTCCGGTCGTGGGGCCTGAACTCTGGGCCTGGGCGCTCGCTGTCCCTCAGCTCTTCAGCTCAAGGCTAGCGCTCTACCACTTGAGCCACAGCGTCATTTCCGGCTTTTTTCTTTTTGCTTATGTGATGCTGAGGAATCGAACCCAGGGCCTCAGGCATGCAAGGCAAGCGCTCTACCACTGAGCCACCTTCCCAGCCCCTCATTAGATCATTTTGAAAGATAGTAGTCTATATATAACACATAGCTTTAGCAATTGAAGTATAATAAGTGTCTTCAAGTTAAGGGTTTTTGTCTTATGAAATTAATGTATTCTGTTTGGGGCCCTTTTCTTTTCTTTTTTTTTGGTTGGTCGTGGGGGCTGAAGTCTTCAGCTTGAGGCTAGCACCCTACCACCTGAGCCACAGTGCCAATTCAGGCTTTTTTCTGCTTATGTGGTGCTGAGGAATGGAACCCAGGGCCTCATGCATGCCAGACAAACACTCTGCCACTGAGCCACCTTCCCAGCTGTTTGGGGCCCTCTTCATTGAGGCTTACCTCAGTACTATTTGAGGAAGACAGAACCTTAGGGTTTTGAAACCTCACTGAGACATCAGGGGTGTTGTGAAAACAGAAGAACGACAGTCTAGTCAAGGTGTCTATGGACTATACAAACCCAGAATCCCGGGGCCAAACTTTGACAGTGCTACCAGAAACACAGGAGGACTAAGGAATGTGCACACACTGGAGCAGAGTGAAAGCAGTCTCTGTCTTTTGAATTTGAGCTTCCAACTCCACTCATCCCATCTAACTTTTAAAAAAGAAAAGCTATGGGTACAAAATTACCTGGGAGGTGCTCGGGAGACAGACTCTCGCATCCGCCGCATTGTCAAAGAAGGTAGTGCTGGGACCCCACTATCACCAATAGTGGAATTGGGAAACAGCCTAAGTGAAATGAAGGGGGTTGACAGGTTTAAGACATTCTACGGAGAACACAGGCTGCCAGGCTGCCGTGCCTTGTCCCACAACTATCTATCCAAACCAACTTTGCCCAGTCTCCCATTTTCCTCAAGTACTATAAGCACCTGATGTAAAAAGACTATTGTGACCGATGGCACACTGGGTGATGATGGCCCGCCAATACGGCACACAGGCTCCAGCCAGCACTGCTAGGAAATACCTGCCAATGTCTTGGTATACCAAAGTAAGGGTTTGATTCTGGTGCATGTGTATGCCCATGCTTGCCTGGCACTGGGGCTTGAACTGAGGACTCATGGTCTAGCTCTGCTTTTTCTCTCAAGGCTGGCACTCTACCACTTGAGCCTCACCTCAAGTTCTGGCTTTAAGCTTGCCAGCTGGAGATAAGAATGTCCTCAAGTTCTGGCTTTAAGCTTGCCAGCTGGAGATAAGAATGTGAGGATTTTTCTGTCTGGGCTGGCTTCAAATGGTGATCCTCAGATCTCAATATCCCGAATAGCTGGGATTAAAGGCATTGAGCAACCAGCACCAGGCTAAAGGAATTTAAAAAAAAACTATAGTATGTTATTTTACAAAACCCTTCACACTCTAGCCATTTTAAACCCAAACACAGTTTTCTCCAGAGTGAGGTGAATAGAACATCAGCAAGGCGCTGGTGGTTCACACCTATAATTCTGGCTACCCCAGAAACTGAGATCTGAGGATCGTGGTTTGAAGCCAGCTCAGACAGGAAAAGCCCACAAATCTCTTATCTCCAATTAACCACACACACACACACACACACACACACACACTCTCTCTCTCTCTCTCTCTCTCTCACACACTCTCACACACACTCTCTCTCTCTCTCTCTCTCTCTCTCTCACACACACACACACACACACACACACACACACATACACACACACACAAGCTGAAATGGAGCTGTGGCTCAAGTGTACAGCACTAGCCTTGAGTATCAAAGCTCAGAGACAGTATCCAGGCCTTCAATTCAAGCCCCAGGACCAGCACAAAAAAGAAAAAAGAAAAAGAAAGAGAAAGAGAAAATGGGCTGGGAAGGTGGCTCAGTGGTAGAGCGCTTGCCTTGCATGCCTGAGGCCCTGGGTTTGATTCTTCAGCACCACATAAGCAAAAAGAAAAAAGCCAGAAGTGGTGCTGTGGCTCAAGTGGTAGAGCACTAGCCTTGAGTGAAGAGCTTAGGGACAGCACCCAGGCTCAGAATTCAGGCCCTACAACTGGACACCCCCCCCAAAAAAAAAGAAAGAAAGAGAAAATAACAAGTGTGTTTTGTACTTCTTCCCTAGAATCAAAATCCTAACCACCCACGAATGCTACTGTCCAGAGGAAAAAGCCAACGTCTTCTCTGTCCCCAACACCATTTACCTCATTGAACCAGGTCAGCTCTTTCCTAACAGACGCAGGTCCTACCTGCTCACTTCAGAGTCCTAACAGTGCACGGAAACCAGCTCTTTCATACAGTGTCATGCTGTGAGGCAGATGGTTTCTGGAGCAAATCATTTAATAAGTCTAAAACCCAGACTTCCTGGTCAAAATGTACAAAAAGCACCTGAAAAATGTTGACACAAGCACCCCTGTATTCTTTGGGAGAACTGAGGGAGTGAATAGATGAATGAATGAGTTCCTCACAAGAGCTGTCTGATGTTACTCCAGTCCACACACATAGTAGGTACTTTGGTGCTACAGTGCTCGTGAAATTTGTAGCCACAAGTCTGACATCGAAACCCATTTAGCAAGAACTTCTGACAAATGTCACAGAATGCAAGCTTCAGAAACGTCTTCCGAGCCTGTAACAGCAAAAATACAGGGGCAAAATTAGGTTGAATGAAAAATTGCCAAAGACAAAGCAATTTCTTAAAATTAAGTGTACTTTAGGGCTAATGAACTCCAAACTGCCTATGTAAACAACGGCATGCTTAATTAGAAACTGATAAACAGCAATAATATACATGCTTATTACTGCTATTGTGTGAGGCAAGGATGTAACATGCCAGAGAGAGAGAGAGAGAGAGAGAGAGAGATGCAACTTACAAAGTTGTGTGTTGTGAGGGGAACATGATCCAGAAAATCTACTTGAAGTTCTTCTCCAATCAAAGAGGCAGCATCGGTATTCCAATCTAAACGTGCTTTTTTACTGAAAAAGATTTTTCGGAACATGAAAGGGCAATGTTGGAATAAGGTTCAATATCGGCACCTAACAGTAGCTGCCATTAATTGCATGCTTATCTAAATATGACTTACATAATCCACATGACAAACCCATAAAGTAGGTGTTGATTTTTTCTGTTTTTCTGTTTTTTTGTTTTGTTTTGTTTTGTTTTTTGGTCTGGTCGTGGGGCCTGAACTCTGGGCCTGGGCGCTGTCCCTCAGCTCTTCCACTCAAGGCTAGCACTCTACCACTTGAGCCATAGCGCCACTTCCGGCTTTTTTTTTTTCTGATTATGTGGTACTGAAGAATCGAACCCAGGGCCTCAGGCATGCAAGGCAAGTGCTCTACCACTGAGCCACCTTCCCAACCCCTAGGTGTTGTTATTCTCAAGCTAAAAATGAGAAAACTGGAGCTCTATCAGGGTAATCCTCAGAGTGCAAGGACCTAGGATTGAATCCAGGGTCTACAACTAGGTAGCTAAAGAAGAGGCTGGCAAATTTGAAGCCCAAGTGAATAATCACAGAGAGACCCTATCTCAAACACAAAAGAGAACCCAGGCTTACTGGACTCCAAAGCTTATACTCTTAGAATAAAGTTTTCTTAGCCAGGTGCCAGTGGCTCATGCCTCTAATCCTAGGATCTTAATTGGAAGCCAGACCAGGCAAGAAAATCTGTGAAGACTCCAATAAACTACTCAGAAAAAGCCAGAAGTGACTCTGTGGCTCAAGTGGTAGAGCTCTGGCCTTGAACACAAAGAGGCTCAGGAACAGCACCCAGGCCTGAGGTCAAGCCCCAGGATTGGCAAAATAATAATAATAATTCTGTAAAGTGGGTCAGAAATATTACTACAGTGCTAAAAATGTATTGTTTAATAGTCTTTTTTCAATCTAGAAGATACATAAATGGAAAGGAACCACAAATGCACTTTTCCATTAATAAATAACAGGCTTAACTCTACAGAGCTGTTTGCAGCATCTATAAAAATAAACATGACCCTCTGAAAAAACATAACTGTCTTTAAATTTTACTCGAGGCCACTGTTTCTATGCATAGGATAAAAAGACAGAAAACTGTGATCCTTTAAAAGTAAAAAATTAAGCCCAGTCTACATCCATAGCACCCAAATCTACCCCACCAGTAAATAATCCATCCCTTAATAGAATTCATTCCCAATACAAGGTCACAGCAACTCCTTATCATCTCAAACCCCATTTTATCCTAGAAGAGAACAGAGCACACTTTCTGATGGACCTGCAGGAGTTATCTACTGCCAAGAGAGCCAGGCCCGCTCTAACTATTCCCTGTCTCTGAATCTCTCTAGTCCTTCAGGAGTACCATGGATTGGCTTGGGAACCACCCTGCGGCTACACTGGGTTAAAGCCGACACCTGCTTCCAAAATTTGCATGTCACCAAGCTACCTCCTCAACCTAGAGGAATAAACACACTGAAGGCTGACCTGCTCCCTCTTCCCCATTTCTCGTAAAGTTGAGAACTACTGGAATCATCAGAGATAAATGCTGAAGATCAGTAACAGGACGTGCTTCTTTCCCAAAGGAGGACAATAGACAGGTGGTAAGTTCAAGTAATTGTCTCCTGATAAACAAAGATCTAAAGATGCACAGAACTCTAAAGAAACCTAGGGTAACTGTTTTTAGTGGCACTAAGCTAGGCGATGCTTGTATTCTGAAGAAGGAGCTGTCAGACTGGTTCCTTACCCTTTGTGTCCGTGGAGGAGTCTGAACACAGCACAGCACTCTGGCTGGAGGCCCCGCACCTTGAGAGCTTTCCTAAGGCAATCATGCAGGCTCATTCCATTTCGCACATTGACCTACAGACAAAAGACCATCTTTAGAACCAACAAAGGCAAGTACAAGCTGGGCGCTGGTGGCTCACGCCTGTAATCCTAACTATTCAGGAGACTGAGATCTGAGCATCAGGCAGGAAAGTCCAGTCCACAAGCCTCTTATCTCAAATTAAACTGAAATGCAGACCTGCAGTGCTAGAGAAACCTCATGTGTGCATGCCGGCTGAAGTACAACCCTGCTGGGGCCGTCCTAACCCTTCTTAGGCAGCCTTTTTTCTGGATGACTTAAGACAGAAAAAAGCCCTCAAGAACGAAGTGGGCTGGAAGTGTGGCTTAAGGGTAGAAGGCTTGAGTTCAAACTCCAGGCCTCCCCTTCCCCTCCCCAAGGAGCAGGATGGAAACATCTGGGCCTGCCCCATTACTAGTCTCAAAACAAGACACAGTGTTCAGATGCAAAGTAAGAGTTGTTCACAAAGCTTCATCTTGCTTTATCACTGGTCTGCTCTGAGGGGTAAGAGGGGCTGGCTCCCCACAGAACTAGCACAGCCTAGGGAATAAGTCAACTCAGGAGGTGACAGGACGGAAGAAGAGCTTCTTCTGAGGGACCAATTACCAAGGGAGTAAAGAAATAAGATTTTCCAAACTACAGGAGCTCATTTGGAGTTTATCACAAGAATCTGAAAAAAAAAAGAACTGGGAAACTACACTACATAGGGTGTCAAAGGTCAATTGATTTTTTTTCACCCATACGAATTATCTATTTAAAAATAAAGTTAAGCTGGGTGCCAGTGGCTCACACCTGTAATCCAAGCTACTCAGGAGGCTGAGCTCTGAGGATCATAATTCAAAGCCAGCCCAGGCAGGTATGTCTGTGAGACTCTTATCTCCAATAAACCACTTGAAAACCAGAAGTGGCGCTGTGGCTCAAGCGACAGAGTGCTAGCCTTGAACTGAAGAGCACAGGGACAGCGCCCAGGCCCAGAGTTCAAGCCCCATGACGGACCAAAAAATAAATAAATAAAAATAATATTAATATTCTTTAAAAGTTTCTTGTATGTACCAAACTAGTTCAAACAAATGTTATCTTGGATTTATGTCAAAAGCAACTGGTAAAAGCCCAGTGATGGTGATTCACACCCATAATCCTAGCTACTCAGGAGGCTGAGATCTGAGGATCCAGGTTTGAAGTCAGCCCAGGCAGGAAAGTCAGTGAGATTCTTATCTCCAATTAAGAGGTACTATAGCTTAAGTGGTAGAGTGCTAACCCTAAGTTTTAAAAAAAGATCAGCTTGTGAAAAATACTGATTTCCAGCCTCTCCTTTAGTGCACCTGACAGTTATTTTGGAATAAACCATCTGCTCGTATTATGAGCTGGTCCTAAAGGCAGCGGCTCTCAGCTCTGATCACACACTGAACTCATTCAGCAAGTCAAACAGGCATGTATGCTTAAAAACAAAATGACAAGGCCCTGGGATAGTGCCACACACCTGTAATCTCAGCTAATTAAGAGGGTATTACAAGTCCAGGACTAGCCCATGGCAGAGTTAATGAGATCCTACCTCAAAAATAAAAAATAAAGTGGCCAAAAGCATGGCTTAAGTGGTAGAGCACTTGCAAAGCCCTAAGCTCAATGCCCGATGCCCCCACCAGGCACAAAAAGCTTGCTAATTACTTCAAAAATCATTTAAATTGGACACACATCGTGTGTCTCTGTACTACTGCTCCCATGGAAACATACTGGACAAGCCCTGTGGATACATGCTGGACAGGCCAGTGCCCCTGTGGATACATGCTGGACAGGCCAGTGCCCTGTGGATACACTGGACAGGCCAGTGCCCCTGTGGATACATGCTGGACAGGCCAGTGCCCCTGGGGATACATGCTGGACAGGCCAGTGCCCCTGTGGATACACTGGACAGGCCAGTGCCCCTGGGGATACATGCTGGACAGGCCAGTGCCCCTGTGGATACATGCTGGACAGGTGCCTGCCCCTGTGGATATACCGGACAGGCAGTTGTCCCCTGGATCTACACTGGAGCCCAGTGTGTGTTAGAACAGATGTATCAGGTTTCCTCAATGAAGATACCTGGAGTTGCTGCAAAGTGCTAGCTGGAAGGCAGCAGCCTGCCCTCTACTCTACCATGGCTCCTCGGAGCCAGGCACCTGGGGAAAGATGGTCTTCCTGGCATATATTCAGGGCCCATCTTTTGGCCAAAAAAGAAACTGACTTTTTTTTCCCTATAAAAGTAGCAGATGTCAAGCTTCTAACTTACTAAGTCCTAATCACATGCTATGGTCAGACAAAGCCAGTAAGGACTCCATACATGGATAAGGCATTCAGAAACAGTGGCAACTCCCTGCACCAGCCAATCAGCCATTGTGCTATAGCATAAGCCTCACTTCATAAAGGCCAGGAATCAGAAGTGCAAAATAACACATAGCTTGTCTAATAAAAGGCAATGCAGAAATTAAATTTAGGTCTGGTTGTCATAGATCCATGTTCCTGACCAGTGTGCCACATGAACTGTCCGGGCCCCTAGGCAAATAGGTAGTGAAGAAAGGAGAAGTCAGTATTCAAAACACCCAGATTCCCATAACACTCACAATTCCCACTTGACGGCTCACTTTAAGGTCGAAAAGAAAAATAATGAGCAACAGTGGATGAAACTGGAGGCATGGCTCAGCAGTAGAGTGCCTATTTAGCAAACAAGGTTTCTGAGTTCACATCCCAGTACTGCCACAAAAAAATAAAAATCACCTTACAACCAAAAGACCACTATGCAAATACTTCTATTTTTAGCAAGGAAAACAAAAATAAGATATACTCTATACATCAGCTGGCCTTTTGTTTCGCCCTTAGTTCAAAAGGCACCTAAGTATATACACAATACAATTCAGAAGCTCTGTAGATCCACAAAAGGAATATAAAGAAGCTGGGTGCAGTGGACCACGCCAGTAATCCTAGCTACATGGAAGGAGATTAGGGGACTGCAGTTTGAGGCCAACCCATGATAAAAGCTTCCTGAGATTCCATCAAATGATGTGTGACACAGTAAGGCACCCGTTAGTCCAGCTCACTGAGTCTGGGCACAGAGATGTGTGTCTGTCACCCCCAAAAAACAGGGTGAACAGAGTAAGAGGATCATAGCCCAGGATGGCCCCAAGATAAAGCAAGACCTTACCTCTAAAATAACCAACCAAAAAAAAGTTTGTAGACTGTTGGCCTAGCAAGTGCAAGGCCTAGCGTTCCATCTCCAGTAAACTCCCCACCCTCAAAAGGAAAAAAATATAAAGAAATTTATTAGCAAAGCAGCGAGAAGAAAGCCTATAGTATTAAACTTCTCTGCATTCAATTTCCCAATGTGAGCGCTTGTGTATGTAGAATAAAAACAATGCATGGAGCTTACACAAAGAATGCAAAAACAGGAAAAAAAAAAAAAAAAAAAGGAAGTGTTGACATTTAAAACTGAAGTTTTCTCAAATTTCCCACCAAACAAAATCAACCCAATTCCACTTACCTGTTTCAGCCAAGTAGTTGTTTGTTTGTTTATAATTCAGAAGAACAGAAGGCTTTTTTTTTTTTGGCGCGGGGGGGGGGGGGGGGGGGTCCAGTTATGGGGCCTGAACTCTGGGCCTGAGCGCTGTCCCTCAGCTCTTCAGCTCAAGGCTAGTGCTCTACCACTTGAGCCACAGCGCCACTTCCAGCTTTTTTCTTTTTGCTTATATGGTGCTGAGGAATCGAATCCAGGGCTTCATGCATGCAAGGCAAGCGCTCTACCACTGAGCCACCTTCCCAGCCCAACAGAAGGCTTTTTGAACAGTAAATTCTTAGAAAAAAATTGAGATTCTGGTCAGGCACAGTGGCTCATGTACATAATCCTACCTACTTTCACAAGATTCATAGTATAAGGCCAGTCTGGGCAAAAGGTTAGGAGGACCACATACATCTCAACAAAAAAGCTGGGCATGGTGGTAAAGGCTTGTGATCCCAGCTACCCAGGAGGCCCTAAGTAGGAGGTTTGTAGCTCTAGCTGGCCTGTTCAAAAAGACCCTACTTGAAACACAACTAAAGCAAAAAAAAAAGGGCATGGCTCAAAATGGTAAAGCACCTGTCCAACAAGTGTGAGACCCTGAATTCAAATCCAGCACTTCAAAAAGAAAAACAGAGATTTTGTGTTAGAAAGCCCAGTGACCATATTCTATACCATGATGCAATCATGAGCCTGTCACTGGCACTTGAAAACATAAACTGTGCAGCACAAGGAATGATGCCCTGGAGAAGAGATAGCCACTAATTTCTTAAGCTATCTATACTATCCTAGAAAATAAATTAAAATTATTTTTTCTAATAATTTGGCACTCTACCACTTGAGCCACCGCTCCACTTCTGTCTTCTGATGGTTAACTGGAGATTCATGGATGTTCCTGCACAGGCTGGCTTCAAACCACAATCCTCAGATCTCAGCCTCCTAAGTACTTGGATTATAAGCATTAGCCTCTGAGGCCTAGCATCAAGTTAGTTTTAATGAGCTAGAAAAATCTAAAGAAACTATTCAAAGCCTTAGAAATATCCCCCATAAGTGAATATGGTCAAAGTATTTCTAGCATTTGTAAAAGCGGAGCAATGAAACCAGCTGACATTGTTTTAAGATAAGGGGGAGGGGACAGTGTGTGTGAAAGGGTAAGAAGGCTGGTAAAGAAGGTGAGGTTGATGCGGAGGTACATCATATTCATGCATGGAAAAGTCACAACACCCCTTTCCTTGTAAAATTCATCTATGGTAATAAAACCTCTTAAAAAGCAAAAATCTTTATAAGCATGTACTATTTGGATGAAGATTCAGGAAGGATGCATTTGGGTCAAAAGTAGTAAAAACAAGGCCAAAAGTTGGGACAAAGTAGGGGATATGGAAGGGACAATTTAGTGAACCAAAAACTGCACCTAGAAATCTCAACTAATACAGACTTTCAGTAACAATGGGATTTTATCAGTCTGTAAGTTGGGCCACTGAATTGACAATATTTTCTATAGGCCTACACAATAAAGAGCTACATTTTCTAACAGAAAGAGTCACATACCACTGTTCTTTGCTTATTTGGCAAGAAAACACGGATAGTGTTGCTTGTCTTAGAAGAATCTGTGAGTTTGCCATCATCTGACGCCCGGCGCTGATAGCCAAACTGCTGGACTATTGTTGGAGAGATGCAGCTGGAACCATCGAGCACCGCGTCTTTCAGTCCAAAACCATTGCTGATCGCCTTCCAGGCTCCCTGTACGTGCTCCATTGATGCAGCGCAGACAGTCCTAACCTGGGAAGAAAAGAAGTAACTCGCAATTCTAGAACAAAAGCACTTAATGTAAGAACACAATATGAAGACTAGTTGGGAAAATACTACTTTGTGGATTTTTTTTTTTTTTTTTGGCCAGTCCTGGGCTTCTTTTGCTCAAGGCTAGCACTCTACCACTTAAGCCACAGCACCACTTCTGGCTTTTTCTGTGTATGTGGTACTGAGGAATCAAACCCAGGGCTTCATGCCTGCTAGGCAAGCACTCTACCACTACAACATTCCCAGCCCTGGATTTTAAAAAAATTCATGAACTAACCAGAAAAGGGGGGGAAAAACCTGTAACAGTATATTTCCATAAAGTATTTTATAAGAAAATTTAAAACTAAGGGAAATGGGTTAAGGAAGTCAAGAGTTTATCAAGGGTTACATACATGGGTAGTTAAAATAAGCCAAGCTGGCCAGGCACTGGTGGCTCATGCCTGTAATCCTAGCTACTCAGGAGGAGTAGATGTGAGGACTGTGGTTAAAAGCTAGCCCAGACAGGAAAGTCCATCCAACTCTTATCTCCAGTTAACTACCAGAAAACCAGAAGTGGTGCTGTGGCTTAAAAGGGACAGAGCATTAGCAAAAGAGATCAGAGACAGTAGCTAAGCCCCAAGTTCAAGCCCACGACCAGCTGCTCCAGCAGAAGTGCTAGGCCACGCTGGTCAGGAACCTGCAAGCTCAGGACAAATAGGATACTTCTAACTTCCTCATCAAAACAACACAAGTATGTCTTCATCATGTACTGAAGGGTAGACATCTGAAAACAAGAAAGAATCATCTTCCTAAAAGGCTGGCTCAGTGTGGCAGAGACATGGCCCTGGGTTCCATGCAGACACTACCCTCAAATGCTAAGGCAAGCCTAGCTTCTAACACTGTTATCTCTGGCCTTGTTAAAATATACACCCACATATGCAGATAAACATAGTTAAAAAACGCTAAAACAAGACAGGCCAAATGCATTCTCCTAGTAATGTGAAGGCTAACTGTGTTCAATTATTTAAAGTAATACATATATCTTGCTATAAAGGATAACTATTCCTTACATACAAAGAACTTCTAAAAATTGTTTTAAAAAGGTAAACAAAAAGAAAAAAGGTAAACAATGGTACAGGGAAAAAAACAAATTAAAATCACAGAAAAGAACATCCATAAACAGGCTATAAATAAAATAACTAGAACTACAATCACAGTCTAGGAAGGCTAAAGTAATAGAACCACATGAGCTCACAAGACCAACCTTGACAATACACCAACACCCCTACTCAAGAGAAATAGCAAGCCTAGATCCACTCTACTCCTCTCTATGCTGATCTCTAGTCTATTAGACAAGTGCCACAAGAGAACTAACACTACTGAAGGCAGGCGCTGAAAAACATGCTTTATGAGCCGTTTGATGACAGAAAGAGTGGCTCCTGCCGGCGTCAGAGCTTTGGAGACACCCCATCCACATCATCAACTCGGAGTCTATATGAACTTCTCTGAGTCTACTTTCTCATCCCCAATACTTGATGATAGCACATTCTACAAATCCACCAAAAAAGTTTGCCTTTTATTGGCTTCACTGTTCATTCTCATCTCAAATTTGAGGATATACTTGCTTTTAATCATTTAATTCTCGATTTTATAGTATAAACTCTTCTTAAAACTACATCTTTTGGGACAATGATGGAAGGAGTAATGCTGATCAAGATGCACTGTATTCACTTAAAAGAAAAAAACTACATCTTTTTTATTCAGGAGGCAAAGCAGAAGCCAGTCCATGCAAAGTTGAGACTATTACCTCAAAGAAGGGGAGGGGCTGAGGTAGAATGCTTGTCTGGAAACCAGAAGGTCTTTGTGGGCTTCTGAAATACTTAGTTCAATACCCAGTAAAGAAACAAAACTTTAAAATCCATTTTTATTAATACAGCTAACTTTTGTCTTGATCTCTCAACCTCATTTGTTTTCTATGTGAGTATTCCTTTTTTAGAAAGTTAGAGGGTGGGAGCCGGGCGCTGGTGGCTCACACCTGTAATCCTAGCTACTCAGGAGGCTGAGATCTGAGGATCGCGGTTCAAAGCCAGCCCGGGCAGGAGAGACCGTGAGACTCCTATCTCCAATAAACCACCAGAAAACCGGAAGTGGCGCTGTAGTTCAAGTGGTAGAGTGCTCGCCTTGAGCTGAAGAGCTGAGGGACAGCGCTCAGGCCCAGAGTTCAAGCCCCACGACCGACAAAAAAAAAAAAAAAAAAAAAAAAGAAAGTTAGAGGGTGGGGACTGGGAAGGTGGCTCAGTGGTAGAGTACTTGCCTCCCATGCATGAGGCCCTGGGTTCAATTCCTCAGTACCAAATAAACAGAAAAAGCCGGAAGTGGCGCTGTGGCTCAAGTCATAGAGTGCTAACCTTGAGCTAAAGAGCTGAGGGACAGTGCCCAGCCCAGAGTTCAAGCCCCACGACCAAAAAAAAAAAAAAAAAAAAAAAAAAAAAAGCTCAGGGACAGTGCCCAGGCCCTGAATTCAAGCCCCAGGACAGACACACACACACACACACACACACACACACACACACACACACACACACACACACACACACACACACACACACACACACACACACACACACACACACACACACACACACACACACACACTTCAAGCCCCAGGACTGGCGCGCGCACACGCGCACACACACACACACACACACAATTGGAAAAAAAAGAGGGGATAACTATTCCCTTATTAAGTTAAAAGATGAAGTTATAAAAATGCCAAATACTAGTGAGTTTACAAACACCAAACTGCCAGAGTAAAAATACACACAGACCTGAATTCTGTAATCAGAGGACACACATACGAATTCAATGCCAAGTCCCTAAACACCTAACCTGCTGTCATCTTATCTTGTTTTTTGGTTTTTTGTTTTTTTTTTGGCCAGTCCTGGGGCTTGAACTCAGGGCCTGGGCACTGTCCCTGAGCTCTTTTTGCTTAAGGCTAGCACTCTACCACTTAAGCCACAGCTCCACTTCTGGCTTTTGCTGTATATGTGGTTCTGAGGAATGGAACCCATGCATGCTTCATGCATGCTAGGCAAGCACTCTACTACTAAGCCACATTGCCCCTAATTTATATCAACTATACTCTTTCCACCTCTTTGCAATATAACCATGCTAGTATATGGGCTCAACAGCCAGGAAAGGTATCTTCTTCGCCAATGGAATAGAAGATCCAGAAATAAGTCCACATGCCTACAGTCAGCTGATATTTGACAAAGGAGCCAAAGACATACAATGGAAGAAACACAGCCTCTTCAACCACTGGTGCTGGGAAAACTGGGCGGCCACATGCAGAAAACTAAAAGTGGACCCCAGCCTATCACCATGCACCAACATCAACTCAAAATGGATTAAAGACCTTAACATTAAACCTGAATCTCTGAAACTACTGCAGGACAGAGTAGGAGAGACACCTGAACTTATAGGCACAGGAAGGAACTTCCTGAACAGAGTCCCAGGGTCACAACAAATTGGAGAGAGACTCTACAAATGGGACTACCTTAAAATAAAAAGCTTCTGCACAGATAAAGCTATCGCAACCAAGCTAGAAAGACAACCAACTAATTGGGAAAAAATATTTACCAGCAATATATCAGACAAGGGGTTAACATCCTGTATATACAGGGAACTCAAGAAACTAATCCCTCCCAAACCTAACAAACCAATTACTAAATGGGCAAGGGAACTAAAGAGACTTCTCAGATGAAGACATAAAAATGGCAAAGAAACACACGAGGAAATGATCACCATCCCTGGTTGTAAAGGAAATGCAAATAAAGACAACCCTGAGATACCACCTTACCCCAGTCAGAATGTCCTACATCCTCAAGTCAGCCAACAACAAATGCTGGAGGGGATGCAGAGAAAGAGGAACCCTATTACACTGCTGGTGGGAATGTACACTTATACAACCACTTTGAAAAGCAGTCTGGAGGGTCCTCAGAAAGCTAAATATTGACCTCCCTTATGACCCAGTCATACCACTTCTAGGCACCTATCCTGAACAACAGGAACCAGTATACAAGGACACATGCACCTCCATGTTTTTTGCAGCACTGTTCACAATAGCCAGGATATGGAAACAACCCAGATGCCCCACCACAGATGAATGGATCCAAAAATTGTGGTATCTATACACAATGGAATATTATGCAGCCAATAGAAAGGACAAAATAATGGCATTTGCAGGGAAATGGATGGAGCTAGAAGAAATCATGTTGAACAAGGTAAGCCAAGAGCAAAGAGACAAACGGTACATGGTCTCCCTGATAAGTGGATGTTAAATCCAAAATGTTAGGTGATACAAAAAATTAACAGGACTTAAGAAACAAAAGACTTCCACTCATCTGGTCAAATCACTACTAAATAACCCCATGCTGCTGATCACATGTATGGTGTATATGTGCACACCGGAGGGGAACCAGGAAGAGGACACAAAACTAGAGGGAATCAGGGAAACCCATCCGCTGCCCTGGACATTGACCAAAATGAACTAAGCAACTCAATGGCAGCGATGGGAGGGAGGGAACAAGTGGGAAAGAGGGAAAAGCTGATGCTATGCAAAACAAAAGAAATGTACATATACCCAATGTGGAAGAAATGACTGCATTGTCAAAGCTCATAGAACTCATAAATGTTATAGACGATAGACAATTTGCTCCAGGAAAGTTAGAATGTGTTTGTGACTTTGAGCATCACTATCCCACAATACTGTGAAATTTGGGAAATTATGTAACCACTTAATCACAATAAAAAATTTGAAAAAAAACAAAAACAAAAACAGAGTGTGAAGGAAGCTTCGGATAACATAGTCCCAAAATGTGGTAATTATCTGACTTCTAAAAGTGTAACACCTCCATACATCACCTCTGTAATAACAATAAAAGACCAAGACATTCTCCAAAAACAAAAAAAAGGTATCTTCTTTGTAATACCAGGGAAAAGATATAAAAAACTCAAGACAGCTGGGCACCAGTGGCTCACACCTATAATCCTAGCTACTCAGGAGGCTAAGGATCACAGTTCAAAGCCAGCAGGGGCAGGAAATTCTGTGAGATTCTTATCGCCAATAAAAACCACTAGAAAACCAATAGTGGCGCTGTGGCTCAAGTGGTAGAGCGCTCGCCTTGAGTTGAAGAGCGCAGGGACAGCGCCCAAGCCCAGAGTTCAAGTCCCACAACCGACCAAAAAACAAAACAACTCGAAAGCTCTTCTTTCCAAAAAATACAGCTTTTTTTTCAAGCTGTAAAACATGACTCATTAACACATAGGAAATCCCCCCCCCCCCCCCCCCCCCGGGTCATGGGGCTTGAACTCTGGGCCTGAATGTTGTCCCTCAGCTCTGCCACTTGAGCCACAGCAGCACTTCTGGTTTTCTGAGTGGCTTATTGGAGATAAGAGTCTCATGAACTTTCCTGCCCAGGATGGCTTTGAACCACAATCCTCAGATCTCAGCCTCATGAGTAGCTAGTATTACAGGCATGAGCCACTGGCACCCAGCTTTATTCTGTTTTTTAAGTTTTTGGGGTTTTGGTTTGTTGTTTTTTGTTGTTGTTTTTGAGAAAAGATTTCATTATGCTCCAGGCTAGTCTTGATCTCAAAATATTTCTGCCTCAACTTCCCAACTGGAATTGTGTACAGTATGTACAGCTTTTTTTAAATTTTATTCCTTTATCGGTATTACATGATTACATAAATTTCAAAGTATTGTGGGATACTGATACTTAGCTAAAATCACAAACACATTTTAACTTTCACAAGGTGAATTTTCATTATCATGGTCTATAAAGCTTATGAACTCTATGAACTTTGACAACTCTATGAAATTTGACAATTTCAGTGATATGTACATTTCTTTCCTCTTGCTTAGTGTGAGCTGTTCCCTCTTTCCCTCTCATTCCCCCCCCTCCCTTCGCTGCCTTGAGCTGCTTAGTTCACTGTCATCAGTGTCCAGTGCAGCTGATGGCCCCTCCGCTGTATTGTTTCCGTTTCCCTCTGATTCTGTGCCCTCCGCCTACCTTCCCTCAGATGAGCACATGGATATACTATGTGGGGTCAAAACAAACAAACAAAAAAAAGCAGAAGAGATGTGTCACACAAAAAAAAATCTTTGAAAAATCTTCAATTGAGACTCATGAACACAAAAATAATGGACCAATACTGTATCTGAATGCTACTAGTCTAACTCTAAAGTCCAAATTCCTAGGAATGCTTGCAATTTCTCCAAATACATGTATCCACACAGATACATATTCTGGTACTTAAACAGACAACTTCTGAAAAGGATTTGTGTAGTCTTAAAGTATCTTCCTATACCCTACCAATGAGCTCTTTCCATGTATGTGCTAATCCTGATATATGTAAATGTCATAGCCATTTGTGGCAGGTGATAGTTCATGTAATTTTACCAGTCTTCATTTAATCTATTGCTATTTTGACTAAAAAACTCAGATACCAAATTTTCGTTATTTTTTGTTGTTATGTGATCTTATTTTAATTTCTACTTTAAGGTAGAAGATATTTACTTCTCAGTTACAGTAATTCTAATTCCTATTGATCATTTTTAACCAACAGACTTCCAACCAAAATTCCAAAACCAATGAAACAATGGTTGTAGAGCCACAACATATTACATATAAAGTTATGTAAATTAAAGATGCTGGCTACATTTTAAGGAATTTTATTGTCATTAAGATGTTGTATGGAAGGGTTACTATTCTATGTCAGGTAGAAGATAGCTATTTTATATGACATAATATAAAATTATAACCATAGAAAACTCCATGAGAAACATTACCATTTAAGAAAACCTGTAGCCAGGTGCTGGTGGCTCACGCCTGTCATCCTAGCTACTCAGGAGGTTGAGATCTGAGGATCCTGGTTCAAAGCAAGCCCAGGCAGGAAAGTTCATGAGACTCTTAATCTCCAATAAACCACCAGAAAACTGGAAGTGGCACTGTAGCTCAAGTGGTAGAATGCTAGCCTTGAGCTGAAGAGCTGACAGACAAGTGCCCAAGCCCAGAGTTCAAGCCCCACGACTGATGGATGGAAGGAAGGAAGGACACAAGGAAGGAAGGACGCAAGGAAGGAAGGAAACCTGTTAGGCCAGCCAGTGTTTACTTTCTGTTGATACTTGCTAAAACTAATGAGATAGTAAGCTGTATCTTCCAAAAAAATACTTTTCTTGAGCTGGGAATGTGGCTTAGTAGTGGAGTGCTTGCCTAGTATGCATGAAACTCTGGGTTCAACTCCTCAGTACTACATACACAGAAAAAGCCAGAAGTGGAGCTGTGGCTCAAGCGGTAGAGTGCTAATCTTGAGCAAAAGGAGCTCAGGAACAGTGCCCAGGCCCTGAGTTCAAGCACCAGGACTAGCAAGAAAAAAATATTCTTACAATTCTGTACCAACTAAATTTCAGGACAGTAATATCACAATAGCCATTAACTGCCTATTATCTAAGTCTTTTACATTCAATACCTCATGTGACTCTCCTGTAACTCCTTATGAGATAAACTATCATCTCAACTTTTTTTTTTGGGGGGGGGGGGGAGGGTCCAGTCGTGAGGCCTGAACTCTGGGCCTGGGCACTGTCCCTCAGCTCTTCAGCTCAAGGCTAGCGCTCTACCACTTGAGCCACAGTGCCACTTCTGGCTTTTTTCTTTTTGCTTATGTGGTACTGAAGAATCAAACCCAGGGCCTCAGGCATGCAAGGCAAGCACTCTACCACTGAGCCACCTTCCCAGCCCTCATCTCAACTTTTGAGAGAAGTGGTGGGCGGCCATCCAGCTGAAACAAGACTAAGATTACACAGTGAGACACTCAGCCAAGGTGACCGGCGGGCTGCGAGGCAAGCTGCAGTCACAGCTCTATCAGGCTTTCCTTATTCTTAAGACTGCTCAGCAGGAAGCAGACCTGTGGCTTAAATTGGTAGAGCACCAGCTTTGAGGCACCAAAGCTCAGAGACAGCGCCTAGGCTGAGTTCAAGCCCATGATGAGCAAAAAAAAAAAAAAGACTGCCCCACATATGACAGGTTAGATTTCAGCCTTGTGGCTTCCTGCTATCTCTAAGCCTGTTTCTAATTAAACTTTTTATTTATAACAAAAGTTAAATTTAGAGGAAGATTAAAGAAAATAGTTACCCATAAAGTTCCTCATCCTCATTATATTTTTGTATATCACCTAATATTTGAAATGTAATCCATGAAAAGTAGTTCAAAATCTATCTCCACCTTTTAACTAACTGTATGGCCTTTCACCAAAATTCTTGTTTTGGTTTGTTTGTTGGTTTTGGGGCTTGAACTCTGGGCCTGGGCGCTGTCCCTTAGCTCTTTAGCTCAAGGCTAGTGCACTACCACTAGAGCCACAGAGCCACTTCCAGTTTTCTGAGTGGTTTATTGAAGATAAGAGTCTCAAGGGAGATAGGAAGGGGAAACAAAGGAGGAAGCAACAATGCTTGATAAGAAATGTACTCTGTATCTTGCCTGTGTAATTGTAACTCCTCTGTACAGTATTTTCACAATAAAAAAAAATCATAAAAAAGCAAGTCTCAAGGGAGTCTGGGAAGGTGGCTCAGTGGTAGAGTGCCTGCCTCTCATGTGTGAGGCCCTGGGTTTGATTCCTCAGCACCACATAAGCAGAAAAGGCTGGCAGTGTCACTGTGGTTCAAGTGGTAGAGCACTAGCCTTGAGCTGAAGAGCTGAGTAACAGCACCCAGGCCCAGAGTTCAAGCCCCATGGCCTACCAAAAAAAAAAAAAATCTCAAGGGCTTTTCTGCCTGGGCTGGCTTTAAACCATGATCCTCAGATCTCAGCCTCGAGTAGCTAGGATTACAGGAGCGAACTACCAGCGCCCAGCTTACCATAATTCTTTTTTTTTTTTTTTTGGGGGTCCGGCCGTGGGGCTTGAACTCTGGGCCTGGGCGCTGTCCCTCAGCTCTTCAGCTCAAGGCTAGCGCTCTACCACTTGAGTCACAGCACCACTGCCGGGTTTTTTCTTTTCTGCTTATGTGGTGCTGAGGAATCGAACCCAGGGCCTCAGGCATGCAAGGCAAGTACTCTACCACTGAGCCAACTTCCCAGCCCTTACCATAATTCTTAACTTCCCTATATGCCAATTTTCTTACTCACGTATGTCATAAATTTATGATTGAATGTCTTCTGCGTATCAGGCATTGTTCGATGTTTAGGTTCCTTTAGTATTCAAAAGAAAAAGATTCTGACCTTAAAACTAGATCAAGGGGCTGGGAATGTGGCTAGTGGCAGAGTGGTTGCCTAGTATGCATGAAGCCCTGGGATCCATTCAATACCACATACACAGAAAAGGACAGAGTGGCACTGTGGTTCAAGTGGTAGAGTGCTAGCCTTGAGCCAAAGAAACTCAGGGATAATTTCCAGTCCCTGAGTTCAAGCCCCAGGACTGGCTAAAAAATAAATAAGTAAAAAAATAAACAGATCAAGAAGCACAACATAAAGTAAGTTACACAACATGATAGAGGGTGCTAAGTACCAGAGAGGGAGAAAGATTATAATCTGTATAGTGAGGGCGGAGCAGCCTTCATGGGGAGGTTAAGCTGAGCCACGATTTGGAAGGGGGCCTGTTCCTGGCAGAGGAGCCAGTATAAAGAAAACTATGTCCACAACAAGAGATGGCAGAGTTCAGAATATGGGAAAACGCTATATACACAACTAACAAGATGACAGAGCTCAGTGAAGTACGAATACAGCTGGGTAGCAGTTGTATCACATGATGCAGACCACACAAAACCCTGCAGTTCACCGTAAGGACTTGGTCCTATACTGAGTGAAATGAGAAGCCATTGAAAGGCTTCAGACCAAGCTGCATCTGACAAACAACAGTATGCCCATTTGTCCTAACAGAATCTAAAATAAATCCCTTCAATTATGTGAGTATTTTGATTGACACTTTAGACCTGTGATTACTGGGTCAACAGGTAAGAATTATGTGTGAAGACTGCTACTGTCACATTTTTTTTGGGGGGGTCCGGTCGTGGGGCCTGAACTCTGGGCCTGGGCGCTATCCTTCAGCTCTTCAGCTCAAGGCTAGCGCTCTACCACTTGAGCCACAGCACCACTTCTGGCTTTTTTCTTTTTGCTTATGTGGTGCTGAGGAATTGAACCCAGGGCCTCAGGCATGCAAGGCAAGCGCTCTACCACTGAGCCACCTTCCCAGCCCATACTGTCACATTTTTTGTATCTTCACTCTGGACTTACTTTTAAAAGTTTAGTTTCTGAAGGAGCTGGTTGTAGAAATCTATTTTTGGTCACTTTTTTTTTTTCAGGGACAAACCCCAATAAAACCGGAAAGGGAGGGTTGTGCTATTACTTCATCTTTCTTAGAAATGACAAAGGCTTTTTAAAAGTTTAGAGAGTGTAGAGGTAGTTGATAACGGTAACCAACAACAAACAACACTGTGGGTTCAGGATGGAACCTAGGGCTTCCTGGACTAGGCAAATGCTCTGCCACTGAACCATATCCCCATCCTATTATCTTTTGAAGTCATCTTAGCAGGTCAGCTTTCCATCAACAGGTGACTGGCTGAGTGAGAATACTGTGTTTAAATTTCCTTAGGGGGGAAAGACGCATAGTCCAATTCCCAAAAAGCTCTCTGATACCCATACAATAACAGGGTCCAGGAAGAAGGAGGAGGCTTCTTTTTCTGACTTGTTTTTTTTTTTTTGGGGGGGGGAGACAGGGTCTCACTTGGTAGCACATGCTGGCCTTGAACTCACAACCCTTCTGTCTATACAACGTGGGTGCTAGGACTTCAGACATGTGTTATCAACAGAGCAAGCGGGGACAGTGGGGACACACAGGTTGTCAGCCACTAAACCAACCACTCAGTAGAATTAAGGAGAAAACAATAAAACTTAAAGTCTGTCTGCCATTTGTTTCTTGCAATAACACAAAAATGCTAAAGTGTGGGGAAACTGCTACATTCACATTATGTTTACAAAGGATTCTGTAACAATAGTCACTACTTTAGATTTACCATGGGCAAACACCTTAGGTCATATTGTTATAGCCCTAAAATATGAAGCAATTTCTCAATACATAAAACCTAGATACTGTTGAACACCAACAAGTTATTTTGGATGGTGCTAGATTTTTTTAAGGGTCTTGTGCATACTAGCACAAAAAAAATTTTTTTTTTCTTTTTTTTTGGTCAGTCATGGGGCTTGAACTCTGAGTCTGGGCTCTGTCTCTCAGCTCTTTAGCTCAAGGTGAGCACTCTACCACTTGAGCCACAGTGCTACTTCCGGTTTTCTGGTGGTTAACAGGGGATGAGTCTCATGGACTTTCCTGCCCAGGCTGGCTTTGAACCGTGATCCTCGGATCTCAGTCTCCTGAGTAGCTAGGATGACAGGCGTGAGCCATCTTAGCACAAATTCTTATCTGCTGAGTCATGGTACTGGGGATGGATTCAGGGCCTCCAACTTTGGCTTAGGATAGTACTCTGCCACCTGAGCCATACATCCACTTCTAGCTTTTGTTTGGTTAAGTAGACCTAAGAGTCTCTCAGATTTATCTGTCTGGGTTTGCTTCAAACTGTGGTCCTCAGATCTCAGTTTCCTGAGTAGATGACAGGCATGAACCTCCAGCCCTCCAACTGTTAACAAATTTCATAGGCTACACCTAATCAGTTAACTTCTATGGTTTAAAATACAGTTCTCAATTTCTTAAATAACTTGAAACTATAAGAAATTAAGGAAAAAAAACTGTTAAATTCATATTTTGAAAATGTTAAGAATACTTTGGGTAGCTGGGTTGCCATTGGCTCATGCCTATAATTCTAGCTACTCAGGGCCGGGCACTGGTGGCTCTCACCTGTAATCCTAGCTACTCAGGAGGCTGAGATCTGAGGATCACAGTTCAAAGCCAGCCCAGGCAGGAAAGATCATGAAACTCTGATCTCCAATAAACCACTAGAAAACCGGAAGTGGCGCTGTGGCTCAAGTGACAGAGTGCTCACCTTGAGCTGAAGAGCTGAGGGACAGCGCCCAGGCCCTGAGTTCAAGCTCCACAAATGACAAAAAAAAAAAAATTCTAGCTACTCAGAAGGCTGAGATCTGAGGATCCTGGCTCAAAGGTAGCCCAGGCAGGAAAGTCCGTGAGACTCTTATCTCCAATAAACCATCAGAAAACCGGAAGTGGCGCTGTGGTTCAAATGGTAGAGTGCTCATCTTGAGCTAAAGAGCTGAGGGACAGTGCCCAGGCCCATGGTTCAAGCCCCCATGACCAAAAAAAAAAAAAAAAAGATTAGTGCATACTAGAAAAAGCTATGAGAAAAAAGAAAATAAAGACTATGAAAAAAAGAGAGGGAAAAGCAGGCCATTGATTTTCACCTCTTTCAAGAATAAGATTACCGGGGCTGGGAAGGTGGCTCAGTGGTAGAGCGCTTGCCTTGCATGCATGAGGCCCTGGGTTCGATTCCTCAGCACCACATAAGCAGAAAAAAAAAGCCAGAAGTGGCGCCGTGGCTCAAGTGGTAGAGTGCTAGCCTTGAGCTGAAGAGCTGAGGGACAGCGCCCAGGCCCAGAGTTCAGGCCCACGACCGGCAAAAAAAAAAAAAAAAGAATAAGATTACCAGCTAGACACTGGTGGCTCACACTTGTAACTCAGGAGGCTGAGATCTGAGGATCAAAGTTCAAAGTCAGCCCAGGTAGGAAACTCTTATCTCCAATAAACTATTCAGAAAGAGCTGGGAATGGTTCTGCGGCTCAAATGGTAGAGCAAAAGAAGCTAAGGGATTGTGCCCAGGCCCTGGGTTCAAGCCCCAGAACCAGCAAAAAGTGGGCGGGAGGGGAATTATACTTTTAAAATACAAATCCATTGGAAAGGCAAGGCACAAGTCCTACCCATCTGTCCTCTGGCCTCAGATAGCTGGTCAGCACAGTAGCTACCGCTCAACCCTTAGGTATCAGCAGCTTAGGCAAACAGTTGCACTCTATTTTTCAAGAGTCTGAGAGGCTCTGAGCAAGGTCCCTGAAACCTTCTTGCCTTCATCTACACAAAGCACACACGCCTGGCAGAATGGGTTCTAGCAGGTAGAACACTGTTAGATATGCTAACAGGTGAAGGGTCAGAAACATAAACACATACTACATTTGTGAAAAACTAACATCAGAATTTAAAAGGCAACATATTTATTGCTTAGCACAATTCCTAATAAACTGATGAGACGGAATCTGTCTACAAAAGACACTGGCTGTGATAACTTGCTTGGGCTGAGAAGGCTGGATTAACAAAGCACAGCACTAGAAGTATCAGAAAACAGAGCTCCTGGAGGATTAACTAAGGGGGCGGGGGGAACCTGGAGGCTAGGAGCTGGACCTGGACAGGATGGGGGACGCTGTGCACTGAGTATAGGTCTATCCTCCCTCCTTCCCACCACTCTCTAAAGGACAGACTGAAACCTCTGAAATCATGATCCAAAATTCACAACTCCTCCCTTAAGCTGTCTATGGCAGGTACTTGGTTATAGTAGTGAGGGTGACTAATACAGAAACACATTCTGCCCCCCCCAGCCTAGCTCTAAAAATAACATCAATGAGTTGCTGCACTTATAAGCATGTCTAAAAATAAATAAGGACTGGGGGTATGGTTCAGTGTAAAACATAATAGTTAACATTCAAGTGCGACTGGGTTCAAGTCTCATCATCAAAGAAACATGACAGACAGATTATATAGTATCAAATCAACAGAATCTATACATTAGAAAACAAAGTAAACCTTTAAAACTCTGGGATGGCCTAAAGCCGATAGCTGGTTTTGCTTTTTTCAGTTTACCATATGATATAGAAATAAAACAGCAAGACTAGGGCTGGGAAGTTGGCTCAGTGGTAGAGCGCTTGCCTTGCATGCCTGAGGCCCTGGGTTCGATTCCTCAGCACCACATAAGCAAAAAAGAAAAAAAAAAACAGCAAGACTATCAGTGTTAGACTAACCAAGAACAGCAACTACACAAAGTACTGGTAAATTAACTTCAGAACAATCAATTAAAATGTAACCACAGCAGGGTATGGTGGCTCACAACTGTAATTCCATCTACTAGGAATCCAAGTAGGGAAGACTGAGGTTCAAGGACAACTCATGCAGCCGGGCACCGGTGGCTCACTCCTGTCATCCTAGCTACTCAGGAGGCTGAGATCTGAGGATCACAGTTCAAAGCCAGCCTGGGCAAGGGAAGTCTGTGAGCCTCTTATCTCCAATAAACCACTAGTAAACTGGAAGTGGCGCTGTGGCTCAAGTGGTAGAGTGCTAGCCTTGAGCTGAAGAGCTGAGGGACAGCGCCCAGGCCCAGAGTTCAAGCACCACAACTGACCAAAAAAAAAAAAAAAGAGAGAGAGAAAAGAAAAGGACAACTCAGGCAAAAAGTCAGCAAGACCTGATCTCAACAAATAGGCTGAGCTTGGAGCTCAAAACTGTAATCCCACTTCTGAAGATCTAAGTAAGAGGATCATGGTCTAGGCCATCCCTGGCCAAAAAAAAAAAAAAAAAGCCGGTGATATAGCTCAAGATAGCTCAGCATGTACCTGCTGAACAGGCATGAGGCCAAGAAAAAGAAAACTACCAATATTTATATCATCTTATCATTTTAAGTGATTGGAGGGCTGGCAACATGATAATCTCAGCCACTCAGGAAGCAGAGATAGAAGGCTTGAGGTTCAAGGCCAGCACAGGCAGTCAGCAAGACTCCATCTCAACCAAGCCCCACAGAGATAGTATACAGCTGTGACTGCAGCTACATGGCAGACCTAGGTAAGAATATTATGGTCTGAAGCCAACCCCAGGCAAAAACAGGAGATCCTACTCAAAAAAAAAAAAAAAAAAAAAAAAGCAACTACAAGTAACAAAGGGGTGGGGGGAGTGTAGTTGAGGAGGTGGGAGGGAAAGGATGGGATGATAGGGGAAAAACAAAGGAGGCAACAATGCTTGATAAGAAATGTACTCATGCCCTTGCTCATGTAACTGTAACCCCTCTGTACAGTGTTTTCGCAATAAAAACTTATTTTTAAAAAGGGGTGTGGCTCAAGTTGTACAGCACCCGCCTAGCAAGCACATCTAAATTCATACCACCAAAAAAAGAAAATTAAACAAGCTAAGGAAAGTATTCCTGTCTCTCTCGTATGTTATTGTCAGTCTTGAGGCTTGAACTCGGGGCCTAGGCACTGTCTCTGGACTCTTTTGCTCAAGGCCAGCACTCTACCACTTTGAGCCACAGCTCCACTACCACTTCAGGTTTTTGAGTGGTTAACTGGAGATAAGTCTCACAGGACTTTTCTGCCCTGCTGGCTTCTGATCCTTAGATCACAACCTCTTGAGTCTCTTGAGTAGCTAGATTACAGGCATGAGGCACTGGCGCCCAGCCTTGCCTCTTTTTTTAGATTAAGTTCAAAAGGCTCTATGAAGGCTGGGAAGGTGGCTTAGTGGTAGAGTGTTTGCATGCATGGGTTCAATTCTTCAGTACCACATATATAGAAAATGCCAGAAGTAGCACTGTGGTTCAAGTGGCAGAATGCAAGCCTTGAGCAAAAGGTCTGGGACAGTGCCCAGACCTTGAGTTCAAACCCCAGGACTGTCAAATAAAAAGGGGGGGGGCTGGGAAGGTGGCTCATTGGTAGAACGCTTGCCTTGCATGCATGAAGCCCTGGGTTCAATTCCTCAGTACCACATAAACAAAAAGAAAAAAGCTGGAAGTGGCGCTGTGGCTCAAGTGGTAGAGCGCTAGCCTTGAGCTAAAGAGCTGAGGGACAGCGCCCAGGCCCAGAGTTCAGGCCCCACGACCGGACCCAAAAAAAAAAAAAAGGATCTATGACAACTGAAGAGAAATAAATGATTCAAATTTAAATTGGAATTCCAAATTCTATTATATGACTTAGATTTAAATAATATAGATTTGGACCTGAAACAATTATTACTTAATGATGGTACTATTCTTTTGTAATAGATAGTTTATAAATAAGTAAAACTTGTTTCTACAAGAAAAATATGCACTGTCTCATGTATCATAAGCAATTTAAATTTTTCTTCAAATTTAAAAGTTTTGCTTCCTTTCTAAATTCTAAAGAATTTAAATGTGTCATCTTAATCCTATTTCTAATCTTTTTTTCTAGTGTGGCTTTACTTCTTATCTATTAAACAAGAGGATACCAAAAATATAACCTTTTATTGATACAGATATCATACAGGAAATGGATAAGGACTTCAGTAGAAATACAAAGAGTCTACAAATTCTTTTTTTTTTTTTTTTTGGTGGGGGGTCCAGTCATGGGGTCTGAACTCTGGGCCTGGGCGCTCGCTGTCCCTCAGCTCTTCAGCTCAAGACTAGCGCTCTACCACTTGAGCCACGGAGCCACTTCCGGCTTCTTTCTTTTTGCTTATGTGGTGCTGAGGAATCGAACCCAGGGCCTCATGCATGCAAGGCAAGCGCTCTACCACTGAGCCACCATCCCAGCCCCGAGTCTACAAATTCTTAAGTCATCGTGTGTGTGTGTGCGCGCGCACGCACACGCGTACATGCGTGCACATGCACAGGCCACATGTGCATACATGCTGGGACTTGAACCCAAGACCTCAGACTTATTTTTTAGCTTGTTGTAGGGCTTGAACTCAGGGCTCTTTGCTCAAATCTAGCACTCTACCAATTGAGCCACACACAGCACCATTTCCAGCCTTTTCTGTGTATGTGGTACTGAGGAACCGAACCCAGGGCTTGAGGCATGCTAGGCAAGCACTCTACCACTGAGCCACCTTCTCAGCCTGACACTGTCATTCTTTATCTTTATTCCAAACTTTTCTCCCTAGAGGTAGTAATAAATGTGAGATAAAATAAATACTCATGCAATTAGAACACTGCTTAACCACAAGCCATGACTCATTTATTCTGAATGTTAGTCAATACAAAAGAATTCTTATACATCAGAAACACCTGGGAACTGCCCTAGAGTTAAAATCTTGTTGGCTACTCAGAGAATCTCTTTGGTTTAGAAAGAAAAAAAAGAGGAAGAACTGATAACAAGAACTTAAAGTCTGCATCTGTCATTAAGTGAAAATCTAAATATCCTGTAAGTAGCCGATGGCAAACACTTGTAATACCAGCAGTAAGAAGGCTGAGGTCAGAGGATTATGAGATTGAGGCCAGCTTGGCTATACAGGGAGAGCCTGTTCAAAATAAACAAGCAGCAACATCAAGTCCACTAAGATGTATATTTTTAAATAGGATTTGTCTAAATTTAGCATTAATGGGACTTGCCAGGCATCCATACCTGTAACCCTAGTTACTCAGGTGACAGATCTAAAAATTTCAGTTTGAAGCCAAGCCTGACAAATCCATGACACTTATCGTCAGTTGCAGAAAGCCAGAAGTGGAGCCATGGCTCAAGTAGTAGAGAACCAACTCAGAATAAAAAGCGTACGGCCAAGTTCAAACCAAGTACAAGCACACACAGTTGTAAGAAAAAAATGTATAGGGCTGAAGGCATGGCTCATGTGACAATGCGCCTGCTTAGCAAGCACGAGGTCCTGAGTTAAAACCCCAGTACTGCTCCCCAACCCTTGTTTGCACATGCTAGGCAAATACTCTCCCAGTAACTTACCAAGCCTCATAGCTCTTGGTTTTTTTTAGTCTATATCACAATATAGTCCATCTCACTTTATAACTTAGGCTGCCCCTGAACTCTTCACCCTCCTTCCTCCATCTTCCAATCCTAGGATTCCAGGCCTGCAAGGGCCTGGCATGTTAGAATTAATAAACCAGAGCACAAAGTGCTGGCGTGAAATAGTACCATTTTCCTTAATACAAGCCATAGAAATTCTACTGATTAGCAATTACAAATCTTTGCTTATTATACTAATTAGGAACTCTTCTAGATCACCCTTAAACCTCCAGCCTGGGATTTTACCAGTCTGCTGGTAAAGGTCTTAAACACTGTTAACACTACTCCAAATATTAAGAGCCAGTTTCCAAAATACAAACTACGAGACCTTATTTAACTCTCATATTACTTACAGAAATCTATTACTTCCCCATATAGATTATATACTTTTTTTTTTTTGCCAGTCCTGGGACTTGAACTCAGGGCCTGGCCTGGGCACTGTCCCTAAGCTTCTTTTGCTCAAGGCTAGCACTCTACCACTTGAGCCACAGCACTACTTCTGTTTTTTTCTGTTTATGTGGTGCTGAGGAATCGAACCCAGGACTTCATGCATGCTAGGCAAGCACTCTACCATTGAGCCACATTCCCAGACCATATATGTAAATACAGAGAGAAGGGGGGGGGAAGGTAGAGAAGAGGAGAGAGAAGGAGAGAGAGAGAGAGAGAGAGAGAGAGAGAGAGAGAGAGAGAGAGAGACAGGGTCACATTATGAAGTTAGAGGAGAGAAAGGCAGAAAGAGAAAACAAGGAGGAAGAGAATTGAAGAGAGGGAGAAAAAGGCAGGGGGAGGGAGGAAGGGAAAATTCTAACACTGAAAATACCACTTTCTGATATTATAAGATTATAAAATTGAGGTCCAAATGCAGTGACTCACATCTATAACCACAGCTTGAAATCAATTACTGAAATCAATGAGCGAGCTGAGGTTGTTAGTAAATTTGAAAGCATTTAATTAAAGGCATTGATGGCTCATACCTGTAATCCTGGCTACTCAAGGAAGCTGAGGCATAAGGATCTCAGCTGTAAGACAAACTGGCCACGAACTTATCTCCAATTAGCCACCAAAAAGCCAGAAGTGGAGCTAGCAGAGTGCTAGCGGTGAGTGAAAAAATTCAGACAGCACCTAAGCCCTTACTTAGTTCAAGCCCCAGGACTGACCCCAATAAACAAACAAAAATATGCATCATGAATTCTTTGCAGAGGGATTCAACATCTTCCACTAACTTACCAAACTGATCAACAAAGGAAAAGAAGAGAGGCCTTCTAGAAAACATGTGATCACATATATAGAGAGCTATAAGAAAGGTGATACTAGCTGGGTGCTGGTGGCTCACACCTCTAATCCCAGCTACACAGAAGGCTGAGATCTGAGGATCGCCTTCAAAGCCAGGGCAGGAACGTCTGTGAGACTCATCTCCAATAAATCACCAGAAAACTGGAAGTGGCACTGTGGCTCAAGTGGTAGAGCACTTGCCTTGAGTTGAAGAGCTGAGGGACAGCGCCCAGGCCCAGAGTTCAAGCCCCATGACCAACAAAAAGATACTGAGCTGGCAATGTGGCGTAGTGGCACAGTGCTTGCCTAGCATGCATGAAGTCCTGGCTTTGATTCCTCAGTATCACATACACAGAAAAAACCAGAAGTGGTGCTGTGGCTCAAGTGGTAGAGTGCTAACCTTGAGAAAAAACAAGCTCAGGGACAGTGCCCAAGCCAAGTTCAAACCCCAGGACTGCCCACCCCCACAAAAAAAAAGTGATATTGTAGCCTCCAAAGGAATGTCCAGATAAGAGTACAAAAGGAATGAATGCATGACCTAGTACCAAGGTAAAACCAGAAGTCTACAGTGTACCCAGCATGTTTTTAGCACTGTCAGAAACAAGCTAAAGGCAAGATTCTTGCCAAGAGACTGCGTGCACTGAGCATATTTAATAAGAACCAAGATAATTTCCTTTCCCATGAAGGAAAATGATGAGGAAGTAAAGATGGGGTGTGTGGCTGGATGGCACAGCTCTTGCCTAGCATGCCCAACTGCATCAGGAAGGTGGGGGGAGGGGAGTTGAAGAGAAAGGTACCTGGGATTTAACTAAAATGCAAACCTGTTCTACCAGAGGCATGTGAGGACAGTGGGAAGGAGCCCCAAGCTACTGGAACCTATACCCCCTATGGATTAAAAGCATAACTAGGATCTCTCTCTCTCTCCCTCTCTCTCCCTCTCTCTCTCTCTCTCTCTCTCTCTCTCACACACACACACACACACACACACACACACACACACACACACACACACACACGATACAGAACACTGAGCTAGATACAAACTGTATTGTGATTTCCCTTGAATTTACCTCTCCTTAGTCTAGCCTTGGTTCATCTGACAGAGTCATCACTTTCAAGACTGCAAACTTAAGGTTTGCTTGTTTGTTTTTGGAGGGAGGGTGAAGGGACACAGGGTCTCCCCAGGCTGACCCTGAACTATCTATACATCCCACACTGATCCTCCAGGCCTTGGCCTCCTGAGTGCTAGGATCATAAAAATGTACCTACCACCATGCCCAGATCTTTTCCTTCTTAAATTGTTCACAAAACAAAACGAGCTGGAGGGCTCAACAAACATGAACTGCTCAAATACTTCCTCCTCCTTGTTCAGGCACAACAATGTGTGCAGCCTGCAAAATATTTACACTACAGTTTCCCAACAAATCCACGGGGGGCGGTCTCACTCACTGCAAGGTGCTGTATGTGTGTCAACATCTTGAGTTTCCTCACTGCTTTTTCTCAACTTCTGGCCACAAAATGGTAACCTCATCAGCTGACTGGCCAGCACACCACAAGAAATGTGCCACATTCTATGCTTCCAAACATCAGCGGGAAGGAGCCACCTAGGCTTAAGAAATAGGCTAGTATTTAAATGTGTAACTGATCTTAAGATACAAGTTTAAGTGAGCTAGCCAAACTAAAACAATCACTTGCATAGAAGATACTGAGTAAATTTCATGTTTAACTCTCACCACAAAAATGGGTTTTTTCTTATTTTCATGTTCAGTATCTGAACTATTTACGTAGCAGTCCTGGGGATTGCACCTGAGGCCCTGAACTTCCTAGGCAGGAGGCCCACTAGAGCCATTACTCCTTCTGATTTGTTTTTGCCAGTCCTGGGGCTTGAACACTGGGCCTGGGCGCTGTCCCTGAGTTCTTTTTGCTCAAAGCTAGCACTCTACTACTAGAGCCACAGCTCTACTTTCAGCTTTTTGTGATGAATTGTAAGTAAGCGTCTCATGGATTTTCCTCCCTGGGCTGGCTTCGAATTGTGAACGTCAGATCTCAGCTTCCTGAGCAGCTAGGATCACAGGTGTGAGCCACTGGCACCCTACTCCAGAACTTTTTAACTCAAGCTTTTCTTCTCACCTTCAAATCAGGCTGTTTCTTCATCTAGGCAGCAACTGATGCCATTCATTCATTTATTCAGTGCCAATACTGGGGAACTTGAATTTGAGGCCTTGGGCTCTCACTTGGGCCAAACTTTCAGTAATACATTTTTGCTGGGTAATTGGATAAGAATCTTGCCAACTTTTCTGCACAGGCTGCCTTCAGACTGAGATTCTCAGATCTCAGCTACATAAGTAGCTAGGATTACAGGCATGAGCCACTGGCACCCAGCCTCAATGACTAATTTTACAAGGAATAAACCATTACAAAGTACAACATCAATACAAGCACCAAAATATACAATGTGAAAATAAAACATGGTTTAGAGATGATTATTCTGATGGCCAGGTAACAATCGGTTAAAAAAAAAAAAGGCTACATAGTGAATGAGGAAGGAAAAGAATCAAAACCATCCTGGTCTTTCAATTTGTTAACCAGCTGGGATACTGGTATATAATACTTGACTGAGTTCTTGCTTTCTGTTCCATGTTATTATACACCAATGTTCACAGCAGCAATGTTCAAATCAGCCTGAAGATGTAAACACCAAGTACCCCACTGACAAATGAACAAAATGTGGTGTATCCATTTAACATTACTCAGCTATAAAAAGAAATGAAGTACTGATATACACTACCAATGGACAAAATCAGCCAGACACACTAATTTTATAGTATTTTATTTTGAAGTGTCTGGAACAGGAAAAGTCAGAGAAAGCCAGAACAGAATTACCAAGGGTTAGGAGTAAATGGGGAGATTTGGGGGGGTGGGGGAAGGTGTTTGGTTTCTTTCTTTCTTTTTTGCTAGTCCTGGGGCTTGAACTCAGGGCCCGGGCACTGTTCCTGAGCTTCTTTTGCTCAAGGCTAGCACTTACTACTTGAACCACAGCACCATAGCTTTTTCTATATGGTTCTGAGGAATTGAGCCTGGGGCTTCATGCATGTTAGGCAAGCACTCTACCACTAAATCGTATGTCCAGCCCCAGTTAGTTTTTTGTTGTTGCTGTCTGTCCTGGGGCTTGAACTCAGAGTCTGGTGCTGTCCCTGCACTTTTGTGCTCAAGGCTAGCACTCCACTACTTGAGCCATATGACTTCCAAGTTTTTCATGGTTAATTGGAGATAAAGAATATCATGGGCTTCTCTGCCTGGGCTGGCTTTGAACCACGATCCTCAGATCTCAGTCTCCTGAGTAGCTAGGATGACAGGTCAGAGCCACCAGTGATGACCAAGGAGAGTTTTTTTAATAGACTGTTCTGTTTTGGATAATGAAAAAGCTGTGGAAATGGAGAACAGTGATGATGATGATGACAACAAAGCACTGTGAATACACCTAATACCACTGAATTGCACAACCAAAATGGTTAAAATGGCAAAATTTATGTTTTTGTTTTTGTTGTTTTTGTTCCATCATGGGGCTTGAACTCTGGGCCTGGGCGCTGTCCCTCAGCCCTTCCACTCAAGGGAAGGGCTCTACCACAGCGCCATTTCTGGTTTTCTGGTGGTTTATTGAAGAGTCTCACAGACTTTCCTGCCTGGGCTGGCTTTGAACCGTGATCCTCAGATCTCAGCCTACTGAGTAGCTAGGATCACAGGTGTGAGCCACCAGTGCCCGGCATGTTATATATATTTTAACACACACACATACACAAAGCCTAAGGACCAATTCTACATTGTCCACTAGGAAGTTAATACTAGGGCAACAACGGTCACTATCTCCGCTCTCACAATTGACTGAGGTCAAAGAAGGCAGGAGAGTACTACATACTCATTCTCTCCAGTTAAAAGTTCCCTAGGTGCAGATTCCCATCCTTACAGATGCAGGAGATCATCAGCCCAGCAAGAGCTGCTTGAGGCAATTAGTGAGTTGTGAAGAAGGCCTTCAGGAGCTGGCGATAAGAATTCAGGAAGCTGGAGAGATAGTGCCCCCAACAGAGAGCCAAGTATATATAAGGGAGGTAATTACTACCACTAATGCTAAGTGGCAGAGTTCTCAGGATGTATCTTCTCATTACTACAGATGCTATGTACATGTATGAGAAAAAGTGGGGAGGGGGGAGCAAGATGAAGAGATCAAGAGAGACAGAGACAGTGTGAAAGCACACAAAGAAAGAAAATCCCCAAGTGAAGGAAAATCCACTCATTCATTCAACTGTTGTATAAGCAACAGTTGTGTAAGGTTTTAAGAACTGGAGAGAGCAGAGTACTATAGGCCCCACCTTTAAGGAGCTTAAGTCTAGTCAGAGACAAAAGACTTGGGGGATAAGGGGAAGAGATTCAACACAATAAACATTGTTTAGCACCTTACATACAACAAATTGAGCTGTAATCAGAGGCCAGTCTCTGCATTATCCTGAGCATTAAAAAGTATTTGAAACAGTCCTCTAAGAGGAGAACAGTAAACAAAGAGATTAATAAACCTTTACTTACAAAGTCTACAATGCAAATTACTAAAACAGTTTTGCACAAACCATTTAAGGTCTAATAAAGCCTAGTAGTTAGTGCTGGCATTTAGATTCAGCACTTTCACTGAAGTATACAAGCCAGGTCACTTGGCGTCTCAGAAATTTATCTCAAGTATCATTTAAACATTAAGTAGATGGCACTAACTGGGGATCATAAATGACTTTACAATAAAGGCCATAAAAGAAGAAATGCAAAATGTTCAAGAAGGTCTTAAGGACAATGGAAAAGACAAGTAATAAGGGGAGTAGAGAGCAAAAGATCAGGAAATGATGTTTTAGAAGATGGTTTTGAAATGGCTCTTTAAAGAGGAACAGATGAAAATGTAGAAATCTCTTTCCATTAGATAAGGGCCTTGTAGGCACCACTTGCCAATGCCAAATGTAGGAACTTGAACATAGTTAGCACTTAAAAAAAGAAAAAAAAAGCTTTTGCAAAGGGTGACACTAGCCAAAGAACATTATATTCATTGCCTGATTTAATGGCAACCTCTCTATACAACACCTTAATAATAACAATAAGTTTTATTTTAAAACGTGTGGAGTTTTCTTTGGGGGGGAGGGTCAGTCCTGGGGCTTGAACTCAGGGCCTGGGCACTGTACCTAAGTCTCTGTGCTCAAGGCGAGCACTCTACCACTTGAGCTACCACACCACCTCTGGCTTTTTCTGTGTATGTGGTGCTGAGGAAGCGAAGCCAGGGCTTCATGCATGCATGCTAGGCAAGCACTCTACCGCTGAGCCATCTTCCCAGCCCAAAAATAAATAGCATTTTTAGTGGGACATGCTGGCACACACCTTTGAGCACACTCTTACCACCTGGGGGACAGGGCCAGAGGACAGTGAGATGGAGGACAGCCTAGGCTACATAAAAAGCTAGGGGCCAGCTTGAACAGAGTGTCACCCTGTCTCAAAAAGCAAAAAACGACCAGAGCTGGAGGCTCGGCTCAAGTGATACAGCAAGCTGCCTAAAGAGCATGAGGTCAAGTTCAAATTCCAAACGAAGAGAGAGAGAGAGAGAGAGAGAGAGAGAGAGAGAGAGAGAGAGAGAGAGAGAGAGAGAGGGGATAAACCACATTTCTCTGGATAGCTGTGGATAGCTGGTGAACAAAGACAGAATGACTCTGTACAACATAATTTTCTTGCCGGGCCCTGGTGGCTCACGCCTGTAATCCTAGCTACTCAGGAGGCTGAGATCTGAGGATCGCGGTTCAAAGCCAGCCCGGGCAGGAGAGACCATGAGACTCCTATCTCCAATAAACCACCAGAAAACCGGAAGTGGCGCTGTAGCTCAAGTGGTAGAGCGCTCGCCTTGAGCTGAAGAGCTGAGGGACAGTGCCCAGGCCCAGAGTTCAAGCCCCACGACCGACAAGAAAAATAAAAAACAAAAAAAACCCCATAATTTTCTTCAATCCTTTGAATTTTGTATCACTGTTGACTACATTATACAAAAAACAATATTATTACATTTTGTAATAATTGGAAGTAAAGAATACAATGGTATGTGAAAAAATAAAAAAGAATTCACATCAGAGGGTCTTAAGATCCAGGCAACGGGTAATGAAAGCCTGAACAAATTTGGAGGCAACAGGAAGTAACAAGGAAGTCATTCAAAAACATAACAATCTGACACATGACTAAATAAAAGGGATGAGGTAAGGGCCTATACTATGAACAGAATTATAAACATTTTCCTTATAAGCGTATTTTCTTATAAACAATGTATTCAGTGAATATGTTAGAAAGTATAGAATATAAAGGAAATTATTTCTACAGTTTAACTACCACTGGTAAATGCCTATGATCCTAGCTTTGTGGGAGGCTGTAGGTCTGAGAACACCCTAGGCAAAAACAAAAAATAAACAACAAAAATAAACGCTAAGCACCTGTAATCCTACTAGTCAGGAGGCAAGAAAGTCAGTGAGACTTTTATCTTCAATAAATTACCAAAAAAGCCAGAAGTAGAACACTGGCTCAAGTGGTAGAGTGCTAGCTACCTTGAGCAAAAAGAAGCTCAAGGAGAGTGCCTAGGCCCTGAGTTCAAGTCCCAGGACCAAAGGAAGAGGAGAAATTAAAAAAAAAAAAAAAAAAAAAGACCCTACCTGAAAATATCTGAAGTTAAAAAAGGACATGGACCAAGTAGTACAGAGCCTAGCAAGCACAGGCCCTGAGATAAAAACCTTAGTACCAAGAATGAATGACAATATGTAATTTACTGGCTTTTATTATATTCACAGTTATATATCCACCTCCACAATCTATTCTGGAACATTTCAACACCCCAAAAAGAAATCCCTATCATATCACTGCTTATTCCCCACTTACTCTAGTTCCAGGTCTGCTTATCTCTTGAGATCTCATTCTAATAAATGAACCCATAGGACACACTGCTTTCTGTGCCTCGTTTCTCTCACTAATCACAGGAGTTTCAAGGTCCATCCGGGCTGCACTGTCTACTAATCCTGAATAATATTCCCCTATACTAAGTTTGGGGCATTTTTAAAACATAACTATAACCATTCCAGAAACATTATTTCATGATCAGCATTTTTCATGTCATAAATGCTTTGTGACATATGAAATAAAGCACAGTATCTCACATCAAATGGCTGTGTTGTGATTTAGTCACTTTAATATTGTCTGACATTTTAATTATTTTCAATTGTAAATGAACCTTTGAGGGGGGGGGGCCTGAATTCAAGGACTAGACACTGTACCTTATTTTTTTCTTCTCAGGGCTAGTGCTCTACTCCTTTAAGCCTAAGTGCCACTTCCAGCTTTTTGATGATTAATGATGAAGGTAACCGTTTTATGGACCTTCCTGCCCAAGCTGGCTTTGAATCAGGTTCCTCAGCTCTCAGCCTCCTAAGTAGCTAGGATCACAGGCATGAGCCACAGCACACAGCACACAGACTTGCTAAGGTGTCCAAGCTTGTCTCAAATTCACACATCTCCTTCCTCAGCTTTCTCAGTGCTAGGATTTCAGGCATGGGCCACCGCACCAGTTATAAACTTTGAGGTTTTTTGGTGCTAGTACTGGGGCTTGAATTCAGAGCCTCAAGCTTTCACTTGTCTTCTTTGCTCCTAGCTGATAATCTACCACTTGAGCGTATAGCCTCTGTCCGGGACTAGAGACAGCCAGCAAAAATTAAATACAACAGGTAGAAAGAACCCTCGGGGCTGGGAAGGTGGCTCAGTGGTAGAATGCTTGCCTTGCATGCATGAGGCCCTGGGTTCGATTCCTCAGCACCACATAAGCAAAAAGAAAAAAGCCGGAAGTGGTACTGTGGCTCAAGTGGTAGAGAGCTAGCCTTGAGCTGAAGAGCTGAGGGACAGCGCCCAGGCCCAGAGTTCAGGCCCCATGACCGACAAAAAAAAAAAAAAAGAAATAAGAACCCTGCACAGCATACATACATCCTCAGAAGCAATTAGACATGTCAGGTTCCATTAAAACATTGACTGCCACTGCCTGCTGCTACACTGCTGCTATATATAAAAATGTAAACAATTTCTAAATCCTAAAGATTTAAACATCCTAAAATACCTTCAGGATTGTTTGTTCCCACACAGTAAAACCCTTCAGAATCTGATCTAAAAATAAAATTATGTGTCAAGTGTTCTTCAAAAATACTATGTATACTGATTGGAATGTGATGCCAATTAACACATTTTGTAAGTAACTTGCCAGTGAAACTTCAGATAGCCTAAGCCAAAATCAACAACAAAAAAAACAACACCCTCTTGACATTTTCCTTAAATGAGAAATTCTGCAAGTAATTTTAGAAGGCAAACAGATCTGAAGTTAACTAAAATCATGAACTCATTAAGAGTAGCTTCTTGTGGTGACACCTGCCCATATTCCAGTTACCTAGGAGAGATAGGAGGATCTCAGTTCAAGGCCAGCCTGGGCAAAAGTCATCAAGATCCAATCTAAAAAATTAAAATTAAAATTAAAAAATAAAACAAAACCAAGCTAGGTTATAGTAGCCCATGCCTATAATTCTAGCTACACAGGAAGAACATGTAGGAGGATTGTAGTTCCAAGCCTGCCCGGGGAAAAGCTCCAGGCTCTACCTGAAGCTAAAAGGAGAAAGAGCTGGGCATGTGGCTCAAGTAACAGAACCAAGCTTGAGGCCCAGAGTTCAGACTCCCTCATTGCTGTCTCACATCTGTTTTTAAAATGAAATTACTGAAAGCTAGCTGGGCACTGGGGATTCATGTCTGCAATACTAGCTACTCAGGAAGCTGAGATCTGAGGATCATAGTTCAAAGCCAGGCCAGGCAGGAAAGTCTGTTGAGACTCTCATCTCCAATTAAACACTAAAAAAGCCACTATAAATGAGGCTGTGGCTCAAGTATAGAAAACTAGCCTTGGGCACAAAGGCGCAGGGACAGCACCCAGGCCCTGAACTCAAACCCCAGGACTAGGACAGGAAAAAAAAAAATACACAGAAAGCTATACACGTAATTCTAGAGAAAAGAGAATATAACAAAATGGTTCAAATGCTAAAAATTAAAGGTGAAAACTTTAACATGTAATCAACTCCTGGGGTCAGAATACAGTACCCAGCCATTACTACTATGAAGATTACAGACAAGATAGTTTAGCTCTATACCAAAAGAATCAACTGAATCATGGAAACAAATTATCTAATATCACAGTAGTATCTAGTATCACACACAGTTAAATGAGGAATTATAATACACATGCATGCCAAAAACAAAGATCTATGCAACTTTTTTTTAAAAGAACCAAATTTCAACTAATTTAGTCAAGGTGAGCAAGTTTCCAGCTAATTCTTATTTTGAAAAAATGACTTCCACAACCTCCCCTACTGAAGTCAAAGCCTGATTCTGTGGTTTCATAAGCCTCCCTCCTCACTGTCACATTAGTTCACTGCCTTTCAAAGACAGTATTTAAAATAGTCTTAGGCAAGTCAACCTTCAAGCACGCTGTATGGCTAGCAAACTCTGCCCAAGATCAGGATTATTATGTATGATCTAGTATGTTCCTAACACACAAACAAAAGTAGTGCCTCTGTAACATTAGTTTCTATTTTTAGATAATAAGCTACTGCTTTATCTGAAATGTAAGTGTAGGACCATACATTTACTAATACATTTCTTGAAATAGTAATTTGAAGTTACTAATTATATTTTCTAACTCAAAAATAAACCTAGTGCTTCTGCAAAAGTCAAATTTAACTTCTAAAAAGTATCAAATGGTTACTGAATCTTCAGAGCAAACAAGTAGCGTATTTTAAGCTAAAGGCAGATAGGTTTAGAGCACTTAATACAATAGCATTCTTCAGTTTTAAGACACTTTTTGTCCTAAACAACCCAGCTTAAAATGCTTCTGGTTTTTTGGCGGCCATGGGTTTTGAACTTGGGGCCTAAGTGTTGTCCCTGAGCTTTTAGCTCAGGGCTAGTGCTCTACCACAGTGAGCCACAAGCACAGCTTCCTGCTTGTTTCTGTTTTTTTTTTTTTTCTGCTAAACCAAATCCCTTAAAATATATTCAAATTTATTTTAGTTGGTTTCCTATTTCAAATACATTTAAGTTTTTCCACTACTGACAAGACCTTCACAATCCCACTACAATTTATAATCCAAAACACCACATACCTAAAAGATAAGCTTTTAAAACAGAAACAGTAACAGGTTTATTTTTCCAAGAATCCAGTGTTCCACTGGGTCAAATGTTTCTGTTGGATTTTAAACAGCTTAGCCCTTGAAGTGATAAGAATGAAAACAAGTCAAAAGAACCTCAGTGTTCTTCAGTGGCATGCAATCTTCGCAGCCCAAAAAGGCTGCGGAACTTCGCGTCGAAGTCCTCCAGCACCGGAGTAATCTACGCCGTGGCACACAGGTTCACCGCCAAGGCCATTCCCAAACCCGGTGCGCACAGAGCTGGGGCCCTCTAACAGATCGGGCGCTGGGGAAGTCCTCCAGAGACCCGGGTCACCGTGCGCGCCCACGGACACACGCCTTTCGGCTACCTCGGACACGGCTGTCCATTTCTCGGTGCTGGGGAACACACCCCATCTCGTCGAGTCCTCGGAAAGTTAGAACCGGGAGAGGGTACCACGCTTGTGGGAAACGTTTCTGGTGAGCAGAGGGCCTGAAGTGTGGACCAAGCGCTTCCCAAAGGGACCAGGAGACGCGAACCGAAGCGTTAGCGGGCTCACCCTCGCCCGCCACCCCCGGGCACCGGGCCCCCACCGGCCCCCGACCGGCCCGACCGGCCCCAGCCACCCGGGGGCGGCGGGGGCGCCCGCGAGAGCCGGCCCTCCTCGGGACGAACCCGGGCGAGCCCGCCGGCTCCCGCGGTCCTCCAGCCGACAGGGCTTCCCCGGGCGCGCCCCTCGCTCCCCGCCCCCCGACTCCCCGCTGCCCCCCAAGCCCCTCCGGCCTCGGCCTCTCCCGCGGGCCGCGCGCGCCCGCGCATCCCGGGCGGCCAAGGAGGGAGCCGGCGCCACCCCCCGGGGGATGCTCGCTCTCCCCGGGCCAGCCGCGGAGCGGGGAGGGGGAGCGCCGCGCGGCCGGAGCCCCGGGAGGAGACAATGAATGGAGCCGGCGGCCTCGCCCTCTCCCCACGCCCCGACGCCCCTCGGCGGGCTCCGGACGGCGCCGCCCGCGCGCGCCGGGGCTGCCCCGCGCGCCGGCCCGGAGCCCACGGGGGCCTCCGCCTGGGTGGCGGGCGTCTGTCACGGGAGCCGGGAGGCCCGGCGGCGCGGGCCCGGGGCCCGGCGACGGGAGGCCGAGCCCACCCGCCCGGTGACCCCCGCGCGCGCCGGGCACCGGGGTGGCGCCGGGCCGCTTCCGCGACGCATAAGGAAACCCGAGCCGGGACGTGGGAGCCGGGCTCGCCGGCCATGACACCGGGCCCGGGTCCCCGCCCGCCCGCCCGCCCGCGGTGACAGCGGCCGGGCCCCGGCCCCCGGGGAAGCCGACCCCCGGCCCCGCCGCCCGGCCCCGCAGCCTACCTGGGGGAGCCGGCCACCCCGCGTCCGGTCGTCCCCCGGCGGCGTCCGGGCCGCTCCTCCCCGCGGCGGGCGAGGGAACCGGGGGCGGTCACATGAAGCGCGTCCCCAGCCCAGGGGACGGGGCCCCGGGAAGGCCCCGCATCGCCGCACTAGCGCCCCGCGCCTCAGGGCACGCGCCCCAAAGCCCGGCCAGCTGGCCCTTGCGGGGCGCGCAGGGACAGCGCGAAGGAGTCTTCACGCCTCACGCTCGCTCCCCTCCGACTCCCGCCATCTAAGATGGCGGCCTCGGCGCCCGCGATGAAGACACTCTCGGGCGGCCCCGGCTGCCGAGCCCTGCACTCGGCGCTCTTCCTCCCGCCCTGCGGAGCCGCCGGCTCCCCCTCGGCGGCGCACGAGCTCTCCGGGCCGGCGGTCGGCGCCGCGCTCGGCTCGGGCATCGATTGCTCTTGCCCGGACGCGGGCCCCGCCCTCGGGGGCGTGGCCTCGGGACCCCGCGGCCGCCATTTCGGCCGGAGGTCGGGTCCCGAGGGAGGGGGCGGGGCCCGGGGAGCGCGGGAGCCGGCGCGCGTGCTGCGGTGCTCGGCCTCGGTGAAAGCCTCCCCAGATGCCGCCGAGCTCCGTCAGCGCGGGGGGTGCGCGTGCGGACGCCGCGCTGCGGGGCACAGGCCGGGGCCCCGGGCTCGCGTGTCACACGCACCGAGTGACCGAGCCCAGCACGGGCCTCCGCGTGTCACACACCCAGTGACCGAGCCCCGCGGGCCTCCGCGTGTCACACGCACCCAGTGACCGAGCCCCGCGGGCCTCCGCGTGTCACACGCACCCAGTGACCGAGCCCCGCGGGCCTCCGCGTGTCACACGCACCCAGTGACCGAGCCCCGCGCGGGCCTCCACGTGTCACACGCACCCAGTGACCGAGCCCCGCGGGCCTCCGCGTGTCACACACCCAGTGACCGAGCCCCGCGGGCCTCCGCGTGTCACACGCACCCAGTGACCGAGCCCCGCGGGCCTCCGTGTGTCACACACACAGTGACCGAGCCCCGCGCGGGCCTCCGCGTGTCACACGCACCCAGTGACCGAGCCCAGCACGGGCCTCCGCGTGTCACACACCCAGTGACCGAGCCCAGCACGGGCCTCCGCGTGTCACACGCACCCAGTGACCGAGCCCCGCGGGCCTCCGCGTGTCACACACAGTGACCGAGCCCAGCACGGGCCTCCGCGTGTCACACACAGTGACCGAGCCCAGCGGGTCTCCGCGTGTCACACACAGTGACCGAGCCCAGCACGGGCCTCCGCGTGTCACACGCACCCAGTGACCGAGCCCCGCGCGGGCCTCCGCATGGGCCGTGTGTTCTCCAGCACACAGTCTCAGGCGAGCACCGAGGACAGCGTGAGCACCAAGCCAAGCACCCATCGCTAGGAAGGAGAGGGTGGGAACGGATCCCAAGTGCAGCCGCCAGGGCTGGAGGCCATCCCACCAAATGGCCATGCCCCCTGGGGTGGGGATCCGTCGGTGAGCACAGCGGGGGTGGCCAGGAGGAGGAGGAGTACCTTGAGGTTCAAGGGGCAGGAAGGCCAGAGAGCCTGCCAAGCGCATTCTGTCTGAGCCCAGGAGACAGCACGGCCCCGGCTGTGCGGTGGGCCGCTGGTAGAAGCTGGTGTGACAGCACCGGCCGTGAGGCCAGCCAGGTGGAGAGGACAGGCGTGCACGGTGCGACGCCCCCGCCTTGGCCTTTCCATGCCATCCTCTCCCAGTTTAATTTTAGTCACAGATGAGTTGGGCCGGCCTGGGCTGGTGCCTGGGAGAGCCCGCCATGTAAATAAACAATGACTCCACCAGAGGAGGGAGGGAGTGGCCTGCTCTACCATATTGGGTCAGGAAAGCCTCCACGGAGGACACAGCTCACCAGAGGATGAGTGGGAATTTTCTGGAGTGGGAGCAGTATGGGCCAAAGCACAGAGGTGTGGTTAGGATGGTATGTTTGGCAAAACAGTTCGTGGGCTTGAGATTGCTAATCAAACCCTCCCTGGACAGAGAAGAAAAGAAGAGATCTGAAGATGTCCAGCCTGGCATCGGTCCGCTCCAGCCATCACAGGGCGTGAGGGATCCGACACTGGAGCGACAGGCATTGCTATGGTGTCAGATGCAGAAAAGCTAGCGCTGTTAAATATTAAGACGTAGCCAAGCACTGGCGTCTTACTCCTGTCATCCTAGCTACTCTAGTGGCTGAGATCTGAGGATCAAGGTTTGAAGCCAGCTTGGACAGAGAAATCATAAGAGACCCTTCACTCCTCCAGTTAACCAGCCAAGTGCCAGAAGTGGAGGTGTGGATCAAGTGGTAGAGAATTAGCCTTGAGCAAAATAGCTAAGGAAGAGCTTGAGGCCCAGAGTTCGAGCCCCAGTCCTGGCACCAAAACAAAAAGATACAAGTGCTCTTATAAATAGCTTGGGGCTTATACACTGGGACAATCCCTGGAAGTCAGTTCACAGTACTAACATGATAAAGGCACAGGTCTTTTGTCCCAGGAATTCTCCCTTGGAATGTATCCTGCAGGTACACTTGCACCCTCCAAGAAATCTTGTACACCATTGCTTGTGATCCAAACACCACACAGCGGTAGAAAGATGGCAGTAGACTGTGCACTGATACAGAAAGATGTCCAGGAATGACACAAAAATTGGGCTGGGGGTGTGGCTTAAGTGATAGAGCACCTACCTAGCAAGAAACAGACCCTGAGTTCAAATCTAGTACCACAAAAGAAAAACTATAAGCAGCATGAATAGTGTGCTTCTTTCTGCAAAAAAGGACAACATTTACCTCTAGTTTTGAGTACATCTGGGGAGACGCGAAACACAGTCACAAGCTACTTCTTGATCATTTTTAGTCTTTAAATGATGGAGTTGCCCACTCAAAGCTTTAAAGCAAAACTAGCCCAGAGGGAAACGTAAACCATAAAGGGAGAGGAGGAGACGGGGAGAGGAGGAAAGAGTTGTACTCCAGTTCCTCCTCTATGCTCCGTCCTCTTTCTCCCCCACAAACCCCGTGGTGTGCATTGGCACACTATCCAGGCCTCCAAAGGCTTGAGCCTGGGCCTGGCCAACTCCGCTGCTCTCCTGCTCCTGAATTGCCAGGCCCTGGGAGGAACCCGGCTCCACTAGGCAGCCCCACTTCCAGACACCCAAGTAGGCCAGAGGAGGCCATGCAGCACCTCACCCCAGGAAGGCTGGGCTCATGGCCCTTTACTCTGTTCCTCAGCAGCCCGTGGAGGAGAACATACTTCCTCCCGCCTGTCCACCCCAGCACAGCCAGTACAAGCTCTGGAAACAGGAGGCCAAATCCCAGCTTCCATCACCTCAGGAAGGGGGATGGGGGGCGGGGGGAAGAACACCTTTCTTCAGCCTTTGATAAGGGGAAATGAGCAGGGTAGCAAGCACCTCTCCAGGCCCCCAGTCCGCTCAGAGCACCTCTCCCCACACGCCTCCCATCTCTCTCCCCCACACACTCTGCCCAGGACCCTCTAAGTGCATCTCCCAGAGGTTCTTGTGCTGGAAACATGCCCCCCCCCAAATGGCGCCGACTCTGCAGGTGGTGTAGAAGATGGGGACAAGTGAGAGGCAATCAGGCCACTGGAGGTCCCGCCCTTAGAAGGCATCACATCGTTCTCAGAGGACCCTGGTGGTTATTTTTAAAAAAGCCAGGCACTGGTGGCTCACGCCTGTAATCCTCGCTACTCAGGAGGCTGAGATATGAGGATCACAGTTCAAAGCCAACCCAGGCAGGAACGTCCACAAGACTCTTATCTCCAATGAACCACCAGAAAACCAGAAGTGGCACTGTGGCTCAACGTGGTAGAGTGCTAGCCTTGAGCAAAAAAAAGCTCAGGAACAGGACCCAAGCCCTGAGTTCAAGCCCCATGAGCAATAAATAAATAAATGTAAGGTCCACTCCTGGTTGGCCAGCAGACTCCACCCTCCTCACAGCAAAGTCTCCACCCAGTACCTGCATTACCTAGGCAACTGGGACACCTGGAAGAGGTCACATCTGCATCCGCTGAGGTCACATCTGAATTTCATGTGGCTACACCTTTCTCTGCCCATACCCTAGATAAGGGCTAGCCCAGGCCCAGAGGCTCTCTCTCCCTGCTCTTTTCTAGCTCTTTTCTCTCTCTTTCCCAGGCCTTTCCCAGCCGCATGGAGTGCCAACCTTGCCTGGTCCCAGCAGGTCTACTGAATAAACCTACCCCTTACCTGAATACCACGTGTGTGCTGGTGCTGTTCTTACTCGGCTACCTCTTTTTAAAAACCTAACAATAAACACCAACAAAATTGCCTTCTGGCTTCCAATCTGGCCTTGGGACAGACTGCTGTCAAAGGCTGGGATGCCATGGATGGAGGTGCTCACCAGAGCTGAGCAGAGGCTAGCCATACTCTTGAACCTCCAGAACTGTGAGTTTCTCTCTTTTCTTTGTCAAGTATCCAGCCTCAGGTACTCTGTTACAACTTCTGAAAACAGACTACACATCAGGTCTAAAAGAAGAAAAACTCTGGCTGGGGAGGTGGCTCAGTGGTAGAGCGCTTGCCTTGCATGCATGAGGCCCTGGGTTTGATTCCTCAGCACCACATAAGCAGGAAGTGGTGCTGTGGCTCAAGTGGTAGGGCGCTAGACTTGAGCTGAAGAGCTGAGGGACAGCGCCCAGGCCTGGAGTTCAGGCCCTACAACCAACAGGAAAAAAAAAGAAGACAATCTGTAGCCCTTTAAATGACTCTAATTCTCCCTCTTGGGTCCAAATTCATCCCAAAACGGTGTACACTCCAACTTAATTTCCACTTCCCCTCCTCCACTAAGCCCCGCAGTGTGCCTTCCACACGGTCATTCACAGAATGCCTTTCCTTCTCACTCAGAGCACTCAATGCTCAGGGGGGTTTACGTTTGCTTAAAGACACACCCTTAGCTGGGCACTGGTGGCTCGAGCCTATAATCCTAGCTACTCAGGAAGCTGAGATCTGAGGATCGGGGTTCAAAGCCAGCCTGGGCAGGAGAGACCTTAAGACTCCTATCTCCAATAAACCACCAGAAAACCGGAAGTGGCGCTATAGCTCAAGTAGTAGAGCGCTCGCCTTGAGCTGAAGGGCTGAGGGACAGCGCCCAGGCCCAGAGTTCAAGCCCCACGACCGACAAAAAAAAAAAAAAAAAAAAAAGAGACACCCCCTTGCTGTTGAAATCCTGCCTCAGTCTCTCTCCTCACCAGCCCTATCTGAGGCCTCTTGTTCCCAAACTAGCTCTTCTCTCTTCACACCCTGTCTGGGCTGTGCAACCCAGAGCCATTTGATGACTTAGTTCCTATTTTTCCCACTACAGGGAAGGTTTGCCCTGCTGTGTGTCCCCAGTCCACAATCTTCCCTGGAGTCACCTTTCCAGGCAGCGGCTGCCAGTTCCACTCCCAAGTCCGTGACATACCTATGTATGTTTTCCCAACCCTTCACTACCTCAACTCTCAGAAAAGGCTCAGACTTTGGAGTCATCCTCTGAACTTCCATCTCTTCAACCAATTCCCTGAGTGTCTCTAGACCAGGCATTCTGTTCCTGATGGGCCTGTCAGAAACCTCAGGGCCACCCTGGGACTGAAGGCTTTGTGGTCTCTGTCTTGAAATTCTTCATCGTCTTACCCTGGAATCCATGCTTTGTGACTGATGCGCCAGGGAACAGTGCAGGTCGCTGGGGCTTCGGGAGCCTGACTCCCTCAGGAGCCACCGGTTCCTCCTCACCTCCCTGGGAATTCTGGCTACTCACGCCTCCTCTTCAGCATGTCCACTCTCATCCCAGACCCTTCCCACCCCAGCATCTCTTTGTCTCTGCCCCCAACCCTCCCCACCCCATCATACAGTGGCAGCCCTCCACTGGGAGCATGGCATGATGTCCAGAGTGACTTTCCTGTCCACTGTGTAGCAGGTGTATCTGGCACTGGGAAAGAAGGAGATCTAGAAAGCCCTTCTCAGGGTCAGCACCTTCCCTGGACACATCCCTGAACTGGCGGGGGGGGGGGGGGGGGGAAGGGGGCGTGTACCATGAAAAACAAACAGAAAACAGCAAGAGAAGCCAGGAGCAGTGTTGGCTCAGTCCTGCAGCACTAGTGACTTGGGAGGTAGAAACTCGGGGATCACAGTTGCCAAGCAAAAAAAAAAATATATCTGGAAACTTCATCTCCAGCAGCAGCTAGGTGTGATAGTGCATGCCTGTAATCCCAGCACAATGGAACACAAACAGTCCGGGCCGGCCCGGGGACAGGGAAACCCTTTCTTGAGAGCATGTGTGGAGGTTTTAGCAGGGCAGTTCAGCTCCCCGCGTAGCTTTGACTAGAGAACAGTCCTTCTCTATGGAGGATGGTCGTCCTTTTCAACCAGAGGTGTGGCTTCAGAGGGACGCACATGGAGTGGTGAGGGAGGAAGGGACACCTGCCCAGGAAGCCAGATCAACCGAATCCACCCTGCTGGTCAAGAGGGGACACGTCACAGCCAGACTGCCTTCACAGCTATGAGACCAGATCTTGCAAATAGGCAATGAAAACAGAGGCTGGAGGCGGGTGGCTCAAGCGGTGGTAGACATCTGCCTTGGCATACATGAAGTCCTCAGGAAGAACCAACAAGCAAATGAAAGAGGAGAGTGAAGGAAGGGAGGAGGGAGAGACAGCCAAGTTATACTTTTTGGTCCACCGCATAGCTCTTCCCCCCCGCCATATGGATGGCTCTGCAGGGATTCTAGGAGTGTTACACTGCTTTGGAAAGATCTTAACACGTGTCATTCTCCCCAAACAAGGTCACAGTGGATACAGCAACCAGAATAAAGACAGAAAGCACGTGGTAGCATGGTGGTCTCTGGGTGGACAGACCCTCTTCCATGAGGGCTCAGAGCTCCAGCGGACAATGCAGAAGCAGCATGGTCAAGTCACAGGTCACTGGCTGGACTGGATAAAGTGGCTGCTGGCCATCCTGGTCAGAGGGACACACACAGCTTCCACCTACCCCAGGAGACTGCGCCTCTCCTGAGATCCTAGGGGACCTCAGCGACGGCAGCTGCCATCTTTGAAACACACCAGCAGTCACGCCCATGAGTTACATCTTAAAATCCTTTAATTCTCTTGGTAAAGAACATCCCAGATTTGCATTATGCTCTCAGGGTGGATTATGAATGTAAAGCTATCCGCTTGTTGAATAGAAGCATTTAAAGCACATCATCTTCGGACCTGGGGTTTAGCTCAGTGGTAGGGTCTCTGCTTGGCCTACAGGAGGCCCTGAGTTTGATCCTCAACCCCACAAAGCAAAAAAAAAAAAAAAAAGATGGTAAAATATATCCTCATGATGGCATATTTACAGTTTAAAAATCATACCAGTGCCGGGTGCTGGTGGCTACATCTATAGTCCTAACAACTCAGGACACTGAGACCTAAAGATGAGCCAGGGGAAGGAAAGTCCATGAGACCCTGATCTCCAATTGACCAGTAAAAAAACAGAAATGGAGGTATGGCAGAGGCTAGCCTTGAGCAGAAAGAGCTAAGCAAGAGCATGAGACCCGGAGTTCCAGACCCACTACCTCCATAAAGAACTAAAATAAAATAAGACAGAAATGACACTAAGCCATAAAGAACTAAAATAAAATAAGACAGAAATGACACTAAGCATTTCACAGCACGGGAGTGGCACCACCCACTCCGCCGCTGAGAGGAGGACTTACTGAGATGTTATAGTCTGCCACCCAGAGTTCCCAGAGCGTGGAGATGGTTAATACACACTTCTGGCCAGGACAGAGGAGTAACGTTCACGGAGCAAGGCTTAGTGGACGACTAAAACTTTAATTTCTGGTTCTGTCATTGCCACCGCTATCCACAGTCTAACACGGGCCATTTCCCATCCTTGGTTCATGTGGGGTAATTCCGTGGAGAGAATGAAAGCTGGATAACAAGAGCCAAAGATGAGCTTGGCTTGTTGAACTCCATGGACTCCCGCTTCCCTAGTTCATGCTCCATGACCTCAGGTCACTTTTCCTTACATTTGTGAACATTTGTTGAGTAGCTATGACATGCTGGATGTCAGCAACTGAGCTGACCTCCGGGGTGGTAGAGATGCTGCTTCGACGGTCCTGGGCCTCGGGGAAGGAGCCCATGAATCACGTGCAAGACCCTGGACCACAGGAGTCTGTGCCATGATGAGTCACATGAAGAGGGCACAAGGGGAAAGGCAGAGAAGAAAGCGGGAGTGGAGCTCTCTGGGACAAGAGCATGAGAGACAAAGGCTCCGAGCAAGACCAGTTGAGCATGGAACAGGAAATGTCCCAGCAACCCCCAGTTCTGGTATCCACACCAGGCCTGGTTAGGTCAGAGAGCCTCCATCTCAACAGAAGAAGCTGGGTGTGGTGGCTCACGCCTGTCCTCCTGACACCTGTTTTCTCATCCCAGGGAAGCCTAAAACAGGTGAGTCAGAGCTCAGACATGTGCCCAAGCGGGAAGGCAACCTCAAAAAAAAAAACCAGCACAAAAAAGGGCTCAACAATAGAACGCCAACTTGGCAAGTGCAAGGCCATCAGTTCAAACCCTAGACTGCCCAACGCTGCCAAAAAAAAAGAAGGAAAGAAAGCACCAATATACTCTACATGAAAACCCAAAACAAAGGTTCATCTTACCTGAAACATGTGAAATTAGACATGTCTAATATTTTCTGTACATTTTGTTTCTGGCTTTTACATTAAAAAAAAAATGTGTGTGTGCCAGTCCTAGGGCTTGAATTCACGGCCTGGGCACTGTTCTTTTTTTTTTTTTTGTCGGCCGTGAGGCTTGAACTCTGGGCCTGGGCGCTGTCCCTCAGCTCTTCAGCTCAAGGCGAGCGCTCTACAACTTGAGCTACAGCGCCACTTCCAGTGGGCACTGTTCTTTAGGCTAGCACTCTACCACTTGAGCCACAACTCTGCTGCTGGCTTTTTTGATGGTTCATTGGAGATAAGAGTCACAGACTTTCCTGCCAGGGCTGGCTTTGAACCATGATCCTCAGATCTCAGCCTCCTGCTGAGATCTGATGTGAGCCCCCAGTGCCTGGTTCATCCTGACTCCTTTCTGTATTTGCCCTTCCTGAGGTTCACTTATAGAAGTAAAGAGCCACAAAAGCTCAGAACTTAGAAAATCTCAAGGATCCTTCTACGCAGACCTCTCTAGCCCCAACATTTGGCAGGTGGGCGAGCAGGCCCGGGGGGAAGAGTCCCGTATTCTGCCTGGCATGTGACTGTGCTATGAGAACCCAGAGCTGCAGAACTGGGTCATCCAGGATCAAAGCCCGGTCCTACCATTTATGAGCTGTGTGCCCCTGACAGGCACCTCACTCCCAGAGCTGTGCTTTCCCTACCTGCAAAAGAAGCAAAGAATCCAGACCTCCTCAGCTACAGAGGGAATTAAATGCAATAAGATAGGAGAGGTTGTCATCTACTAGGGACCCCATAAACGTTCCTGTTCCTTACCTCTCAAATAGCTTTTCTACACTTTTGGTTATTTCTGTTCCACAGAGCCCTACAAGTTGAATAACTGGCCCAACCAGTACAAGCATTTTCACAGGCCTTGCGCTCAGTGCCCCTTTTGTTTCTTACGGATACTCACTTAATGGCCACAGCAACATCTGGCATTGTCAGTTTCACTCTACTTTGCCAGCATAAAATACTACAGTTAGTCAGTGGCTCACGCCTGTCATCCTAGCTACTCAGGAGGCTGAGATCTGAGGATCGCAGTTCAAAGCCAGCCCAAAGCAGGAAAGTCCTGAGACTCTTGCCTCCAGAAAACCACCAGAAAACCAGAAGTGGTGCTATGGCTCAAGTGGCAGAGCACTAGAACTTGAGCTGAAGAGCTCAGGGACAGGGCCCAGGCCCAGAATTCGAGTCCCATGACCAACAAAAAATAAAAAATTTCAAAAAATACAGTTTTGGCCAGGCACGGGTATCACATACCTATAACCCTAGCTACTGAAGAGGCTGAGGTCTGAGGATTGCAGTTCAAAGCCAATCTGGGCAGGAAAGTCTCTGAGACTCTTATGTATGAGGCTGGAAGTGGAGCTATCGCTCAAGTGGTGAAACCCAGGGATAGCACCCAGGCCCAAGTTCAAGCCCCAGTATCAATACATACACAGGTGTGTGTGTGTGCTCACGTGCTCACACACACACGCAGACACAGACACAGAATTTAGTTTTTCCTCTGGGTATCTGGGCAAAATAAAATATTTATCATTGTTTTAAGTCGTACTTTTTTGATGAATCCTGAGGGTGAATATTCCCCCACATCCGCATTTCCTGTTGTCTTATGCATCTGTTCATGACCTTTGACTTCTGGGGTGTTAGTATCCTCTTATCAATATGAGTGAATTTTTTTATGATAACAAAATTCTTATGATCTATACTGGCAGCAAATATTTATGCCCAATCCCTTGTTTGCCATTTTAAAAAATGTGTGCCAGTACTGGGCTTAAACTCAAAGACTGGGCGCTGTCCCTTAGCCTTTTCACTCAAGGTTGGCATTCTACCGCTTGAGCCGTAGCTCCACTTCTGGCTTTTTGCTGGTTAATTGGAAATAAGAGTCTCCTAGGCTTTCCCACTTGAGCTGGCTTTTAGCCACAATCCTCACATCTCAGCCTCCTGACTAGCTAAGGTTACAGGCGTGAGCAACCGGCGCCTCGCTGCGTTTTCATGTTGAAGCTGATTTAGTTTTACTGTCTTTGTTGTGTTGGTTATCATTGTGATTGTGATTTGGGAGTTTTTAAATTTTTTTGTTTTGTTTTGTTAGTGTTGGGAATCAAACAAACTTGAACATGCTAAGCATATACTCTAGCACTGAGCTGAATTTTCTTTCTTTTTTTAGGTCCGGTCGTGGAGCCTGAACTCTGGGCCTGGGCGCTATCCCTCAGCTCTTCAGCTCAAGGCTAGCGCTCTACCACTTGAGCCACAGCACCACTTCCAGCTTTTTCTGTGTATATGGTGCTGAGGAATGGAACCCAGGGCTTCATGCATGCGAGGCAAGCGCTCTACCACTGAGCCACCTTCCCAGCCCTTTCCCTTTCTTTTCTGTTTTCCGGTAGCACCAGGGCCTCACTCACGTGGGGCAGGCCCAGAGCTACACTCTAGCAGCCACATTCCACGGCGTCTATGCTGTCCCCTCCAGAGGAGAACTCTTTTATCTTAAGCCAAATATAATGGGTTGAATTGAGTGTCTCCAAAAGACAGGTTGAAATCCCGGCCTCCAGAAACTTGGAGCATAACTTTATTTAGAAACAAAGTTTTTGCGTGTGTAAGGATTAAGATGACAGGAAGGAAGGCAGAGGGGCCACTAACCCAATACAACTGCCGGTTTTCTGTTGGTTAGTTAGCTCTTTTGGGATTGGTTAGTTTGGTTTGGCTTTGAGACAGTCTAGATACAGCCTAGACTAGTCTTCAAAATTGTGATCCTCTTGTCTCAGCTCCAGAGTGCCGGGATTTCAGGCAGGAGCCACCATGTGCAGCTTCACCTACTATCTTCATGAGAGAAGACAGTCTATAAAGCACGAGGCTTGAAGCAGCACAGAAGCGAAGAGTCTCAGAGGGAATGCGGCCCATCGGTCACCGCTATGCCAAGCTCTGGCCTCAGGAATTATGAGAGAATATCTGTCAGTTGTCTTGAACCACCAAATTTGCCATATGCCTGGACATGACCTGACTGTCAAATTCTCCTACGAACATGAGAAGCGAGGAGGAACTGGATGGGAACGCTGCTGTGTTGCATGCGGACGTACCAGGCTGTGGGCAGGGTCAGCACTCGGCTTTCTTAGCCTCCAGGAAGATGGCAGCAAGTTTAATCTCTACTTTGCAAGCTACATGAAGACACACTCAAGGGACTGGCAGATGTAAATGTGAAAAATGGAGCCCTAAACCAGACGCCGGCAGCTCACGCCTGTCATCCTAGATAGTCAGGAGGCTGAGATCCGAGGATCACCGCTCAGAGCCAGCCCGAGCAGGAACGTCCATGAGACTCTCATCTCCAATGAACCACGTCACAGAGTGTAGAGCACTACTTGCCTCCCAGGCCGTGAGGTCAAACTTGAGGACTGGCACTCATATAAAAAAAATGGAGCCCTGGATTCCATCTCCAGAACCAGAATAACCATCAGCAAAAAAGAAAATAGAACAAAACATGGGAAAGTCAAAAGAATTTTTTTCCCAGAACTGATGAGAATACCCCACTTGTAAGCTCAATAACACATGCCAGAGCCATAAGAGAAGAGGTGGATACATTCCCCCTTCACAAGGTTGTCTGCATAGTAATAAATACTTTAAACAAAGTCTAAGGTCAAATGGTAATGGGGGAGGGAGGGAAGGAATTACCTACAGATAAAGGATTGGATTCTCTTGTAGAAAAAACAGAGGCTGGAAAGGTGGCTTAGTGGTAGAGTGCTTGCCTTGCACGCATGAGGCCCTGGGTTCAATTCCTCAGCACCACATAGGCAGAAAAAACCAGAAGTGTCTCTGTGGCTCAAGTAGTAGAGTGCTAGCCTTGAGCTGAAGAACTCAGGGTCAGTGCCCAGGCCCTGAGTTCAAGCCCCAGGACTGGCCAAAAAAAAAAAAAAAATGAAACTCAGAACCCAGTAGAAAAATAATCAAAGCTAAGTTAGGTAGAACATGTCCAGCTCCTTGGGCTTAGTCCCCAGAAACCACACACACACACACACACACACACACACACACACACACACACCCCTAGCTACAAGTCACAGAAACAGGCCATGTCAACTAGACAAAAAAAACAGCTACCACCTTAACAAGAGAAGCAACTCGGAGAAACCACCCTCACCCCTACCCTCCAGAGCCAGACACACCCAGCCTTCCCGTGTGTTAGTGACTGAGCCAGACCCAGGGTTAGGACCTCAGACCAAGGTTCTTTGCCACGCCATGCCCTGGGAGCATTATCAGACTGTCACCATCTTGCCTGAGGTTAGAAGAAGGAGCTGCTCGGCGGCTGGCTCTGGCTGCCTGTGGGGTGCTGGCGCCCCGCTTGGGATTGCTCCTTGATTCTGACCTTTGGTAAAGTGGTGAACCTCTCAATGTCAGTCTTCTGGAGTGCAAGGTGGGGACCGTCCAGTGGGGCCTTCATACCATCGTTAGGAAGAACAGCGGGTTAATGCATGGAAAGTGTCTGTGGCTGTCGTCGGCACCACGCAAGTACCAGCCGGCCCCGGCCGTCACCGACGGGTGACCTCGAGTCTGGAGATACAAGAGAACTTCGTTTATTCTAAAACTTCCTGCGTTCCTACCCTCCAGGTACACGATCACTTTCCAACACATTCTCTTCTTTAATCCTCCCAACGGTTCTGGAAGTCTGCCTCCATTTTTCCAAGAAGAAAACCGAGAATCAGAGGGGTTCAAGTTACCTGTCTAAAGTCACAAGGCCCGGGAGGGGCCAGGACCAAGATTCAAGCGTAAGGGTGGGCAGGCTCTTTGCCACGGCAGCCACGGTTCGGTCAGGCCGGCGGGCCCGCGCGTCTTTCACCCCACGAGTGCCCGGGAAATCCAACCCAGGACCAAAAAAAAAAAAAAATGCCAGGCCGGGCTGCGGCTCCAGTGCCAGGGCCCAGTGCAGCCACGTGATGGGCTGATTTGTAGTGAAGTCAGGAACATTCCCGCACCTCGGTCCCACCCCGGGCAGGATTCCTAAGGTGGGGAGCGGGGCAGGGGAGGGCGGGGAGAGGAGGAGGGCCGGCTCTGCACACCGCCCTGCTTCTAAGCGCATGTCCCTGGGCAGTCACGCTGGAAACGCTCCAAAAGCCCCAACCTAAAATAGCATACTACCCTGTTATTTTCATGGCTGGAGAAAAAAAAATGCTCCAAAGCAAAGCAAGTATTTTTATCCCAGGCCTGGCTTAGAATAGCAACACCTATTTACTCGGAGGGTGGAGGCTGAGGACCAGTTCCAGGGCTGGAGACTCTGGGTTGATGACTCTGGATCCTCACCCAGGACCCAGGGCAGGGAGGCCGCAGCCCAGCCTCCTCCCCCACCCCACCCCCAGACGCCTGCCTCATTTTCTGATCTGCTCCACCCTCCAACCTTCTATCCACATTTGTTTTTCATTTTCTGCCAGGCTGGGGCTTGAACTCAGGGCCTGATTGCTGTCCCTGAGGCCTTTTTTTTGCTCAAAGTTAGTGCTCTATCACTTGGAGCTACAGCGCCACTTAGGGCTTTTGTGGTGGTGAACTGGTGATAAGAGTCTCAAGGACTCTCCTGCCCAGGCTAGCTTTAAACCGTGATCCTCAGATCTCAGCCTCCTGAGTAGCTAGGGTTACACACATGTGCCACGGGAACCCCGGTAAGCCTCCCCTCCTCCGGCCCTTTCTTCAACCTTTTCTTCCCTCTTCCACCAGCAGCTGATCTTTCTTGAGCCTGACCGTGGCTCTCCAATGATAAGGACCCTGCATCAGCTAGGAATGACTGTAAGCCACCACAGGAGGCTCCTGTGGAATAGCTCAGTGCAGAGCCTTTTCCTGCCATGCACAAAACCCTGGGTTTAGTCCCAGGACTGAGAAGGAAGGAAGGGGAAGGGAAAGGCAGGAAGGCAGGCAGGCAGGAAGGCAGGAAGGAAGGAAGGAAGGAAGGAAGGAAGAAAGGAAGGAAGGAAGGAAAAACTTTCCCAGGCCAAGTGGGTCTTGAAGAAGTTGCAAGCTGGGGGAGGGGGGCTGGGAAGGTGGCTCAGTGGTAGAGTGCATGCCTTGCATGCATGAGGCCCTGGGTTCGATTCCTCAGCACCACATAAGCAGAAAAAGCCAGAAGTGGCGCTGTAGCTCAAGTGGTAGAGTGCTAGCCTTGAGCTGAAGAGCTGAGGGACAGTGCCCAGGCCCAGAGTTCAGGCCTCACCAAAAAAAAAAAAAAAAGGAAGTTGCAAGCTGTATACCACTGGCTCACACAATCCTACACTACTCAACAGGCTGAGATCTGGAGGATCATGATTCAAAGCCAGCCCAGACAGAAGAGTGTGCAAGAATCCCATCTCCAAAGAATAACCAGTCAAAAGCAGGGTTGGAGGTGTGTCTCAAGTAGGTTAGCACCAGCTGAGCAAACACAAGACCTTGAGTTCAAACTCTGAGCTACAGAAGAATGAAGTGGAGGTGGAGGAGGAGGAGGGGAAAGGGGGATGGGACGGGGGGGAGGAGAGAAGAAGGAGAAGAAGAAAGTTACAACTGATACTCAAAGCTTATACTCCAAAAATATCTCCCCAAAACCTGTCTACTCAAAGCACAGGCTACAGGAACCAGCAGCTTCAGAATCAAAAGGAACTTGTCAGAAAGGCCCAGACTTAGAGCTCAGATGGCCTGGACTTGTGGATCAGAAGCTGCCTTTTACAGGTAGAAACGCTTCCCTATGACCTCTCCTCCCCTCCTTCCTCTCCCCTGCCCACCTCTCATTTCCCTCTCCCTGAATCCGAGCAACCGAGCTCACAGCTCTCAAAGCTGTCCTTGCCCCTAGCTTTGGGGCCCCAGAGCGCTCTCGTGTTAGCAGCAGCTTTCTGCTTTTTATTCTCTGACTTCAAAAGTACTTCAACTTCAAACCTGAAACTTGAATGGAAAGCAAACTCATGTATTTGCACATGGCCTTCACATTTGCATACACTTTGCATCCCCTGGCCACCCCAGCTCCAGCTTCTCAGGGTGCTTGGGACCTCAGGGTTTCTTGGCAGGCTGGATGTTCATTGCTAACATGAGGAAAGACTTGGGTAAACTGGGATGGTTGGCTAAGCCCTCTTTCTCTACCACCCAATGTCATACTTCACCCAGTAATTCTGCCCTTAGAATTACCTGGGCAGCTTTGATGAAAGACCCTGCTTGTTACCCCAGAAGCACTAAACCTGGATCTCCGGACGTAGGGCTGACGTCAGGATGTTACACAAATTCCCCAGGTGATTTTACTGCTCCTGATCTGCCCAGAGTCACTTTTTGTTTTTGCACTGAGTAGCACATTTGCCAGCAACAGGATGAATTATCTAAAGAAAGGAAGAAAAGAGCAGGGAGTGATCTTCACCGCATCCCCGCCTCTATGAGGAGGGAAAAGTGTCTCTGGACCCTCGGAGGGTTTTATCATTGAATCCATGAAAAAACTGAGATGGGCAGATTAACAGATGAAACTGTATACACAATTAATTAATGGTGTGGGAGGGGCGTCACAGGGAAGAAAAAGGAAGCCTAAGTACCCAGTAGGAGCTGGAAGTGTCCAAACCCTCTCCATAGAAGTGGAAGACCCATCCACCTGCAGAGGAGAACGGACCAGCTCTGGGAAGCTGAGCTGAGGAGCGCTGGCATCAGGCTGGGGTGTGGGGGTCTGGACGTGGGGACAGCCTCCGGTCACCTTGCCTGTGCTGCCGCTGATCTTCCCTAAGGACACCTGACAATCGTGCTTCTTTGGGAGGCTCTGAGGGTCCTATGAGCAGCATTCAAGGGCCAGAAGCTCTGTTACCTGGGATGATGCAGAGTCGTCTGTGCCCGTGACATAGACAAAAATACTGAGGCTCGCCGGGCGCTGGTGGCTCACGCCTAGAATCCTAGCTACTCAGGAGGCTGAGATCTGAGGATCGCGGTTCAAAGCCAGCCCGGGCAAGAGAGACCGTGAGACTCCTATCTCCAATAAACCACCAGAAAACCGGAAGTGGCGCTGTAGCTCAAGTGGTAGAGTGCTCGCCTTGAGCTGAAGAGCTGAGGGACAGCGCCCAGGCCCAGAGTTCAAGCCCCACGACCGACAAAAAAAAAAAAAAAAAAAAAATACTGAGGCTCAGAGATCTTAAGTAACTTAGCCAAGGTTACAGGCACAAGTGGTGGTTTCAGGTTTGCCTCTTCACACTGCCACAACGACGGGGTATATAAAACAGATTACAGATCTCCTCTGCCACCTCGCCAGGTGGATCTCGGGAAGTGGCTTGCGCGAGGCTGTTACGGGGCTGGAGGTGTTCTGTATCACAACCTAGGTAGGTCTTGCACAGGTAGCATGCTATAAAGACTGCTGGGTTGTACCTGAGATCAGTGCACTACACATGGTACCCTCTGCACAAGTACCTTGTACTCCACGCCCTGTGCCGCTGTCCCTAAGAATCCCTAAGAGCATCAGCTGACAGCCACCTTGCCTGACCCCGTCACATGACCTAAAGAGGGAACTATGTGGTCTTCAAGCTGAGTCAAAAAACAACTAACCCTAAATTTGACTGGAAAGTGACTTTCTAATTCCCAACGATACTTCAGAGAAAATAAGAAGGGAGGAAATGAGTGCAGAGATGGAATCCAGGGTCCTCCCTGGGCCTAGTGTCAAGATGGCTTCAGCGTCTACATGACCCAAGTGCAGCTATGAAGCTCTTGCTCCTCATAGCCAGATGGCCAGGCTTCCAGAATCTTTAAGAAAGCAGATGGGGGGGGGGGGGTGGGTAAGGAAAGCAGATGGAGCAGCAGAAAGCCTGACCAGAAAGCAACCTAAGAGTGGCTTTTGTGTGGGGCTGGGAAGGTGGCTCAGTGGTAGCGTGCTTGCCTTGCATGCATGAGTACCTGGGTTTGATTCCTCAGCACCACGTAAGCAGAAAAAGCTGGAAGTGGTGCTGTGGCTCAAGTGGTAGAGCACTAGCCTTGAGCTGAAGAGCTGAGGACAGCGCCCAGGTTCAGAGTTTAAGAGCCATGACCAAAAAAAAAAAAAAAAAAAAAAAAACCAACAAAAAAGTGGTTCTTGTGCCAGGTGCTGGTGGCTCACACCTGTAATCCTGGCTACGCAGGAGGTTAAGATCTGAAGGTCACAGTTCCAAGGCAGCCTGGGCAGCAAAGCCCGTGAATTGATATATAAAAAACAAACAAGTGGTTTGTTTTCCCACCTATTTGTACTAACTTGGATAGCAAAGATAAAGGACATTTTAAGCAAAAAGCAGCATCTGTGGTCCTAATCCAATAGGTGTATACAGGGAGCACTTCTTAGGGAAAAAAAGGTGATTCAAAGGGTGGAAGTCAACCTGGGCTAGTTAGTTAGTTCTGGTACTAGTACTTGAACTCAGGGCCTGGGTACTGTCCCTGAGCTATTTTACTCAAGGCTAGACTCTATCACTTGAACCATACCTCCACTTCCAGATTTTTGGTGGTTGATTGGAGATAAGAATAGCATGAAAAAAAATTTTTTTCCCCGGGCTGGCTTCAAACCAGGATCCTCAGATCTCAGCCTCCTGAGTATCGAGGATTACAGGCATGAACCAAGGGCACCTGGCTTGATCTAGGGCTTGACTTGGGCTTTACCCAACATACATTTTTCTAAGTTTGTAATTTGTAAGTTTGTAATTTCAGAATGACTGTGGGCCTGTATTTACATTTAAATTATTTTTCAGGGTGCTGGTGATGGTGCCAGGCTCCACCTGCTGAGCCCCACCTCTCCTCCCACCCCGTGGCCTCTCCTTTTGAGTGGGAACAGATCCCGTGGGCTCCGGCTGCAGCTTTGTGGTTGCACGTTGGGTCTGCGGGAGCAGATCAGTCAGCAAGTTAGCTCACAGGTCAGGGCCAGAGCAGCCCCACCCCACGGCCCCATCAATAGCAGGGGGAGAGGCCAGGGATGAGAACTTGGACTTCAGATCTCAAGCTGAGGCTGCATTGGGAGAAGCTTTGGGGGCTCTGGAAGGTGCGTGTGACAGAGACCTTGGAGGCCAGGTGGGTGAAGATGGCAATCGTGTCTGAAGATGGCTCCTGGGCATCATGCCTCCCAGTGGCATCTGGGCAGGTCCTGTGACCTACTTTAGCCAACAGGAGGCCACGGAGTGGCGTCCTGCCAGCTCTGGGACTGAGAATGTAGAGGTCTGGCGGGATCAGTTTTTACCATGTGGGGAGCCCTGAGTTACCCCCAAAATGAGCCTGGTCACATTGTGCTGGGGGGAAAAAAAATCAGGTAGAAAGGAAGGCCTTGGAGAAGGGGGCGGAAGCCTGAAGTTACCTGAAAGAGCAGAGTTTCCACCTTCCCAGAGTCACAGAGCCTAGTCTTGGATGTTCCCGCACCAGCCTCTGCCACCATGGGCAGAGCCAAGTCACAGCAACCTCCAGAGTCCCGAGAGAGGATAGACGGCTGCTCTTTGGAAGCCAGTCCGTAGCGGGGTGTATGTTGTTAGGTGGTGCATAAGTAACGAAAGATCACTGGCCAAACCTGATGGAATCAAGAACAAGACTGTTGTGGGAGGGGTGCTTCCAGATGGAGGGGAGCGGGGGAGGGTGTGGAGCGGATCTGCAGGGGTAAACTGAGGCTTACAATGCTGATCGCGGTAGCTTTCCATGGAGGGTGAGAGAGGGATTCCTGAGTTTTAGTGGTTCCCTAGTAGGAGGCCAGAGAGCGCTTAATCGAAGCAGGAAATGTGAGGAAGGAACCCGGCCCTGGGGGGTGGGGAGCTGACTTCCATTTTGGGTACTCAGGTCGAGAGGCTCTGGATGCTCACTGGGAAATATCAAAGGCCAGGAGGGTCCACGGAGGTGCCATCAGCAGTGACGGCAGTAGCTCCAGCCGCGGCGTGGTGTGTGCTTGCCTGGAGACAATGGCTTTGCAAAGGAGACAGTGAAGAATGTGAGGGAGACCAAGCAAGAAGGCATAGTGCTCACACACCAGGGCAGGGGGGCCTGACCGAAGCGGGGGTTCTCCCAGCAGCTCACAGGATGGTGAACGGAGGAGCTGTGGAAACGCACACCCAGTTCTGTGAGTGCGCAGGCGTATGCGTGGATGGATTCACCCTGGGGCCAGTGCTCCATCCCTGCACGGTCACCAAAGAATCCATCTAAATGTTCTTTACTACACAGAGCTCATCCACAGCATGTGCAGCTGGGGTGGGCCCATCTCCAGGCTCCTGATGGCTGGTCTTCCCAGGACAGGGTCTTCCCAGAGCACCAGTAGGGGTAGTCAGGCTCAGGGCTGAGGTGGTATCGGGGCACAGGGCCTCCGGCCTCCCTCAGCATGAGGCCATCACGAACTCTAGGGAAAGCCCCACCTGGTGAGGAGCTAGCAGGACCCAGACTGGCAAGGAGCGCAGGCAGATCACTCTTCACAGTTCTGCTGGTCACATGGCCCTGGTAGCTACAGAAGAGAATTTCCCAGCATGTTGCCTGTGATCCTGGAAAGTGGATCTTCTCAGGTGTAGGAGAGGGGAAGGAAGGACAGAGCCTTTGGCTTAGTGGGACTGGAGCCCCGCCAGGCATTGACCAAGAAAACCTCAAAGCAGGCCAGGCAGGCCTGTGGGAAGCAGCTTGTGGCCAGTGGCATCGTGGAGCCATGAGTCACTATGTCTGCCCAGTGTGCAGTACCTCTCCCAGCTTGCACACTCTCTGGTGAGGCCTACATGCTCACACTTTGAGTCTGATTTCTATTGCTATAACCGAGTACCACAGGCTGGTACTCTTTCCTTAACAAAGGAAAGGAGTTCACTGGCCTCACAGGTCTAGAGGACCAGGTGTATAGCGTTGGCAGCTGGAGGGAGCTCAGAGGAAGGAGGAAAGCCAGGAGGACAGGGAGGGGTAGGAGCAGGCCGGCTCCGGAGATAATGAACCATCCCAGACAGCATTCATCCATTCCTGTGTTTCCACTTCACGACCTGATTATCTCCCATTAGGCGCCCCGCCCCAAGACTGCCAAACTGGAGATCAAGGTTAGCATTCCACCACTTGAGCCACAGCTCTGCTTGTGGCCTTTGGGCAGCTAATTAGAGATAAGAGTCTCGTGAATTTTCCTGCCCTAGCTGGTGCTGAACCACAAGTAGGCAGGATTTTTTTTTTTCTCCTGGTCCTGGGGCTTGAATTCAGGGCCTGAACTCAGTCCCTGAGCCTCTTTGTGCTCAAGGCTAGCACTCTACCACTTGCGTCCCAGCGCCACTTCTGGCTTTTTCTGCGTATGTTAGGTACTGAGGAATGGAACCCAGGGCTTCATGCCTGCTAGGCAAGCACTCCACCACTGAGCCATCTTCCCAGCCCCAATTTTTTTTTTTTTTTGAGTCTCAGATTCTTCTCGTGTGTGAGCCAGCTTTCTGACACTGTGACAGAATACCTCAGACAAATGAAAGGAGAAAAGGTTTATTTCCTGGGTGTCAGTTCATGGCCACATGATGGCGTTGAATGGGGTCTGTGGGGAGCAGCAGGTCAGGGAAGAGCTCAGAGCAGGGAAGGAAGGGACAAGGTCTCCAGACCCTTTAAAGACACACCCAATGATGTCACCTTCTCCCACTCAGCCCCACTTCTTTTTTTTTTTTTTTTAATTTTTTTATTGTAAAGATACTATACAGAGGGTTACAGTTACATGAGTGAGGCAATGAGTACACTTCCTATTGAGCATTGTTACCCCCTCCATTGTTTTCCCCCTACCATCCCCTCCCTCCCTCCCTTCCCCAAGGTTCTTTTTTTTTTTTTTTTTTTGATTGTGATTAAGTGATTACTTAATTTCCGGAAATCAGCCCCACTTCTTAAAGGCTCCACCTCCTTTCAATACTGCGAGACTGAGGGCCAGGTCTTCTACATGGAGACATCCAGGGAACATTCGAAATCCAGACTATAGAAATACAATACGCAAAACAGTGGGACAATAGAAGGGGCGTAAAAATCAGTTGTGGGGCCGAGAATGGGAAGCCTCGGGCGTGGGCCACTGAGCTGGACCTAGCTTCTTAATGCCGCATTCTTTATGTATTAGTGACTATTAGCCCACTCCCGCTCACACTTAGCCAATACTAATCTCCTATTATCATCTGTTTTGCCAACAATCCTGAAAACGTCCACTGCATCCTAAACCTCCAGGATCTGTGGTGGGTGGTAGTTGTTTTGGCTCCTTTACCTGATCTCTCTGACTGCTGAAGTAAGAGTCTCCCCTTTCTTCCTTCACTTACTCTGCTTCTGAGAGGTGTTTGCAGTCTTACAGAGAACTCCATTCATATTAGACAGTGGTAAGGGAAGGAGGCAGCTAGCTCTGGGGCACAGTCTGCCGTGTGCAGCCCTGCAGCTCTCTCACTGTGGACAAGAGTTCCACTTCGCTAAAGGTCAGGGACACCCTAGGTGTCCCCAGATGAACCTGCCCTGAGTTCATCAGGGGAAAACTCTGAGGAACCCAACTCCTCAATGTTTTTATTGGTTGCTAAGGAGCCCACATGTACCCGGCTGCTCATTGGTTAGTGCCCCCTCTTGTGTCCATGAAGAGTAAAAGCATCTACAGCAGAGCAGAGAGTAAAGGTGTGCGTGTGTGCGTTTGTGTCTACACTGATGCGATACACTTTGCTTTTATTTCATGAATGATTTAAATTGTCTTTATTTTGTTGTTGGAGGAATCTGACTGAATACTTCATTGCATGCTAGGCAGGAACTTATTACTGATCATAGATCATTTTTATTGTGGAATATCATTTATTCACAGAAAAGTATACAGGATATATGCCCAGTATGAAAAAAAATAGTTATAAAGCTGTTTGAAACCATGATGCCTCCCTGCCCTCTCAGTTGTCCGTAGTGGATGGACTGGAATCCAGGCAGCTGGGCCGTGAGGGGTTTTCTGTTCTGCCTCTGTCTTTCCAACCTGCAGTCAGTTTTGTTCCTGGGCTGGGAGGGAGGAGTAAGGCCTGCCTCCTGCCCCCCAGCCACTCTGCCCTCTCCCTCCTTCCCTCCCACCCCCTCATTAAAAAGAGCACCCAATGCCTGTAATCCCAACTAATCTTGTGTGTGTGTGTGTGTGTGTGTGTGTGTGTGTGTGTGTGTGTGTGTGTGTGTGTGTGTGTGTGTGTGTGTGTGTGTGTGCCAGTCCTGGGGCTTGAACTCAAGGCCCGGGTGCTAAGCGCTACCACTTGAGCCACAGATCCACTTCTGGCTCTTTGGGCATGGTTAATTGGTGATAAGCGTTTCACAGACTTTCCTGCCTGGGCTGGCTTTGAACCATGATTCTCAGATCTCAGCCTCCTGAGCAACAAAGATTACAGGTATGAGCCACCAGTACCTACTTCCCTCTAAATTCTGGGATTATAGTCATGCAGTACCGTTCCTAGCCATAGTGGTCTTCCTAAAATGTATCTTTCTCTCTGCCATTCCTCTGCTCAAACCATCTATGGCTCCCCACTGTCCTCCAACAAAAAAGCCCAGGTAGTTAACCCAGGTTTCAAGGGCTTGCTAAAAGACAGGGTTAGTTCACTGTGTGTGTGTGCTATTACCCACTGAGTTAGCCAGCTGTCTGTGACTATAGTAAACTCCCAGACTTTCCACCTACCAAGAGGAGAGGTAGATTTGGCTGACAGCTTGGGAGATGCCAGTCTGCTGGGGGAATGCTGGGTCCCAAGGGCAGTGCCCTCCTTGATGGCATCTTGCTATGCCCTCAGCCCTGCCAGTCCAGCCCATAGCTCGCGCATCACCTGTTCTGCCCAGCTTCCTGGGCTCAGTCCACGGCCGACCCTGCCCCAGCTCGGGTCCGGGTCCAGACCCTCTGGAGCCCACACAGGATCCCAGGTGCATGTTGGGAGCCAGGGCCAGCAACTGCTGCTGCTCTCTGGACTTCTCCCCTCCTTCCAGTCCAATCCGGTCAAATGGCCTTGAGATCCCATCACACACACAACTCCCTCCGCCCCCCCCTCCCCTCCATTCTTCCCTCTGCAAGGAGGAGGGCAGAAGTCCCTCTCACAGGCCCAGGATGGTCTGGAATGGAAGCTTCCCCCACCCAGAACCCCCAGCTTTCCCTCCTACCCCTCCTTCCCCAACCTCACTCCAAGATCCCAGGCTTTATTTATTTATTTAGTGGGTCATGGGGCTTGAACTCTGGGCCCGGGTGCTGTCCCTGAGTTTTTCAGCTCAAGGTGAGCGCTCTACCGCTTGAGCCACAGCACCACGTCCGGTTTTCTGGTGGTCATTGGAGATAAGAGTCTCATGGACTTTCCTGCCTGGGCTGGCTTTGAGCCGTGATCTTCAGAACTCAGCCTCTTGAGTAGCTAGGATGACAGGTGTGAGCCACCTGCGCCTGGCTCAGGCTTTATTTTTGGACCACACGCTGGACTGGAGCTCAGGAATCTGGTGGGGATGTACCCAGACCCTGGGCTGGCACTGCCCTTGGGCTGGACAGAGCCAGGAGAGGTCAAGGTCAGAGCCGGGAGAAGTCCAAGGTCGATGCTGGGGCTGGCCCTTGGAAGCAGGCAGCCCCTCAGCAGGCTCCAGAGGGAGCGGAGGAGGCATAAGGGCTGCAGCCTGACTCCCCTGTGCTCCCCTTTCCTATCCAGGGTCCCCAGGGGCCCAGGGGCCCACCAGCAGGGCTGGGATTGCACCTGCGTCCCTGTGTGGTCAGGCCATGTACTTCTTCTCTGGCTCGCTCCTGGTCCATGTCCTGCTTTCCTTTTCCCCCTTTCTTTCCTTTTTTTGGGAAGGGTTGTACTGGGGCTTGCACTTAGGGTCCTTGCAGCCTCCCTGGGCTTTTTTGGCTCAAGGCTGGCCCTCTACCACTTGAGTCACACCTCTACTTTTGGCTTTTTGGCTGATTAAATGGAGATAAGATGTATCTGCCCAATCTGGCTTTCAACCAATATCCTCAGATCTCAGCCTCCAGAGTAGCTAGGATGACAGGCGTGAGCCACCAGTGCCCGGCCGACATGTCCTCTCTTACTCAAGAAGCCTCAAAGAATATTTAGCTTAACTCTTTCCAGTACAGGGAAGATCGTGTTTATTTGAGTCGTATTGGAGTCCAAGGCCGCAGGGCTGACACTGGGTGATGGTTCCCGACATCTTGCCTGCACCAGGTCCACCTGGGGTTCCAGCCAACCCTGCGAGCTCCACTGGTGTGGCCAGATGGCGTGGGAGAACCGGGAATGGGGCAGGTGGTGTGGGAGGACCGGGAATGGGGCAGATGGCAGCCTGCAGGACCAGAGAACGACACCCCAGAGTCTTGCTGTTTTCCAGAGGCTGTGGCCTTCTCTCCTGACCGCACACCCATCTGCCAGGTGCTGCCCAGCCCTGCCGGTGCCAAGTCAGAGCCCATGGAAAGAGAAGATCTCAGTTTATTGTCCTGGCTTGGCCTCCCGGGGCTCCTGCCATGTGACTCTGTCCTCGGGGCCCAGCGGGGCAGCGGTGGTCAGGCTGGAGCCTGGCAGAGGCCTCAGTCTGTCTTCCTGATCCCTGGAAAGCAAAGACAGCAGGATGGCATGAGGTCCTGTGCCCCGATGCTCAGTACCCCACAGGTCTGGCATCCGGGAGCCCTTAGACCATGGTGGCTCACACCTGTCATCCTAGCTGCTCAGCAGGCTGAAATCTGAGGATCACCATTCAAAGCCAGCCAGGGCAAGAAAGTCCTTGAGACTCTTATCTCCAAGGAACCGCCAAAAAGCCAGAAGTAGAGCTGTGGCTCAAGTGATAGAGCACTAGCCTCGAGTAAAAAAAGTTCAGGGCAGTGCCCAGGCCCTGAGTCTGAGCCCCAGTGGTGACCCCTCCACCCTGAGACGTAGCAATGAACACAAAGCTGCTGACCATGAGGGAGGCCTGCCTGGCCTTCGTGCAACACTGTGTGTGCCATCCCTCAGGAACACACACGTATTTGTGTGATCTACATCCGTGCAGCTCCTTTGGCTGTGACCCTTGTACCCCGCAAGTCTCATCAGGCAAATACATGATTACCAAAGCCCATTTCCTCCATGAGTTTCACACCCGAGCCTCCTGCAGCCCTCCCTCCCTCGTTCCAACCTCAGCACTAATTTAAAACAAAACAAGAGGCTACTAGCCATCCCCTATCGCAAGCTGGGAAATGAGCAGAGGTAGACTGGACCCCAAGTCCCTTGCTTTGAGGCTTTCTTCTGTGTGCTGGTGCACCAGGACTGGGGTTTGAACTGAGGACCTGAGCATCGTCCCTTAGCTTTCTGGCTTACGGCTGGCCCTGTGCCACTGGAACTTACAGCTCCACTTGTGGCTTTTTGGTGGTTCATTGGAGAAAAGAGTCTCATTGATTTTCCTGTCTGGGCTGGCTTCAACGTTCAGTCCTCAGGTCTCAGCCTCCTGAGTTGCTAGGATTACAGGCGTGAGCCACGGGCACCCAGCAGTTGCGGCTCTGTTTTAGCCCTGAAGCCTCGGTTGCAATCCCCTGGGAGGGAAAGACGGTGAGCCTGGGAAGAGTGGAGACATTACCCAGCAGCCGGAGCTTCTGAAGGAGGGGGATGAAGCCCCGCAGCACGCTGTGGATCCGGTACACTGTGGAAAAACACAGGAACAGGGGCGGGCCGATCAGGATGGCATCCCTCCCAGGATCCACACAGACCGCGCTGACCCAGGCTGCGCAGCCTGAGCCGAGGGGACAGCACTAGTTGTGATGAAGATGGCCAGCCGTGGGCAGGGCGGCAGGAACAGACCCCGGGACCCGGCACTCCTGGCCTCGCTGCCGCCACGGCTGCTTTTCCTCATCTGCCCAGTGCTTTGTGTGTTTGCCACTTGAAATTGTATTTGTTGTTGCATTTTCATGGAGCTGCTACCCCTACCCTTCCCCCCTCCCCGCCCGGTCCTGCCTATGACTTCATGTTGACCTTGAAGTTGGCCGGGAAGAAACCACCGCAGCAGGAATTTTTTTTTTAGTTTAGTTTGTCAGTGTGGCATGATGGTTCACGCCTGTAATCCCAGCTCTTGGGAGGCTAAGATGGAGAGTTCAAGGTCAGGCTGAGCTACACAGCCAGGAATGTGTCTCCCCCAAAATTCAAAGTTTAGATGGCTACTCTTGGGCGATTGGTGAGCGGGAAGGAACGTCTCCTCCAGCCAGGAGCGTGGGGACGAGTGTGGGGTTCCTACAGGGGGCTTACCCAGCCCGAAGTAGATGCCGACTGTCTCCAGGGAGGCGAAGGTGAGCAGGCCCACCCCGAGGGACATGAACCAGTCTGGAAGGGTAGCAAAGGTCAGCCTGCAGTCCCAATGCTCTGTTTCCCGCCCCCCCCTCCACACTCCCCCTCCCCACGTCCCCTGGTCCTCACCCGCATAGTAGTGATAGCACACCAGCAGGGCCCCGATGCCAAAGCAGAGGAGGACGAAGTGGAAGAACTCGTCTGTGAAGGCAGAGGCAGGAAGGTTACTTCTTTGTCCACTTCTTTTTCTCTTTCTGTTGTGGCAGTGCTGGGGATGGAACCCGAGGCCCGTGCACACGCGCCACATCACAGCCCTTTCTTTTTTTTTTTTTTTTTTGGGTCCAGTCGTGGGGCCTGAACTCTGAGCTTGGGCGCTGTCCCTCAGCTCTTCAGCTCAAGGCGAGCGCTCTACCACTTGAGCCACAGCACCACTTTTGGCTTTTTTCTTTTTGCTTATGTGGAGCTGAGGAATCGAACCCAGGCCTCAGGCATGCAAGGCAAGCGCTCTACCACTGAACCACCTTCCCAGCCCCTCACAGCCCTTTCTTGATTCATTTGTTTGTTAAGATGAGGATCTTGTTATGTGTCAAGCCTGGCCTCAAACTTCAGGATCCTCCAGCTTCATAGCCTCCTGAGTGTTGGGACTACAGGGATGCACTACCTACACCAGCTTCTCTCCTTCCTCCCTCCTTCCCTTCCCTCTTCCCTCCCTTCCTTCCTTCTTCCCCTTTCTTTCTTTCTTTCTTTCTTTCTTTCTTTCTTTCTTTCTTTCTTTCTTTCTTTCTTTCTTTCTTTCTTTCTTTCTTTCTTTGTTGTGGGGATTGAACTCTGGGCCTGGGCGCTGTCCCTCAGCTCTTCAGCTCAAGGCTAGCGCTCTACCACTTGAGCCACAGCGCCACTTCTGGCTTTTTCTGCTTATATGGTGCTGAGGAATCGAACCCAGGGCCTCATGCATGCAAGGCAAGCGCTCTACCACTGAGCCACCTTCCCAGCCCTCCTCTCTCTCTCTCTCTCTCTCTCTCTCTCTCTCTTTTCTTTTCTTTCTGTCATGAGACCTAAAATCAGGACCTTGACACTGTCCCTGAGGCCTTTTGCTCAAGGCTAGCCCTCTATCACTTTGAGCCACAGCGCCACTTCTGGTTTTCTGGTGGTTCATTGGAGATAAGAGTCTCACAGAAGCCGGGTGCCGGTGGCTCACACCTGTAATCCCAGCTACTCAGAAGGCTGAGATCTGAGGATCTTGGTTCAATTAGCCAGCCCGGGCAGGAAAGTCCGTGAGACTCTTATCTCCAATAAACTACTAGAAAACCAGAAGTGGCGCTGTGGCTCAAGTGGTAGAGCGCTAGCCTTGAGCTGAAGAGCTGAGGGACAGCGCCCAGGCCCAGAGTTCAAGCCCCACAACCAACAACAACAACAACAAAAAGAGTCTCATAGACTTTCCTGCCCAGGCTGGCCTTGAACTGTGATCCTTGGCTCTCAGCTTCCTGAGTACCCAGGATGACAGGCGTGAGCCACTGGCCCCTAGCTCTGTGTTTGGTCCTATCAATGCTTCAACCCAGGGCCTTGCCCTTGCTTATAGGCACTCGTCTATTCTCTTGTGTTCAAATAACAAAAAGTCTTAGCTGGGCGCCGGTGGCTCACGCCTGTCATCCTAGCTACTCAGGAGACTAAGATCTGAGAATCATGGTTCAAAGCCAGCCCAGGCAGGAAAGCCCCTGAGGTTCTTGTCTCCAATAAACCACTAGAAAACCGGAAGTGGTGCTGTGGCTCAAGCGGTAGAGCACTCGCCTTGAGCTGAAGAGCACAAGGAGAGCGCCCAGGTCCAGAATTCAACAGACTTACAGCTGTGCCTCGGGACCCCTTGCGGCCCTGGCCTCAGCTCACCTTTTAGGTAACTCGCTATGCTCCAGTGAGACCCCCACCCCCTGCCGACTCTGTGGATTCTGCGGTGGGCAGGGCGCCAGCCCTCGCCCTCCAGGGAATCCTCGGCATACAGGGCTGCTCAGTGCTTCAGGTGTTGGGATGGATGTTCAAAAACACAAACGCTCAGAGATGTTGGGAGAATCAGAGCCTGTGCCCCAGGCAGGAACTCTGCGGTCTGCCCCAGACACCCCTGCACTCTGCCAGGCACTGTGGGAGGCTCTGGGGCAAAGAACACAGTGCACTTGCTTTTCAGGGGCCAGGCATGGTGGTGCATGCCTGTAATCCCAGCACTCGCAAGGCTGGAAGCAGGAGAGCTGTGAGTGTTAGGCCACCCTGGGCTCCACAGCAAGATCCTGTCTCAAAAGAATATACGTCAATCCATGAAGGGCTAGAAGCATGGTGGAGCGGTAGCAGAGTGCTTGCCTAGAATGCATAAGGCCCTGAGCTCCGGCCTCAGTGCCCGAGGCGGATTGTGCAGCAACACAAGAGGAAACAGGGCGCTGAGGGGTAAGACCACTTGGTTTGAAAGAGATAGAGGGCGCACAACAGATGTGGCCAGATGTTCTAGGCCACCAGAGCAGCGAATGCATAGAAAGCTGGATGAGCCCGGGGGTCGCAGCTCTAACATAACCCATCTCCTTACCATCTTTCTTTATGTTCTGTCTTGGGAACTCTGAAGCCTCCACCTCCCCTTGGGAACAAGACAGGGCAGTTAGTTTTAACAAGGAAGAGAATTAACGTGTGTGTGTGTGTGTGTGTGTGTGTGTGTGTGTGTGTGTGTGTGTGTGTGTGTGTGTGTGTGTGTGTGTGTGTGTGTGTGTGTGTGTGTGTGTGTGTGTGTGTGTGTGTGTGTGTGTGTGTGTGTGTGTGTATGTGTGTGCTGTTACTGGAACTTAGCCTCTTAGATCAAGGCTGGCATTCTACCACTTGAGCCACAGCTCTACTTACAGCTTTTCGGTGGTTTATTGGAGATAAGAGTTTCACAGACTTTCCTACCTGGGCTGGTTTTGAACCACAATCCTCACAGCTAAGCTTCCTGAATAGTTAGGATTACAGGTGTGAGCCACAGTGCTCAGTGTGAGACTTAACTTCTTGCTAATAATGCTTCTTTGTGGACAGAGGGTGCTTGTGCAGTAACAGCTAAACAGACGGTGGGGATGGGGTGACCATTTTGGGGGGCCCCAGTGACTTCCTTCTTCCGCCAGCTTCCTTCCCTCCTGTTTCCCCTGCACTATAGGGGTCACTGTGACAACCATGCAATGCCTAGCCACCCTCTCAGGCCATCGGGGGTCCCCTCCTGTCCCCTAGGACCCGGCTGCCTCCTCCTGTGTGGTTACCGGTCTCTGACACCGAGCCTCTTCTTTGGAGTTCTGCAAAGGTGAGGAGGAAGTGGTGTTAGTGCTGCACTAGGCTCGGACCCTGGGCGCCGCCTCCGCCCCTCCTCACCCCCCGCCTCCTGTCCAGCCAGCCGGGCCTCCCTCAGTCCCCAAGTGTCTCCCACAGCCGTGCACCCCAACCATGGCCAGGTCTGGTGGAGGACACGCTACACCAGCCTAGAGCACCCCTCCCTACCCGACGCTCACCTGACTCTCCAGACCGTGCCAGCTCTCCCTCGGCGCCCGCAGCACCTGCGTGGGACCCGTCCGTGAGCACGGCTGCGCGAGGGGCCTGGCCCCCGCCCCGAGACTTGGTGGGCCAGGTGGACACCGTGCAGACTAGAAGGTTCCCGCACCGTGTACCAGCCCTGGAGAGCTGCTGCCTACATGTCTGCCCAGATTACAGCCCTTCCAGGGTCCCCGAGGTCAGGGTTTCCCCCCCAGATGCCCCCATTTTAGGGAACGTGGCAACTCTTGTGCAGCCAGGCCACGTGTCCATGGAGGATCAGCATAGCCGTCCGCCCCCCTGCCCAGCCCGCCCCATGTGACGTCGTAGATGTGCTACTGGGGTTTGAACCCAGAGCCTCACACTTGCTACATGGGCACACTACCATGTGAACCAGGCCTCCAGTCCTATTTCCTCAACAGTCCAGTGTTTCCAGGAATAGCCCCAATGACACTGAGCCTATCTGACTGACTGGGAAGAACAAGGCCCAGGAAGCTTGTGCGATCCTCAAGGCCAAGTTATGGCACAGCACAGAAGGCGGGTGACCCCAAGACACCCACCCCTCCCCCCATAACAGCCTCTCACCAGCCACCTCCGTATTCCCCTTCCTTCCTGTCTCCTCCCCTCCCTTCCTCACAGGCTGGGCTACCTCCAACCCCTGATCATCCTGCTCAACCTCCCTAGTGCTGGACTTAACAGGCATGTATCACAACGCTCAGATCTGTACTTGTCTGGGAATATTCCCATGACATTGCTTCTGTCCCTGAAAGCCCCCTGCTTCTCTCCCCCAAAGCCACCGGGCCAAGCAGTTACCTCCATACAGCTGCAGTTCATTGCGCGCCACATCAAGCGCCCCGTGTTCGGTGCCTGTGGAGATAAACCTCCCTCAGTTCTCTGGACCCCCACTGCCTCCTCCAGGTCTGAAGCATAGTTGTCATTTTATGGGACCCCCACAGAAATCATGAGATTAGTCCCCCATTACACAGGGAAAGCAACAGAGGCATGGCAAGTTAACCCAGATCAAGCCTGGGTTGCTCATGCCTGTAATCCTAGCTCCTCAGCAGGTCAAGATCTGGGGATCATAGTTCAAAGCCAGCCTGGGCAGGAAAATCCAAGACTCATATCTCTAAAAAGCCAGAAGTGGAGGTATGGCTCAAAGAGTAGAGTTGCCAGCCTTGAGTGAAAGAGCGAAGAGACAGTACCCAGGACCTGAGTTCAAGCCCCAGTACCAGCACAAAAAGAAAAAGAGGTAAGAGAAAATTAGCCAGGCATGGTGGCACATACCTATAATCCTAGCACTTGGGAGGCTGAGGCGGGAGGATTTTGAGGCCAGCTTGGGTTACATAGAGAAACCCTGTCTCAAAGAGGGGATGGGGAGAGGGAGGCAGGCAAGGAAGAGGAAGACACATAATTTCTCCACCCAGAGGCAACCACCATTGCCCTTCTGATAGTCTTTCTTCCAGTCTCCATTACAACCATACGTACGTGAGTCCCGACAAGACGTATAGCAGACCAAGTGAGGGGTTTGATTTGCTACCAGGACTGGGATAGTGTTTGCTCATCTGCTTCTCTGTGATTGGTTGGAGCTTAGGCACTTTGCTGGCTGAGTCCTGCTGTAAAGAAGGCTGCGCGGGGAGGTCACGCACACACTCAGCCAAGGGGCAAAGCACACATGAATGAGGCCTACCCGCTGAGGAGTTCCTGGCGGGGCGTGCTGCGCCCAGGCTCTGCCGGCGTTTCCTAGGACCTCGGGGGATTGGGTCCTCATCACCACTTTCTGCAGGGAACAAGACAAGCTGTGGCAGGTGCCTGCCTGGAGCCGGGGCCAGGCCCACGGGGGCTCCTGCTTTTCAGGACTTCGCCTGTGTGGTGCTGTGGTTGGAGGAAGGAACCTGCTTTGGGGACAGGGGCTGAAGAAACCTGCCTTTTGATGTGTCAGGTAATAATCATGTCATATTTCTGTGAGTTTTGTGTCTGCTTCACACGTGTGTGTGTGGGGGGGGGGGCTGGGCTCTGTCCCTGAGGTTTTGTGTTTTTCTTTGCTCAAGACTGGTGCTCTACCACTTGAGCCACAGCTCTACTTCCATCCTTTTGGTGGTTAACTGAAGTTACATGTCTCACAGACTCTGCTGCCCAGGTTGGCTTGGCACCAGATCCTCGGATCTCAGTCTCCTGAGCGGAAGGCATGAGCCACTGGTGCTGCAGCACACCCTGACAGGCATTTCTACGGCCACAGCCCTCATCTCAGCTCCTGAAGGTGGAGCTGTGGCTCAAGTGGTAGAGCGCCAGCTGAGTAAGCACTGATTGGCACCGTGGAGGTTTTTTGTGGTTGTTGTTGTTTTGCTTTGTTTGGTGGTCATGGGACCCGAACCCAGTGCCTGAGCACTGTCCTTGAGCTTTTTTGCTCAAGGTTAGCACTCTACTACTTGGAGCCATGGCTCTACTTCTGGCTTTTTGCTGGTTAGTTGGAAATAAGAGTCTCATGGGCTTTTCTGCCCTGGGTGGAGGGAGGGGGCTGGGGAAACCTAAGCCTCATAAATCACTAGGATTTCAGGTATACATGGGTCACCAACCTTACATTTTGCATTAAAAGAGTAAAAAAACAAAAGCATGTTCCGTTATTTCTTAGAGGATGATGTGGCAATTGGAATCAAGATTCTACTAGGATGTTACTGTGTTTTTCCGCTAAGCCCAGTGTTAGAGCACCCATGCAGGGTCAGTGATTCCTGTCCATATCATAGATTGGTCATTGATTGGCCATGGGTCAATGATTCCGCTATGAACTATGCAAAGAGTAATTCTCTTTAACACCACCGTGATCAGGAATGGAGACATTTGGGGACAAGAGGATGGAGCCCAGAGCCTCGTGTGCACCAGCAGGTGCTCGCCCACATACTACAGCCCCAACCCTAAAAACCTTTGCTATACCTGAAGAGGAGGAGGAGGAAGAGGATGAAGAGGAGGAGGAGGAGGAAGATGAAGAGGAAGACTTGTCTCTCTCATAGTGCCCTGGAGAAGAGAGTCCTGCCTTCCCATCTTGCTTGTGGCAGTTTGTCTCTCCATCTGGGAGACACACAGACAAGGTGATGAGAGTTGTCCGCCCACCTGGACCCCAGGAACCACCCAGGCCTCCCCAGAGGTCTGTGTGCACGCCAGAGGCCTCCCGGCCCTCGACTACCTCCCAGACATCTAAGGCAACAGGAGGTGTGGGAGGTCAAGTTCTCAGAGGATTCTAAGACAGCAAGGCAAGAGTTTCCCTAACACAGATCCCCAAAGCAGGGCTTCTTCCCACGTGCCAGTGGGGAGGGGCACATGGACCTTTCCCATCATCCAGGGATCCTCCCAAGTTCCAGCCCCAGTCCCCCAAAGTCAAGATTTGGGAACAACTAAGGGTCCCCTCAGCTTGAGCGTGCTGGGTGACAGACCATCCAGCATCGAGGTGGACATGCAGGCATGTAAGCCAGCTAGTCTCCATTTCAACTGTGAGGTGAGCCACCGTGTCAACGTGACCTGCTGTCCCTCCTCCCCCTGCCCACCCTTCCTCCCAGCAGGCTTTGCCTGGAGGGCCTGAGAGGGCCACGTGCAGTCCAAACCTTCCGCTCCTCCGTGGAATCCACTGTGGTCCTGAGCCTGGGAAGAGGGTCTGGACGTCTCCATGGCTTTCCCTGGAGGAGCAGCAACAACAAGCAAGTCACTGCACTGCCGTGAGTGGTTCAACACACCAGAGCCAGGCCAGTAAATAGGCAATAAGAAAAGGAGATCTAGATGCTGTGGCTAGAGCTAGCCTTGAGCAAAAGAGCTCAGGGGCACCGCCCAGGCCCTGGGTTCAAGCCTCACAACCAACCAAAAAAAGAATGAAAGAAAGAACGAAAGAAAGAAAGAAAGTCCCAGTATTTAAAAGTATAAGGGAAACAACTCAGGAATGAGGAACGTTTGAATAATGTTCATCTTTTGATAACATTAAGAACTTTTTGTAGCCAGGCACCTGTCAGCCTAGCTACTCAGGAGGCTGAGATCTGAGGATCACAGTTCAAAGCCAGCACAGGCAGCAAAGCCCGTGAAACTCTTATCTCCAATTAACCACCAGAAAGCCAGAAGTGCTGCTGTGGCTCAAGTGGTGGAACCCTTGCCTTGAGCTGAAGAGCTGAGGGACAGACCCAGGGCTCAAGCCCCACGACCAACCAAAAAAAAACCCCCAACTTTTCCTTTAATCTAGTGTTCAATAAGCTAACAGAAGAAGATTGTTAGTCCAGCCTGAGCTATACAGCAAGGCAGAGACAGAGACAGAGACACAGAGACAGAAAAAGAAAGAGAAAGAGAGAGACACAGAAACACAGAGAGAGAGAGAGAGACAGACAGAGAGAGAGAGAAAAAGAGACACAGGGAGACACAGAGAGACACAGAGAGACAGAGAGACTGGGTGCTGGTAGCTTATGTCTGTCATCGTAGCTACTCAGGAGGATGAGATCTGAGGATCACAGTTGAAACCCAGCCCAGGCAGGAATATCTGTGAAACTCTCATCTTCAATAAACCACCAGAAAACCCAGAAGTGATGCTGTGGCTCAAGTGGTAGAGTGCTAGCTGTTAGCGAAATGCGCTCCCTTCCCATAGCTTAGTCCACTCCTTCCCTTCTCCACAGCTTAGCATGCTCCCTTCCTAGGCAGCACTAGGCCCATGTAGTAAAGGCAGTAAATATTCAGCTTCCAACCCTCCTTCACCTTGGGATGGCACTTCTCTGGGGCAGCTACCACCATAGAAGGCAGCAAGAGCCCCTTAGAGTGACCTTCAGGTCTGGGCAGCTGCAGGACCCTTCTCTACTATTTGGACAGCAGCCATCAATCCTAGCCCCTGGCCCACACGTCCACACCGGGGTCTCCGCCTCCTAGACCCTTCAGCCCCTCCTAAACCTAGGTTATATAGGTCAGCTCAGACAATAGCCAGTGCTTCTCACTCCTCCCTTGTGAGGAGTCTTGCCGGCCCCCTTTCCCGACAATAAACCTTTCTTTGTTCTCTGTATCTGGATGTCTGCGTGGTTCTCTGGCAAAGTCTAATTAATCTTTTTTTAAGCTTACACTAGCCTTGAATAAAAGAGCTTAGGGACAGTGCCCAGGCCTGAGTGCAAGCCCCAGGAACAACAAAAAACAAACCAAAACCAAAACTTTTTCCTAAAAGATTGTTTCATTTGACTTATACGGTGAGTTTTATCAGTTTTCTTCCACAGAGAGGAGAACTGAGGCTCAGCGAGTTGAGTGACTGCAAACCTTAAATTCTCCCCAATATACCCCTGGAAACACAGGTCCAGGGCGAACACTGCTCCTGGGTCCCTGCGGAGTCACGGATCTAAGTGGTGAAGGGAAGGGCAGGAGTTCGGATGTATGTCCCTCTGGGACACCATACTCTGCTTTCCTGAACTTCTGAGAGGTCCCCAGAGATGGGGGTCACAAAAATAACTGTGGCCTTGGAAATCACATAGCTAACCTCAGTAAGCAGGCACTCTCCCCAACAACAATACACGTAGCTACCCTGCTGCAGCCATTGACCAATAGCCAAATTTTAGTTGGACACATGACTACCAGCTAGAGACTACAGTTCCCAGAATCCTTTGAAATGGGGGGGGTTGTCACACAATCACACTCCCACAGTGCAACAGAAGTTCACTATACTGAGAAAAGAATATAGACAGTTATGTGTGTACACACACATTGTATGTTTCATGATGCAAAAAAATAAAACATAGTGTTCACAACTGTGAATTCCACATGCCTGTAACTTCATGGTGTTTAATGCCAAAATCCACCCCCAGTCTTTAGCTTGCCAACAACAGAGTCACAGGATGTGATCACAAATCAGGGCCCGCCCGGCATGCGTGGCTCAGGCCTGTCATCCTAGCTACTTGCGGGCATGTGTGGCTCATGCCTGTCATTCTAGCTACTCAGGAGGCTGAGATCTGAGACTCATGGTTCAAAGCCAGTCTGGGCAGGAAAGTCTGTTGGATTCTTATCTCTAAGTAACCACCAAAAAGCTGAAGTTGTGCTGTGGTTCAAGGGGTAGAGAATCAGTAGCTTTAAGTAAAACAAATCTCATAGCCAATTTCCATGAGTTCAAGCCCCAGTAACAGAAGGCAAACAAAAGCAAAAACAAAACGCAGGAAGGCAGTGCAGGTACGGGAGAGGGCAGGGCACAGGCGAGGCAGCTCGCGGAGGCTTCAGGAAGTGCTTTTTGACCTGAACCTAGAAGGATGAGTTTAGTTTAGTTTTATTTATTTATTTTTGGTCAGTTGTGGGGCTTAAACTCTGGGCCTGGGTGCTGTCCCTCAGCTCTTCAGCTCACAGTGCCATTTCTGGTTTTCTGGTGGAGGTAAGAGTCTCATGGAGTTTCCTGTCTGGGCTGGCTTCGAATTGTGATCCTCAGATCTCAGCCTCCTGAGTAACTAGGATGACCATAGGTGTGAGCCACCAGTGCCCAGTGAGTTTAGTTTTATACAGAATGGGCCAGGCCTGAGAATACTGTGTGAGACCAGGACTGTAGCTGGGGTTGATAGGAAGAAAATTCCTGAAGGAGAGTGGGTGGGATGCACTAGCTGGAAAGGGTCGCAGGGCAAAGCACATGCAAAGGTACTGAGGCACGGGCAGCTAGCAGTCAGTGCCCAGGCCATAGCCCTTGGAGGCCCCGAGGCTCCCCCCTATCTCCCGGAGCACTGCCACCCTGACCCTTAGTCACCGCTGCCTCCAGGCCAGGACCAGGCTGTACCACTTCAGGGGGCATACTCCGGCTTGAGCTCCCCATCGGCCCTGCTGGAGGGTCTGCCACACCCAGGGTTTGTCATCACCGGGTCACCTGCCCAGGGCTGGGCGCAGAGTGCAAAGGATGGGGGTGGGGACTGAATAAGCGTTTCCTGCCTGCCAAGCACGGTTCCAAGTCCCCCATCCCCACAGGGGCTCACTGGGCGGTGCCCACTTCATAGGTGAAGGTAGGAGGCACAGACAGGACAAGACGCTTGCCTGGGAACACACACCGCGAGAGGGGATGAGCCAGGGCTGTGGCTGTGTCCGCGCGGGGAGACGGAGGGCAGATGCCAGCCCTTCCTCCCAGGGCCCGTCATTGGGACCAGGAAGGAAGCCGCCATGGTCCTGGAGCGGTGTGCAGACGAGGCTGGCTTGGCTTAGACAAGCGGCCTTGGCTGAGTCAGGCTTTGCTTTTTGTTAGAGACAGCCTGGCCCTGTCACCCAGGCTGCCCGGGACTCCTGAGCTCCAGCCATCCTTCTGTCTCAGCCTCCAAGGAGCTGGGACAGCAGGCATGTGGCACGACTCTGGTTTTCCAGCACAGATGTTAGCAGCTGGCCCAGCACGAGGGGCCGGGCGTGAACTGTCCCAGAAGGAGGGCCCACGGCGCCTCTCCTCATCCCATCCCATTTTTTTTTCTGCTCTAAGAAGAGAAACGTAGCTTGTTAAACTTGACAGACAACCAAGGCTGATGAACACACCCGGATACAGCACCCAAGAAGATGTATCTATCTGGCAGAGAGACTGCTGGGAGGAGGCCTCCAATCTCCAGGTCGGGAGACTTGGCTGGGCTGGGGCGTGGCGCAGGGGTAGACATTGCCCAGCATGTGCAAGGCTCTGAGTTTCACCCCCAGCATCTCAAAAAACCACTGTAGCTGGGCACCAGTGACTCATACCTGTCATCCTATCTACTCAGGAGGCTGAGATCGGAGGACTGTGGTAGAAACCTGAGTTCGAGCCCCACAACCACCACCAATCACCACCAGCAACCTAAAAAACACCACACATAGTCATAGATTCCCTTAGAGCCACGATGAGCCACTGGGAACTAAGCAAATGCAGACAAAGAACAGGACACCTTGCCTGTGATCTTCACTCATTTCATGGTTCTGGGGGTCAAACCCAGGCTCTGTGCCCAGGGCGAGATGCCCCTCCCCTCCACACAGATCTCATTTTCCACAGGAGGAGATAGAGGCTCAGGTAAACGAAGTAATCCACGCAGGGTCTCAGGCCTACAGACAGACCAACCCCCCCCCCCCCCCCACCGCACTCCAACAGAGCAGCCCGACTCCCAGGCCTTTTGTTATTGGTGGTGGTGGTTGTGGGGCTTGAACTCAGGGCCCTGTTTTTGAGCTTTTCTGCTCAAGGCGAGTGCTCCACAGCCACAGCGCCACTTCCAGTTTTCTGGTGGCTCATGGGAGATCAGAGTCTCACAGACTGTCCTGCCCAGGCTGGCTTTGAATGGCGACCCTCAGATCTCAGCCTCCTGAGTAGCTAGGATGACAGGCGTGAGCCACCCCTGCCCAGCCGGCTAGAAGTCTTGAATCTGACGTGGATCCTACAAGAAACTCTCCTGCCTGACTTTCCAGCACTTTCAACCAAAAAGCCCAACCCTGCTGAGTCAGCGGCGGAGAGGGGCTGGATGAACTGGATTTCCCCTGTGCTCCCTTTCCAGCTTGCTGGGTGCCCACGCCACCCGGAAGGAAGGCAATGAGGGGGATCGCGGTCCTGTAGATTGCCCCGCCCCCTGGAGAAACTGAGGAGTTGAAGAGGAACTTGCCAAGGCTCAGCCCTGTCTTGCTCTCTCATTCTCTTTTGCCTTTTGGATGTTGCCCCCCCCCCCAGGTGCGGCCTCATTAGTTGGGGACTTGCCGTCCTCCAGAGTATGAAATAAACCCCCCAAGCCTCCTTCTCATGATAAATCCCCCGCCTCTGGTGTTCTGTGATAGCCCCACGGGTGGCCCAAACCGTCCTGGAGCAGCTCGGGGCTGCCGCTGGCTCCAGGGGCTGCCGCTGGCTCCAGGGCCCACCGCTCCTTTGCGAGGCCGCTGACCTGGTCTCGCTCTGCGTGGGGGTGGATGGAGGCAGGCCTGACTGGGAATTCCACAGCCAGCCAGAGCCACGGTGGAGGGAGGGCTCAGAGCCTGGGGGCGGCTCAGTGGCGGAGCACCTGCCTTGCCCGCCGCCCGAAGCCCTGGGCTCCGTTACTCCAGGTGGAGGAGGAGGGGGAGGCCGGCAGGTGGGAGGTTTGAGCAGTGAGGCAGGTGGAGAAGGAGTCGGGACTGGCCCTTGGGACGCCAAGGGGTCCCAGGGGTGGACCTAAGTCCAAGGGCAGAGCTGGGGGGACATGAGTGCTTCCTAACGCACCCCAAATACATGCACACCCTACTCTCCGACGAATGCTCAGCTACAGGACAAGCGGCCCCCAGCGGGACTGTCTGTCCCCCAAGCCCTCTTCCCCAGCACAGCGACCACTGCCCTTCGTCCAGGCTAACCTGACAACCAGTCCTTCTGGGAGTCTGACTTGTTTCACGAGGGACGAAAAGCTCGCAATCTGCCTCCCTGGCGTGTCTGGAGCCTGAGCCCCTGGGGCCGCCTTCTCTAGTCCTCTCTGTGTTGGGGTCTTCCCCACATCCTCCTAAGTCTGCACAGGGGCTGGATTTTTTTTTTGGCTTGGGGGTATTGGGGTTTGAACACAGGACCTCACCCTTGGTAAGCAAGTGCTCTGCCACTCGATCCACACTCCAGCCCTTTCTTTTGCTTTTAGTTCACATACGGTCTGAAGTTAACATTGTCTGGGCTGGCCTCCAACTGCGATCCTCCTGCCCCTGCCTCCCAAATAGCTGAGACCACCACCATGCCCAGCCCTCTAGAAGAATCTTCTAAAAGCAATTGCTTTCGGGTGGGAAGTTCACGAAGGGCAGGGGTTCGTGCCTATGTCCTTGTCTCTCAAACAATCACCTTCAGAGTCCAAGAGGAGAGGACCAATCCACCCGCCCCTACTCCATTTTTAACTAAAAGTCACTGACAGTATATAGTTGAACCCTAATGGGCAGCCCCAGCCCGCATGGCCCACGCTGCGTGTCATGACCCTATGGGGTTCCTGAGGTCAGGAAAAGCACACGGAGAACTGCTTCCGGAGCAACGCTAAGTCTACAGCATGACGGCTGGGTTTCCATCCACTGTCCGTAGCCGTGACGGTTCTCGGCGGACGCGAGCTGAGTCCTGAGCTAACAGCCACCACACATGTGTCCTCACGTCCGCCTCGCTTACACAGAGTTGGGTCCTGAGGAACCACGGCAGGCCGGCCATACGCCAAGGTAGCCAGCTCAGCCCCGGGGGGCCCGAGGGGGTGCCGCATGCCCCCCTCTTCTGCTGGGAGCTGGGCCAGCAAAGGTGAGGCTGACCAAGGGGAGGAGCAGACTCAACACTTAAAGTGCGTCTCCCGCTCACGACAGACCACCAGGGCGCCATTGCAAGGTCGCAAAGTCGTAACGGAATTGTGCAAAAGTTGGGAGTCATCTGCCACTGACAAATCTAAACGTGTGTCTGTGTTGGATGGGCCCAAGGCACAAGCACTGTAGCACGGAGATACGTCACCCAGCCCAGCCTTTTCTCTTGAAAAGAATGTGTACATCAACACGGCTGAGCATGGTGGTACACACCTGTAATCACAGCTGTGGGAGGGGTAGGGTTGGCAGGAGGATCAAGAGCTCCATTCCCAGCCAGTGATACACAGTGAGACCCTGCGGCCCCAGCCAGCAAACAAAACGCCGGAGAGCAGAAAACCAAAACAAGGGAGCAGTTGGACAACTGTTGTTCTGGATTGTCAGCCTAAGCCTAACCCTGCGAAGCCCGGCTCCTGCTTTGAGGTCTAGAGCTAATCGGGGGTGAGGCAAATGAGGGTGGGGCTGCCCCCCAAAAGATGTTTCTGGAGGAACCCAAGGACAAATCTGATGATTCACGGGAAGAAGTTTTTCCGCGCTCCCGGGCTTCCCTGGCTGACCCGCCTCGGGCATAGTTAGCCAGAGCCCCACAGTGCGTCTCTCTCCTCCCCAAATTGCTGTTTCCTCGCTCTGTGTTTACTTTTCTTGTTTCTCTCTCTTCTGCCTCTGTCTCTCTGTCAGCCTGTCTCTCTGTTGTCTCCCTGCTTGCCCCCGCTTCTCTCTCTCACACACACCAAGTTCAAAAAGGAAGTGTCCAATAATTGGCCCATGCAAGCGCTGGGCCCTCTCTGAACTCGGTCTCCCCCGCTCACCGGGAGGCCTCCAGCGGCCGCGTCCACATTCTCCTTTCTGGAGGCCTCAGCGCCCTGGCCTGGCAGGGGGCTGGCTACCACTCAGCCCTTCACCAAGCAGCGGCTCAGGGTCCCCGAGGCCAACTGATTTGAATGAAGTTCCTGGGGAGAAGACTCACAGCAGGCGGCTCAGCATCCCTCACAGGGAGATGCAAAGCCAAACCACAGCCGTGTGTTTGTGCTTGTGTAGAAATGTCTCAATAAGCCCGGCGGCTGGTGGTAGCTGTCATCCTAGCTACTCAGGAGGCTGAGATCGGAGGATCACAGTTCAAAGCCAGCCAAGGAAGGGAAGTCCGTACAATGCTTATCTCCAATGAACCACCAGAAAACTGGAAGTGATGCTGTGGCTGAAGTGGTAGAGCGCTAGCCTTGAGCTGAAGAGCTGAGGGACAGCGCCCAGGCCCAGAGTTCAAGCCCCACGACCAACACCACCCACCACCAACAAAACACAGAGCTCACCCTGTGGAAAGGTGGATTTATGGAATGCAAGTTCTATCTTCATAAGGCCGTTATTTAAAAGGAAACAAAAAGATGACCCCATCCACAAGTTTGCTCGGGGCAGAGGCGTCTATGGGGCAGAGGCCAGCATGGTCCTCTGTGCTAACAACGCTCCGGAAAGATCCAGGGAAGGCGACCTAGCAAGGGCTTCAGTACTTCAGTCAGGAGGGGCCGATTCTCAGATCTCCACACAGTGCTGTCCACGACTCCCCCGAACACTCCTGACACCCCCACCCCAACCCTAGTTAGAGCTCTGGCCTCTAAATAGGGGCCGTTAAATAGAACAGAAGAAAACAAGATGCACATGATTTCCCTTCCCAAGGAAACGAGGCTGGAGGGGTGCCCATTGCTAGGGGACTCCAAGCAGAGGCAGAGGAAGACATCCCGGGGGAGGGATGGCCCAGAGGCCCCGGGGCTGGGGGTCCCAGCGGCCCGCTGGCCACCTGCCTGGCGGGAAACGAGGCTTCCCCTGCCCCAGGCCTACATCTTCCTTCAGCATTGTCTCCACACAGGGGTCTTTCCTCCCAGGTCTCCCAGGCCTGGCTCAGCCTCCGGGAGGGAGGCTGTGTCTTTACAACCCGGGTCATTGAGGGGTGTCCCCCAAGAACTTTGGGGGAGGAAGATCGTCTCACTGCTGACGTCCATCAGTGGCAGGGTGAGGAGAGGCCCTGGGACGTGGCGAGACCCTTCAGGTCCCACGGGACACTCACGCACGTCAGGGAATCTGCTGTCGCGCTCACTAGGCAGGAGCTCTGCTCCTGAGCCACACCTCCGGCCCTTCTAGAGCTTTCCTGAAATTTCCCACAGCAGCCAGTGACAGGACTGGAGCCGGTCACCAACCGTGGCCAGGCTCAATACAGTTCCGGGGCGGGGGGAATGGGTCACTAAGCTTCTAGGCCAGACAGGAAGGGGCAGCGTTGGGGTTCCAAGCCTAGGGCCACCGAGGATTGCCACGCCGACCCCAGTAGAGTCTGCTTAGCATGGGAAACCATCTATCAGACCATGATAGGGGCCTCGAGACCTATCTCTGAGTTTTGGGACTTCACCGAAGTCTACCTCAGAGAATGGGGCTTTACAGAAACCTATCTCCAAGTTTTGGGACTTCACCGAAGTCTACCTCGGAGAATAGGGCTTCTAAGAGGCCTACTCCTGGGAAAAGGCTGGCAAAACCCCTGGGAAAAGATGTGTTTCTGCCTATCTTTTCCTCATAAGAGTGCCTATTAATCTTTTACTGTTTCTACTGCTCATTGTACTTACTCATTGTCAACGTTCCCTTATTCAAAGCTCTTTCCCAATATCTGATGAGTGTCTTAAAAATATGACTAACTCACCAGAGTTAAGTGCTACCCTGAAACCCCTCTTATGGAGGCTAGTAGACAAGCCATAAGCAAATATAAAAGTATTGGGGGTTTCACAAAGTCACTCCAGCAGAAGGAATTGTAAGAAATTTACAAAAAGTTGTAGGCACGGCTAGAACAGAAAGAATGTATGGCAATTGCTGAGATAACTACTTAGGAGAAAGAACTTCCTCATTTACTAAGAGACTTGCTAAATCTAAGTCTCCTTGGTGTTTACTATTAAAGAAGAAACAGGAAAGATCTTAATGGGACAGTTAAGGCCTCTATAGAAAAAAGTAGTGGTTAATTGGTGACAATCATCAAAACCCATTGTATTTCTTAAAAATAGAGGTAAAGCCGGAAACAAGTGCCTACCAGGCGACCAGCTGGTGACCACCCAAGAATGAAGCCCTGCAGCAAGATTATGTAATCTTTTGCCCTTTCTTATGGAGACTTTTTGCTATAAAAGTTTGTTATCCTCTGCATTAAATCGCACTCAGCACTCAGCATCCACTCCTAATGTGTGTGAGTTGTCTGTTTGCCATCTCCCCGTCCTATTCCAGGTTCCTCCCCTAGGTATTCTCCGTCGTCCCGACAGAACCCGGTCCGCGGCAGAGGATGGCCGGGAAGGAGGCCCATGCCTGCGGGTCCCTCCCTGCCCTTCCCCACCCCACCTCGTACCTGCGATCCTGAGTGGAGACAGCAAGGCCAGCTGCGTGGACTGCGTGGATGTGGCCCTGGCAGCCGAGGAGGCTGCCCTGTCACAGCCCTGAGGGCGGGGCAGCCGTCACGTGACCTGGGGCCCCACTGGCTCTGGGGTGCATTCCTGCCTGCCATGCTATCTGCCCCCAGGCCTTCCTGTCTGAGCCGCCTCTCCCTCCTCCTCAGCACCCCAGAAAGGGCAGATGGGGGTGGCTGCCGCTGCCACAGCGCCTCCCCCAGCCTCCCCCTCCCCCACACGGCACTCTGTTGGGCCAGCGGGGCCACCCTGGGCATTGCCAGGCTCTGGGAAAGAGCAGGGGGCGTGTCCCAGATGCCCGCACCCCCACACCTCTGTGGGTGAGGCTGATTCAGCACCCAGCCATGTGTCCCAACCAGCCCTTCAGCTTAGAAGACACTGCCTGCTGGATGCTCTGGCTCCTGAGCCTGGGTCCTGCGGGTGCAAAGAAGGAGGCCAGGGGCGGGCGCCGGCGGCTCACGCCTGTCATCCAGCTACTGGGGCGGGGGGGGGGGGGGGCCGAGACCTGAGGATCAAGGTTCAAAGCCAAGCCCGGGCAGGAACAGCTGTGAAACTCTTCAATAAACCACTCAGAAAACCAGAAGTGGCATTGTGGCTCAAGCAGTAGAGCGCTCACCTTGAGCTGAAGAGCTGAGGGACAGTGCCCAGGCCCAGAGTTCAGGCCCCACCAACCAAAAAAAGAAAAGAAAAGGAGGCCAGGGCACTGGGGAAGAGGGTGTGGGGAGGGGGGGGCGTTTCTAAGAGGGAAGAGCCACACACTGCAGAGGAAGCTAGACGCAATTTTGGAGCTCAAGCTGTTTGGCTTGTATAGGTGAGAGAGCAGAGTTTCTGGGTGACCCTTCCCTCCCTCCCGCCCTCCCTCCCTCCCTTCCCAGCTGCAACTCCTTCTGCCTTTTGCTCCCTCCTTAATCATCCAAGCTGCAGAACAGGCACACCTGGCTTTTGAGAACAGGAGCAGGAAATCTCTGGAAGTCTTCCTGGAAAGAAGAGTCAGTCATCCAGAACCTAAACTCAGGCAGGCCCAAGACACTCATCCTTGACTCCATTCTCCTATCTTCTGGGCATATCCTACCCATCTGGAACGTTCTGTTGGGCCTCCTTTGATCTATTTTGAAGATCCTCCACGGCCACCCCACTGGCCGCCCACCGCTTCACCAGGACCCCCCACTCCCGCTCCACCCCCACCTAGTCCGCTCCCGCAGGCAGCCAGGCCCGTGCTAGCCTCTTCTCAGAAGCCAGAGCACAGAGCCCATTATCCCGAGACAGCGAGACAGAGACAGCCGGTGGGGTCGCCCCGGCTGTGAGGGGCTGTGAGGAAGTGTGAGGGCAGACATCTGGTGGGAGGAGACGCTGCAGAGCCGGGGACCAGGGACAGGGTCGCAGCTGGCTCCAGGTGCACTGTCCAAGGCAGCAGCCCGGACACGGAAGGGGGGAGGGGGAGGGGAGGCTAGAGGGGGGAGCCTGGGCGTCAGCTTTGAGCTCAACCCAGCACACACAAAAATCCCTACCTTGCAAAAAACAAAAACAAAAAAAAAAGAAAGAAATGCAATAGAACCGGACGGACACAAAGCCCTCTGTCCCTGCTGGTATGGAGGGAGAAATGTGAAGACGTAAGCCGGTGAAAGACAATTGAATAAAGTTAGTTATTCTTGAGTCAGGAATGGTGACTCGTGTCTATAATTCCAGCACTCGGGAGGCTAAAGGAGGAAGGTTGCAAGTTCAAGGCCCAGGCTGGGGTACATCGTGAGTCTGTGTAACAAAAGAAAAGAAAACAAGACCAAAGAAGGTAAAAAGTATTCTAATAACACGTTCCAAGGCCAGCACCCACAGAATCATCTGGAAGCCCAGCCCTACTGAGAGACAAAAGTTCTGGGCGGGGGGTCCACGAGCTGTATCTTATAGACCCTTCTCTGCCTGCCACTGGTGGCTGGGAACTAGATGCTTCTTTTCATTAAGAAGCTTCTAGACTACCTTCTGTGAACGTCCTGCTTCCAGTGTAAGGCACCCTCTTCTCTCCGAGCCTCAGTTTCCCTCTCTGCTTCGCACCTCATTGTCTGACAGATGTACACCTTAGGGCATTTCCTACCTCTTCCTGTGGCAGATGTCAAAGGTCAGGATAGACCTGCAGCTCTGAGACACCCTCAGGTGACCTTCCAGCCGTGTGTGTGTGTGTGTGTGTGTGTGTGTGTGTGTGTGTGTGTGTGTGTGTGTGTGACTCATGGGACAGCTCCCCCATGCTGGGGCACAGCTGCCAGCCTCAGGGAGCCAGCTCAGCAGCTCAGTATGGTATCCAGCTTCCTGCATTCCAGAACTGTCCACCAGACACCTGACTCAGCAAGCACACGTGCCCTGCAAACAATGGTTAGCCAGCTCGGCCTCAGTTTCCCTGTATGAGCAGTATGAGGTGCCTGGCCTCTCCTTGGGGGGGTGCTTGTGGACAGTCCATCTCTGCGAGACATCGGCATCTGCGTGATGAACCGCGCAGCCTCCCACTAGCGTGTGCCGCTGCGCCTACCTATTGGTTGGGACTTATGAATATTCTGTCTTGGCTGGCTTCCAACTATGATCCTCCTGATCTCCGCTTCCCAGATAGCTAGAAATATAAGTGAGCCATTGGTGTTCAACCTGAAACTAGTCATTTGAAATAGGATATGAGCTTAAAAAAAAGTTAAGGCTGAAGATCCAGCTCAGTAGTTCAATACCCAGTTCTGCAAAGAAAGGAGATACAGGAAAAGTTAGGAGGCTGAAGCAGGAAGATTATGAGTTAGAGGCCAGTCTGAGCTATCTAGAGACCCTGTCTCAAAAAGCAAACAGGGCTGAGGGCATGGATCAACGGGAAAGTCCTTGCCCAGCATGTGTGAAGCCCAAGGGTTTGATTCCCAGGGCCAGAGGAAAAGCAACAGAACAGAAAACTTACTACATCACATTTTAAATTATAAATATTATTAGTGTATCATATTAAAACTTAGGTACTAAGTTAAAATGCAGGTGTTTCTGGAGGAATGCTCAGGATGAATAATGTTTAGGAAATGCCCTTGTGGACAGAAAGGTTTAGGCAGAAACACTGGGACAAAAGCTGTGCTGGGGGGGGGGTCGTGGTGTGGGGGGGGAGGGGGGAGGGGAGGAGACAGCCTCTCCCCTGCAGAATGGCTGAGCTGGGTCAGAGATGGCAGGGAAGAGGAAATTCAAGAGCCTTCTGGGATCCTATAAGGCATCTTCCCTCCCTCCCTCCCTCCGCCTCCCTCCCTCTTTCCCTCTCTTCATCCTTCCTTCCCTCCTTTCCTCTCTCCCTCCCTCCCTCTCTCCCTCCCTTCCTCCCTCCCTCTCTTCTTTCCTTCCTTCCTTCCTCTCTCTCTCTTCCTTCCTTCCTTCCTTCCTTCCTCATCTCTCTCTCTCTCTTTCTTTCTTTCTTTCTTTCTTTCCTTCTTCTTTTTTTGCCTGTCTTGAGGTTTGAACTCCGGTACCATCTGAACCAAATCTCTACTTCCAGGGTGTGTGTGTGTGTGTGTGTGTGTGTGTGTGTGTGTGTGTGTGTGTGTGTGTGTGAGTGAGTGTGTGTGTGTGTGTGTGTGTGTGTGTGTGTGTGTGTGTGTGTGTGTGTGTGTGTGTGTGTGTGATTGGAGATGAGAGTCTCACAGCCTTTCTTGCTGGGGCTGGCTTCAGACCACAATCCTCAGATCTCCTCTGCTGAGGAGCTAGGACCAGCAGAGTGAGCCACCAGCACCCGGCCTGTAAGACATCTTTGACTCAGTCTGGGGAATTTGCATCTGGACTGACTAGCAAATCACTTGAGGAATTCCTGTTATGTGTGTCAGGCTTGACAATGACAGGACAGTTGTGTGCTGACTGGTGACGTGACGCCACGTGTGGATTTGTTTTGGAGCAATGAAAGGTGGAGGAGAAGCAGCGGCGGGAGCGGGGAGAGCTGGGAGGGTTTCCTCACCGTCCGTCTTCTGAAGGTCTCATAATCCAAGTCTTCCACAGTGTCAGAGACGCTGAGCGGCTCTGCGGAAGCCTCCGGACTGCGGTTCCCCTCCCTGCTTGAACCCAGCCGGGAAGCACATGGCTGTCAGACACCACAGGAGCCGAGGTGGGGAAGGTTCCGGGGCTCCAGCTGTGGGCGCTCCAGCGTGGCGCTCCCTCCTGTAGTTGTTGGATCTGTTAGAACAATTTCTTTCCAGGGAAGATCACCGACCATCTGAGAATAAGGAGGTCGGAGGGGCTAGGAGGGGCTAGGATGTAGCCTAGGGACAGGTGCACGTCCAGTGCTCTGCCCTGGGTTTGAGTCCCAGCCCCAGAAGGCAAGTGTAGATTCTTGATCTTCATGAAAAAAACACAGGAAGGGGCAGAAGGAGGAATGGAAATAGAATGGAGGGAGTGAGGCAGGGAGGAAGAAGGGGAGGGAGGAAGATCAAGAGAAGGTCTTAAAGACTCTCCGGAGCTTCTCTGATAGAAGTGGGGGCTCACACCTGTAACCCCAGCTATACAGGAGGCTGAGATCTGAGGCTCTTGGTTCACAGCCAGTCCAGGCAGCTAAGTCCTTGAGACTCTTATCTCCAATTAACCAGAAAAAAGCCAGACATGGAGCTGTGGTTCAAGTAGTTGAGCACCAGCCTTGAGAAATAAAGCTAAGGGATAGTGCCAAGACCCTGAGTTCAAGCCTCAGGGCTAGCACTACAAAAGGACCCCGAGGGCTGGGAATGTGGCACAGTGGTAGAGTGCTTGCCTAGCATGCATGAAGAACTCAGTACCACATAAACAGAAGAAGCCAGAAGTGGTGCTGTGGCTCAAGTGGTCGAGTGCTAGCCTTGAGCAAAAGAGGCTCAGGGACAGTGCCCAGGCACTTAGTCCAGGCCCCAGTACTGGCAAAAAAAAAAAAAAAAAAAATAAAATAAAATAAAATAAAATAAAATAATAAACAGAAAGAGCCCCAAGTGTGTGGAAAGGGCTTACTTGTGGGTGGCAGGGACACTTTCCAGCCTTAGACTCTTCCAGAAACGCTGGGAAGTGTCTTCCGTGCTGGTGGGGTTGTGTTTGGGCTCAGTCTGGGCAGATGTCCCAGGACATACCTGTCCCGTGGGTGTGACAGGCAGGTACAGGACACCCAGCAACGGAAGCCTGAGTGTGAAGAGGCGAGTATGAGTGTGTGTGCCCAGGACACTGGGTGCCTACTTCCGTGCTAAGAGAATGTCTTAGCCCTCCACACTCCCTCCCCCGACAACCCCAGCCTCCTGCTTCCCCCTTCCATGGATTTCTATATATGTGCCCCTCTATGAGCCAGACTTCTGCAGAGAAACAGAACCAGTAAGATAGAGAAACATACAGAAAGATCATCATGGTTAAGGCTGAGTCCCACAGTCAGCTGACTGAAGGCCAGGAAGCCAAGAGCAGCGATATCTAAGGGCAAAGCAGCGGGACACAGACTCATAACCCCCACACCTCTTTCTTCTGGCTCCTCCATATCTTGGATGTTGCCCACCAGCATTGGTGCGGGCAGTCTGCTTTTGTCTGCCCACTGAGTCAAATGCCGGTCTCTTCTGTGGACACCCTCACAGACACACTCAAAGAGATATTTTACCAGCCTCCTGGACATCCCTTAGCCCAGTCGAGTTGACACCTGAAATGATCCATCACAGTCAGTGCTCCATCCTGCACTGTGGTACATCCTGCACTGTGTGGTTGCTGTTGGTCATCACATCTCTCCCCTCCTAGATGTGAAGATAAAAGTAACAAATAGCCGGGCGCTGGTAGCTCACGCCTGTAATCCTAGCTACTCAGGAGGCTGAGATCTGAGGATCGCGGTTCAAAGCCAGCCCGGGCAGGAGAGACCGTGAGACTCCTATCTCCAATAAACCACCAGAAAACCGGAAGTGGCGCTGTAGCTCAAGTGGTAGAGCGCTCGCCTTGAGCTGAAGAGCTGAGGGACAGCGCCCAGGCCCAGAGTTCAAGCCCCACGGCTGACCAAAAAAAAAGTAACAAATAACTCCATCCACGGCCGCGCTGGCCAGGCTCTAGCTTTTCTGCTAGGGTGTTACCTCACAAGGTGGCTACTATCGGTTCCAACTTACAGAGGTGGAAACTGAGGCTCAGACAGCTTAGTCACTTACCAAAGATCTCACAGCTGGACTCACACTCAGCTGGAAAGCAGCTGTTCTTAAGCATTCCTCTAAGCAGGTCACCTCTGTGTCCCAGTGTCAGGCAGACAGCCTTGCTCTTTTAGAAACTGCCTGAGGGGACAATCACTCTGACCTTTGACCTTCCCACAGGCCTTGGCCACCCATGCTCAGACACCTGCCTGCCTTGTTCACCTCCAACATTGCTCAATTCTTTCTTTTTCTTTCTTTCCTTCCTTCCTCCCTTTCTTTCTTCCTCCCTCCCTCCCTCTCTCTCTCTCTCTCTCTCTCTCTCTCTCTCTCTCTCTCTCTCTTTCTTTCTTTCTTTCTTTCTTTCTTTCTTTCTTTCTTTCTTTCTTTCTTGTCATGGGGCTTGAACTCTAGGCTGGGCGCTTTCCCTGTGCTCTTCAGCTCAAGGCAAGCACTTGAACCACTGTGCTACTTCTGGTTTTCTGGTGGTTACTTAGAGATAAGCCTGGACTTTTCTGTCCAGGCTGGCTTTGAACCATGATCCTTATATCTCAGCCTCCTGAATAGCTAGGATTACAGGCGTGAGCCACCAGCGCCTGTAACATTGCTCATTTCAAGCTGCAAACATCCATCTCCTTTCCAGACCTGACAGTTTCCAGTTTGGTTATGAATCTGATAGCACATTAAGCAGCTTGGTAGAGAAGGTATGTAGAGAGACCCTACCTCTTACACTTGGAAAATGCATCCTCTTCCCAACACATGCAGGGTATTTCTATAAGCTGATGGCCCCCGGGTCATCAGGCAAGCCTTAACGAACAGGGGAGAAGTTCCTACTTCCGCAGATCTGAACCATAGCATCCTAGACATTGCCACAAAGACTGGAGCATCTCTGCCCCCATCAGACCGGTGTTCCAAAAATGATTAATTTTGCGTCCCTTGTCATTAAGTACAGCTCTGAAGTTCCAGGGTCTCTATACAAAGTATTTTCTGTACTCCTCCCCAAGCCTTCCTAGACCCCCCCCCCATCATGCAGGTGAGCAGAGGGGGTTTGGAATTGAGGCGGGAGAGGACACCTGGACGAAGAATCGTGGCCCCTCTTCCTGGTGCCATGCTTAGGGACTCTGCAGCCACTGAGCCACCTTCCCAGCCCCAGCTCTGATTACTTGAGTGCCTACATGTGAGAAAAGCTGGGGCTCATCGTGGTTAAGTATCTTGGCCAAGGCTACAAAGAAGAGGCAGTGCTAGGATTCGAACCTAAGCCTCCGATACCACGGCCACACCATCAAGTAGGGCGGGCCCACGGGAGTGGTGAGAAGCTTCGAGGTGCTCCAGGAGGAGCGGCCCCAGAGACACGCCTTTGAGCCACGCCCCCATCGACCACGCCCCCTTCGTCCCCCACAACCACCACCACGGCAAGGGTCCCGAGCTCCTGCCCACGAGAACCACGCCCACACCGGAACCACGCCCCAACGACCACGCCCCCTTCAGCATCCCCCTTACTCTGGGCGGCCAGGGTCCCGAGCCCCTGCCCGCGAGGACCACGCCCACATTGGAGCCACGCCCTCCAACGACCACGCCCCCTTCAGCATCCCTCTTACTCTGGGCGGCCAGGGTCCCGAGCTCCTGCCCTCGAGGACCACGCCCACCGGAGCCACGCCCCCAACGGCCACGCCCCCGGAGCCGGCGGCTATTTCTGTCGCGGGCCTGCCGGGGGCGGGGGCGCGGGGGCGCGCGGGGGCGGGGCGGCGGGGGAGGGGAGGCCGCGCCGCCATATTCCCTCCGGCCCGGCGGCCCGCGGCGCAGCCATCATGAGCACCGCCGCCTTCCACATCTCCAGCCTGCTGGAGAAGATGACGTCCAGCGACAAGGACTTCAGGTGCGCGCCGCCTGCCCCGGGCCCTCCCCGGGGAGCCCGGGCCCCCGCCCCGCCCCTCGGGGCCCCACGCCGGCCTGCCCGCGGCTCCGGCCCCGCCGCCCGCCCTCCCCCGTGGAAGCCGCCCCGGCCCGGACCCTCCCGGTCCCGCAGGCCCTCGCCCGGGCCGCCCCTCCCTCCCGCGCCCCCTCCGGCTGGCCTCGGCCCCGGCTTTGCAGGCCGGGCTGGGCGAGGGCTTCCCGTCCCCCCACCGCCTTTCTCCTGTCCCCCTCTCCGGCTCCCCAGCACCCAGGAGCAGCCAGGGGAAACTGAGGCTCAGCCTCGACCTCTGATGGCCAGTTGTGGACCCTCCCCAGCTAATAGGACTTAACAGTCATATAGCCACGCCCCCTCCTTGTTGAACGCGCTGTCGTTTTTATCCTCACCTGACAGATGGGGAAACTGAGGTTCGGAGGTGGGAAGGACCCGGGTGCAGTCACAGAGGTAGGAAGTGGAGGGCCGGGGGTCCAAGTCCAGGCCAGACCAGTACAGAGGCCGAGGCCTTGGCCTTCGAGGGGCCTCTGAGTCCCCTGCTCAGCTTGCGCCTTGCTCTTTCTCACCCCTACAAGCCTCCCTTAAGCCAGACCTCACACCCTTAAGAGGCCTCCCCCACCCTCGATGGCTGTGTGTCCATGGACAAATAACTGCACCCCGCTGAGCCTTAGCTTCTGTTTCTGGTGCTCACAGCACACCGGGGAGAGAGAGGTAGGGCTAGGATGCACGTGGGGTAGTGACGGGCACCTAAACTGGCCGAGCAAATGGGCATCTCGTGATCTGCCCACCATGCCTTTTCTTTTTCTTTTCCTTTTGTCTGTCGTGGGGCCTGAACTCTGGGCCTGGGCGCTGTCTCTCAGCTCTTCAGCTCAAGGCTAGCGCTCTACCACTTGAGCTACAGCGCCACTTCTGGCTTTTTCTGCTTATGTGGTGCAGAGGAATCGAACCCAGGGTCTCATGCATGGAGGGCAAGCGCTCTACCACTGAGCCATCTTCCCAGCCCCCACCATGCTTTCTTTACTCCAGACCTTGGCCTTCCCTGTCCCCTGCTGTCCCCATGCCAGTTCAGGCACTTCCCTTTGGGCTCTGGGGACCCCTGAACTCCAGCACCCCTGGGACCAGGTACTATGCCAAGGATGCTTGCAGGGTACCTGGCTGTTCTGTTTCCCAGGGACTTAGAGGGGCACCCTGGCTTTTCCAAAGTCATGTGGTCTGCCTGTAGCTGAGGGCCTTGTCTCTCAGGACCCAGGTCCTGTCAGCAGGAGGGCCTGAGAAGCCCTTTTGGCCAGGCCCTGCCATGAGGACACTTAAAACCACCCTAAGCCAATGAGAACGGGTCTATTTTTAAAGTCTGAATACCAAGAGGCTGAGTCCCATCCACCAGCTGTCCAGAAGCCTCGTGTGGTCCTGTGTTTCAGCTGAGTTGCCTTTAGGACATCACTGGGTGGACACTGAGACTAGTCTCTGGTTCCCAGAGTTGGGGGTAGGGAGTAGGGCAGTAACTGCAGATGGGGTCCTGGGCAGGGTGGAGGAAGCCTGGAGCTCTGTCCTAAGCACCCAGTTTGGTTTGTGGGCAGGTGGCTGCTTGCTCTGTTGTTGCTGAGGCCCCAGCAAACCCAAAAATGTCTTGCAGGAGTTTCTGAATCATGTTTTGAAAACAAAACAAAGCAGGAGACCCATCTGCTGGGCTGATTCTCCACCCAATTTGCTGTGTGACTTCTCTGAACCTAGTTTTCCCATCCGCTCTATGTAAAGAGCCGTTTGTTGTATTGACACCCCCAAGGATGCTATGATTTGGGGGGAGGGTGTAGAAATAAAAATGTCCATCCCATTTATAGGTGGGAAAACAGGCCTGAGAGAAGGAAGCAGCTAGTAAAATGGATCCAGTTCTTTTTGGCTATGCCTCTCCACCATGGTGGGGGGGGGGGTGAAGGGATGCAGCAGTTCAGTAAATAAACTTCTTTTATTGCCTGAAAAAAATGGATTCAGTTGATAATGAAGCTCTTATCCCAAAGTATACCTCCCATAAACACACACACACACTCATATACACTTACACACTGTCTTTTTTCCTTTTTTCCTGGAAGTTTCTCTGAGTTCTGACACAGCTATTTGGCTCTAAGGCCTGACGGTTGCCCTTTCCTATCCTCTCTTTCTGGCCCCACTCTGCCCCACAAGGTCAGAACAGCTCCAGTCCAAACCTCCATCACCCTACCATGACCCAGAGGTAGGCATTGGCAACCATTCCATTCCCTCCCGACCTCGCCTGGCTCCTTGCCTTCTCTGAGCAGCTCGATGCTAACCCAGTGCTGAAAATCAGCAGTGGTGGCAGGCACAGGTGCCCTCCTGGTACAGGGCTAGAGGCTGCCTGGGGGCCCCAGGCCATGAGGTCTGAGCTTGCGCAGTTGAGGCCCCGGAGCCCAGGGCACACGGGAAGCAGGTTCTCCTCTGGGGCCACCGCCGTGGGCCCACCTTTGCTACCCTTCCTCACCACCTCATCCCATTTTCCCCTTGAGCCTTCACCCTTAGGTGCCTGCAGGAGCCAGAAAGTGACAATGCCAGCCTGGTTGGAGACGGGTGAACTGGACAGAGGAGTGGGCAGCTGTGACCCGTCTCCTGCCAGTTATTGCCACCAGCCCAGTTGTATTAAAATCTTAGATTTCCTAAAGTTACAAATCACCTTCTCATGCCGATTCTTAGTGTTCAGATATCGATGATTAATTCAATTTTGGGAAGTGCATCTGCGGGCTGGACACAGCGACAAGCCCCCTTCTGTCTTCCACGGTCTTCACAGCATTCAAATGCCAGGGACGGACATTGGGCTTTTGGGCTCAGGCCACGAGGATCCCCTGCCCGGGGTGGGTGGGTAAAGCCTTGGATGTGGTGCCCACCCTGTGTCAGGGCCAGCTGGGGACGTGTACCCTGCTGCTGCTGCTCTCCCAGGGAAGCACGCGGCTCAGCAGCACGGCCCACGCAGTGGCTTTCAATGTGTGGTCTTGAGGCTGAACCTGTGGGAAATGTGTGATCTTGGGGTGCAGCCCAGCAGAGACTCGCAAGCTCTGATATGTTCTGATACTGGCCCCAGGCCCAGATCATCTAGTCTAAGGGCCAGCAGCTCTGCGTTAACTCTTTCCACGGTAGGTAGACAGGACCAGCCTCCCCTACCTGTCTGGCAGAGGCGTTTCTTGCCCGTGCCTGACTCAGTTTCAGGCCCTGGTGTCCCTGCCTGCTGTTGCTGCGAGATGTGAATGATATTTGCCACAGTGTCTGTCATTTACAGACACCCACGCCGGGCCTCGCAGCCCCACAAGACAGGCAGAGAGGAAAGCGATTTGCTCAACATTTGCACACCACCTACCCTGAAAGCCTTTTAGTCAGTGTCCTCTGTATTCCTAGTGTGCCACCCTGTGGCACACATAGACTACGTCGACTTGTGCTCCCATAGACCTGAGTCTCCTTGGGCCAGCCCGGCCCTGCCCACAGTCCCCATGAGCCACATGCTCTTGAATCCTGGTATCACGGTGTACCTCTCTGGAGGCCTGTGGTTCTGTGCACATCTCCCGGGACCTGGGAGCTGCTGGTGATCTCCTCCCCCCCGTCCCCAGGTTCATGGCCACCAGTGACCTGATGTCAGAGCTGCAGAAAGACTCCATCCAGCTGGACGAGGACAGTGAGCGCAAGGTGGTGAAGATGCTGCTGCGGCTGCTGGAGGACAAGAACGGCGAGGTGCAGAACCTGGCTGTCAAGTGGTGCGTGTCGGCCTCAGCGGGGCAGCCGCCCGCGGGGGCCTCGGTCCTGTGTGGGGGTTGCAGCCTCAGAGGTGCTCTCAAGAGAAGAGAGTCGCTAAGCAGCCTTGGGGCCCCTTAGAATCAGACAGTGGCGCGGCTTGGATTGCCCCAGGCAGACTCTGAACCAAGGGCTCGAAGCTCAATTTACATGGGAGGTGAACCCAGAAGAAAGTAGGGACGTGATGTGGCGGGAAGAGGAGGACAGGCAGTAAAGGGAACTTTCTCAAGCGGGTGGCACGCTGGGAGAGCACTGAGGCTTGAGCTCAGGGCCCCATGCTTGATAGACAGGGGCCTGGCCCCTGTGCCACACATCTGCCCCTCTTTCTGCACTGGTGTTCTGCCTCATGCTCAGGGTGTGCACCTGGACTGCAATCTGCCTATTTCAGGTTAACCATTCTAGCTGGGGTCACAGGCCCAGGACACCACTCCCACTGGAGTGTCGCAGACCTTTCTTGTTAGCGCTGGCCTCCCACCTGGATCCCCCTTCTCAGCCTCCCAAGTAGCTAGGATTATAGATGTGAGCCACTGGAGCCTGGCTCGGAGCTTGACTTGTATACTCATTGTGGACTCCTGGGACATGGAGTTGCCCATGCGGAGGGTGAGGAAGTGGGGACCAAGGAACCCCCAGGCTGCCAGTGGTTGTTTGAGGGCTGCTCCTGTGGGAGGATGGAGGATCCAGGATCCAAGGTCCAAGCATGGTGGCACACAGTGTAATCCTAGCTGGGTGGGGGGTGGAGGAGGGAGGGAGAGCCGCCCGGGCCGCCTAGTGAAGAGGCCATCTGACTTAGGCCGAGCCTGAGGTTTGGGACCTTTCCCCATGCTCCTTCCCTCAGCCTGGGCCCTCTGGTGAGCAAAGTGAAGGAGTACCAGGTGGAGACGATTGTGGACACCCTGTGTGCCAACATGCGGTCAGATAAGGAGCAGCTCCGGGACATCGCGGGCATCGGCCTCAAGACGGTGCTGTCGGAGCTGCCCCCTGCGGCCACAGGTACCCGGGCCCCGGGACTCGGCGCCTCCGTCACCCATCCCAGTTTGTGGTTAGAAAACTGCTTTCTGCAAGGGAGGTTGGGAAAGGAAGTGGGCAGGGAGGAGGAGTTGGGGTACATAAGGCAGTCCAGCAGCTCCGTGAGGAGGCTTCTGGTTTGTCTGTGGGCTGCTGGGGCCCTGGGTCCTGATCCCCAGGCCTCCTGGGAACACAGCGAGGCCAGAGGCTGCCTTTCCCCACACCCAGCCTCACCGCACACACCTGTGCCCCATGCAGGCTCCGGGCTGGCCATCAATGTGTGCCGGAAGATCACCGGCCAGCTCACCAGCGCCATTGCCCAGCAGGAAGATGTGGCTTTGCAGCTGGAAGCCCTGGACATCCTCTCGGACATGCTGAGCAGGTGAGGGGTCCCCGAGAGACCGATGCAGTGCTGCGCTCGGGCTCCTTGTCGGTCAGCAACCTGAGACGGAAGGCTATGTCATGGGCACCATGGCACGGGTTCTGACGGCAGCGTGGTTGGCTCAGTAAAGCACCAGGTGCTAGACCAGGGCGGAGCTGGTTGCACCTCTGGAGGCCTCATGGGCCGTGGGTACAGCAGCCGGGGAGGAGCAGGACGCGCTCGTGCGCGCGGGGAAGGCCAGTGATGGTGGAGGGGCGGGGGTGGGAACCAATGGGAACACCTTGTAAACCTGCATGGAAGTGCACCAGGGAGCCCTCCACCCCACGGAGGGGACGGGGTGGTTGCTGGAGCAGAGCCTTCAAGGGAAGTTGGCATGGTGGACTGGCAGGGGGCCACGAAGGGAAGACCACCCTGGCAAGAAGGCAGCGACAGATGTGGGGTTCGGGGCTTGTGCCGGGTGCTGTGGGGCTGGGCTGTAAGGTGGAGGGCGGGTGTGGAGAGGTGAGCGCCGTGGGGAGGCGGAGGTCTCCCAGAGCAAGCTCCCCTCTGTCTGTGGAGGATGCAGGCTGGGGAAGAGCTGTGCCCCGGTGGTGACCTGGGGTGGTGTGGGGGAGGTGGGCTCCGCGGGACTTGGGTGGGCGCAGGAGTGGGGCGTGGAAGGTGATGGGCTCCCTCGGGGTGCCTGGGAGATAGCCACGCCCCTGGGGGTCCCCTGAGCACAGGCCTGGGCCTGCTGGGCTGTTGCTGGGATGGAAAGTGTGGTGTGGAGGCGGTGGTGGGGGCTGTGTCTGCCTGGTTCCTGTGGTCAGGGCGGAAGTAGGTGCGGGGTCCTGGCCACTGTGAGGAGGTGGACTTGGTGGGAGGGGCGGGCCGTCTGCTCCGGCTGGAGGCCCTGCTCTTGGCTGAGCCCTTGAGGACTAACTCCCTTCTCTTTTTGCTCTCTGCCCCTGAGGAATAACTCAGTCCCCCCTCGCCGTTGAGGGCATCTTTCCCTTTTCCAAGCATCCCGGGTCGTAACTCCAGGAGGAGGTCTGGAGTGGAGGCAGCGCCTGGCCGCTCTGCCTCCTTCACCTGGTGCCCCTCTGCTCCCCAGGCTGGGCGCCCCGCTGGGCATCTTCCACGCCAGCCTGCTGCACTGCCTGCTGCCGCAGCTGAGCAGCCCGCGCCTGGCCGTGCGGAAGCGGGCCGTGGGGGCGCTCGGCCACCTGGCAGCCGCCTGCAGCACCGACCTCTTCGTGGAGCTTGCAGACCACCTGCTGGACCGGCTGCCCGGCCCGCTGGCGCCCGCCAGCCCCACCGCCGTCCGCACCCTCATCCAGTGTTTGGGCAGCGTGGGTCGCCAGGCCGGCCATCGCCTGGGTGAGGGACGGGGCCAAAAGGGAGGAGAGCTGTGGGAGGGAGGGGGGGGGCATGCATCAGCGCACACACAGTGAAAGGCGTGGAGGCAGGGTGAGGGGCTGGGAGGGGGTGCAGGGCGTGGAGGAGTTGCGTGGGTCTGGAGGAGGGAGCTGGCCTTAGTGCTGGCCTACAAGGGGGAAAGGCTGTAATTGTGAGCCGTGTCACTGAGCCCTTCAAAAATGTCCTACCTCCTACTTGGCCAGGTTTTCCTTCAGCAGTCTGGGAGCCAGGTCTGCGTGTTTAAAGGCTGTACAGGGGAGGCTGTGCCGCAGTTGGCCACACTGGCGTGTAGCCCTCTGTGTTCCGACTCTTGTGTACACCCTGGAACCCTGATCACAGGCAACGCGCAGGACTTGTCCAGCGCCCCACATTTCCCCACCCTTGGCAGTTCGGTCTTCCTTAGGGAGCACAGCCCGGCAGGTCTGCCCTAGCCTCCGAGCAAGGCATTGTGGGCAGAGCTAGCCCACCGTGGCTCCCATGGGCCCAGCATGCCCCTCGGGAGGTGGGCTTGGGAGAGAGGCCTGCACACGTCCAGGGTTGGCTGAGCAGGAAAGTGTGGGGTGTGGAAGGTGATGTTGGGGTCCTCAGACCAGCTTGTTTCTTGCTCTGCGGAGAAGACTGCCACTGGAGAGGGTCCCAGAGATCCTTTAATGCCTGAGGACCAGACCTGTGAAGGCAGCGCTGTCCCCCACTTCTGTGTGGGGCTCACACCCCATGCAGGGATTAGGCAGAGTCATGAACGCTCCCTACTTACCAGGGCCTGCTGTGTGCTGTGCTAGGTCCCAGGTAAATTCCTCCCAGCCATGGGGATCTGTCAGGAAGTCTGTGACCAGCCGGCCTGCTTGTGGTGCCTGAGTTGGATTTGCAGTGGCCAGGGCTGAGGTGCAGACGGGCTGGGCGTGGGGCGGGGGCTCTGCGAGGGTCTGGTCCCTTCAGCGACCCTTGGCTCTGCAGGGGCCCACCTGGACCGCCTGGTGCCCCTGGTAGCAGAGTTCTGTAACCTGGATGATGACGAGCTCCGGGAGTCCTGCCTCCAGGCCTTCGAGGCCTTCCTGCGGAGGTGGGTGGCAAGGCCGGGGCTGGGGCTGGGGCCTGGAGAGTGGTTTGGGAGTTGTTGGGGAGGGGGACAGAACGCTGGCTTCCTGACAGTAAGGCCTTGGGACTCAGCCTCGCGTTCCACCCCGTGCCTCAACCCGCCCCGCAGGTGCCCCAAGGAGATGAGCCCCCACGTACCCAGGGTGACCAGCCTCTGCCTCCAGTTCATGAAGCATGACCCCAACTATAACCACGACAGTGACGAGGATGAGGAGCAGATGGAGACCAGCGACAGCGAGCTCAGCGAGACAGGTTGGGGTTGGGGGGGGGCAGGGATGGGCGTGGCTTTCCTGGAGTCTCCTTGCCAAAGCCTTGATGCCATCTCCGTGGTTGTAGTGGTCGCAGCGAGGGAAGCTCCACGGTGGCTCCTTTGTGTCCACAGTCAGCCAGCTACACACTGAAAACACGCATCTGCACTGAGCACGCTCTCCCTGCTGTCACTAACCCGTAACGATGCGACGCAGATGCTGTTTCCATAATGCAAAAATCACACATGAGATGTGCTAAATTGTATTGAGAAGCTACGCATTAAGCTATTTTCTAGAAGGGTTGATATCTTTGGTTGTGTTTTGTTTGTTTGTTTTTGCTAGGCCTGGGGCTTGGACTCAAGCCTGGGCACTGCTCCTGAGCTGCTTTTGCTCAAGCGAGCACTCTACCACTTGAGCCACAGCACCACTTCTGGCTTTTTCTGTGTGTGTGGTACTGAGGAATGGAACCCAGGGCTTCATGCATGCTAGACAAGCACTCTACCACTGAGCCACCTTCCCAGCCCTCTTTGTTTTTCTTTGTTTTTGTTTTTGCCAGACTTGGGGTTTGAACTCTGGGCCTGGGCACTGGCCCTGAGCCTCTCTGTGCTCAAGGTGAGCACTCTACTACTTGAGCCACAGCACTACTTCCGGCCTTTTTCTGTGTATGTGGCACTGAGGAATCGAACCCGGGGCTTTCATGCATGCTAGACAAGCACTCTACCACTGAGCCACCTTCCCAGCCCTATCTTTGGTGTGAATGTCCAGGGGGTAAGGCCTGTGACAGCGGCCACCTTGGGGCCCCCACTGGTGTCTGAGCTTTGTTCCTCCATGTTCCTCACAACCACCCAAATAGACAAACAAGGACAGTGAGGCCTGGAGTCACACAGGTGTGGCGGGCACCAGAGGGGGCCGCGGGCAGGCCTCGGGCTTGTGGTCCAGGCAGCTTCTGCCTTGGCACACAGGAGGTTTTGCACGAGGTGCCGCCGTTCCTATCGGGTGTGAATACTGGCCAACAGGTGAAGCACTGGGCCGGTCCCCTTCTCCCCGCACGCGGGCAGCCGTCCGGGGCCACGGGGGTTCCACGGGTGTCTTCTTCCCGCCCCAGAGAGTGAGGATGAGTACAGTGACGATGACGACATGAGTTGGAAGGTTCGCCGGGCGGCAGCCAAGTGCCTCACTGCGCTGATCGCCTCGCGGCCCGACCTGCTGCCTGATTTCCACTGCACCCTGGCGCCCGTGCTCATCCGGCGCTTCAGGGACCGGGAGGAGAACGTCAAGGCCGATATCTTCGGGGCGTACATCATGCTGCTACGACAGACGCGGCCCCCCAAGGGGTGGCTGGAGGCTGTGGAGGAGCCCACCCGCACCGGCAGCAACCGCCACATGCTGCGGGCCCAGGTGAGCTGGCCTGTGCCCACTCCCGGCCCCCTCCGGTCTGCCCCCGCACCTCCATCCCCCACCCTCCTGTCCTTCCATCCACTGCCCGTGCCTGGACACCAAGGGGACAGTCTGGCTGGAGTCCCAGCCCCCTCCCGTCGCACAGCTCAGTCTCTGGACAGGGCTTCTGGAAGGGGTAAGGACTTCGTGTTATTCTAAGAGCCAGGAAGGCTATGGGCCGCGATGGCCAGGTCCTGTTCACGTCACGCCAGCTCACTCCAGCTGCTAGGTGGGAGCAGTAGTAACCGAGGCCGCGGGGGGATGGGGAATGGTGTGGCTGTCCCGATGGCAGGAGACGGTGCCTTGGGCCCAGTGGCAGCAGAGGGGCTGAGAGCAACGGTCAGGCCGGAGAAGTGGCTTTTAGCTTGCCTGGTAAGATCTGGCTGATGGGCTGCGTCTGGGACAGGCAGGTGTCACGTGACTTTGGGTGTCTGGTCCAAGCATGAAGCTCAGTCCCCTGGGATATGGGGGACAGTGGAGTGGGGAGGGGACAGGCACACTTCTCCAGGTTTGTGTTGGGTGGCTCTAAACGGCCTGTTTTCTGTTACCTTGACCCAGTCAGACTGGGTGTCAGTGGTGTTCGTGGAGAATGCAGCAGAGGACAGGTGCCAGGCCGCTGCTCCTTCCTGAGGGCGCTGGTAACCTTCCCCTGGCGCTCCGTCTCTACCTGTAGATACAGGAGGTTCCCGTGTCTGTGCACTGTTCCCAGGCACTAGGTGGGGCGGGGGCGTGTGCCAGGCTGCTGTCTGCCCACGCCTGGCCAGTCCCTGAGCTCGCGCCTCGCCTGCCCACAGGTGCCTCTGGTGATCAAGGCCCTGCAGCGGCAGCTCAAAGACCGCAGCGTCCGGGCCCGCCAGGGCTGCTTCAGCCTTCTCTCCGAGCTGGCGGCCGCCCTCCCCGGGAGCCTGGCTGAGCACATGCCTGTTTTGGTGTCAGGTAGGCTAGATGTCTGTTCCCTGGGCCTCTTCCAGAACCCAAATTCCTGCCTGGGTTGAGCCCCTTGTCTAGGCTGAGCCCCCATGTGGCAGCGTGGGGGATCCCGGTTCTGAGCGAGTCCCCAGCCTGTTCCCTCTGCCCTGGCTCCCGCCAAGCGGTGGTCTCTGGGAAGCTTGTGTGGAAGAGTTAAGTGCTCTGGGTCATCCCAGGACACTCGGTCCCTGCTTTCCAGAGGGCTGCTTGGAGTCCGGGTCTACGGCCCCCTGACCTTCGTACCCACCCCGCAGGCATCGTCTTCTCCCTGGCTGACCGCTCCAGCTCCTCCACCATCCGGATGGATGCCCTGGCCTTTCTGCAAGGGCTGCTGGGCACGGAGCCAGCTGCGGCCTTCCACCCACACCTGCCCACCTTCCTGCCACCGGTGCTGGCCTGTGTCGCCGACCCTTTCTATAAGATCGCGGCCGAGGCGCTGCTGGTGCTGCAGGAGCTGGTGCGCACCCTGTGGCCGCTGGAGAGGCCCCGGATGCTGGACCCGGAGCCCTACGTTGGGGAGATGTCCATGGCCATCCTGGCACGACTCCGTGCCACGGACCTGGACCAGGAGGTGAAGGAGCGGGCCATCTCCTGCATGGGCCACCTGGTGGGCCACCTGGGTGACCGGCTCGGGGATGATCTGGACCCTACCCTGCTGCTCTTCCTGGAGCGTTTGAGGAACGAGATCACCCGCCTGCCCGCGGTCAAGGCGCTGACGCTGGTGGCCAGGTCCCCACTGCAGCTTGACCTGCAGCCCATTCTGGCCGAAGCACTGCCCATCCTGGCCTCGTTCCTGCGCAAGAACCAGCGGGCACTGCGGCTGGCGACCCTGGCCGCCCTGGATGCGCTGGCCCAGAGCCAGGGCCTCAGCCTCCCGCAGCCTGCCGTGCGCACCGTGCTGGCCGAGCTGCCGGCTCTGGTCAGCGAGAGCGACATGCACGTGGCTCAGCTGGCCGTGGACTTCCTGGCCACGGTGACCCAGGCCCAGCCCGCCTCTCTAACCGAGGTCAGCGGCCCAGTCCTGACGGAGCTGCTGAAGCTGCTGCGGTCCCCGCTGCTGCCCGCGGGGGTGCTGGCCGCCACCGAGGGCTTCCTGCAGGCCCTGGTGGGCACCCGGCCCCCCTGCATGGACTACACGGAGCTCATCAGCCTGCTCACGGCGCCCGTGTATGACCAGACCGGGGACGGCGGGATGGGCCTCCACAAGCAGGTGTTCCACTCCCTGGCCAGGTGTGTGGCCGCGCTGTCGGCCGCCTGTCCCCAGGAGGCGGCGCGCACCGCCAGCCGCCTGGTCTGCGACGCCAAGTCGCCCCACTCGAGCACAGGGGTCAAGGTGCTGGCATTCTTGTCCCTGGCTGAGGTGGGCCAGATGGCGGGGCCCGGCCCCCAGCGGGAGCTGAAGACCGTGCTCCTGGATGCCCTGGGGTCGCCCAGTGAGGACGTGAGGGCCGCGGCCTCGTACGCGCTGGGCCGCGTGGGTGCCGGCAACCTGCCCGACTTCCTGCCCTTCCTGATGGCGCAGATTGGGGCGGAGCCGCGGCGGCAGTACCTACTGCTGCAGGCGCTCCGGGAGGCCCTGGGGGCCGCCCAGCCTGACAGCCTGAAGCCCTACGCCGAGGCCGTCTGGGCCCTGCTCTTCCAGCGCTGCGAGGACGCTGAGGAGGGCACCCGCAGCGTGGTGGCCGAGTGCATCGGGAAGCTGGTGCTCGTGAACCCTCCTTTCCTCCTGCCCCGCTTCCGGAAGCAGCTGGCTACGGGTAAGGGCACACAGATGTGGGTGGTGGGGGGCACCCAGGTGCTCATGCCGAGTCAGCTGCTACATCACTGGGCACCAGAATCTCCGTGCCCGTCCACCGAGGCAGAGGAGCACAGAGGAGTGCGACCTCCTCTGCCAGTGGGCCGGGGAGGAGGACCTGATGTGTCCCTGCAGAAAGTGCAGTCCACCCTCGTGCCCAGGGGCTGCGTCCGTGGACGGCCAGCACGTGCAGTACATTTTTGTCGTTGTGTTTTTGGTGCTGGTTTGGGGGCTTGACCTCAGGGCCTGGATGCTACTATCCCTGAGCTTTTTTAAAAATTTGATCAAAGGGGGCTGGGAAGGTGGCTCAAGTGGTAGAGCGCTAGCCTTGAGCTGAAGAGCTGAGGGACAGCGCCCAGGCCCAGAGTTCAGGCCCCACGACTGGACCCCAAAAAAAAAAAAATTGATCAAGGGTAGTATTCTACTCCTTGAGCCACAACCATTTGCAGCTTTTTGGTAGTTAACTGGAGATAGGAATCTCTCCTGCGTGAGCTGGCTTCAAACCAGCATCCTCAGCTCTCAACCTTCTGAGTAGCTAGAGTTATAGGCATGAGCCAGCAGCACTTGGCTCTTTTTTCCTAAATCACAGCTCTTGGTGGGCCAGGTATTTTCAGTCATCTGGAGACCACCGAAAGAGCGTGGGATAGCCGGGCACTGGTGCCTCACACCTGTAATCCTAGCTACTCAGGAGGCTGAGATCTGAGGATGGCGGTTCAAAGCCAGCCCGGGCAGGAGAGACCGTGAGACTCCTATCTCCAATAAACCACCAGAAAACCGGAAGTGGCCCTGTAGCTCAAGTGGTAGAATGCTCGCCTTGAGCTGAAGTGCTGAGGGACAGCGCCCAGGCCCAGAGTTCAAGCCCCACGACCGACAAAAAAAAAAAAAAAAAGAGCGTGGGATGACTGTGCGTCTGTACAAATGCTACAGAACATGACATGCCACAGGAGGGACTTGGTCATCCTTGGGATGTGTATCCTGGAGCTAGTCCCCTGAGGATACAGGGAGCAAATATACAACTGCCCTCCAGCAAAGGCTGCTGAAGTGGTTTCCTGAGGGGCCTGGGCCGCAGAGGGGCAGGGCGCACACTCCAGCCAGCTTGTGCACGGCGTGGGGAGGACGTGTCCCGTCAGGAGGGGCACAGAGGGTGTGTGAAACCTCCCAGAGAAGACAGGCAGGCAGGGGTGAGCAAATGCCCCAGCAGGGAGCGTCTCCAGACTCTGGTAGGAGAGGTGGGTAATGGTGGACATAACGCAGGTGACATGCTGTGTTTCAAGACTGACAGATGCAGCTGGGCGCCGGTGGCTCACGCCTGTCATCCTAGATACTCAGGCAGCTGAGATCTGAAGATCGTGGTTCAAAGCCAGCCCGGGCAGGAAAGACCGTGAGACTCCTATCTCCAATAAACCACCAGAAAACCAGAAGTGACGCCGTAGCTCAAGTGGTAGAGTGCTCGTCTTGAGCTGAAGAGCTGAGGGACAAGCCCAGAGTTCAAGCCCCACAACCAACAACAACAACAACAAAAAAGACTGAGGGACGCTGGGTACGGAGCAGGAGCAGGAGCAGGAGCAGGCTGCGGCTGCCGCGGGTGTGGCGGAGGCCCACGGGCGGTGCTCGGTTGATCAGAGGTGGCCGCTGACCCTCGGCACTCACCGCATGCGCACAGGTTGTGGAGGACGTTTCTGTCATTTTCTACCCAACCTTCAGCTCACTGCCACATTTCCTTCTCACCAGGCCAGCTCAGAGGCCCGCCCCCGCAGGCTCTGGGGCTTTCTTAGTTGGCTCTGCCACACACTCCTCCCGCCCTCCACTGTGCCGCCTTTCTCTTGTCTGCTTTGGTCCTGTTCTCCTGGTCTTCAGTCCCGGTAGTCCGAGCAAGCCGTTCAGAGGGAAATGTCCTTCCTCACTGAGGGAAACGTCCTTCCCTCCCTTCAGTGTCTCCACTTGGAAAGCCAGCAGCCAGCAGTGAGAGGTTTCTTCTTTGCAAAGCTGGTGGTGGTCTGGGGGTGGCGGCCTCCTTGGCCCCTGCCACACACTCAGGCCCAGCCCGGACTCTGAATCTGATGTGGCCTCAGGTGTGAGCTTAGCTCTGAGTCTTGTGTGAAACACATTACTAATCCTTTTTATCCTTTTTATCCTTTTTTTTTTTTTGTCGGCTATGGGGCTTGAACTCTGGGCCTGACCCCTGTCCCTCAGCTCTTCAGCTCAAAGCAGGCGTTCTACCACTTGAGTCACAGCACCACTTCCAGCTTTTTCTGAGTGGTTTGTTGGAGAAGAGTCTCATGGACTTTCCTGCCTGGGCTGGCTTTGAACCAGGATCCTCGGGTCTCAGCCTCTTGAGTAGCTAGGATTACAGGCGTGAGCCACCAGCGCTTGGCTAATGTTTGTTATTATGTAGTAGTGGGAGCTTCGGAGGACTGAGAACATGAGTCCCAACACCATAGTGCGGTCCAAGACAGAAGGGAAAGGCCCTCTGTGTCCTTAGCACGAGAGGAAGAACCCGGGCCTGGCCACGGCTGCCAAGGAGAATGGGTCTTGCGGGTGGGGGCGGCCGTCCAGGGCAGGGCTCTAAGTCAGCCCCTCCCCTTTGTAAGCCACGCCCTCCCGCCTTGCAGGTCAGCCACACACCCGGAGCACAGTCATCACAGCCGTCAAGTTCCTCATTTCAGACCAGCCCCATCCCATCGACGCCCTCCTGAAGAGCTATGTCGGTGAGCCTCCCTGCCTACCCGTCTAGCGCCCGCACCCCGGATCAGGCTGGGGTTTCTTACAGCCAGAGGGCCTCTTCTCACGATGGAGACCCGAGTTCTAATTCCTGGGCTATTACCACTGAAGCCTCCTCACCGTTGAGTCTTTCCTTATTCATCAAATGGGCATGAGGCATCCTGGAGAGCATCGTGGAGACCCAGGGTGGCCAGTGAGGGCAGTGCCATCGCCTGAGCCTGTAACCTCCCTCCACTGTCCCTGAAGAGAGAGGCCTTCAGACCAGAGATGCCCGGGGGCCTTTGCTGGGAAGAGATCTCCTCCACCTTAGGCTGTGTTGAGGGTAGGCTGCTTCTCACCCCGCCTGAGCCGGTAGCCTTCCACCTGTTGGATGCTCAGCACCTCAGGAGGATTTCTGACTGACTGCCATTGTGAGCGTAGGCTGTTTGTCTACTCCTTAACTATAAAATGGCAGGCTGTCTGCAACCAAAGGGTCAGTGATGTGGCCACCCTGAGTTAGGGAGCCTGTCCTGAGGCTCAGATGTAGCTGCCCCCGCAGGCACAAGCACGCCTCCCTGCTGGGCTTCTCATCCTGACTGAGCAGGTGCTTAGCACAACGGGAAGAAATTAATAGAACTTTTTTTCCAGCTGGGTGCTGGTGGCTCACACCTGTAATCCTAGCTACTCAGGAGGTTGAGATCTGAGGGTCACAGTTCAAAGCCAAGAGACTCTGACTCAAAAAGTCAGATGGGCACTGGTGGCTCATGCCTATAATTCTAGCTACTCAGGAGGCTGAGATTGAAAGTCAGGTCTAGGCAGAAAAGTTCCTATGAGACTCTTACCTCCACTTTGAGCTGTGGCTGAAAGTGCTAGAACACTAGCCTTGAGCAAAGAGAACTCAGAGACAACACCCAGGTCCTGAGTTCAAGCCTGACCACAACGGGAAAAAAAAAAGCCAGAAGCAGAGCTGTGGCTAAAGAGAGTGCTAGCGTTGAATGAAAAAGCTCCGGGGCAATCCCGCACCCATGCCCTCAATTCACGCCCAGTAGCACTGGCTCTCTAGGCTCCTCGCCTCCTGTTCCCAGAGCCTGTGTGACGGGTTGGCACTGCCTCTGTGCAAGGCAGCGTTTTCTAGACTGCCTCGTTCCAAGTCAAAAGCCATCAGCAGGTCCTGTGGTTCTTCCGGTTTTACTGAGGAGGCCACCGGGGCTCTGGGGCCCACAGTTCCACAGCATCTGCAGTGGAAGGCAGCGTTTGCGTGCCCTGCACAGAGCAAAGACGTGGCCTGGGCGTGGGCTCATGTTTTCACTGTGTCTCTGCAGGAGAGTTTATGGAGAGCCTGCGGGACCCAGACCTGAACGTGCGCCGCGCCACTCTGGCCTTCTTCAACTCAGCCGTGCACAACAAGCCCTCACTGGTCCGAGACCTGCTGGGCCACATCCTGCCCCTGCTCTACCAGGAGACCAAGGTCCGCCGGGACCTCATTCGAGAGGTGCGTGCAGAGCCGTGCCACCGGCAGGCCACTGCCTGCCCTCCACTTCCCAGTGGGGTGGCCCTGGCCTGGCCGTCTGACCCCCTTTGAACCCCAGTTTGTCACAGCAAAAAGGAGAATCAACAGGTCTGCAGCCCGGTGAGGAGTGAAGCTCCCTTCCTGTACTGCAGATGTCAACATGACCCCCCAAGGAGAAAGTTCACACCTGGCCTCCTGAAGCACACACCAGCTAGGCTCCCATGGTGCATGCCTATAATGCTAGCTAGCAGGAGCCTGCCTCCCTGAGGATCAGAGTTGGAAGTCAGCTCAGGCAGACAAACCCGAGACACTCCAGTGCCAGAAGCAATGATGTGGCTTAAGTGGTGGAGTGGCGGCCTTGAGCAGAAAGCTGAGTGGCGGCAAGCGGCCCCAGGTTAAAGCCCTTCAGGTTGTATGTGGAAGGCATGTGTGAAATAGAAGTGAGGTTTGTGTTTTGACTTTGGTCCCATCCCTAAGATAACTCATTATGGATATGCAAGTATTTCAAAATCCCCACGCTTGAAGCATCTGGGATACGCAGCTCTGCCTGCAAAGGCTGGGGGGCTGTGCTGTGGTCACTCCACATCAGCACCAGGTCTGAATGCTGGGACCAGTGGGACCAGCTGTGGCTTCTTGCCAAGGCTCCTAGGGGCCTCTGCTCTGCCTCCTGTCTGAGAGCCTTACAGGGCTGATACGGGGAGGGGGGAGGCATGCACGGAGGGTAGGGGTGGTTGATAGCTCCATCAGCACCAACTGTTACCACAACTCAGCACCTCTTCTGAGAGGGTTGGAAAAGTTTGCCATTGAAAGCAGAGTCTCATGGTTAAAAGGCTCAGCCAGGTTTCTAATTTTGGTTCATTCGCTTAGCAGCTTTGTGCCTACATGCTGGGCCACATGCAAACACCACGGGGCCTGTGTCCACAGGTGGAGATGGGGCCCTTTAAGCACACAGTGGACGACGGGCTGGACGTGCGGAAGGCGGCCTTCGAGTGCATGTACTCGCTGCTGGAGAGCTGCCTGGGCCAGCTGGACATCTGCGAGTTCCTCAACCATGTGGAGGACGGGCTCAAGGACCACTACGACATCCGGGTAGGACAGCGCCTCCCCCAGCCCTGCCCGCCAGCGACAGCCAGAGCCGTGGGCCCGCTGGGCCACGCGGGCCCGCTTTCCATGTGTCAGCCCCTTTCGTGGGAGTTGACATGGCATGCCGGGGTCTCCTCACAGCCCCTGGAAACAGGGAGGCGCGGCTCCCTAAATACCCATGGCAGAGCCTGCGCGGTGGCCTGGGCTGTCCCTGTGTCTGCGGCGGGGGCACTCAGCGACACAGGGTCCCCAAGACTGGCCAGGAGTGGCAGCCCGTTCCCCACCTGGCCCGTCATCTTCCCAGCCGGTGTGCTGGGTCCCAGGCGGGGAGGAGCTAAGCTTACTATGTGTATTATATACTAGATATACTACACGTATGTACTAGGTAACTAGCATATGACATATACTATATATAGTAGTATACAGAACATACCTTACTGCTTATAACACATATATATAGTACATATATATAGTACATATAGCATATATACGTAGTATATACATTATATACTAGTTTTTTTTAATGGCTCATACACAAAAATGCAAAATTTGCCATTTTAACCTTTTTTTCCCTTGATGCTGGGGATTAGACCCAAGGCCCTCGGCCTGCGAAGTGTGAGCTCCGCCCCTGGCCACACCCCAGCCCCATCTTGCTTTGTGTCCTGTTTGGTGGCTTTAAGCACATCACACTGTCACGCAACCACCTGACTTGCACATCACCTTCCACACTCCATCCCCACTAACCCTACTGTCTGTGACTGTGACCATTCTAGACATTCACGGAAGTGGAATCACAAGGTATTTTTCCTTCCTGGTGGGCTGTTTCACTTAGCGTACTACCCATGGAAGTTCATCTGTGTGGTAGCCTGTCTTCATAATTTCATTCTTTGTGGCTGAATAATATTCCACAACCACTTAATGCATTCATATGTGCGTGGACACTTCACCTTCTGGCTACTGTGAACAGTGGCAGGGTGGACATGGTCACCTTTGAAAGCTGGTATTCAATTCTTTCGGGTGCATACTCAAACTGCTGGATCATGCAGCACTTTTGCTTAGTTTCTCAAGGATGTTTAAATATCTACAGTTACCGTGAATCACTATGATAATGCAAAACCTATTCAGAGCAACCAAAGTAACACAGGCTTGTTTGAGAAGATTTATACAAGACAAAAGCAAATAAAGAAGCAAGTAATAGCCAGGCACCATGGCTCATACCTGTAATCTTAGATACTCAGGAGGCTGAGATCTGAAGACCACAGCTTGTGACAGCCCGGGCAGGAAAGTCTGTGAGACTTTTTTTTTTTTTTTTTTTCTGGTCGGTCGTGGGACTTGAACACTGGGCCTGAGCGCTGTCCTGAGCTCTTCAGCTCAAGGCTAGTGCTCTACCACTTCAGCCACAGCGCCACTTCCAGCTTTTTCTGCTGATGTGGTGCTGAGGAATCGAACCCAGGGCCTCATGCTTGCAAGGCAATCACTGTACTACTGAGCCCCGCGACTGTTATTTCCAGTAAACCACTCAGAAAAAGCCAGAAGGGGCGCTGTGGTTCAGATGGTAGAGCGCTAGCCTTGAGCACAAGAATTCATGGACAGTGCCAGGCTCAAGCCCCAGGACTGGCAAAAAATGGAAAAAAGAAGCAGGTAATAATTTCCCAGACTTCTCTGCTGGGGGCCCACCGTGACAAACCTCGGTGTGACTGGTTTAGTTAGTGAGTCAGTATTTGGGGAGTGCAGGAGAGAGACTGGCATATGCTGGTCTGGGCTCTGGGCTGTTTGTTTGTTTGGTGGTACTAGGGTTTGTGAACTCAGCTTTGAGCTTCCATTTATGCCATGCACCCAGCCCTTCTTGTTCCGGTTGGTTTTTCAGATGATTTTCCTCCTGTTATTTTGCCCGAGTAGCCCTGGAGTTCCATCCTCTACCCCTGCCGCTTGAGTAGCTAAGATTGCAGGCATAAGCTACCATGTACAGCCTTTTTGGGGGAAGCAGGGGGGAGATAGGGAGGGGCAACAGTGAGTTTGAGCTCAAGGTCTCCCACTTGCTGGGCAGGCACTCCATGACATCCTAGGCCTGCTGTTCAGGTTAGCTTTGGAGATGGGAGTCTAGCACACTTTCCGACCCAGGCTGGCCTAAAACTACATTCTCAACTGAGTGCTGAGCTTGCTCCTTTTACAACTCAGTTACCACTGTGATGCCCTCCAGAGCCAGGCCTGTGCTCCCTGCTGATTCCAGCAGCATCTGAACTCAAGACCCGCTCCTTCCCGCTCCACTGGAGAACTAAGTGTAGCTGGCAAAGGTCAGGTCACCAACCACACGGCCTAGATGAGGAAGCTGAGGCTTAGGAAGGGGGCACTTGGACAGCTCCCGCCTGGGACTTGGGATTGGTTTGGACTTGGGCTTTTCTCCCTTTCGCTTGTGGGCCATTTCACCAAGAACAGGATCTCCTTTCTCTTGGGTAGATGCTGACCTTCATCATGCTGGCCCGCCTGGCCACGCTGTGCCCGGCACCCGTCCTGCAGAGGGTGGACCGACTGATCGAGCCACTCAGGGCCACCTGCACGGCTAAGGTAAGGTCCTTGTGCAGCCTGACCCAGGCTTTGGGCACTGACTGGGCCTCCAGGGCCTCGCTGGGTTGTGTGCAGCACAGGGCAGCTGAGCCGGATTGAGACCCAGCTATTTTCTCATTTAAGCCATCCCCCACCCTCGGACTTCGACAGATGCCAAGGGAGCACTGGACGTGTGGGTCTCACTCCTCCCTGTCCGCTCCCGTGTGTGGGTGGGAAGCCTGGGGTGTAGAGAAAGGCTCACACTAGACCTGAGTGTCTCAGAGTCTCAAGGAGAGGGACCTGGGGCAGGAGATCCCGGGAAAACTACAGCACTAAGAGCAGAGCCTGTTTGATGAAAGGACAAGAATTCACCACAAACAGGGTTTACAGAGGAGACTCAGAGCTGGATTGTCTTTTTTGAGATTGGCTTTCCCCATGTGGTCCAGGCTGAGTGGCCCCAAAACCCTGGGTTCAAGCCCCCTCCCAGCTCAGCCTCCCAGCACTGGAACTGGAGGTGCCTAAGCGGAGATTTTCACATTGCTTTTCTCAGAAAATGCAATCTTGTGCAGATAAAGCAAATTAAGCCTAAGTGATTCATTGGTTGAAACCTGCCTGGTACACTTAAATTTTTAACATATGCTCAGTGTCAAGTTAGTCCATGGGACTGGAGGGCATGGCTCAGTTGGTAGAGCACCAGCCAGTGAGCAAAAGCATCATGTGAGTTCAAGTCCCAGTCTCAGACACACACACACACACACACACACACACACACACACACACACACACACACACACACACACACACACACACACACACACACACACAGAGTCCATAAAAATGGTAATGAGCTGAGCTCTGATGGCTCTATCATGTAATCCTAGCTACTTGAAAGGTAGAGATCAGTAGGATCACAGTTTTGGGCCAGCCTAAACAACATGAATTCCTGTCTCAAGTCAGTAGCTGGAATGTGGCATACACCTGTTATTTACAATGAATACAAGTTCACACCTGCACTCCTGTCTACTCAAGAAGCTGGGAGTCTGAGGATCAAGGCTCAAAGCTAGCCCAGGCAGGAAAGTCTGTGAGACTGGTATCCAGTTAATATAGGAAAAGCTGGTAGTGGAGCTATGGCTCAAATGGTAGAGCTCTAGCCTTGAGCACAAAAGCTCTGGGATAGTGTCTAGACTTTGAGTTCATGTCTTAGTACCTGCACAACCCCCCAAAAAAAGAAAGTGCAGTGAGAAAGCCAGGTGCTGGCAGCTCACACTGGCAATCCTGGTTTCTCAGGAGGCTGAGATCTATCACTTTTATAGCATTAAAAAGGATTTGCAAGGCCACTGAAGAGCTGGCATTGAGGCCAACCCGTCTCCTTTGAGCTGTGCTGTGTACCTTGGGAAAGCCGCTTGACATCCCCGGCATCCTACCCAGAGATGCCAAAGAAGTGTTTCTTGGTCGCCAGGCCCAGGGTCCTGATTTCAAGTGCTGTCCCACACTTGATTCTTAGGGGAAGAGCAGGGTGAGGGCTTCCTCCCAGGGATGGAGACTTCCTGAGCGAGAGCAGGAAGTTCTCTGCAGCCTGGGTGTGGGTCCTGGCAGGAGGGACACGCCATGTGGCTGCTCATTTCTAGAGGCTACCCCAAAGCCGCTGTGTATGGTTGGCGGGGTGGGGGGACAGATGCAGGCTGGGGACCCAGCTCGCGTGGGGAGGCGGGAGGCTGCCTGGGAGCAGGCTCACTAGAGGATGCCTTCCTCGTCTCCACTTTAGGTCAAGGCCGGCTCTGTGAAGCAGGAGTTTGAGAAGCAAGATGAACTGAAGCGCTCAGCCATGAGGGCGGTGGCCGCCCTGCTGACCATCCCGGAAGTGGGCAAGAGCCCCATCATGGCTGACTTCTCCGCCCAAATCCGATCTAACCCTGAGCTTGCCACCCTCTTCGAGAGCATACAGGATTCTGCTCCAGCCCCCAGCACGGATTCCATGGAGCTCAGCTAGTTGGGAGAGCCCTGACCAGCCCCGGCCTCCCACTCCCTCCCTGCTTCCCTCTTCCTACAGGGGCTCCTGCCCCTGCTCCAGTGCCTTCCGCAGGGTCTGGCCCACAGGCCCCAGCCTGAGCAGAGGCCCTTTATCTCAGGATGGCTCCCAGTGACCCCCACCATGCCAACCCTCCAAGGCTGGGGAGCCCCCTCCCCTACGCAGAGCTGGCACCCCACTGCCTCAGCAGGTTCCCACTCCCTCCTGACCTGGGTTGGCTGTGGTCCTTAAGAGCTGCTCTGGGCCCTGGGCTCCACCCCGCCCCAACTCCCCCCAGGGCCTGGCATGCCCAGGAGGCAGTGTGCCCCCGCCAGAAAGCTTTATTCCTACTTTACACCAACAATCAAGAAGATGCCAAGGTCTTTTTTCTTCTTGCAGGGAAGATGGGGTGGGGAACCAGGAGTCTTAGACTCGACTTTCTAATTTTATCACCACCCAGGCGTGAGCACTGGCTCCTGTCCTTCTCAAAGTTTAAAATGTGTTATTTCTAGTTTTGTTTTTTTAGTATTGAAGACACAAATATGACAGGCCAAAGTATTTCCTGTGATACCTAAGGTTAATAAAGCTTCTAAGTTGTTATTGCTTTCCTGTAGTTCTTGTCACAACATACTTCCCATCAGTTCTAAGTTCTGGAAATGACCAGTTGGTTCCACAAATGCCTAAGACTAGGTTTTGACCAGTACGCAGGCAACCTGAAGACCCTGACCTAATGGAACTCGGGCATAAAGCATCATGACTGTTACACCTGTAACCAGCAACTTCCTTCTGCTAGCTAGAGAATTAGAAGGCACAGAGCGCCCGTCTTCATATTTAAGAGCCACTTCTCCACGCTATCACAGCACCTGTATCAACACACCAAAATACCATCCCAGCAAAAGAAGAATTGCAACAGGGAACTACATCAGGACCCTGAACTGAGGGTGAAGGCTGTACTCAGGGAGCTTGGCTTCACACTGAATTCTGATTACCAGACAAGAGGCCGTCACCAGTTAGGAAGTGGCTGAGGGAGGGAGACTGAAAGATGTCTTCCGGTACCCAGCAATCGATGGCATTCTTGTGAGTCAATCCACAATAGTACTAATGTGGCGCACACCTGTAATCCTGGCTACTCAGGAGGCTGAGATCCGAGGATGGAGGTTTGAAGCCAAGGCAGACAAATCCAAACCTCGTTAACCAAACCCTAGAACCAAGAGAAGGCAATACCAGATAGCAGTTTCTGTGGTTTATTTAAGCACAAATAAAAGGTGTATGTGAGCCATCTACTCGTTTTCTTCACTGCGCAGCCTGGCGTTGGGATTGGTGACTCTGATGGCCAGCTGGGCTGCTCGTTCCACGATGGCTTTTCGGTTCTTGGAGGAAACATTGTGGGCGATCTCAGCACAGTAAGACCTGGAAAAGAAGCGAGTTGAGGAGCAGCTGTTCACTACCGTGGGGAGGCTCTCGAGCGGAGCTGTGGGGTCAGACCTGACCGCAGGCACTGCAGAGGCTAGCTTAGAAAACACATAACCATGAGCCACGCATCCCCTCCTCTCTACAACCAGTGGCCACGGATTCCCAAGTCCCAGTACACAAGAGGAGGGCTGGGCTCTAGACAGGAAGGTTCTCCCTCAGACTCTGATGAGATAACTCAACCCCTGACAGTCCTAAGGTGATTTCAAGGCCCTTCCAGTGAAGCTTCAGAGCTCCACAAAGTCAGTGTGGTTAGCCACAGTCCAGGTGGAAAGCAGCACGGCCACACAGATCCATCCCAACACTTGCTGCAGGGCAGGTCTGCCTCACAAGCCACGCCAGCTGCCAGCTTCTAGACTTGCTGCACTACGCACCCCAGCCTCGTTGAGAGCCACATCCGAAACACAGCCACTCCATACTGCAGCACCACAATCACTGTGGTGGCACTCTACCACCCACTAACCACCGCCCACGCTGTTCTCCTGCCTTCCAGACATGTCCACATGCAAAAGAAATGTTAGCAACGATGCCGCCACACAAGTACTGAGTTGTACATCTGAGAATTCTGCTTTTTGAATTGCCATTGATTTCTACACTCACCCTTTCAAAAATTTCTAGTGTTTGCATGCCTGGTTAAGTGTTCAATCTAAAATCTGAGAGCACAGTCTTCCCTCACTGTACTACTTGTGTCTGTACCACCTGAGGAAGAAGAGATCCCAGTAAACACACCATGAGGCCATGAGCCATGTCCCTACGTAGCAGAAAGGGAAGAAAACACCTCCTCCCCCTCTTCATTCCACTGCCGGAGCCTGACCCGGGCACACTGGGAGCTTACTGTGTTCTACTGTGACGCACACATGCTCTCGCCCATCATCTCTGCATCCATGGAGGCCACGCTTTCCACCAGCCTCAGACTGTACCGAGCCCCACAGCCAACCCTGGTGGCAGCCTGCAGGTGCCCCTGCCCAGCACAGAACCGGCGTCCCTGAGGTATGAGACTGGCATCTCTCCTCCCCACAGAAAGTGTCAAAGGCTGCACCAAAGGGTACTGCAGGATTCAACGTGTCAAATGAAGTCCTTGTCTTCTGCACCTGGATTTCTACTTTCTCCCTTCTCAAGCAGAGGAAGCATCTTGACCCCCAACGAACACCCATGAACCCAGAGCCGCTCTGACTCACTTGTTGCACATAAGCAGCACTTCCAGCTCCTTGACATTGTGGACCAGGAACTTCCGGAATCCACTGGGCAGCATGTGCTTTGTTTTCTTGTTGCTCCCATAACCAATGTTGGGCATCAAGATCTGGCCCTTGAATCTCCTCCGCACCCTGTTGTCAATGCCCCTGGGTTTCCGCCAGTTACGCTGAAAGCAAACAGGCAGGTGGGTTGGTCTCTGCAAGCTGTCAACTGTTGCTTTCAGGAAGGGGAAAAAGGACCAAGTGAAAGGGGAAAATACCAAGCAGCAGCTGTCCTCAACAACAGGGCTTCCTACAGCCAGGTAGGCTTCTTTTTTTGGGGGGGGGCGGGGGGAAGGGCGGCGGAGGAAGGCCTGTGGCTCACACCTGCAATCCTAGGTACTGAGGAGACTGAGGTCCGAGGATTGCCATTCAAAGCTAGCCCAGGCAAACAAGCCTGACTCTTCTCTCCAGTAAACTACTTAGAAAAAGCTGAAAGTGACACTGTGGCTCAAGTGGTAGAGCACTAGCTTTGAGCAAAAGCAGCTCTGGGACAGAGAAGTCCCAGGACCAGCGTACACACACACACAAGTAGGAAGCTCCTGGCTCTAACCAGTAGAAGAAAGCACAGCCTCGAATTCACTCGTCAGCATGGGAAGTAGAAGCAAGCGGGGTGGGATGCCAGGGCAGGGCTCTGAATGCACCGCCCACAGCCAGAGTTCTTGAACCCGTAAGATGAGTATCATCCCAAAGCCATCAGCAACACAGCGCTCTATCCCCTGTAACCACCCCAGGGCAGCTCTTCAGTCCCAATTCACACGTTCAGACTTGGTGGGATGTCAGGAACGCCAGAGTACAAAACTTTCTTCACCTAGACATGCCTACCTTAATCTTGACATATCGGTCAGACTGGTGGCGGATGAACTTCTTGGTCCTCTTTTTGACGATCTTGGGCTTCACCAGAGGTCTGAGGGCGGCCATGATGCCACTGGAAGAGGGGCAGAGGCAGGTGAGCGAGTGGAGGACTAGAAGGGCGGCTTCCTGCCAGGCAGGAGTCAGCTATGTCGCAGAGTGTCTTCCAATCACCAGCTACTGAGCCAACTGGGAATGGAATGGGTGTCTCTGCCAGCTTGCTTTCCCTCCTGTTTCCGAAGCTGGCAGAATACTAGCCACTCTCCAGACGCGATCCCAGGAGGTTCCGGTCACCTTCCCACTCCAAATCCCCAAGGGGGTACGGCAAACGGGGGGCCACCAAGACAAGACTCCCAACCCAGTGGCCCTTTCCGCTCAGTTGTCTCCCGGCTCTAGAACAGGGCGGCACAGGGTGGGATGTCTACAGGATGGAGGCACAGGGCAGTGGCTCACTGCCGATCCCTGCCTCTTGCTGCCGCTTCGCTGCGCAGCCTCCCACCTGGGAGCACTCACTTCTCCAAAACCCCGCCTCGAGCAGAGACACCGCCAGCCTCTCATCTCCCCCGGATGTGGAGTGGTGGCTCGAAGTGGAACTCAGGGGCAGGGTCCAGGCCGTGAGTTCGGACCCCACGACCCGTACCCTTCCTCGGGTGGTCTCGCCGGCCACCCCGGTTCCCCCGAACATGCCGGTACTGGGGGTCACCAGACCCCCGTGGTCCGGCCTGAGGCAGCGCCACGGCCCTCCGGGCGTCAGACCACAGGTCTGCCTCTCCGACTGGCCCCAGGCGGCCGCCGTAGGAAGGCAAACGGCCCGACAGGCGGCCGCGTCCGGGCCCCAGGCCGCCGCCCGCTTCCCAGCTCCCACGCGCGTCCCCGCAAGCCGACGGCCACAGAAGCCGCGGGGCAGCCGGCGCAAGACCGCGAGGCCTCCTCTCCGGGGGCGCGGACCCCACAGGGCCCGCAGGAGGGCGGATGGCCAGCGATGGAGACTCACCGAGCAGGAGAGGGCAGCCACCTCCGGAGGCAGCGCCGAGGAAGAGGAAGGGGCGGGCGGCGCGCAAGGGCTGATGGGACGAATCGGCGGGAGGAAGGGAGCGCACTTCCGCCAGGAGTGGAGGCCCAGTCCTGCTTTTGGCTTATGTCCGGGGGCATCGCCTCCTCCACGTGCGCCTCCTGGTGGCCGGGAGGGAAAACGACAGGCTTCCTGGCTGGGCCTGCTGTGAACTTCCAGTCCTCCCTCAGCCTCTCCTGAGGCTCAGAGCTTTCTGTAAAACGGCCTCCCTCGCCTCTGCATGCGTAGGGCCTCCCTCATCCTCCTGTGTCGTTAGAGCGGTTCTAGATTAGTTACCATGTCTAATGTAAGGTGTCACCCTGTGCTGTTTAGATGACCAGAAAAGCCCGTACATGATTAAGACAGGTAAGAGTTTCTTCGAATATTTTCTGGTTTTTTTTTGGGGGGGTGGGGGGCTGTACTCAGGTTTGACTTCAGGGCCTGTACACTTGTCAAGCCTCTGACACTTGAGCCCCCCACCTTCTGCCTCCACCAAGAAGTGCCGCTCAGCGCCCAGCGCTGTCTTTCCTGAACTACTGTGAAGTGGCAGCCAGGTTGTGCCAGACTTGTAGACTGGGCTGGTTTCAAAATACAATTCTCAGATCTCAGGCTCCTGAGTAGCTTGGATAACAGGCGTGAGCCACCTGTGCCTGGCAAGAATAAGTTTTAAACTAGGCAGTTTAGCAGAATGGTCATGAGACCAGAAAAGGAGGGCTGGAGAAGGAGCCAAGCATTCAGCTATTCAAGCTATTCGTGACTAGCTTGACTGAAAGCACAAACTGTGCTGTCTTAAATTTCATTCATCCCTTGAGGAGCTACAGCTCTCTTTCTCTCTCTGACCTTTGCCCTCTTGCCCAGATGATTACTATGTTCTGGAAGCTGACTAGACTATGTTAAAGAAAACACATTTCATGTGTGAGTGGGATGTGAGGAGAGAGGAGGGCGGTGCCTACTGGCCACTGCATATGGAGACTTGGGCTTGAGGTGGTGTCGCTGGCAAGCGGAAGGGTTGGGACCTGAACTCTGTCAGGTCTACCCTCTACTTCAAGAATGGGACATGGAGTATGGAAGCCTGTTGTTAATGGCAACCCACAAGATGCTGTCAAGGGAAAGGTTTTGACGGAGTCAAGGCTTAGGAACCTGAGATCCTGACTTCATTTCCTAAAGACCCAAGAGATTTGAGAGCGGTAACTCCCTGGCTCAGTCATCAGGGATAAGGAGCTCATGCCAACTCATTCTACAGAGGAGGGCCCAGGACTCCCTGCCAGTGTCCCCGGCCACCGCCTGCTGAAGCTCCATAGGTTCAGGAGGCCCCGATGCTCCCCAGCCAGAGCCCCGAGGAAGACAGCGCACCAGCCACAAAAGAAAAATGCCACCATAGTTTATTGTGAAAGGAGAGGGAAACCATGAAAACCTGTGTGTCCTTCCCTGGATCTATTGAGACACTTTGGAGGTGCTCAGGGGGAGCTGGCCCCAGAGCAACCACAAAACAACTTCTGTGGTCTGACTCTTTGACTCATGGGTCTAGCATTATGGGGTAGGGTACCCCACCTCTGGCCTGGATGGCGGGGTACAGCAGCCTCTCTAGTTGATGAAATATACCTTCGTAGCGTCATGATGGCCATAGGTAATGTAATTTCTGTCCTTCAGCGGCCACCAGCGGTCAGAGTGGTGGCTGGCAGGGTAAGTGGGACGTTTTTCTTGGACACAGCTGAAGATCGCCAGCCTTCCATCTTCCTTGGCCATAAGCGGCAGGTAGAGGCGAAGCTTATCTAGCAGATGACCAGGCCAAAAGGAATTGGGGTGGGTGAGCTGATGACGGTTGGTCCTCTTCTTTAATTTCCTGGAAAGAGAGAAGACACAGGGAAGATGGGTCACATCAGCTGGGGCCCTGTGTGCTGATCAGTGGGCCGCTGATGAGGACCCGAGGTCTGGAGAGGCTGCTGTGGCCTTGGGGATGCAGGTGAGGGCAGGTGTGACCCCCAGAAGTAGCCTCCAATGCCCAAACCCATGGCCTGCCTCAGTGTGCTCTGGAGTTTGAACTCAGGACTCTGGAGTTATTATTATTATTGTTGTTGTTGTTGTCAGTTGTGGGACTTGAACTCTGAGCTTGGGCACTGTCCTTCAGCTCCTCTACCACTTGAGCCACAGCGCCACTTCTAGCCTTTTCTGTTTATGTGGTGCTGAGGATTCAAACCCAGGGCCTCATACATGCAAGGCAAGCACTCTACCACTGAGCCACCTTCCTAGCCTTTGCTCTGGTTATTTTTTGAGATAGGTTCTTGATTTTTTTTGTCTGAGCTAGCCTAAACTAAGACTTTTCTTAGTCACACTTCCTGCTATAGTTAGAATGCCAGGTGTCCACCATTCTGCCCAGCTCTGTGTGTGTGTGTGTGTGTGTGTGTGTGTGTGTGTGTGTGTGTGTGTGTGTGTGTGTGTGTGTGTGTGTGTGTGTGTGTGTGTGTGTGTGTGTGTGTGTGTGTGTGTGTGTACCAGAGTTTGGTCTCAGGGCCTGGAGTTCTCACTTGGCTTTTTTTCCCCTTCTTTTATTGTCAGTTTGAACTCAGGGCCTGAGTGCTGTTCCCTGAACTCTTTCCACTTTGAGCCACAGCTCCACTTCCAGTCTTCTGGTGGTTAACTGGAGAAAAGAGTCTTAAGGACTTCCTTGGCTGGGCTGGCTTTGAACTGCAATCCTTAGACCTCCTCCTCTTGAGTAGCAAGGATTACAGGCGGGAGCCACTGCACCCGGCCCTCTTGGCTGTTTTGCTCATGTCTGGACTCTGCCACTTGAGCTATACCTCCAGTCTGGTATTTTGTTGGTGAATTGGAGAAAAGTCTCATATACTTTGTTGCCTTGGCTGGCTTCAAACCTTGACCTAAGCCCACTGGATATTTCCAACTTTTTGTCTAGGCTAGCCTTGAACTTGGGTCTTTCCATCTCTGCCTTCCGAGTAACTCGGATTTGACCACTCCCAAACTCTAGAAGCATTTTCTTGTGCTATGTGGAGTCTAGCCTCTGGACCCAGCCTCGCTGGCTGGCCATTTGCCAGTTTCACTTCTGGAAAATGGGATGCTGAGAGGTCACATGATCTCACTCCTGGGAATCATACAAGCAGCGCCTGCCTGGTGCCGGCCTCTGGGTGCTGGCTGGGGGCTGGGCTAGGAGCCCCCACAGAACCTCCCTGGAGCTGGAGTGAGGCCAGCCTGCCCTCCTGCCTCCTTCCCAATGGGGTGAGATGCTACAAACCCCGCAAAGTCTTCAAACTCTTTGAAGCCCATTTTCTTCATCGTTTTTGGTGTTTTCCTAATGGAGAAGAGAAAGAGGACATTTTGTTAGAGGGGGAAATCTAGGCTAATGGAAACTGGAGGTAATAGGAGACTGGTTTCTTTTCATTATTGGGGGGGGGGCTTGAAGTCAAAGCTTTGGTTGATTGGTTCAGATTTCTGCTTACAGCTAGCACTCTACCACTTGAGCCACATTTCCAGCCTCAGCTTCTAGCTAGGTAATTGGAGATAGGTCTGAGGAACGTCTCCCCCACCCCCGCTGGCTTCCAAGCCTCACCCCGTGAAGTAGCCAGCCACCAGCACAGAGCCGGAGTGTTTCTGAGTCTTCTTTCTTTCTTTTCTCTTTCTGAACTCTGAGCCTAGGCGCTGTCCCTAAGCTCTTCAGCTCAAGGCTAGTGCTCTACCCCTTGAGACATAGCACCACTTTGGCTTTTTCTGTTTAGGTGGTGCTGAGGAATGGAACCCAGGGCTTCATGCATGCTAGGCAAGCGCTCTACCACTGAGCCACCTTCCCAGCCCCTCTGGGGTGTTTCTTTAGCTCTGTTTTGATGCATGGGATGGAACTCACACTAAACATGTGCTCTAATCCCTGAGCTGCCCAGAGTAGCACAGCCTTAGGATCTCCCACTTAATCTTAGGTAGCCAGAGAGAGCCAATGTCCTTCCTAGAGCGAGGAGACCTTTCCCCCTTGGAGCTACAGCTGGCCAAGCGCAGGCAAAGATCCCTTTCCCAGGTCCCTAACCACTTCCTGGGTTCACAGAGCTCAGGAATTAGTGCCAGACCCCCTCGGGATGGAAGACAGTCATCAGGTGACCTGAAAGGCTCTGTGCTAACTGCTTGCCGGCTGGCACTGAAGCTCAGGTCTTCACAGCCGGCACCGGCAGCAGGTCTGGCCCACTGAGGACCAGGGCAGAGTAGCCCCATGGACGCACTCCCTGACCTGACCAGTGCTGTCTGTGCTCCACCCCACTGCGCACGCGCGTGAGGAACCCGCATCCATGAAGACACCGAGCTCACGGCAGCGGCGGCGGCGGCGGGTATGAGGTGCGTTAAGCAAAAGGCTTGTCTGTCTCCACAGAGCCTTCTGCCACACCGCCCCGGGCAGCTGGCAGTGGTCGCAAGCGCTGGGCAGGCCCGGGGCTTCCCTCCACCCAGCCGCCACCTTGGCCTCCCATCCACAGTCAGCAGTCACTCTGCCCGCAGGTGCAGGCCTGCCACACCACAGGGGGCCACAGTTTTTAAAGAAGACTTGGGTTGGCCAAGGGTCAGGGGAAGGCCCAGGGCAGTGTTTCCTCCAGCAGAGGCAGGACGGCCCCGCTGTCCTCCGCAGCGCCCCTGTGGGGGCCTCAGGATGGCGCTCACTGGGGCCTGCGGAGGTGCAGGGTGTGGTCACCCGGGGTATGCCTGGTCCTAAGGCCGGCATCCAAGGTGACACTAGCGACCAGCCGATCCAAAGCGGCAGGCCGGGAAACACGCGACACCCAGTGGCTGCCAGCGTCAGTGTCTGCAGCCGGAAGGGACAGCGAGGGGCGGGCGGGGAGGCCAGGGGCGGGGAGGCCAGGGGCGGGGAGGCCAGGGGCGGGGAGCCCGCAGCCCAGAAACTCAGCTTGTCCATCCTCTTGGCCTTGCAGAGGTTCTGGGCCTTGAGGACAGCCGCACTCAGAGGGTGGAGGAGCCAGTCTTTGTAGTATCCTCCAGGCTGCCGGATGGGGATCACTTGCTCATCCTGGTAAACGATCTTGTCTCCGGGGTACAGCAGCGCTGGGAGTGGCAGGAGAGAAACCAGCACACTTGTTACCCAAGATCTCAAGGCTTTGAGCGCGCACGTGCCGAGCACATGTGTGCCAGCCCAGCGCTGGGGTTTGAATCAGGGCCTCACATTCTCACTTGGCTTTTTCACTCAAGGCTGGCACTCTATCCCTTGAGCCACACCTTCACTTCTGGCTTTTTGCTAGATAACTGGAGATAAGAGTCTCATGGACTTTCCTGCACAAGCTGGCTTTGAACAGTGATCCTGAGATAGCTAGGGTTACAGGTGTGCGCCACCAGCGCCTGGCTGTGCTCCAAGTTTTGATACTATTGCTTATGTGGGGCACAGGAGGCTGTATAGGTGAAGGCAGGGAGGGACATGCCTGATTTTTAAATGTTTACACATTTAATGTACATTGTTAAAATAATAAGTAATTTTACATACAAAAAATAGATTTGTGCCCGGCACCGGTGGCTCACGTCTGTCATCCTAGCTACTCAGGAGGCTGAGATCTGAGGATCACGGTTCAAAGCCAGCCCAGGCAGGAAAGTCCGTGAAACTCTTTATTGGAGATATAAACCACCAGAAAACCGGAAGTGGCGCTGTAGCTCAAGTGGTAGAGCGCTCGCCTTGAGCTGAAGAGCTGAGGGACAGCGCCCAGACCCACAGTTTAAGCCCCATAACCGACAAAAAAAAAAAAAAAAGAAAATAGAAAAGAAAAAAAATAGATTTATGAGGAGATGTTTATTAAAATATCAGTAGTAACCAACTCAAGCTAAGGGGGATATTAATTTTTATGTTTTTAAAGAAATGATTGAGTCTGGATACCAGTGGCTCACGCCTGTGATCCTAGTGACTCTGGAGGCTGAGATCTCAGGATTCTGGTTCAGAGCCAGCCTGGACAGGAGAGTCTGTGAGACTCTTACCTCCAATTAACTACCAAACAAGCTGGAGGTGGAGCTGTGTCTCAAGTGATAGAATGTGCTAGCCTACCCTTGAGAGAAAAAGCTCAGGAACAGCACCCAGCCTCTGAGTTGAAGCCTCAGAAAAGGAAGAAGAAGGAAAAGAAGGAGGCAAAGGAAAAGGAAGAAGAAGAGGAGAAGGAGGAGGAGGAAGAGGATAAGGAAGAGAAGAGGGAGCAGGAGGAGGAGGAGGAGGAGGGGGAAGAGGATGAGGAGGAAGAGAAGAGGGAGCAGGAGGAGGAGGAGGAGGAGGGAGCAGGAGGAGGAGGAGGAGGAGGGGGAAGAGGAGGAAGAGAAGGAGGAGGAGGAGGAAGAGGAGGAGGAGGAGGGGGAAGAGGAGGAGGAGGAGGGGGAAGAGGAGGAGGAGGAGGGGGAAGAGGAGGAGGAGGAGGGGGAAGAGGAGGAGGAGCAGGAGGGGAGGAGGAGGAGGAGGAGGAAGAGGAGGAGGAGGAGGAGGAAGAGGAGGAGGAGGAGGGGGAAGAGAAGGAGGAGGAGGAGGGGAGGAGGAGAGGGGAGAGGAGGAGGAGAGGAGGAGGAAGGGGGGAGGGGAGGCTGCGCTTGCCCTCCATCCTCCCAGCGTCTGGGCTGTCTGTCTGTCTGTCTGTCTGTCGTGTCTGGGGGAGCCTGGCTGAGGGCCAGTGGAGGCGCTCACCTCTCATGAGGATGTCCTCCGTCAGGGGGAGGCCGTGGGCCTCGCACTCCTTCCAGCACTCCAGGTAGACAAGGAAGGCGTCCCTGCGGGCCTTGCTGATGAACTCCTTCATGTCCCCGGATATGGTGGACGGCAGGCAGTGCTCATCAAACTGCTTCTTCCCGCAGCGCACCAGGCGGCAGCACTCCGAGTACTGGATGGAGGGGATGGGGATCTGGGGGAGCGTGGGGAAGGGGGGCTTGTCCATCAGTCCATCACTTCGCCTGGCTGCCAGAGGCGCCAGGAGGGGCTGGGGCAGAGCAGGTACAATGGGGCTACAGCTCAGGTCCCACAGTCAATGGTTTCTGTTACCCTAAAAGGGCGCCTCAGATGGGCAGTGCTGTGGCCGTGTGCGCGTCCGTGCTCTGTGTGCGCATGCGATTGTGCAGCAGGGGCCGCACGCCAGGGTGTCCTGCTGGGAATGACTTTGTATTCATGCTCACTGGCTCCCTCCCTCTCTCCCTCTCTCCCTCCCTCTCTCTCTCTCTCTCTCTCTCTCTCTCTCTCTCTCTCTCTCTCTGTCTCTCTCTCTCTCTCTCTCTCTCTCTCTTTGTTGGTCGTGGGGCTGAACTCATGGCCAGGGCACTGTCCCTTAGCTTTTCACTCAAGGTTGGTGCTCTACCACTTGAGCCACACCTCCACCTCCAGCTTTTTGCTGGCTCATTGGAGATAAACCTATTGGACTTGTCTGCCCAGGCTGGTTTTGAACCTTCATCCTCTGATTGCAGCCTCCTGAGTAGCTAAGCTTGTAGGCAGGAGGCTCGGGTGCCTGGCTGGATTCTTTCATCTTTTCCCAGGCACTAGGATTACAGGCGTTATTTACTGGATGAACTACTTTTCGAGGTTGGCCTTTTCTTCTGTAACGTGCTTAAAAGCTGCTTCTGCTGAGGAGCACTGACCCTAACTCAAGATAGAAGAAACACACCGCACCCCCTCTATTCTGTGTGTGTCTGCGGCCACTCCGCGGTCACCTTGGGCCCAGGAGAGGCGGGGACTGTGTGACGTACCTTCCCACCCCTAGCCCCAGCTTTCCCCATGTAACCTAAAACAAATGTCTGTACTCCAAAGAGAGCTGACGACTGTTCCTCCAGCATGCCCACGGGGAGGAGGAGAGGCAATAAATCTTTCTCTGCCCTTCGCCATGTCCCTCGTTTGGCACGTAGGGACAAGCGGCAGGCTGACACGTCCAGCTGCTGGACTTTGGGTGTGGGGTCTGAAACCTCTGGATTCACTTTGGTCACAAATTCCTTGGATTCTGAAGCCAGGCCCTTCCACTGGGGCTGTGATGGGGAGCTAGCCCTGGTCCCCGCGGGCAGTGACAAGAGTGGCAGAGGGAATTCCCTGTCTTCTGCCACACACACCCCCCCGCCCCGCCATCGCCATCCCCCCCCCCCCCCCACAGGCTGAGGTACCTTTCGGCGCCGCCTCCGCTCCCGGTAGCGCTTGCCCACGTCCTCCATCTCCTCCAGCGTCAGAGGCCGGAACTCCACCCTTGTGTCAATCTTGGGCACCTGCAGCAGGTCCATCTTAGGGGGCTCATGGTGTGAGACCATCACGGACTTCTTGGCAGGCCTCTTTGGGGAAGCTTTGCACACAGGCAAGTCCAGAACTAGAGTTAGAGGGAGGAGTGAGGGAGGGCGCCTGGCCACAGTGAGTCCACGCTACCCAGCTGGTTCTGAGGGGGCCCCGAGCGCTGCCCTCCATCCCCACGACCCCAGCTGCCATTCTCAGCCTCCACTAAGTGGCAAATAGAACCTTGGCCAAATGTTGGCCAGATTGCCTCCACCTTCCCACCTTCGGTGGAGCTAAGATGAAATCCAAATCTGCGAGACATCAAGGACAAATGCCGGCAAGGACAGGCAGGTGGGAACACTTAGACCCTACTACAGCCACCCTGGAAATCCTAACAAATTTGGAGGCTGAAAAAAGGGAGGACTGCGGTTGGAGGCTAGCTTGGGTAGAAAAGTTTATATCCTTTCTCTATTTATAGCTGGATGCAGTGGTACGTGCCTGTCTTCCTAAGCTATCGTGGTTAGAGAGGCCATCACAATGGGAAGGAGCTGGGTTTGACAACATGTGCCTGTCATCCCAGCTACCACGGGATGTCCAGACAGGAAGCAAGACCTGTCTTGAAACCAGCAAAAAGCAGGTCTGTAGGCACGGCTCAGTGGCAGAGCACCTGACTTGAGTTCAAACTCTAGTATGGTTAAAAAAACTTAAATTTTTTTTAAGCAAGTTGAAGAGGGTGGGGTTAGGGAATGAAAATGATCAAAGTACACAGTGTGCAGTCCTTCAGCCCCCCCAGTACTGGGATCATAGATGTGTGCTACTATGCCTGGTTTAGCTCTGTGTGTGTGTGTGTGTGTGTGTGTGTGTGTGTGTGTGTGTGTGTGTGTGTGTGTGTATTTTACTGGAGTTTTGAACTCAGATCTTCATGTCTGCCAGATAGACACCCTTACCTCTGATCCATATCTCCAACCCTCTTTTGCCCTGGTTATTCTTGAGATAGTGTCTTGCTTCCTGCCCAGGCACATGCCTAGACTAACAGGTACATAAGCCACACCCAGCATTTTTCCATTGAGATGGAGTCTCACAGACTTTTCTGCCGGTGCTGGCTTGAAACCATGATCCTCTGTCTCCACCACCTGAGTAGCTAGGATTATAGGCGTGAGCCACTGGGACCCGGCTCTCATTTGCCTTTACATGGACACAAGGGTAGCTGAGTCCTTGAGAAACTATCTGCTTCTAAGTTGATCTGTGGGTCTGGAAAAGCCAGTGTTGGCTAACAGATAGCCAACCAGAATAGGAGCACACACTTAGGACTGCCACAGGGGCAAGGCCCTAGGTGGTAGAACACGCACTCTGGGCCTTCAATAACTTCGGCTGGCTTGTGAGCCACTGCCTGTAGGTGCTGTTCAAGATGTCTGTGGTGATGGCATTCTGTTTCCCAAGAGAGCTGAGGTAGACTACCAAGTCTTCTACCTCCTGGGTCTTCAGGCCGACACCGATCTGAGGAGAGGAGAGAGGCCACCATAGCCAGCCCAGCTCCCATCCAAACGGGGCTTCATGCATGCTAGGCAAGCACTCTACCACCAAGCTGCGTTCCCATCCCACTCCTGGCTTCTTGGTAGTTAATTGGAAATAATCTCACAGACTTTCCTGCCCTGGCTGGCTTCTAACTGCAATCCTCAGATCTCAGCCTCCCAAGTAGCTAGGATTACAGGCATGAACTGCTGGTACCTGGACAGATTGCATTTTTACTTTTATTTACTTATAGTCAATTGTCAGTATTAATTCACCAGTAAAATAGGACCAGTACCCCTGGTACCAGTAGGAGCTTATTGAAAATGTAGCATCTTGGGCATTGCACAGAGATACTGAGTGAGAAGGCTCACACAGGATTCAAATGCCAGTGCCAGCTGGAGAAGCTCTAGAAGGCTCTAGAAGTGGAACTAAAAGCCCATCTCTCTATGGGGTCAGTTCTTGTGTTTTTTGTTTTTCCAGTCCTGGGCTTGAACTCAGGACCTGAGCATTGTTCCTGAGCTAGCACTCTCACTTGAGCAACAGCACTGCTTATGGCTTTTTCTGTTTATGTAGTAGCGAGGAATAGATTCTGGGGTTTCACGCATGCTAGGCAAGCACTCTACCACCGAGCCACATTCCCAGCCTGGGCTCAGTTTTGAAGATTCTTTCCATAGCTGGGTTGTTTTGAGGTTGGCTCTTCAGGCCTTCCACTCATATAGCCTTTCCCCTGCTCCCTGGCTCTGAGCATGGAACCCAGGGCCTATGTGAGCCAGGCCCCGCCTACTACTGCACTGTACCCCAGCCCTACAGGTCTTCTAAGGTCAGATGATGCAGACGTGGGCTAAAGATCTGGTTTGACCATGGTCCTTACCCTACTACTTCTCGTCTGTCTCTACTGATGTAAAGCGGATGGCCTGATCCCCGTGTCTGTCTTTTAGTGGATCAGAACCTGGGAAGGGAGCTTACTGCCTTCAGTGTCATAATGAACTCCTCCCTGGAGATCTTCCGGCTCTCGCTGTGGTCCGAGTTCTCAAATATCTCCCCAATCTTGATCTTGTGATTGCGCAGGAAGGAGTACAGGACTGACAGGGAGGAGGGCTTGGGCAGCCGGAGCTTGGGCACTGGGTGGTGCGCGACTCGCATAGGTCTTTTCTGGAAGAGGAGAAAGGGGAGTAGGGAGGAAGTCAAGGCAGGCAGCCAGTAGGTGGCAGCCTTTCAGCGTTGGAGAGCAGCAGGGCGGCTGTGAAGGGAACGCCAGGCTGAAGGCAGAGTGCACCCGATGGGTGGAGACAACTGGCTTTTGCTGCACAACTCAAGAAGTCGCTGCTTCTGGCCTTGGTTTCTCTCTTCAGAAGCGAGAGGCTCAGATGCTGAGGCCGAAACCTCAGTGTGTCCTTCCGTAATCCAAATGTGCACCCCTGCTGGCGCCAGGCAGAGCTGTCTCTTGGCCTCTGCTCCTCCTGGACTTCCTGACTGATGTCCTTTCCTTTTTCGTACTTACCTGGGCCCAACTCAGCCTCCAATTCTGAATGCTTCCCGGCCATGGTGTAGACTGGAAGTTTACCCAGGCCTCCCTGCCCGCAGCGTGCTGCTGCTCTGTGCCCCCGTGGATGGGATCTGCCTCTGTGCGGGGCCTGCAGGAAACCTTCCTGTCACATTCTGATGTGTCTGCCCCCTGCTTCTGCACGAACCCCATGTGTAAGATCGTGTCTTCTGTGGCCACACTTCCCATCTCCTGTCCTTATACTGCTCAAGGCCCCAGGCCCTGGGCAGGGACACAGGAATTGTTGGCTGCTAGAATAAAGGATGCTGGGAAATAAGGGCTGGTCTACTTATACATGAAGAATCAGGGACAGAAAGGTGAAGCCACCTGCCTAAGGTCACGGAACACACAGTAGTAGGGCTGGGCTTCTGGCCAAGCCCATAGACAATGTGCTGTGGGGTTTTGGCAAGGATGACAGGGTACTGGTCTGAAGGGTTCTGGGCACCAGTGAGACTGTAATAATGGTAAAAATGTTGGTCACTGTATGAATATTTCCCATATGCTCAGCAGTAGCCAAGGCACTTGGTGTAATTTATTTCAACATCACAGTGACCCCAGGAGAAAGGCACAATGATTAGTTTACTTTAGTATTAGTTTTAGTATTTATTTATTTTTGTTGGCCTGGGCACTGGCCCTGAGCTCTTTTGCCCAAGGCCAGCACTCTACCACTTGAGCCACAGTGCCACTTCCGGTTTTCAGGTGGTTCATTGGAGATAAGAGTCTCATGGACTTTACTGCTGGGGCTGGCTTTGAACCACGATCCTCAGATATCAGCCTCCTGAGTAGCTAGCCACCAGCCCCTGGCTTATTTATCTGTTTTTAAGACAGGATCTTCTATACTGCTATCCTGGAGCTCAGGACCCTCCCTACTCAGCCTCTTGAGTAGCGAGTACTACAGACATACACTAAAAAAATACACCTGTCTTCTCCTCATTTTATAGGTGAGGAAGCTGAAGCCCAGAGATCATAAATGTGTTTAAATAAGTCATTTGACCTCTTATCCCAGCTTGACCTGTACCGGGAGTTTCAAGTATTTTGTACAGCAAGGAAATGTGGCCGAGGCAAAGGAGCTGGTGCTGACTCTGAGTCTGCCTGAGGATTCCCCCTCCCCCTCCCCCACCCCCGCCCCCGCTGTGCACCTAGGGGAGGCCTTGGGGTCTCCAGAATAGCCATGTGGGTAACCCGGCTTGGAATCTGCTTTTCCTGTCTAGCCCAAGTCTTCAGACGCACAGCTAGGCCGGAGACTCCTATCGTTCCTTCTGTGAAATGGGTAGACCAGCCCTGTCCTGTGTCACCCGAGGGACAACAGACCCCCAAGACTTTGAGCATCTTCATCCGGCCAGCAGGGCTGCTCACCATGGCGGTCCTGAGTCGGTTCAAGTGTCTCATGATCCGGGCGTTGCGCAGCTCCTGGATGTCCTGTAAGATCTTGCTCTCTGAAGGCGTGACCTCAGCCTTTCCATCCAACCACCGCTTCACGTTGCCCATCGACTCCAGCTGTTTCCGTAGCTTCAACCTCTGGCTGAGCCAGGTCGCCCTGTCCACTGGCTGCTCCTGGATATCTTCAGGTTCCAAGGTTTTGTAGCTGGAGAGGGGCTGTGGGGGAGAGGAGGGCTGGGCCGGGGGACCGCTGGGCGTCCAGCCTTTCTTGGGCGGCAGGATGATGATCCTCCGGCGGCTCCGTGGCAGGTGGAAGTCCTTCCGCTTGAACTGCTGGAAGCAGTGCGCAGTGACCCGCTCAGGGTTGAAGGTGGGGCTCTTGCGAGACTCATCCTCGTCTTCCAAAGCATCGGGCTGGTAGAACCCTGGGGAGAAGAGGGAGAGGTGGTGAAGAGGACTGGAAAGTCAGGAAGGAAAGATGTCTTAGCATCTGATGTGAGGCTCCATGATGAACTGGCAGTAATGAAACGAGGAACATCACGTCATTGCGGGACCTGTACCCACGTGTGCCAAGCTGAGGGCTTCACGCACTTTCTCACGTGGAATCCCCTTCACCTCCAGCCTCCAGGGCCAGCTGCCCAGGGCCAGCCTGGACCTCACGCCTCCTATTTTCACATTCCATTGTGGTTACGATAGCTTCCCCCACGGTGCCGAGACAGTGGTTGAGAGCTGATTGGTCTTAATCACTGATGCTCCTGCCTCCTACCTCCTAGCAGCTAGGATTCACAAAAGCAGGACCCCCAGATGCCACTCACCATTTCTTATTCTGTTATTATCCCTTTGACAGTGACAGAGTCAAAGGGATTCACCTCTGAAGCTGGAGCACTTTGCCAAGTCCCTGGCACCTGGCAGACTGCCGACAGAAACTTGGAGACTCAAGTTCCCATGTGTCTTCAGTGTGGAGCCCACTCGTGTTTGGAGAAAGTGGCAGAGTGGAGCGGAGGGCTCCAGGCACAGGAGCTCCAAGATAGCAACCAGGCCCACTCCTCCAAAGGTGCATCACCTGCCCTCACCTCAGGGGAGATGTGCAGTGTGATCCCCAATTTCTCCTTCTGCAGCTTGGTGCCTGGCAGGCGTTGCCCTCAACCTGTCCAGCAGAACCAAGGGCAGACTGCAGTCATTTCACAGGCATGGTCCGTGGCCGGGTTCTGGAAGTGTGTGTGTGTGTGTGTGTGTGTGTGTGTGTGTGTGTGTGTGTGTGTGTGTGAGTGTGAGAGTGTGTGTGTGTGTGTGTGTGTGTGTGTGTGTGTGTGTGTGTGTGTGTGTGTAACGCACCATGGGAGCATCTGTGACACGTAGCTCCAAGCTTTGCTTTAGGCACTTAACTTGCAGAGCGAAGCGATCTGTGGCCATGGCTATGGACACCAGGATGATTGGCTGAGCGCAGCCACGTGCTGGGAGGAGGTGGGGATAGAGGGAAGGGCTGGCAGGGGGGACCAGGATCCCAGACACTTTGCTTTTTGCCCACACATTCATGCCCAGGGGTCCCAAATTGGAAATAAAAGCAATCAGTCAATCGATGGACTGACCAATCCCATTTCCCCCCCATAAACTGTAAGATCTCAGCACATCAACCAATCATTAGGCCTCAGCTTTCTCATCCAAAGAACAGGCCCTGCACACACAAGAGGGTTTTAAGAAGGCAAGCAAGTCACAAATAGAGGTAGGGCATTTAGTATGCTTTGTCCCATCTGACAAGAGAATTTCAGCACCCAAGAACCAGTGCATTAATAAACTCTTGAGATGTCCTTCAAGGAAGAGAACACGGTCTATTCTCACGATACCTGTGACAATGTGCATGCAAAATGGAAGAAACTAGAGCAGCTACATGCTGCTCAAGAAACTAAAGGCAGCTACATGTGATTGGTTCTATTTCTACAAAGTGCCCAGAACAGGCAAATCTACACACAGAAAGATTACCAAGGTAGGACGAATGGGTACAGTGGGTTACGATGAACTGCTGGCAGGCCTGGGGTTTCTTTGGGGGCTGATAGGTATGATCAGGAATCAGTGGTAATGGTTGCACAACGATGTACATGCACAAAAAACCCTGAATTGCTGGGGATGGAACCCCAGCTTTGTGCAGGCTGGGCAAGTGCTCTACCACTGAGCTACTCCCTGGCTCTAAAATGTTGAATTTTATGATTTGTGAATCTCATCTCACTAAAGTTACGCACCCAGGTGTCACTCACACCTGTAGTCGAGCCTCTGCAGGCTCAGTTCTGAGGACTGTGGTTTGAAGCCAACTGGGACAGAAAAGTTTGTGAGACTCTTATTTCCAATTAACCAGAAAAACATCAGAAGGGGAGGAGTGGCTCAAGTGGTAGAGCATTTAAATTGGAGTGAAAAAGCCAAATAAGAGCACAAGGCCCTGAGCTCAAGTTTCAGTAACAGCACGTGCATATGCGCGTGCGCACATACGCACACACGCACACACGCACACGCACACGCACACACACACGCGCACAGATACACAGGCATAGTACAGAGCACAGGACTACAATCCTAGCATTCAAGAGGCTGAAGCAGGAGGACGTTGAGTTCTAGGCCAGCCTGGGCTACATGGCAAGACTGCCTCAAGAAATGACAACAAAAAACAAACCCCCAAAACCAACAAAACACAAAAACCTCACAAAGCAGTTACCCCCCCTTTTTTGGGGGGGGGTCCGGTCATGGGGCCTGAACTCTGGGCCTGGGCGCTGTCCCTCAGCTCTTCAGCTCAAGGCTAGCACTCTATCACTTGAGCCACAGCGCCACTTCCGGCTTTTTTTTCCTGCTTATGTGGTGCTGAGGAATCGAACCCAGGGCCTCAGGCATGCAAGGCAAGCACTCTACCACTGAGCCACCTTCCCAGCCCAGCAGTTACCCCCCCCCTTTTTTTTGTTGGTCGTGGGTCTTGAACTCTGGCCTGGGCGCTGTCCCTCAACTCTTCAGCTCAAAGCTAGCACTTTACCACTTGAGCCACAGCACCACTTCCGCAGTTGCCCCTTTAGTAAGATGCAGTAACAACTTGAGGCCACCACACGGTGCCCTGGAGCCACCTTAACATATCTTGAAGGCAGGCATTATTTCAGCACTGCTGCGTAGGAACTTAGAATGGCGATGTTAGCCAGGCTACGCTATTCCATCTGGAGATGAGGGAACCGATGCAGGTCACGCATCCTCACCTGCGGCAGAGGGGGAAGGGCCAGGCCTGGAACCTAAGCAGCCGGGTTGAGACCTGCACTGCTCTGCCCCCCCGCACCCCCCACGTCCCCACTCTTGATGGAGGGGGGTCCTGCCATCCAACGATCATTTATATCAGATTCTTAGTGTCCAACCTGTATTGGCCAGGGCTTCAGAGAGCCTCTGAGCTTTTACAGCTGCCATGCGCGGTGGGTGCTTCCTGACACCTCACCCTTTTTACTTCGCTTGTCACTTGTGTGCCATTCTCTCTTCCAGGAGGTGCTCATCTTTGTACCCCTCCCCAGCACAGGGCTCTGCACTAGATGAAAATGTGAGGGGTTATTACAAAGCCAGCGTTTGTCTGGGGAGGGGAGGCGGGGGCCAGTGTTCCTGTTTTCCGATCTAAATCCCTCCCTCCTCCCAAACTGACACTTGCTCACCAAAGGGAACTAACTAGCCTGCATCATACTGCATCTGGTTCTGTTCAAATACCAATCTACAAAAAGGCAATTTCCCAAACAACTGATTCATTTTTCCTTTATTCAGTCAACTTAGTTTCCAAGTTAAGCCTTACAATGGTAATTAGAAATTAGGACAATTAATTTAGAATTTTGTTTTGTTTGGGGAGCTTGTTCTAAGGTAAATGCTTTAGTACTGATACCTGTCATAAAATGGCGTAAAACAAAAAAGATCCTATTCTTTAACTGGAAGATGAGACAAGCATCTCACCAAGGAAGTCAAGGTCAAGGGCATAGCTGAGCTCAAGTGGAGCCATAAGTAGACATTCACATTATCACAAGGAAGAAGCTGGGGTCACATCTACAATTTAAAGATCCGGTGTGGAATCAAGAATACATGATGCTAGCAAGTGGCGCTGTGGCTCTAGTAGTAAAGCGCTAGCCTTGAGCCAAAGCAGCTCAGGGACAGTGCCCAGGCCCTGAGTTCAAGCACCACAACCACCACCACCAACAAAATTAAAAAAAGAAAAAAGAAAACATGATGCCAAAGAAATACTATTTTTTAAGTAAGCTTTTTGTAAGGTATATATTTTTTTATTAATTGTTCACTATCACACTGTAAAACCTTTTATTACTTTGTGCTTCAGTTTTTAAGAGCTATGTTAAGCATAACCAGCCACCATTCTAGATACAGGGATTCTAATTAGTTCAACTAGAATTGGTACTGGGATTTGAACATGCACTTCCTAAGCAAGTGCTCTGTTGCTTGAGCCTCCCTTCCAACCAGCCCTGCTCAGGGTATATTTTCTTTTTCTTTTTTTTTTTTTTTTGGGTCCAGTCGTGGAGCCTGAACTCTGGGCCTGGGCGCTGTCCCTCAGCTCTTCAGCTCAAGGCTAGCGCTCTACCACTTGAGCCACAGCGCCACTTCTGGCTTTTTTCTTTTTGTTTATGTGGTGCTGAGGAATCGAACCCAGGGCCTCAGGCATGCAAGGCAAGCGCTCTACCACTGAGCCACCTTCCCAGCCCCAGGGTATATTTTCTTAATGTGCTCACTGGACCATTGATGCTGAATGTTCTAGAACATATTTTGTTAAATGGAAACGAGATTGGGCATTATGAGTGGATGTTTGCCTTGGGGAGAAGGTATAATTTAATTTTCTAATAACACCTTAAAATGGCAATTGGTAACACATAACTTAATAAGTTAGGATCTTTTTGTTTAGTGATTTCTGTCTAGCATAAATGTATCGTATCTGAACTATAATATTATGAAACTACAATAAAATGCAAACTTTCTGACTGTTCACTTAACAATTACATAAAGTAATAGTTTATGAACAGAAAGTCTGATCTGTCTTCTAGCAGCGGTGACATTTACTCACTCTGTACTACTGGTAGTTTATAAAAGCATTTCCCTGTTCACATTTCATTACTAGAAAAGTCATAGTTTCAAAATTATTATTTTTTTTGTCGGTCGTGGGGCCTGAACTCTGGGCCTGGGTGCTGTCTCTCAGCTCTTCAGCTCAAGGCAAGCACTCTACCACTTGAGCCACAGCGCCACTTCCAGCTTTTTCTGCTTATGTGGTGCTGAGGAATCGAACCCAGGCCCTCATGCATGCGAGGCAAGCACTCTACCACTGAGCCACCTTCCCAGCCTCTAGTTTTAAAATTATTATTTCATAATAATTTATGAAAAACGAATCTTGAGCTGGGCACTGGTATCTCACACCTGTATCCTAGCTACTAAGGAAGCGGGGATCCAGAGGATTTTGGTTTGAGGCCAGCCCAGGCAGAAAAGTTCTCACTAGACTCCATCTCCAAAATAACCAACAAAAAGCCCAGCTAAAGACATGGCTCAAAGGATGAGTGCCAGCCTAGCTAGCAAGGGTGAGGTCTTGAGCTCAAACTCCAGTGTTGCCAAAAGAAAATTTAAATCTCAAAATATGTTCTAGAATCTTCAGCAATAAAGATCCACCCATGGAAACACACAGCGTTAGAACCTGTATGTCTGGATAAACAGCTCATTGAATAGCTTGGAGCTCTTAAAAACAACTACAAAGCCATGCATAAAAGACAAGTTAAAAAGACTTCAAAGGGCTCAAGACAGACTTAATTTTTCATGATTTTCCCAAAGCCAGTCATGATATTTATTTAATTTGTGGTCTTCAGGGTGTACCTGGAAGAAACAGAACACATTAGAAGACAGAGACCTCATGTAAATTAGTCATAAATACATTTTAAAAGTTTGGTGAGGAACAGGACTTTATACTATACACCTGAAATATATAATACCCTTCAACCTAGCAGTGTTCACCAGTGTTTAAAATTGTACTTTACGTGAAGGCAATCCTGTACAGTTACAAAATATTCCTCAATTCAGAACTGACCCAGATCTGCAATGGACGGTGAGAACATGAGTTAAGCCTTAACATTCCATTTTCTATAGAAGGTTCTGGGCCAAGAGGTTAAATGAGCTGCTTAAGTCACAATGGATTACTCTGGTGGAACAGGGGCAGGTCAGCCCGAGCATGGCTGAATGCTGAGGGCCGTCACAAGCTGACGGCCTTGTACCAGGCTACCTGCCAACTGCCAGCTAGCCAGCAGGGTGCCCCAGGGTGTGCTGGGTACACACAGCTGAATGGGTAGCTGTGGTGCTACCACAGAGTGAGACGCTGGGAGAAACCCCAACAAGCTCAAACACGCCTGCTTCCCTTTCGTGGTGTCCTTTTGACAGGAGAAAAACCACTCCAGGCTTAGAGACTGGGGAAGACAGGAGCAGAGCCACGGGTGACAAATGCTAAGGGTCAGTCTGAGACCACAGCAAATTGTCTCTGTGAACCTGGGAGTGTCCGAGGATCCACTACACCACCGGCTGCTGCTAGAGCAGGGATGGCAAGACTTGTGTTCAATAAGTGGTCTCAGCTGTCGTGGTGGACTTAGTTTGTCCCAGACTTATGTGTGGGATATGTCAGGGGCTAGAGGTGGGCCTTACCTGCTTCCACTCATTGACACAAAAGATCCGGTAAGAGTCATTGCCATATTTCCCGATGCCGTGGAGCTCGATGGGATACTTCCACTGCTTTGTCAGATACTCATCTGAAGAACACAACACCCCGCACGGGAGGTTCTCAACAGGGGGTGGTGGAGGCAGGAGGGGGAGAGGACAGGGCAGGACAGGTGCCTTCCAAACATCCCTCGAGCGATGGTTCTTCCTGCTGAGACTCACAACACCCTCATCACCTGCTTCTCCCTAACCCCTTTGTGCTAACTGAACAGAGGCAATGGCTTCTGAATTCTGCCTAAATAGACCCAGAGCTGTGTCAATGGGAAATTGAGGTTTGGGGCAAGTAGACAGCTTTTGTTTTAAAATATATTTTTATTTTCTTTAGATAGTCATATAAAGGAGTTACTATTAGGTAGGTAGACAGTTTAAAAATGCCTTCATCATGCAGGGTTTTGGTGCTCAAGTCTGTAATGCTAGCTACTCAGGAGAGCTGAGGATCTCAGTTGGAAGTCAGCCCCAACATTTCCAATTACCCACCAAAAAATTGGAAGTGGAGCTGTATAGCTCAAGAGGTAGAGTGCTATCCTTGATCAAAAAATCTATGGGATAGTGCCCAGGCCCTGAGTTCAAGCGCCAGTACTGGCAAACAAACAAACAAAATATATCTTTCTTTCTTGAGCTGAATGATTTCTATTAATGTAGCATAGAGGAATTAAAAATTTAAGGTGTGGCTCAGAGTCTTTAACTCCCATTTCCTGCATGGGGAGCTGAAAATGTGATGTTCCTCTTTTCTATTTCTCTCTAAGTCTGTTAATACTAAATTTTTTTTTTTTCTCTTTGTCAGTCCTGGGGCTTTTGAACTCAGGGCCTGGGCCCTGTCCCTGAGCTGCTTTTGCTCAAGGCTAGCATTCTACCACTTGAGCCACAGCTCTACTTAAGGCTTTTTCTGTTTATGTGGTACTGGGAAATCAAACCTAAGCCCTCAGGCTGGAAAGGTGGCTCAGTGGTAGAGTGCTTGCCTTGCATGCCTAAGGCCCTGGGTTTGATTCCTCAGCACCACATAAGCAAAAAGAAAAAAGCCGGAAGTGGCGCTGTGGCTCAAGTGGTAGAGCGCTAGCCTTGAGCTGAAGAGCTGAGGGACAGCGCCCAGGTCCAGGCCCCACGACCGGACCCCAAAAAAACAAAAAACAAACAAAAAACCCCCCAGAAAACCCAGGGCCTCATGCATGCTAGGCAAGCACTCTACCAGTAAGCTACATTCCTAGCCTGAACTAAATTCTTACTAAAACTTAAAAAAAAAAAAAAAAAAGATGTGGCTTTCATTAAGTAGGCACCATTTTCCCCCTTTGGGAGCAGAGAACCGTACCTGAGAACTTGATAATGGTTTTTGCACGGAGATCGTAGAGACCGAGAGGCCGAAGAAGTTCTGACACGTCTCTCCAGTCTGCAGCTCTTGCGACATCAGCTGAGGGGTACTTCTCTAGAAACTCCCAGAGCACAGGAATTGCCATTTTGCCTGGGGAGTGCAAACAGCCTGTTATTATCAGCCTCCAGGAGGGCTGGTTTCCTGCTCAGGCAGTTTCTTGTCTAACATTGTTTTGTTGTTGTCGGTTGTGGGGCTTGAACTCATGGCCTGGCACTCTTCCTGAACCTCTTTGTGCTCAAGGATAGCTTTCTACCACTTGAGCCACAGCGCCACTTCCAGTTTTTGAGTAGTTAATTGAAGATAAGAGTCTCATGGGGACTTTTTTGTCTGGGCTGGCTTTGAACCTCAATCCTCAGATCTTAGCTCCTGAGTAGCTAGGATTACAGGTGTGAGCCACCAGCGCCCAGCTTCATCTAGAACTTTTCATAAGAAGTTTTATTTGTTCAATCATGGACAAGAAACCATTTCTTTGAACCAGCACTTTCAAAGTCAAATAACTGCAATGCAAATTCATCTGGTTAATAGGCAAGTTACACTAAAACTGGTCTTGCACAGAATTAGCTTTAAATAATCAGGTCACTAGTAATTTAGAACATGAGATATGGAACTAGAAACATGGTTCAAATAGTAGAGTACCAGCCATGAGCAAAGGAGAATGCAAGGCCTGGAGTGCAAGTCCCAGTACTGACCCATACACAGTCCTCTCTCAGAACACAAGGTATATACAATGAAAAAGAAATGCTCACAGGGGGCATAGGAATGTTAATTTTCACTGATTATCAAAACTAGTCTGCAAGTAGGAAGAAAGTGTCAATCTGCCCCCTAATGATCATAAGGACTTGGGATAGCCTTTTGTCTAGCACTGTACCACTTGAGACACAGCTCCACTTCCAGCTTTTTTGGTAGTTTACTGGAAATAAGAGTCTCACAGACTTTCTTGCCTGGGCTGGCTTTGTACCTCAATCCTCAGATCTCAGCCTCCTGAGTAGCTAGGATGACAGGCGTGAGCCACTAGCGCTTGGCATGTAGCCTTTCTTATAGGTGAAGAGTTTGAGAGCTGAGAGGAAAGCTTAGCCAATATCACAGACTTGAAATAGACCTTGAACCCAGGTCTCTAAAACAACTCAGTCTGATTCTTTCTCCTCTCTAGTCTCTAAGGCACAAGTGAAAATAATCCACAAACCTGATGTGCGGTTGAGAAATATAGTCGCAATGAGGAGCTTCCATGGGTCATGGAAAAGGGTTTCTTGAACAAGATTAAAAGGTGACCGAGGAGGAGTCCATTTCTTAAAGGCTTTGCGTCGTGGGGGGCTGAGAGCTGAATGGATACACAGCATCAGAAAGGTGTACTTCCAAGACAAGGACAGCCCCATGCTCTCTCTGGGGATCTTACCTTCTTTGTTATACTTGCTGGAAAAATACAGGCTTGTTTTCCTTTTTTCTATTTGTGCCCGTGGGATGGCATTTTCTGAAAAGGAAGAGTGAGCACTGTTTACAGAATCTACGGTGATGGTGGTAGTTATGGCACACGCTTTTAAGACCAGCACTTGGGAGGCTGGGCATCATAGGACAAGAAAGACAGAGGGAAGGAAGCAAAGGAAGAAAGGAAAGGGAGGGTGGGAAGGAAGAGGAGAGAGATCCTACATATGAGGCCAAGTTAAAAAAAAATCTATGTATGTATATGCACACATATAGCATATACATGAAACAGACCAAAGCAGTATAATAGTTGTTGGTGAGTGGTAACTTTTATGTTATAAACTTTCCAAAATCTCTGCACTGAATGTGTAAATACTTAGCAACGTAATGGTTACAAAGCAGAAGCTGCAACAAAAGCTAAGCTCTGGACTGGAGCGCCCCCTGAACGAAGGGAAACAGTGTCACTTAGCCCGTTTTCTGGTTGTCCTATTTAGTGCTTGTTTCAGCCACATGCTATGAATTTGAATGCCAGCTAAAAATACCTTGCATTTATATAGTGTGAAGCCATTATTTTAACTTTTTTTTTTTTTTTTTGGGGTCCAGTCATGGGGCCTGGACTCTGGGCCTGGGCGTTGTCCCTCAGCTCTTCAGCTCAAGGCTAGCACTCTACCACTTGAGCCACAGCGCCACTTCCGGCTTTTTTCTTTTTGCTTATGTGGTGCTGAGGAATTGAACCCAGGGCTTCATGCATGAAAGGCAAGCGCTCTACCACTGAGCCACCTTCCCAGCCCCTATTTTCACTTCTTATCTTACAATACTTTTTTTCTTTTTTTTGAGACACTGTCTTGCAATGTAGCCTAGGCTACACTGAATTCATGATTCTCCTGCCTTTGTCCCCTAAATCCTGGGATTACAGGCATGCTCCACCATGCACAGCTTCACTTTACAATATTCTTAACGTGAAAATGGGACTAGTGAGTTACTACCTCCATTTTACAGAGAAACTAAGACAGAAATTAAACAATGTCCCCAAATGATGCTGGGTTGAGAGTACAAGAATCCTAATAGCCAGTGCCATTTGCCATTCGAGTTTGCTTAAGTAAAGCCCAACAAAGGTCTTGGAATCCTGGTCCATGGATTCCTGTAACTAAGCACTCGCTGCCTCCCTTTCTGGTGAGGCCAATGGGGGAGTGAGAAATAGGCAGGGCACTTCATCTTGCACAGAGAACTAGACTTCTGTAAGTACAGGATGAACAGAGTATTTCCATCTTAGTCACCAAAGGATGCTCTAAATATTTAATTCATCCATTACATCAGCAATAAATCTACATAAATGCTTTCTTTAAGAAGTTCCAAAACCTAGAACAGACTTGAAGAATTCTTATACATTTGCTAGGGACATGTGGCCATTTTTTATTAAAGGTAGATTCTAGGCACAGAAAGGTCTTAAAATTAGGGTAAGACTGAGCGCAGGAATTAAGTCTAACCTCCTGTTTCTACCAATTTTGTCCAGGCAATTTCCCCAAAGGGTTTTAAGTAAAATTACTATTCTTTATAAGAGTTATTCATTATATCATAATGGCATAATGAATGACTAATATAGAGCTGCCCAAAAGGTCTCCTTTTTTTAAAATCAATTATTCACTGAGGTATTATAAAGGCAAAATTGCTAAGCCTGGAATCTGTATTAAGAGCATATTACAAATAATACATGAACTACATGATTACTCCTTTGAATTATTTAGAGCTCTTAGGCCTGTTAGCAAAGCATTATGTGATAATAGAAGATACAAATGACTGTGATAGATACGAAATTAAATGAAGTCACACGTCAGGACTAAGCAACAGGAGGAGTGTGAAGACACACTATTCTTGGTCAGTCCTACAGAAAAAGAACTTTCTCCACATTTTTCACAAGGGAAGCCTTTCAATTTCCCTTAATACATTAAGACTGCTGTCTGGGGAAAGGCTGGGGAGAGAGAGGCCTGAGGCAAGCCCCAGCTGTTGCTCCAGGGAGACAGTGGCAGATCCTGACAGTGACCAGCTGGGCCTCTCTGTGCCATGATCAGAGACAGTTTTAGGATCAACTGGGAGAACGAATCTGCCATAACCATGGACAGGCATGAAACCCAAGACCTGGGAGTGTGAACCCCCACATTTAACAGCGCCAAAATGTTCAGAATACCTTGGAACATTTTCTCAGAAATAAAGTCATTCTTGGCCTGAGAGCAGTTGCACATTTCAGAACCACATTTTAAAACGTCAGTATGCAAATGATGCTTCCTGTCCCCATCGGCTACCTCTGTTCTGATCTCTTCACGTGTCTTGTCATCTGCTTCTGCGGTTGGACATGATTGGTTTGTGATGCCAGAAGTGATTTGTTCAAAATGAGAATCTGATCCCGAACTCAGAGATGTCTCTTTTACAAGGCTCCTTTCTTCACTGGTCACACTGAGGGGCTGGTCGCTCGCTCTGCTGTCTGAAATGCAGTCAGGTTGACTTTCTTGTGCAACAGGCTCATTTTCAGCACCTGTTTGATTAGGTACAGATCCTGTTTTTCTCTTACTTTGAACAGAACCGGGCAGACACTTCCTGCGCTGTTTTTTGGTTTTCTTAACTGGAATTTCTTTCAACATAGTCACCTTTCTTTTGGACTTCCTGACCTTAACCTCATGAACAACTTCATTTTCTTTCAAGAGCAAAGGGATGGGGTTAGAGGTTGATAGTGTTCTGCTACCTTGCAACTCTGAACCAGCACAAGAAGCATTTCTTTTCCTCCTGCTTCGTGTCCTGAGGTTCTGGTTTGAAGCATCACTTTCCTTTTGTAGCTGGGCAGTCAGAGCTGCAAGGCTGAAGTCTTTATGTTCTGACTTGATGACTCTTTTAGACAGTACAGTAAAATCAAAAGCTTCTGGTTTAAGAGAAGTCTCTCCATTTTTGTGAAGGTAATTAGCAAGTGACTTTCTGGATCGGAACTTCTGTCCTTGTGGGCTGAAAAATGATGTTAAAGAAAATGTGAGACTTTAAAAAAGAATGGATCCACATTTCAAATTTCTAACTAATAATTTCCACAGGTTGCTACAGATGTTTGCCATTTGGACGTTTAAAAAGTGATTAAAAAAAGCATTTACCTACTGGTACTAGGACTTGAACTCAGGACATTGTGCTTGCTGGGCAGGCTCTACACCATGTGAGCCACACCTTAGTACTTTTTTGCATTAGATATATTTGGAATAAGGTCTCATTTTTGCCTTGCACTGGCATTGGACTTTGATCCTCCTATCTACGGTCCTCCTTTGGTGTATCTGGGATTATAGATGTGCTTACTGCTTATTGCACTTACTGCTGCAAATGAAGGCCTAAGACTTTCTAGGCTGGCCTTGAACCACCAACTTCCAAATCTCTGCCTCCTGAGTAACTGTAAGAGGCCTTCTTAAATGGATTCCTCTATGATAGCATAAAACTTACAAATACAATCAAAGGGCAAGTGTACCTTTAATCATTCACACTACTGAAAGTATCAAAATGTATGTAACTGAACCTAAATCCATTACTGTAACTAACCAGTAACACTGATTAGTTGTTTTTGGTAATGGTGCTGGGGATTGAACTCAAGGCCTGGGTGCTATCTCTTAGCTTTTTCATTCAAGGCTGGCACTCTACCACTTGAGCTACTGCTCTACTTCCAGCTTTTTGGTGGTTAACTAGAGTTAAGAATCTCATAGACTCTCCTGCCTGGGAAGACTTTGAACTTGCATCATGATCTCAGCCTCCTGAGCAGCTAGGGTTACAAATGAGCCACTGGCACCTGGCTCCACCATGGTTATTAAGATAATAAGCCAAGATTCCTGCTATACTTTCCTACTAGCTGTCTAGAAAATAATTATTTGCCGGTACTAGCTTTACTTACCACCTTGTTTGCTTACCTGATAAAGTATACATCAAATCTTCCTGCTGTTTTCCCAGACAATCTTTGCTTCACAACTCTTTCCCATCCACAAGGGACAGACAGACGGCTGGCTGTCACTGTGGTACCCCCAAAACGAGTGGCAGCGATGTTTTCTGTGGGGCTGCCCTCACCGCTGCTCTTTATGGTCACTTGAATTTCACCTCCTTCCACTTTTCCCGATTCCACTTCCTCACTGGAAAAACAAGTGACGAACTCATTCATAATTTCTTTTTCTCTGATTTTATTCAGCTTCAATCCTGCACAATGCAGGAACCAAAGGGAATATTCCGATTACGATGGGGGAGCTTTAAAGTTTGTAGAAAGGAGGCAATATCATTTCGTAAAGGAAGTTTGGAGGGCTAACTTCTGACAGCAATCAGGGCAATCAGCTTGGTCTTCCCAGGGACCCCCCACCTCCACCCCGCCCCATCCAGGCAGACCCTCAGACACAGCCCCCTCCCCCCTCCCCTTCCCCTGCTCCCCCGGCCCCTCCCCAGGGCTGCTCCCGGGGACAGAACCCGCAGGCCTCCAGACCCACACGGCCTCGCCCGCTTCCCCGGCACAGGGGAGAAGCTGAGGCCCGGGAGGGGAAGGAACTTGCCCGAGATCACCGAGGCGGTCCCCACAGGGGTCTGACGGGGCGGCTCGGCCGACCCCCGGGCTCCGACGCGACATCCCGGCGGTGCCCGTAGAGTGGCGTCCGGCTGCGGCACGGGGCCGGGAGGCGCCGCGCCCCGCTGCCGGCAGAGTTAGACGAAGACACCGGTTCACAGCGCCAAGCCGGACCTGAGCCCCAAGGCAGGAAGAGCCCCTCAGAACCACCGCGGCTCCCCTCCGAAAGCCGCGTTTACACGGCTCTGCCAATCAGATCCTCCCTTGCGAAGTTGCACCGCCCATCCATCCTCCTCGACCAATCGAGCATGAGCTTCTGGGCTCCTGCTCTTTTTGTGCTTCGGCCCCTTAGCGCGCCCTCCCTTTCAGACATGCGCACTCGGGAGCTACAGGCGCGCGCAGCTTACTGCGCATGTGCGTTGCCAGGGGTAGCGTAGGTAGCCAAAGTGGCTGGCGCGGTGGAGCCTGTTGCCGAGGCCGGGAGGAGGAGCCCCGGGCGTGAGGGACGCTGCGATGAGGACCGTGGTGACGTGGAAAGATAAAAGCGATCAATGGTGAGGAGTGGGACAGGCGGGAACAAGTGGGACGCGAGGCCCAGGACGGCGGGAGCCTAGGGTTACGTGACTTCCGTGGTTGCCAGGACAACCGGCCTGCGGCTTGGGGCCTGGACGTGGGCCTGGGGCCTGGGGCCTGGGGCCTGGACGTGGGCCTGGGGTCGGGGGCTGGACGCGGCCCTGGGGGCTGCAAGGTGAGCCTCCACCGCCCGGTGGTGCCGCGGCTGAGGCTTGAAGAGGGGGCCCAGGGCCGGGCCCGGCGATAGTGCCCTGTTGGGGTGCGGGCTGTGCATCCTCACCTCCTTCCCGTCCTTAGACAACTTCTACTTCACCAGTTTTCGCATGAATATGGTTTAGGTCTTACATAGCATCGTGATTTCTACGCGAACGACAAAAATAAGTCAGTATGGTTTGCTGCAAGTGCGAGATAAGTAAAACTGCAAGCGTGGAGACACAAGAGTGAAAAGGTGGCAGGTAGAGACAGTTGCTACGACACCTTTCCAACGGAAGTCCGGCTGTGTCTCAAGCTGGACATTCCCAGGTGAGGTCAGCCTAAAGATGAGCATCAGATCAAGGCGTTCTCCTAATTAGAAAGCTTGAGAACCGAAAGGAAATGATTTACATTTTAATAATTAATTCAGTGTTATTTAATGCCCTGTTCTATTTTATTACATTGCCTTATTTCTGTGTGTGTGTGTGTGTGTGTGTGTGTGTGTGTGTGCGCGCGTGTGCACGTATGCACGCACGTGCTGGTACTGGGGTTGAACTCAGTCCTTGCACTTTTGCTCAGTTTACTTGCTTATGGCTGGTGTCTTATCACTTAAGCCAAGCTTCCAGTCTGGCATTTTGCTGGTTAATTGGGGATGAGTTAATTGGGGATGAGTCCCTTCCTGGACTGGCTTTGACCCACCATCCTATGATCTCAGCCTCCTGAGCAGCTAGGATGATAGGCCACAGGTGCCCAGCTCGTTGTAACTTTTGATAGACATTGAGTAAAAAGCAAAACTTTAAATGGTTACATTTCTCTGCATAGCATAGGTTGATGATAACTGGCAATTGAGCATTTGTCAATTATGTCAGAGAGTAAGGGAGTGGCAGGGACTGTGGCAAAGCAGAGAACTTGTGCTGTGCGTGGAGGGGCATCTGTGCTCTGCTCCTGCCAGCACCAATTTGGCCTATTTTTATCAAAATATAGGAATCTGAGTTTTAAATGTGAAATATCCTAATTTTAAAATGCTGGTACTTAATGAGGGGGAAAAAGACACAGTAAACCACCCCATGGGCCCAACAAAACATTTGCTGGCCAAATGCAGCCTGACTTGCTCTGTTCTCAACCCTTGGCACAGAAGTTTGCTCATTCCTTTCTACTGGTACTTGAGTGTGTCACGTGTAAGAGTTATTTTTTAATGTTTATCCCAGAAGTCTATAAACCTTAAGGAAAAACAAAAGGCAATGGCTCTGTCATCTTTATTTTCAGATGGCGCCCGCGCCCAGTGGAGTCACTGGTGGTGGTTAGTGTTTGCTGGGTAGATGGATGCCCAAGTGAATGAATGGAGGTTGGTTATCAGGGACTCCGCCTATTACAGATTTGGGACAGCCTGTTAGAATAGGAGGCATGGGGTTCTAAAGACCAGATCTGCTGACAGCCCCATAGCAGCTGATAGCCCAGCGTGAAACAGACACAAGTGGGAACTAGATAGCAGAACTCAAAGTTCCCAGATGTCACTGTGACTGACTAGCCCTCCCCAACCCCTGCTGGCCCTTCTCTGCCCTTTGGCTTCTGGAATAAACTTTGCATTGCGTCAGAACTCCCAGGCCTCTGCTCTGATGTATCTCCCTCCTCTCATAAATCCACCATGACTCCCAGTTGCCATATGATGGCTTTGCTAGGTGGTCCTCCTGCTGTCTTCTCTGTAGCCGTGCTGACATTGAAATGTATGCTTTGGAGTTCAGCCAAAGACTCCATTTTCCTACCAAGATCCTTCCCATGTGGTCTTTCTTTCTCCTCATTCTCCTCCTCAGAGGCACGAATGCTGCCCATCCTAACCTCGAGGCCTTGCAGGGCTCGCTTGCCTGGCTGCAGCCTGCTGCCCCCGCCCCCAGCTCCTGTTTACTGAGCACGTTTGAATTATTATTCCATTCAGATGAAGAAATTGAAGTTTCATGAGGGGGCTAGGGACGTACATGCACACACACACACACACACACACACACACACACACAGAGCAAGTGGGCTGGTATGAGTCAGATTTAGAGACTCCTAAAACATCTGGCCAAGGACAGTGGGTCGGACTTAGCCTCCATCTCTCTGAAGTGGAATCCAATGACATGTTTTGACAGTTTGTCCTCTTCATCGAAGGGGACAGCACAGTGTGCCTGGGAAGGGCGAGCAGGGTGCAGGCGGGGCTGCTTGGCCACACGGAGGGGCTTTTTGCCCTGGTGGGGGCGACAGACTACACAATGTCTAGAGTCCTTTCCAATTCTGAGCTTCCCTGATTCCACGATTCAAATGAAATCTTGTCTGATGCTCAGTTATGTTCAGTGCCGTGCACTGTGGGTCCACGGATGTATAAGGTAAAACAAGACCCATTTCTCTTGCATTCATAGGAGCACAGCTAAAAAGACAGTACCTGGAAGCAGAGAATACAAGAGGCTACATAACTGAGAGCAAAACTGAATTGTACTTTTTTTTTTTACAGCAATAGTTTAAGTTGGGCACATGATATTTGGGTAATACATGTTATGTGCACTACATGTGATATGTGATGTATGTCTAACGGTGGTATTTTTGAGAGGAAAATTTCAAAAAAGTTCAGAGAAGAAGGTGGTTCCGGATTAGGCTGTGTGAGACCCTTAATAATTTGCTAACCCAGCCGGAAATAACACTGCTGAAGCAGCGGCCTCAAAGTGTTTGCAGCAGAAAGCCACACTCCTGGCGTTATTCTGGAGCGATGCAGCCCCCCTCCAAGCCCCACTGTCCTGTCCCGGCAGCTCGCGGGCATCTGTGCTTTGCAGAGGCCTGCAGGGCCCCCGCACGGTGAGAGGGAGCCGCCGATCCTTGTTTTGTGGATGAAAAGGAGGTCAGCTTTTCTGGCCCCAGTTCTCCCCTATTTTTGTCTCTTTCATCTGCTTCTCAGAGTGTGAAATGTGTTGAGATACCTGGACTCAGAGATAGAAAGTTCTGGAAGCGCCACCAAGCAGTGAGGAAGGAAGTGGAAGGACCAGGGGCCCAGGGTTGCTTTTGTCCTGTGCGCCCAGCTGCAAAGCAGGGAAGCGGCCCACGGCCAGCTTCTCTCCGCCAGCTGCGGGACGGCAGTCAGCCTGCCTCTCTCTAGTTTCCTCATCTTTAAAAACGGGTTGATGATGCCTGCCCCATCCATCCATGATGTCAAAATAAGGTGCAAGAGAGGGATGGCTCCTACCTGTTGAGGAAATGTGAAGACTTCTTGTTCAAGGGAACTGTCTGCCCGGGTGTGGAGTCAGAGGAAGGGATGGGGATGGTGAGTCTCCCTTGCATTGCACAGTGACCACAGCTAATACATGGCTCAACTAATAGATCAGCAGCATTCTCACTACACTAAAATGATTACATTGTTGAGGAAATGGGTCTGTTAACTCGCTTTGCATAATACATACATAAACAAAAACATCACATTGTATATTATTTGTCGATTAAACCGTAAAAACACCCCTTTCCTCTGTATTTCATAAAGTATCATTGAAATAAAAAAAATAAAATAAAATTGCTATCAGTTAAATCGACAAGTCACCAATTAATTGCAAGATACATCCCAAACTCAGAGACACTAACATACGAAGAAGTGGAGGTGCAGAATTCTTGGTGAACGTGTCTAATTCGCACCTTCTCTCTAGTGGGGACTTCCTGGAGGGCAGGAAGGGACTCAGACCTGCACACCTTGTACCACCTGTTGGTACCTAGCGTCTCAGGCAGTCAGCACATGACTGTGTGGCTTTCCTCACTCGGGGTCTAGCCCTTATGGTATCATTCAAAGAGTTAAGTGCCCTAGAGGTTGAGCCTCTGAATCACTCCTGGCGTCTGGCTCCGGACAGGAGGAAACCAGGCTGCCGAGACGGGCGAGCCCATCACCACTGAGCAGCTGCCAATGGAATTTGCAAACACATGCAATTCATTGCTGTTATTTTTCTCCTCATACACACAGTGTTGATAGTGGAAACAAAAATTGGCTTTCCTGGCCATTAGCAGACCTCATCATTTTGGTTCCTAATTGTCTTTTTGTCTTGTCTTCTGTTTAGTATCTATGACCTCACATTTAAGCCTGATGGAACTCAACTGATTGTGGCTGCAGGAAGCAGATTACTGGTAGGATTTTGTCTGAATTTCCTTTTTAAGTGCTCTTTTTTTTCCTCCTCCCACTTGTAAGTACTCTGAAATTTGACCCTTTTTCTTGAGATAAAAAAGGCAAAGGAGGAAAAACCAGTCATTACTTTTTAATGGGGAAGGAAATGGGCTATTTAAAACTGGTAAGTAAACTGTCTGTCAGCTAGGAGCTTGTGAACAATGCCGCCTTTAGAGTCATTCATCTTTCTCTTTTTGCTTGAGACACCACGAAGTAGTTGAAGACAATGAATCAAAATGCCCTTGAAAGTGGGCGGGTGTCAGTATTTTGTACTGAAATATCTAAGCAACAAGAGTGACGGGGCCTCTTCCATGAGAAGCCAGGTACCCTGACCTGGACTTTTAGGCCCTGGCCCACCTAAGCATTCCCATATGCATGCTGTGCTGGCTTTTTGTATTTTCAAAGGTTATAAACTCCCCCTGGAGCCCATCCCAGTGGACAAAAGTAACTCCTGAGAGAACTCTGTTTGACCTAAAAACCTGTGTGATCTCCCTTCCTCCCACCCATGTGTTAAGTCCACTTCCTCTTCACTGTTGTCTCCAGATATGCAGACTGACTGATGTCTGTTCTCTGTATGGTCACTGCAGCCTTAAACCGTGGTTGAATTGTTCTGCAGACTTGTTCTCTCCAGGGTAAACAGTCCAGTCCTTTCAGCTTTCCTCATAGATTTCCTTCTGACTGTGTAGGAGTTTTACCCTGATTCCTCAGATGGTGTGTTTTGTACATTTTCACTTATTTATCCATGTTACAGAACCATAAAATATCCTAAATCCGTATTACAGCTGGGTTTTATAACACTTCTTCCTACTTGCAAACCTAGCAGACGGTCTGTGACTTTTTCAGTCTCGGTAGCTGATAGGAAACCTCTCGGTGTTGCAGTGGTCAGGAGTGATGCTGGCCCTGCTGTTGAACCGTGTTGGAAGCTGGTCCTTTGTGCATGCTGGTTTTATTTAGGTGGGCCTGGCTTGATTGGTCCTGTTCCAAGCCCGTGGCAGAATGAGGGAAGGTTGTAGGGATTATCCGTGGCTTTTGTTTCTCAAAGATGGATGTTATGTACTTGCTCTCAGAGGGTTTAGAATCAGGACTTCCATTTCCTGCTTACCTAGTGTTAAGTCATGTTCCTTCTGGTTTTGCAGTAGTCTTTCTGGAATACAAATTTAGAACATTGACAACTGTTTTGTTATAAAAATGAAAATAATGGTAACAGTCCTACAGGAATTCTGAATAATTGATGTCACATAGATAATCTACACATATCTCTCCTCTTCCCTCCATTCTCTCTCTTTCTCTCTGTCTCTGTCTCTGTGTCTCACTGCCTCTGTCTCTTTGTCTGTCTGTCTCTCTGTCTCTCATGTTTCTAAGGCTTGATCTCAGGGTCTTGAGCTTGCTAGGCAGTGCTCTGCCTGTGAACTACACCTCCAGGCCTTTTTTTTTTTTTAGCTGGATAGGTTCTTGCTTCCTGTCCAGGCACATGCCTGGATCGTGATCTGCTATTTTAGGTTTCTGGTTGTGGCTGGGCTGACTGGCTCTTACCACCACATCCAGCTTCTTCCAGGAGATGTGGAGACTGGCAGACTTTCTGCCTTGGCTTGCCTGGAACTGTGATCTTCTCAATCTCAGCCTCCATGGAGTTAGAATTACAGGTGTGAGCCACCAGCAATTAGCTCACTTTTGTCTCTTTTTGACAGGTTTATGACGCCTCTGATGGCACCTTGCTTCAGCCCCTCCGGGGACACAAAGACACCGTATACTGTGTGGAATATGCAAAGGATGGTAAGAGGTTGCTCTGGATTCTGTCTCTGTCATGGCCTCATTGCTACTCATTTTTGTGCGTAGACACTCTGTAACTCAGAAGATAGGCAGTTTCTGCATTGTAAATTCTGACATTCAAGTCAAGGAGGATTTATTGCAGGTCATGCATGTGGCAGGTACTGTCCAAGGTGCTGGAGATGCTCCAGAGAACCAGGGACCAAGGTCCTGTGGGGAAATGAGAGGCAGACACACGTGAAGTGAGAACCAAGCGGTAGTGATGGACGGGCAGTGCTGTGGAAGAGGACAGGCAGGCAGGATATGAGGGGTGGGGAGCCTGCAGGGGTTGGATGGGCTCGTTCAGATGGGACTGGTGAGTACAGACCACGAGGCCCCAGAGTGAGATCTGGGGCGAGGGGGCGCTGCTGCAGAGCCGGCAGTGGCTGGGAGTGTGCCAGGCCTCCTGGGAGTTGAGGCACAGAGGCTCGGGGAGCAGGGAAGTGAGGGGAGACAGGTGCCAGGCCACGTTGGCCATTATGAGAACTGCAGCTTCGGTTCTCATAAGGTGATGAGCCGTGGACGGGCTCTCAGCGGAGGAGGGATGTGATCATGCTCACATTTTACCTTTGTACTGGGAACAGCCTGCGGAGATGAGGTTGAGGCAGGGAGATGAGCCAGAGCGTCTTCCAGGGAGCACTGAGTGCGGGGCTGAGGATGTGAGAAGGGATCTGGATTCTGCATGGAGGGGCGGAGTCAATAGGATTTCATGAGAGGCTGAATTTGAGGTGTGGAGAAAGAGGAGGCCAGGTGACTCCCAGCTTTTGACCTGAGCAACGGAATGGGAGGAGCTGCAGGAGGAGGGGCTCACAGAGGAAGGCCTGGAGTTCGGTTGTGGACATGTGAATTGGAGGAAAGGTGGCGGCGGTGTGTGTGGAGGGGCCATGGCTGCCTGCAGGCAGTGAGTGGCACCTGATGCAGAGCGCGGGGACCCTCCCCCGTGGGGAGGGCCTGCGGGTGGGGACTTGCAGTAGGAATCACGCCTCGAGCCAGCTGAGAGTGAGATGGGGAAGGAGGTGAGGTGAGGAGCCAGGGCAGCCTGGAGAGAGGAGAGAGGGGAGCTGGGAGGCCCGCTAAGGAAGGTGGGAAGAGCACACTTGCAGCGGGGAATGGCAAACTGAAGATGTGCTTGTGTCCTCTTCTCCTGCTGCTCAGAGCTGCACAGGACCAGCAGCTTCTGGAAGAAGTGGATATAGTCAGAGCGGTGGTTTTACAGACACGGTGAAGGCCAGAGGGCAGGGGAGCCCAGGCTGTGTGCAAAGGAGCCATTAGATACATCAGCCTGGAGATGCTGTCTGAGCGGTGAGGGAGGTGGGGCTGTGTGCAGGGGTAGAGAGGTGGCAAGGTCATGGGGACAGGCAGGGGAGAGGTTTGGGGTCATAGGTCAGGCAGGGGAGAGGCATTACCGACCGGCAAGGGGAGGGGGGAGGATGGATTACTGTAGCTGGGATTAGTATACCAGCTGGGTTGGGAAGAAGGGAGGAGGCAGTTAGAGGATGGATGCGTGGAAGGAATTGAGATCAGGAGTTAAAAATAAATTTATGCTACCCCACAGCGCAAGAAGCTCCCAGTCCCAACCCACCCAGCACAAAAGCTGTGCGTTCCACTGGTGATGGTCGCTGAGCCTCAGTTTCCTATGTCGAGCCGACATGAGGCTAGAAACAGCATTCACTGACCATGGCCCAGAGCACAGACTGGAATGTTAGCATTGGAAGGAGACTGACAGAGTCTAACTCCGACTTCCCACTTCCCTTGAGATCCATGCAGGACTCAAGAAGAAAAGTGCCATGCTAGGGTCATGCAGCAAATTCACTCAAAGACAATACACATTTCTTTCTTCCCTATTCTTTTAATTGCTGTTCTTTATTTTGTGAGACTTTTTTCCCTGCAGTACTGGGTTTGAATTCAGGGTTTCATGCTCGCTGGTCAGGAGCTCAGTCACTGAGCCACGTTTTTAGCTAGATGTGTGTGTGTGTGTGCGCACGTGTGTGTGTGTGTGTGTGTGTGTGTGTGTGTGTGTGTATGCATGCATGCGTGCACACGTGCACTTGAACTCAGGGCCTTTGCATTCTTGCTTGTCCTTTTCACTCAAGGCTGGCGCTATACCACTTGAGCCATACCTCCTCCCTCTGGAGACAGCACAATTTTCTTGCTCCCTGGCCAGGCATGCTCTGCCACCGCAGCCATGCTTTTTGTGTGTGCCCTTTACCCTGAAGCACCGTTATGGCACTGGCTCAGGTCAGCGTGACTTGGCATTCCCCAGCACTCTGCAGGCACACATTATCTCATTTATCTTCCAGCGAGACTCTGACCAGTCAGCAACCCAGATGAGAGAAAAGCCTGGAGCAATGTGAGGCACAGCAACAGAGCTGGGCCTGCAGGTCCCATGACCACAGAACCCTAGATCGTTCTAGTATATCATTCTATTCTGCCTTGCAGTGCGGCTTACCTAAGGAGTAAGAGGACTTTTCATTCCTTGGAACTAGTCTTGCCTCGTGTAGATCTGAATATTGAGATGCACTGAATTACTCTTAGTCGGCTCCTTTCTGATTTCGCCTGTCAGTGTAATTAGTAGTTAATGATTTTTTTTTCCTGTAAGTTTAATTAGTAATTAACGAGCAACCATGGTAGATAAGTGCCTGAGATGTCGTTTCTTTGTTCAAGAAAAACAATATGAAGCAACAGTGGTAATAGTAGTAATTTTTTGAGCATAATTTTATCCCAGGCAGTGTTCTTAGCACTGTGTGTGTGTGTGTGTGTGTGTGTGTGTGTGTGTGTGTGTGTGTGTGTGTGTGTGTGTGTGTACACTCAAGCACACACACTCGCTTAGTCTTCCCATGAACTATGAGGTAAAAACATGTTTTTTTTCAATCTATTCATGTTTATTGAGCACCAACTATGCATAGGAATTTGTTTCCAACATAACTATACACCGTGTATAGCCTCTAACTATAAACAGCTATAAAATTATTATATAGTAGTGAGTTGTTCAGTTGTGATTTTTTTCCCCTGAGACAAGGTCTCACCCTAGCCAGACTGGCCTTGAACTTGAATCCTGGGCCTGGGCCTCCTGAGTGCTGGGATTGTGTCTCTGTTTTTCAGATGAGGAAATAAGGGCAGGAAGAAGGGGGCAGCAGCTCCCTGTTGATTTGGTATTTGCAGTGCTGCCTGGTGCCTGGCCTGAGCTCGCCTGCTGTAGTGGCGAGCTGTAGAGTCTTAATTGATCGCCCCAGAGAGGAAAGTGTCACCCGGCCCCTCCCCCCGGCCGTCACTTGCCCAAGTTCACCTTCCACAGGCCCAGAAGGGTGAAGTCTGCACCCGGCATTGGTGGTCCTAATCCCTCCCCCCTCCCCCCATGTGCTTGTAGGCAGTCCCTTCTGACCTGTCGCGCTCTGCTTCCAGCCTTTCTCTCCTTCAAAGCCCTGCTGTTGCTTGCGGGTAAGGGCAAGATTCTACTGTGGTCCTAAAGACCCAAGAGGTCCTTCCACTGCCCCTTACCACCTGCCCTCTGTGTCCAGGCTGCTTCTCAGCCCTCCTGGCCCTTCCCTGCCCAAGGGCCTTTGCATATCTGTTTTGTTCATGTGAATGTGTCTTTCTCATTTCTTTGCACTTGGCTGAGCTCTGCTCATACTTCAAGCTTCCAGGGAGATAATGGCCTACAGTACAAAAGTCCATTCGGACAAGAGGAGTGATTTCCGATGCCTTCTGTCCAGCGTGGTGAGCACAGGCAATACAAATGTATATTTCAGAGTTGCTGAAAGAGCAGACTGTAACTGTTCTCACTACAAAAATAAATAACTAGGGGCTGGGAAGGTGGCTCAGTGGTAGAGCACTTGCCTTGCATGCTAGAGGGCCTGGGTTCGATTCCTCAGCACCACATAAGAAAAAAGCTGGAAGTGGCGCTGTGGCTCAAGTGGTAAGTGCTAGCCTTGAGCTGAAGAGCTGAGGGACAGCGCCCAGGCCCAGAGTTCAGACCCCACGACCAGACCCCCCCCCCAAAAAAAAAACTATCTGGTTGGGCACCGGTGGCTTATGCCTGTCATCCTAGCTACTCAGGAGGCTGAGATCTGAGGATCAAGGTTCAAAGCCAGCCCGGGCAGGAAAGTCTGTGAGACTCTTATCTTCAATAAACCACTAGAAAACTGGAAGTGGCACTATGGCTCAAGTGGTAGAGCGCTTGCCTTGAGCTGAAGAGCTGAGGGACAGTGCCCAAGCCCAGAGTTCAAGCCCTATGACTGACCAAAGACACCAAAACCTATCTGAAGCGATGGGTACAAGAGGTTAGTTAGCTTGATTTAATCATTTGTCAGTGTATATGTACAGCAAAGCCTCACATTGTATTTCATAAAACCATACAACAATTATTTGTCAAGTAAAAACAGAAATCAGATTTCCCAGTTAATTCAGTTTTTCTCATCACATTGTGTGTGTGTGTGTGTGTGTGTGTGTGTGTGTGTGTGTGTGTGTGTGTGTGTGTGTGTGTGTGTGCTGTGTTAATTTAGTGTTTACTACTTCTACTGGAGGGTGTGAAGGTTTGGATGATCTACTTTAATCACTACTCAGCCCTTATCCTTGAGCACGATGCATGCATGAAGCAGTCTTCAGTACGTCTGTGTGTACTCAGTGCCAGAAGAGCAGGCTTGGAGCTCAGACCTCCTGACTCCAGGCTTCCTGTGGTAGTACTGATGAGCAGTTACAGAGGGGTGGGGTGCTCAGTGGTGCAGCAGGAGCAAAGCTGTGGGTTCCATCCCTGTAACACACACACACACACACACACACACACACACACACACACACACGCATGCACGCACGCACTCATAGAGAAGGTGACACTTAACTAGCTTCCCTAAGAATGTGGTGGCACATGCCTGTAGTTCCTGCACTCAGAAGACTGAGGCAGCAGGATGCTACTGAGGCAGGAGGGTCACAAGTTCGAGGCCAGGCCTGGCTACATAGTAAAACCATGATAAAACAATAGCAGCATCACTAACAACAAAAACATAGTTTTCTAAGAAATACTATGGGAAATGCTGGTACAAAATATTGGTGACCAGGGCTGGGAAAGTGGCTCAGTGGTAGAGTGCTTGCCTTGCACGCATGAGGCCCTGGGTTCGATTCCTCAGGACCACATAAGCAGAAAAAGCTGGAAGTGGCGCTGTGGCTAAAGTGGTAGGGTGCTAGCTTTGAACTGAAGAGCTGAGGGACAGTACCCAGGTCCAGAGTTTAAGCCCGATGACCAAAAAAATAAAATAAAATAAAATAAAATAATATATATGTGATAATTTTCTTCTTAACACAGGCAAACGCTTTGCTTCTGGGTCAGCTGACAAAAGTGTTATTATCTGGACATCAAAACTGGAAGGCATTCTGAAGTACACGTAAGTGACTGCCTGGGTGCAGTTTACTACTTGTTTGTTTGTTTTTTGAGACAGAATCTAACTATGTATCCCAGGCTTGCCTGGAGCTTGAGATCCTCCTGTCTCAGCCTTTTAAGAATTGAGATTGCAGGCATGCACCACAATTGTACCCAATGCTCCTTAGAAAAGATGTGAGGGCTGGGCGCCTGTAATCCTAGCTACTCAGGAGGCTGAGATCTGAGAATTGCAGTTCAAAGCCAGCCTGGGAAGAGAAGTCCATGAGACTTTGTATCTCCAATAAACCACCAGAACTGGAAGTGGCGCTGTGGCCCAAGTGGTAGTAGGGCACTTGCCTTGAGCTGAAGAGCTGAGGGACTGCGCCCAGGACCAGAGTTCAAGCCCTACGACCGACCAAAAAAAAAAAAAAAGATGTAAGGAAGTAATGTTTTTCTCCAAAATGAACTTCCTATGGGAAGGGGGAGGGCTGCTTCTGCTAAGCACTTGCTGGCTTGGCTAGCCCTGGGCTGGGTGTTTTCATGGAATGCATTTCAGTTCCTCTGCCACCACACATTCCACCTCCTCCCCAACCCGTCTTCCTCCAGTGTCTCTGTGTCAGGGCGTAACCTTGCACCCAGCTGGTGTCAAAGTGAGGAACTGGGCCAGGCCTCCTCTCCCCGTGGGCTCGCTGGCATTCTCCATTGCTGCTGCACCAGTCCGCCTCTCTCAGCTCAGGTGTCTCTGTCCCCCCCAGACCGGTGCTTCTCCACGGTGGCATCTTTTATGGTTGAATGTCACCTATATGTTGGGGATTGATCAATAAAGCTCCCCGAAAGCTGCTGAAGGGCAGGTGCTATTTTGGTAATTCTTGTGTTACTAGCACCTAGCACCATGCCTGGTCCACAGTAAGAATTCAACAGGCCATTTCATTTGAACCAACCAACCAAACAAACCAGAAAACCCCACACAAAATGTAAAATGTACCACCCTACCCATATTTTAGGTTCAATAGAGTAAGTACATTCGCATTGTTCTGCAACCTAAATTTTGGAAATGAAAATCCCCAGACTTGTTTGTATACGTATATATTTGAACTCAAGGGCCTCTCCCCTTGCTTGGTAGGTTCTCTGCTGCTCAAGCTATACATCCAGCCCTTTGGACTCTGGTTATTTTTTAGATAGAGTCTCCTACTGCCCGACTGGCCTGGACTGTGATATTCCAATTTTACACCCGCGCTATAGCTGGGATGGTAGGTGTGTGCCACTGAGCCTAGCTATTGGTTGAGAAGGAATCTTGAACTTTTGCCTGGGCTGACCTCTAAGTGTGATCCAACGCAACTTCACGACAAAGTAGGTAGGATGACAGCCCTAAGCCACCTGGCCTAGCAGAACTCTTTTTTGTGGGACTTGAACTCTGGGCCTGGGCACTGACCCTCAGCTCTTCAGCCCAAGGCGGGTGCCCTACCACTTGAGCCACAGCACCACTTATGGTTTTCTGGTGGTGTATTGGAGATAAGAGTCTCACAGATTCCTGGGCTGGCTTTGAACCGAGATCCTCAGATCTCAACTTCCTGAGTAGCTAGGCTTACAGGCATGAGCCACTGGCGCCTGGCTATGAACTCTTTTCTTGTAGAACTTTAACTCTACACCTAATAATCCCCTCCTGCCTCTCCCTCAGTCTTCGCTACCCACCATTCTGCCTTCTTTCCCTATGAACTTGATATCCTAGCCACCTCGTGTAAGTGGAAGCACAGTGTTTATCCTCCTGAGACTGCGTCATTTCACCCAGCATGGTTCATCCACGTTGTGTTGTATTGTGCTTCCTCGTGATTCCATTGTATCACATGCCATTTTGCTTGACTGTCATCATTTGATGGACAGGTGGGTTAATTCCACCACTTGGCCGTGGGGGCTGATACTGCTCTGAGCATGGGTGTGCAAATCAATAAGCAATTATTTATGCCAGCCTGAGGACTCAAACTCAAGGCATGGGTTCTGTCCCTGAACTTTTTTTTTTTTTGACTCAAGACTGGTGTTCTATCACTTGAGCTCCACTTCAGCTTTTCTGGTTAGTTGGAGATAAGAGTTTCACAGACTTTCCTGTGAGGCTAGCTTCAAACTGCAATGCTCAGATCTCAGCCTCTAGCAGCTAAGATTATAGGCATGAGCCACTGGTACCCAGCTCAAGAAGCCATTTTGAAATGAGTGAGGGCAGGAGGGAGGAAGTACAGTGTTACACAAAAGTACAGGAGGAATTAGGCTGGCATGCGATGATGGCGTAGGACCCCTTAGCTTTGATTGCCGTCTTAGGATTCGCCTTTCCAGATCTTGGCCTCCCCGTGCTCGCTGGCCTCCATCCTGCATTACTAGGCTACCATGAAACAGCAGCAGCCACAACCCAAGCACTTACTCTGCAGCTGGCACAGGCCGGGTCCTTTCTGTCTTTAGCATATCAGCACTCAAATCGGCGGTGCAGCGTGGCGACCACAGAGGGACAGCGCTGCTTTCTGTTGGTCACTGGCAGAGGGCTGTGCAGTGAGTTAGATCTCCAGCAGAAGCCACAGAGACGGAGACGTCAGTGGTCTGCATCCTAATGACCATGCTGCTTACCTTGCAGGCACAACGAGTCTATCCAGTGTGTCTCCTACAACCCTGTCACTCACCAGCTGGCATCTTGTTCCTCCAGTGACTTTGGTATGTTCTCATTCCCAAACGTCCTATCCTCAGTAACCAAAACACTGGGCCCCACGTGCGGAAACCCCTTCGAGACTCAGTGTCTTGTGCTGAGAGTTCGTTCCCCCTCACCCATGTCTGAGGGGCGGCCTTAGTTTCTCCTTACTTGGTGGAGAGCCCATGCTCTGCATTATGCTGCCCTTGAACTTGGCAAGACACGAGCTGACAGGAGGGCCAGGTGGAAATGGTGAGCCGGTAGGAGGGCATGGGTGTGCCACGGGCACACCCCTGCCCACCCAGCAAGGGACAGGTCAGCGTGCCCACGTTGTATTCACTGCCATTCACCGTTTCAGCTCTGCTTCGGGTGCAGTGTCGCAATGGCTGTCCCGGTGGCGGTAGCTGTGTTCCCCAAGGGCTGCCGGCCTCAGCCACGCCTGGCATCACACGGGCTACTGTGGCACCACTCAGAGGTGGTGACAGGGACGTGTGTACGGAGGGAGGGAGGCAGGCTTGTAGACGCTCTCCATTAAAGGGTGATTCTGCCCCGCACTGGTGACTCACGCCTGTGGCCCTAGCTACTCAGGAAGCTCAGATCTGAGAATCGAGATTCAAAGCCAGCGCAGGCAGAAAAGTCTGCAAGATTCTATCTGTGATTAACCAGCAAAACACTGGACTGGAGGCATAGTTCAAGTGGTAGACAGCCAGCCATGAGCGGAAAAATGGAACTAGAGCTCATCACCCCGAGTTAAGCCCCAGGAGCAGCATTAAACAATAACAACAACAAAAAGTTGACTCTGGGCCAGATGTAGTAGCTCATGCCTGTAATCCCAGCTACTCAGCCTGGGCAAATTAGTGAAGACCCCCCGCCCCCAGTCGAAAAGCCAGGTGTCCTACTGTGCGCCTACTACCTATGAGAAAAGCGTAAAAAGGAAGCTGGAAGTCTAGGCTGGTCTGGGTATAAATGCAAGCTCCTGTTAGTAAAACAAATCAGAAAAGGCGGGGGGGTTGGGGGAAGGGGGAAGGGTGGCTTATCTGGTATAATGCCTGCCTCACAAACTCAATAAATTCAAATCCCAGCAGCACAAACCAAAACAAAAAGTCAATTCTGGTTTCTAGCTCTGTTGTTGTGTCTCCTTCGCTGAGACAGTGGGACCAAGAGACTGGGCATGGGTGCGGGGTGAGTATTTCAGCTTCCTCACTGTAGAGTATAGGCTTCCTAAAGGAAGAATTTAAGCAAGAACACATTGTGCCATTAAATTAGGCAGAGCCTGTCACTTATGTAAGACGTTAAGCGGTTTTCTCCCTGTGAAGCCCTCGTTTATGAGTGTACTTGGGGGAGATGCACGTCTCCCGCCTCCAGCTAGAGGTGTTGGGGGCAGGTAGAATATGTGAAAACATTGGGGCCAGGGCTTCCGGCAGTGTGCTAGGCACTGTGTAAGGGTTTGAAAACGAATTCCTAGTTGATCTCTGTGCCAGCTCCTGAGGTGTTCTGCTCATTCCCACCCTACTGACAAGGGGACTCAAGAATCACTAAAACTCTCTCAGCTGACAAGCAAGGACACCCGGCTTAGACCCAGGATAGGCGATTGCATCCAGCCCCGCTCTGGGAAGCATGGCTTGGGGACGCAGATAGGGAGGCTGCCTTGCAGCTGGAGCTCAGGGCAGGCGTCGCAGAGCACAGAGGACGTGCGTGTGGTTGGAAGTGTGAGGAGATGAGAGCCGAGGGAGCATACCGGCCTGCCTCGCACCTGGCTGTAGAACTCTGTTTGTGCACCAGACTTCCCTGCTTGAGCGCGCTCCGCAGCCCAGGCAGAGAGGAGAGTTTGTTTGTGGCGTCTGGTCATGCACCTGCGGCTGGGCCCACTGTGCCACAGTGGGGAGTGGCTGGCGCGAGCCTCCACAGACTGGGCACGTGCTGTAGCAGAGGCCCGGCGTGACTTTAAACGCGCGATGGACTCTTGGTTGCTGTGCCCTCCTCAGGAGGAGTCCAGGTGGATATTTCTTTGAGACCTAAATCCCAAAGCTGGCTAGAACGTCATCGGTCTTTCTTCTTTCTCTGTGGAAATAATTATAGGTTCCCAGTAAGCTGCAGCCTCGTGTGCCCTTTATCCACTTCCTCCAGGAGACGCTGCTTATATAACTGTCGTGCGGTACCTAAACCAGGACGCTGGCTGGCACTGTGTGTGCGTGCAGTTCTGTCCCTTGTGTCACACGTGGCGTGCCTCTGCTGCCGTACAGAACTATCCTGTCACCTCACAGACGCCTCTCACCATCACACTCCCCCTCCCGAGCCCCCGTTACTCCAGCCCTGGTGCCCAGGAACCTGTCCTCTGCTGCCATCGTGGCATCTGGAATGTTCTATGAATGGAGTCGCAGAGCATGCGGCCTTTGGAGATGGGCTTTTTTTTTCACTCAGCATAAAACTCTGGAGCCCCCCCTCCCCCAGGCTGTTGTATGTGTCAATGCTCCATTCTTCTCATTGTTGAGTAGTATTCCGACTGTCAATCTTTTACCCTGTATTGAAGGGCTGTGGTCTCCGGAACAGAAGTCTGTCTCCAAGCACAAAGCCAACAGCAAGATCACCTGCTGCAGGTAAGTTACGGGCCGCTGCGAGGTCAGGCTTTGGTTCCTTCCTCTTCTGAACAGGCCCATCACCGCGCACTCATTCCACGTAGCAGAGGCAGAGGGGGTCTGCACCGCGTGCTCGTTCCACACAGCAGAGGGGGCTGCTGCTCCTTTTTTCTTTTTGTCTGTCTGGTGGGAAAGAAAGAGCCAGGCCTTTGATCAATGAGTCAGAGACTCCAAGTTGCCTTCCCTCAGGTAGCTGGCCACAGACTCCTCACCATGCAGCTGTACTGAGCAGAGGTTCTGGAAACATGAGGCTGGCCTTGTCCTTTGCACCTTGCTGCTGATGCTAGAAAGAGGCGGGCTTGCGGCGTGGCTGTCTGAGCAGCAGGGGCGATGGCGCCACAGCCCTCACCACGCTGTGGCACACGTGGTGCTCCAAACCAGAGTGTTGGTCTCACTGGCTTTTCCTTCCATGTCTCCCTCCTCCCCACCTATGTTGGGCGTGTGTCCAGCTGGACAAATGATGGCCAGTACCTGGCTCTGGGGCTGTTCAACGGCGTCATCAGCATACGGAACAAAAACGGTGAGGAGAAAGTGAAGATCGAGCGGCCGGGGGGCGTCTACTCCCCCGTATGGTCCATCTGCTGGAGCCCGTCCAGGTACGGGGTCGGCGCACGCTCTCGGCAGGCCGCGTTCTTTCTTCCTAAACTCTTCCTGGGGGTTCGGTAGTTTGAAAGTCTTCTCCCTCCACTTGACCAGTCTCTTTGGAATCTGTTGCATTGAAATCGTTTTTTAAAGAGCTATCTTGAGTTTTTGGCACAGATCCCAGAGATTTAGCTAAGCAGATGAGCTATGTAGGCCAGACAAGAGGATGTGTGAGTGTTGTGCGTGTGAATGCATACATGAGTGGTGTGTGTGTGTGTGTGTGTGTGTGTGTGTGTGTGTGTGTGTGTGTGCGTACTCGCATGTGTATATAACGTAGGACCATTTTTTTTTTTATTGTTGCTGAGATTTTTTTTCAGTTGTTCCCTGCAAATTTGGGCAAAGGGTGTGCTCACCTGTTAATAAATTGCTCCTCAGTGAGCCGTCATTGTTGCCCGTGCCCAAAAAAGTAAAAATTAAGTTTACAAGGATCTCCAAAGCCCAGCATGGCAGCTCAAACCTCATTCACTCTTGCCGTCTACGCCCATGTGACTCTGAGGGTGAATTAATACCTTACAGGCTCTTTGTGTAATCCCATAATATTATTAAACCTTTTCTATCCCCCACAGAGTCCTCTGAAGGTAAATGAAAGGACTTGTTTACCAACCCAGTGTCATTTTACAGGTGGGCGCCCACTTGATTTAGGAGGCCATTTAATTCCGCTGCCTTTCCCACACCAGGTCATTATGCTTCTTCCTGGCTAATTCTGTCAGCCCAGGTTGGATCATGAGTACCTAATGCTGCCGGAGGCTATTAGCCTACCCCAGAGTTCCTGCTGTTTGATTTTGTGGCCACAGATGACTGTGTGGCTTCGGGCCACCATCTTTAATTCATGAGAAGCAGGATGCCCAGTGTACCTGGTGGCTGTCCTTTTCCGGGCAGGGTTCAGGGGCTCCTTGACAGGGTTTGAAATGATAGTGCTAGTGAGGTTGTAGGCAATGTGATTGTGAACCACCACTTACTATCTGCAGCCGATGGGAGAATTTCTGGATGAGCAGAGAGACGGAGGATGCTGAGGATGTCATTGTCAACAGCTATTTTCAGGAAATCCCTTCCACTCTGAAGTCAGCAGAGTACAGTAGTCAGGGTAGTGAGGCAGAGGAGGAAGAGCCGGAGGAAGAAGACGACAGTCCCAGGGACGACAACTCGTGAGTGTGTCCCAAGGAGCAAGGAATTCCTTGGAAGGGCCCCGGCCTGTGCAGCCCGCCGGGGCCGGCAGAGCAGGGCCCCAGCACACATACACACCGAGGGGGCACCCCAGGACCTGGAAATGTTACAAAGGACAGAGAAGAAGGCCCAGCTGCTCTGTGAAACCCCATCCCTAGAGCCCCCCATGGGCATCTGTGTTCTCCTCGAGCTCAGCGCACATCTACAGTCATCTAAACCATAACAGCCAGCAAGCTCCTCCCAGTAACATTAGAAATTCTTCCAAAGACATAACTTCTTGCATCTGTCTTGTAGCACTACCTGGATGTCCGTCCTTAACACTGCCCAAGTCCCTGGCCCGTTCCTTCCCCCTCCCTCGGCATTCTTCGCTAAGGCAGGGACACATGGCAGGGGGGAAGCCCCTGCCTTGCCCCTGTCTTCAGCACACTGTCCATTAGGATGGCCTGGCGGGCTGGTGGGACAGCTGACCACGTACTGCACCCATGGGGCCTGAGGCTCGGATGCCTCCAAGAACCCCAGTGTCACGGGGAGGGACATGGGCGCAAAGGGAGGAGGAAGGGTGGGCTTCAGCCAGAGCATCACCCTTCATTGTTCTACATGTGTGTTTGGCTAAAGAGCCTCATTGCAGGGGACGGAGGGGGCTGAGCGCCACCAGCCCGCGCCGGCTGCGCCTCCCCAAGAATGTTCACTGAGCGCTAGGCTTTCTCTTTTTTCTTTTCTTTTCTCTTCTTTTATTTTCTGCCAGTCTTGGGGCTTGAACTCAGGGCCTGGATTCAATCCCTGAGCTTTTTTTTGTTGAAGGCTGCATTCTACCACTTCAGCCACAGCTTCACCTTTGGCTTTTGGCTGGTTCACTGGAGATCAGAGTCTCACAGACCTTCCTGCCCAGGCTAGCTTTGAACTATGATCCTCATCTGTCTCCTGAGAAGCTGGGATCAGAGGCCTGAGCCACTGACACCCGATGAGGGCTGGGCTTTTGCAGTGTGTTTGAACTTCACTACTACGTTCACCTCCTGGCCCCTTCCGCTCACCTCCCTCTCAACCCTTCTTTTTCCCCTTGGTTCTGAATTGGGGCCTGTGACACTTTCCTCCCGTCACTCCCAGCCGGGTTTCTGAACCAAACAGCACCAGTCATGCCTGGCAGGCCCTGGGCCCTGCAAAGCTAGAATCACTCAGGACCAGGCAATCTTGGGTGAACTGAGGCCCACAGCTTTGCCAAAGGCTGTCTCTGGGTCCTGGTCCTGTCGCCCTGTCAATGGGATGCGGTCAGACCATTTTCCCCATGCAGCAGTCCCCAGCTGGAAGACATCTGACCTTAGTGCTCATTCTCGCTCTCCATGGATGACCATTTTCCCTCTATTTAATAAACAGATTGGTGCTGGGCATCGTGGCCCCTCCTATTAATCTCAGCACTTGGAATACTGAGATAGGAGGGTCGTGAGTTCTGGGCCACCTTGGGACACATAGACTATCTCAATGCCCCCCCTCCCCTAAGAACCCCCAAATCAAAAAACAACAACAGGAAAAACAAGAACAAAACCCAGATAGTTCACACCTTCTCATCATGAGCGGAGCCCCTCCCACGTCCCCACGCTTCACAGCACGGGAGACGCACTCTCCATCTGCCCTCGGCCCTCCTCAACCCCGGGGAAGCGGAGGTGAGGGCTCCCCGGGCTGCAGCGTGTGTCCTGCAGCTCAGGACGGCAGTGGGTGCAGCGGCTGACGGACGGGTTGCCCTCGCCTGTACATTTGGCTCCCCGACAGCCTGGCCAGGGCTTTCTTTTCCTGTTTGTTCAACTGTTAGTGTTGCACTCCTCAGCAGGCCGTGGCCCCCGTAACCTCTTTTGTCTTCTCTTGATTAGAGAGGAACACAATGACATCCTGGCTGTGGCTGACTGGGGACAGAAACTTTCCTTCTACCAGCTGAGTGGGAAACAGGTATGTACCGCTGTTGAAACCCAGGAAGAGCTGGGCGCCAGTGGTTCACGCCTGTAATTCCAGCTCCTCAGAAGGCTGAGATCTGAGGATCGCAGTTTGAAGCCAGCCTGCACAGGAAAGTCCGTCAGACTCTTGTCTCCAATGAACCAGCAAACGCCACTTGAGCTGTTCTCAAGTGATAGAGTGCTAGCCTTGAGAAGAAAAAACAAAACTCAGGACGGCACTCAGTTCCTGAGTTCAAGCCCCGTGACCAACACGCACACACACAAAAATTAAACCCAGGTACACTTGTGCCCTTTGCCCCTTGCAGCGCCAGTGTTAGCTTTTGCTTACAGTGTGCAGTGCTGTCCTGTGCAGTCACAGCTCCTGTCCTCCCTGCGCTGTCCTTCATCCCTCTAACATGTGAGCACCACCTTGGTCCACACAGCCCTGCTGTGTGAGGCATATGACGTCGGTAGCTGCACCATTGCTTCTTTAGTATTTGAGTGAAAAAAAGACCATATAGTTGATAATGAAGAGCTACTCAGTTTTCCACGGCTGATTTCCCAGCATCCTTACTTAGTTTTTTGTCAATACCAGGATTTGAACCCTATACATTCTTGCTAGGCAGGCACTTTAGTGTTGAGACACACCTCCGCCCTTTTTTGTGCTGGTTATTTCTTTTTGGTTGTGCCGAGGTTTGTACTCAGGTCTTGTGCTTGCTAGGCAGGTGCTCTTACCACTGAGTTGTGCCTCCAGCACTTTTTTTGCTAGCTTTTTCTTTTTTTTGTCGGTTGTGGGGCCTGAACTCTCCGCCTGGGCTCTTCAGCTCAAGACGAGCGCTCTACCACTTGAGCCACAGCGCCACTTCTGGCTTTTTCTGCTTATGTAATGCTGCGGAATTGAACCCACGGCCTCATGCATGCAAGGCAAGCACTCCATCACTGAGCCACTTTCCCAGCCCCGTGCTCGCTATTTTGAAGTAGGGTCTTCCTGTCTGGGCACAGTCAGCCTGCTATAGTTAGGACAGTGGCACATGCCACCATGTCCAGGTCTTGGTTGAAAAGGGATCTTGAGAACCTTTCTGCCTGAGCTAGCTTCCAACCCCAGTTCTCCCAGCCTGAGCCTCCCGAGTAGGTAGGATTACAGGCATGAGCCACTGGCACCCAGCATCATACTGGTTACTTTTGAGATAGGGTCTTGCTTCGTGCTGGACATGAGCTTGGATGGCAGTCTGTTTTAAGTTTCCTAATGTAGATAGGATGACAGGCATGCACCACCGTGCCCGGCTTCTTCCATTGAGATGGGGTCTCCTGGACTTTTCTGTCCCACCTGACGGGAACCGTGATCGTCTGATCTCAGCTTCCCACAAAGCTAGGATGACGGCATGTACCACCACACCAAGCTATTGGTTTGAGCTTTGTTAAGGACTAGGAGAACTTTTGGTTGCTAGGCAGTTGAAATTCCTAAAAAGGAAAGGAAAGCGAACATATTAAACTTATAATGGTGGTTTAAATTAGTTGAAGGGAGTTAAGCTGAAACTGGAGCTCACTTTTTAATCTGCACAGCATTGTATTTCATTAAATAGAGCCACCTTCATGTTAAAAAGGAAAATTTTTGTAAATTGTACTAAAAAAAAGTAGGGAGGGGCTGGGAAGGTGGCTCAGTGGTAGAGCGCTTGCCTTGCATGCATGAGGCCCTGGGTTCGATTCCTCAGCACCACATAAGCAAAAAAAAGCCGGAAGTGGCGCTGTGGCTCAAGTGGTAGAGCGCTAGCCTTGAGCTGAAGAGCTGAGGGACAGCGCCCAGGCCCAGAGCTCAGGCCCCACAACCAGACCGAAAAAAAAAAAAAGGGAAAAACCTTTCTAGAGTTATTTCCTTAATAAATTGAATAATGAATAAAGGAGGGTGTTTAAAACAGAATAAACTCAGCTTTGTGAAATACCTAAAAACAAAAGCAGATGAGAGAAGGAAAGAAGCTGCAGCAGCCGCTGGCAGGGACGGTGGAGGAGGAGGCCTGGAGGAGAAAGGCCGTTCCTGGCCTCCAGGTCCACCCAGGAGCGAAGGCCCACTCAGGATACTGATGGCTAGAGGGAGTCGCGCATTTGGCCATAGGGAGGGGAAAGAGTAGGTGAGGAGAGGCAGCGAGGCCGGTGTCCGTGGTGGTACATCCCAGGAGGAGCCCAGCTGGCTCTTCGCAGCCTTCTCACCATCTCCTGTTGAGTCTGTAGGGAGATCTCATCATGGGGAATGACTTATCCTTCATCAGTGATCTTTCTCTGGTGTGTGTGTTCTCTTTCCTCAGATTGGGAAGGATCGGCCACTGAACTTTGACCCCTGCTGCATCAGCTATTTCACGAAGGGAGAATACATTTTGATGGGGGGGTCAGACAAACAAGTGTCCCTTTTCACCAAGGATGGAGTACGGCTTGGGACGATCGGGGAGCAGAGCTCCTGGGTGTGGACGTGTAAAGTGAAGCCTGACTCCAACTATGTGGTGAGGAGGACCCGCTCTGTTAGAAGAGGCGTGAGCCGGCCAGTCCCGGCTCTGGCATTCGTTGCAGACGGGTGTGGAGGGCAGACCATGTCTCCTCAAAGCTGGGGGTGACCGACAGCCCTCTTCCCTGCAGGCCATAGGCTGCCAGGATGGCACCATTGTCTTGTACCAGCTGGTCTTCAGCACAGTCCACGGGCTCTACAAGGACCGTTACGCCTACAGGGACAGTATGACCGACGTCATTGTGCAGCACCTGATCACCGAGCAGAAAGGTCGGGGCGGGCCTGGGTGACAGCACTTGAGAGGGCAAGAAATGTGCCTCTGTGGGCTTATTTTTCTAGGTGGGACAGGAGTTTGAACTCAGCATCTTGTGCTTGTTTGGCTTGCTTGGCTGAGCTAGTCCTCCAGCCCCACTGTTATTTTGGGGTTAGTTTGGAGATGGAAGCTCACAGACTTCTCTGGTCTTGAACTTTGATCCTCCAGATCTCAGCCTCCTGAATAGCTAGGATAATAGGAGCTCACATGAGCCTCCCATTTTTTCAGGGCAGAAATCACATATGGCCCCAGTTGTCAAGCAGGGGTGTGTGACCATCCCTTAGGTGAGCCATCAGGCTGGACAGAGGAGTAGAGACTTAGCCCTCAGCATTGCACTTTCCACCGTCAAGGGTAGGATTTGGACCATAGAGATGTACTGGGCCAGCAAGTGCAAGGCCCTGAGTTCAATCCCCAGGTCTGCCAAAAAAAAACTGTTACGTTGTATACAACTCTGGACCCCAGTGCCCAGCGGAGTTGATTGTCTATATGAGACACTCTGTAAAGATCTTTTTTAATAAGAGCATCTCACTTTAATTGCCAGGAACATTAAGTAAATGAGGGCTTTTAATTTCTCTGCCTTCCACCTTACTTAACAACCTTTTGCTAGAGCCTGATTTTTTTTTTCTTTTCCCCTCTGACAGTTCGGATTAAATGCAAAGAGCTTGTCAAGAAAATTGCCATCTACAAAAATCGATTAGCTATCCAACTGCCAGAGAAAATCCTCATCTATGAGTTGTACTCAGATGACTCGTCAGATATGCATTACCGGGTGAAGGAGAAGATGGTCAGGAAGTTTGAGTGCAACCTCCTGGTGGTTTGTGCCGACCACATCATCCTCTGCCAGGTGGGTGGCAGCCTGAGAGGGGCTGGGCTGATCTGCTTCCTGCCTCCCCCCAAGGAACGGTCCCCACATCATGGTCTTAAAAGTCAAGAGGAAACCCATCCCTTCTCATCCAACTTGGCCCCATTGACCTACAGACTGGCGTTGCATGAATCAGACTCGGTGCATTGAAGTTGTCATAGTGGGACTAGTTGTATGTTAATGATTTAAATTTAAAGTCCCACAAATGAAGATAAATTTACTTTGATAAACATATGTATCAAAAATTTATATCAAGGAAAAAAAGTTCTCAACATAGATTTCTAGGAAACAATGGCAAGCATTTGGAAAGACTTTGAGAAAAGCCTACAAGAGGTAGATTTGGGTTCACTGAGACTTATTGGAAGAGATAAGGTAGAATGAATTCTTTGGGTGTGAAATGTGAATGTGGAGGTCTAGAGATTTCAGCACAAGTTAGAGGACAGGTGTGGTCACTGGCACGCTCTGGTGTGGTCACTCTCGTGTCACGGGTGTGGCTGACATGGTCACTGGTGTACACTTGTTGCTGCTCTGGAGTCTGCATTGAAGATGGAAAGCCTTGTGTGAGGGTTAAAGATGGGGGTGGTGGAGATAAACCAGGGCTGGCTAAGCCTCCGGACGGGGGGGGTGTGTGGCGGGGGACTGGGAGCCCAATTCTATGGAAGGTCCATGCTGAGCCCGGTTTGCTTCCTAGGAAAGGCGGCTGCAGTCTCTGACCTTCAATGGAGTGAAGGAGCGGGAGTGGCAGATGGAGTCTCTAATCCGGTACATCAAGGTGATCGGAGGCCCTCCCAGAAGGGAAGGGCTGCTAGTAGGCCTGAAGAATGGACAGGTGAGTGCTCCCTGGTGGCTCCCGTGTGCCTGCCGACTCAGGTGACCTGCCTCATGATGACTGGAAGGAAAGCTTGCTGCACCCCAGGCTGCTCTGAGTGGCCTTTTCTGAGAACAGCTGCATGCTCCCATTCTGGCCGAGCTCTGCCATCCGTGGCCCTTGGGCTGCACGTAGAATGGATTAGTGGCGTAAGGTCACCTGGGGGGGGATTTGTGCAAGCTGCAGCTTTACTGGATTGCTGGAGAGGGAGGCAGAGCAGGTACTGAGGTCAGATCGCTATTAGGGCTGGGGCTGGATTACCTTGCGCTCCAGCCTTGGCCCTAGACAGCTCTGTGTCCTCAGGATGTTACTTGATGCTAAAAGTAAAAGGGTCTTTTGGGCCTATAGATGCAGGAAATTTAGGTTGTAAAAAGTTAAATCAGTGTGTGTGTGTGTGTGTGTGTGTGTGTGTGTGTGTGTGTGTGTGTGTGTGTGTGTGTGTGTTCTTTGCTGAAAATAAAAAAAGTTCTATGTGGGCTTCATAGAAATCTGAAAGTGAAAATATAACTGCATTAGCCCAAGAGCCAAGCTGTGTAGCAGATGGCTTGTGACTGAGGCTTGTCAGGTCTTTGCTGGGGACGGACATTATAGAACGTGAGATCAGTGGGAGCTGTCAGACTCCCACCAGAGTGAAGAAGGGCCTGCTTCTTCCTCCATCAGCTCTTGCGTCTCAGGCAAAGCTGTGAGCAGGGGCTTCAGGGGTCAGGTTGAACAAGATCATGTATCTTAGCTGCTGACTAGCTGTGTGACCCTGGGCAGGTCATTTTGCCTCTCTGAGGCTCAGGCTTTACAAATGAGGATGCTATACTTTTCACAGTGCTTTCAAGAGCAAGGGTGTCAATAGACAGTAGCCATCAGCAGCAGCATCATCATTGTTTTATACCAGATGCCCTACCAGGGTTTCTTATGGCATCATTCTGTATTAGTCCTTGACTCAGAGCTTTGCTCCGTGGTCCCCTGCAGCGTGCAGTTTGAGTCAAATCATTAGCAAGTCCCCAGTCTGGGTAGACACTGGAGTGAAGTTTGGCATATTTTGGGCCTGTTGTTCCTTGGGCGACCTCTGATGAACCACACTTCTGGTCTCCTGAGGATAAGCCTGCCCCTCCTCCGCCACCTCTTTTTTCTTTTCCTTCTAATGAGTCCTTTCTGGGAGTCAGTGGGAGTTGTTCTGGTAGAACACATGGGACTCCAGCAGCCTGGCGCTGGGCCAGGGTCTGGTTGCCATGGTGACTCACACTTTTTTTTTTTTTTTCCTCTGAAATTTCACCAGATCCTGAAGATCTTTGTGGACAATCTCTTTGCTGTCGTCCTGCTGAAGCAGGCCACAGCCGTGCGCTGCTTGGACATGAGTGCCACCCGGAAAAAGCTGGCCGTGGTGGACGAAAATGACACGTGCCTGGTGTATGACATCCACAGCAAGGAGCTGCTTTTTCAGGTGAAGTTCCCGACACCTAGAAGCGGGGACCCCGTTCCTACAGGGGGCGCTGCAGCTCCCAGCAGTTGCAGATCCAGTGCTGGGCCGGGCCTGCAGCCTCCCCTGACTTGGCAGCTGGGCTAGCCCCGCCTCGTTGTGTGTTCTTTTGTTTGTTTTGTTTTGTTTTGTGGGTAAGTGGGCAAGTAGCCCCTTTCTTGCATCAACAATGAGCAGTAAATGAAGTGGAAATCAAGCGGGCAGGCCAGTGGGCCATAGGGTCCCTTCTATAGGCCTGCCTGTTGTGTGTGTGACCGGAGGCCCAGCAAGGAGGCCCGGTCAGCTTTATCATCTGAAAGCACGGAGTCCCCTGTACTCGTATCCCAAGGAAGCCATAGAGGTGGCTCGGCGGGAGCTGGTGTTGTCTTTGGGATAGGCATGCCTGCACACTGACCTGTGGCTAGCCATGTGTCATGGGGAGGAAGGTCCAGAGGCTGGCCCCCGGGTCTGCTGGGTTAGGGCCACCCGTGGTCTCTTTGGGCTTTGTGAGTCAGGTCTGCCTTGCCTAATGCAAGTTCTCCATCGCTGGACCCTGTGTGTGCAGGCTTCCAAGGTCAGGCAGATTCAGGTCCCCTCTCAGGGTGGAGGGGGCCTGGGGTAGAGGCACCGCAGTTGGGCAAGGTGACCTGGCGGCGGCTGCTACCCCAGAAGTGACTCTCAGCTCATTCTGGCCTCCATCACAGAGGAAGCTGAGTGCTTAGGGAAAGAAGGCATGTCGGTTGCCTTTCAACTGGCCTGGGCTTGCGTCCTGCCTGCGCCATTTGCTGTGTGATCTTCAGCACATTAATAAACCATTCTAGGCCTCAATGGCTCCTTTTCCCTGAAATGAAACTACTCATTGTCTCCTCACAGAATTGCTACAGGATTAAGTGAGATACCTCAATGGTGGCGCAGCACTGGGCAGGAAAGGGGCCTTCTTCTTCTCCCTGGCCCCATTGCTACCCCTGCCTGCACTCCTAGTTAGTGTACTCTAGGGGTGCTCTGGGCCTAGGACTCTGTGAGGGTGGCAGGGCGTGTGGCTCCCCTGTGCCCACAGCCTCTGCGGAGACGAGAGCAGGTGAGTCTCAGGCCTTGTCCGGGGACAGGAGCGTGCCCAGCCACCCTCGCCGCCTTCTCATCCTAGCAGTCAGCAGGAGACTCGCGGCAGGAGACTCGGGGCTACCAGAGACTCTGCTGGCCTCGGGGGGCCACCACACAGGGTGCCTGGATATTTAGCAAGTGAATTGTAAATGTACACATGGCATATTATCTTCTAATTTTGAAAAGCACTCCCTGATCTTGTTCTTATTATAAAAAGAATCCAACAGATCTTCGTGACAAATTTAGGCAAACAAAAAACAAGAAAATAAAAGCACCCGTAATTCCATCCACGCAGAAATAGTCACTTTGGGGCTGGGAAAGTGGCTCAGTGGTAGAGCGCTTGCCTTACATGCCTGAGGCCCTGGGTTCGATTCCCCAGCACCACATAAGCAGGAAAAAAAAAAAGCTGGAAATAGTGCTGTAGCTCAAGTGGTAGAGCGCTAGCCTTGATCTGAAGAGCTGAGGGACGGCGCCCAGGCCCAGAGTTCAGGCCCACGACCGGACTCCCCCCCCCCCCAAAAAAAAAAGAAATAGTCACTTTCAACTGTCTTCGTGTGTGGGGGTGTTTGTTGGTTTGTTTGCTTATTCTTGTGGTGCTGGGGCCGGAACCCAGTGCCTTGGGCATGGTAAGCAAGTGTTGTGCCACTGAGTCACCTCCAAGCTTTATTCCTTCACTGAATCCTACTTTGCTGATTTTCCACTCACAATGGAGGAAGAAGAAGAACTTTTGAAGTCATGCTTATTTGGAAACGTCGTCATGGCCAGTGTTTAGAGCAGTGAGCCTCACCCCGTTCTTCCTTGTCCCTGCCTCCTCTGCCTCCTGCACCCCACCGTCAGCATCTCTGGTCTTCAGGAGGGGACCTGACTGGGGTGTGGGAGAGGTGCCCGTGCCCAGGGCAGTCCTCACCCCCCGTCCTCATCCTCAGGAACCCAATGCCAACAGCGTGGCCTGGAACACCCAGTGTGAGGACATGCTGTGCTTCTCGGGAGGGGGCTACCTCAACATCAAGGCCAGCAACTTCCCTGTGCACCAGCAGAAGCTGCAGGGCTTTGTGGTCGGCTACAACGGCTCCAAGATCTTCTGCCTGCACGTCTTCGCCATGACTGCCGTGGAAGTGCCGCAGGTAACTGGAGCCTGGCCGTCCTCTGGCGGTGGGCAGGGGGACAGGCAGGCTGGGCCCCGGCCTGGTGCTGGGGGAAGAGCGGCGCCTGAGATGTCACGCTGCCACCACCCCACGCAGCCTGCACATCTCCAGCAAGCAGCTCGCGCTCACTGTTTCCTTGTGATTCTCTTCCTGGTTGGGAGCGGGTGCAGGGGGCGCTGCTCAGCAGGCAGCAGTCATCCCGTTGGAGGATGCCTGAACACACAGGTTTATGGGTGCGAGGGTTGCACAGGCATGCGTGTGTGTGTGTGTGTGTGTGTGTGTGTGTGTGTGTGTGAGAGAGAGAGAGAGAGAGAGAGAGAGAGAGAGAGAAGGGCTTGGGCCCAGGCTGAGGTCTGTGAGCCAAAAAGGGAGCATGGGACCCTGAGCAAGTTCCCTGGGCTGGAGTATGGAACCACGTAATAGACCAGAGACAGACAGACAGACAGGAGAGCCCAGAGTGACAGACTACCTGGTGGCTAGCCTAGTCCAGCTGCTCTATCTGCCCACTGTCTCCAGTGAATGGTGCTTGCCATAGAACTACCATAAAACAGATAAACACAGAGGACAAAGAAGCTTGAGCCCCAGAATCCCATCCTTATAGAACCTGTGTGTGTGTGTGTGTGTGTGTGTGTGTGTGTGTGTGTGCGCGCACGCGCTGCTTGGCTTCTGGTTCTGCTTGGCTTTTTCCTCTCGTGACTGGCACTCTACCATTTGAGCTACACCCACATGCTTGGCTGTTTGCTAGTTAATTGGAGACAAGATCTCCTCTGGCTTCAAACTGGGATCCTCAAATTTCAGCCTCCAAAGTAGCTAGAATTACAGGCGTGAGCCACTGGCTCCTGGCTCAAAGAATCATTTTTAATGTAGTTATTTATCTTTTTAATTAATTATTTTTTGAGACAGGCTAGCTTTAAACTCATGATCCTCTTGGCTCAGCCTGTAAAGAGCTAGGATGGCAGGTGTGCGGTCACCACACCTGAGAATCATTCTTAAGTGTTTGGGAATGTACCCACTCAGGCTTGTCTGCAGATACAAGTAACAGGCATGATCTATAATTATGACTTTAGGCATTCCTTCTTCCTTTCTTTTCTTTCCTCCTTCCCTCCTCCCTCCCTTCCTTTCTCTTTCTTTCTTCTTTTTCTTTTTTTTTTTTTTTTTTTGCTGGTCGTGGGGCCTGAACTCTGGGCCTGGGCACTGTCCCTCAGCTCTTCAGCTCAAGCCTCTAGTGCTCTACCATTTGAGCCATAGCAACACTTCGGCTTTTTCTGCTTATGTGGTGCAGAGAATTGAACCCAGGGCCTCATGCACTCTACCATTGAGCCACCTTCCCAGCCCTCCTTTTTTCTTTTCTTTTCTTTTCTTTCTTTTTTGCCAGTCCTGGGGCTTGAACTCAGGGCCTGGATACTGTTGCCAAGCCTCTTTGTACTCAAGGCTAGCACTCTACCACTTGAGCCACAGCACCACTTCTGGCTTTTTCTGAGTAGTTTGTTGGAGATAAGAGTCTTACCAACTTTTCTTCCTTTGGAGCCTTTGAACCATGATCCTCAGATCTCAGCCTCCTGAGTAGCTAGGACTACAGGTGTGAGCCACGGTACCTGGTGACTTTAGGCATTTCTAAACTGAAGTAGAATATGGCTTTTTTTTTTTTTTTTTTTACTTTTATCTGTAAAAGCATTTCTACCCAAAGATAAAATCTCAGATTTTATCCACCCAGTTTCCTGGGTGGACCCTAAGCAAGAGATGGAGACTTTTCATCCACCTTCCTTAATGCCACAAGTTTAATCCAACATGGAGATATTACACACCCATCCCTTTTTGTAAATTATTGGCTGTAAATCAGTATTGGACTTTTCCATCCAACCATCTACTAGATATGTGGTCTTGTGCCAATAAATGGACTGCCAGCATTTGTCAGCAGAAGTTGACTATAGACCTTTGTATATGTGTAAGAAATGTCAGAGATTTCTTTGCACTCTGCCCAGTTTCTGCCGGGAGTGGGGGTGGGGTGGGGAGAGCTTGTGATGATGCAGTTGTTGGTGTGACTCTCCTCCCCCTGCTTCCCACCCCAGCTCTGTGGGCATCGACGACCCTGGGTCCTGTCACAGGGTGTTCCTTGGCCAACTTGACCATCACTTACTGCCCAATTAAGCTGCTCTCATACATAGCCAGCATCTGCCAGCTCTGCGTCTGTCTCCGCTGAGCTCTGTGGCATAAATCCTAGAAGTGAAGTAGCTTGGACAAAGGCTGTGTCCAGCTCGAGATGTGACACATCCCGATTGCCTCCCCTTGGCTGCCAGTCAGTCACATGCCGTGCACGTAGCTGGCCAGCCCCCAAAGAGCCATGAGGCCTGACTGGCTTTCTACAGGATTGCTAGGGCCCTGTCCTCTACGGGGCCTGCCCAAGAGCAGGTATGGGAGCAATGGCCATGGGTTCCGATTTGAGGAAACAGAGGAGGGAAAGAGAAAGCAAAAGAGATACCAGAAGGCTGGAAATGTGGCTTAGTGGTAGAGCGCTTTCTACTACTTGAGCCACAGTACCACTTCTGGCTTTCTCTAAGTAGTTTATTGGAGATAGAGTCTCATGGACTGCTGGGCACTGGTGGCTCACGCCTGTAATCCTAGCTACTCAGGAGGTTGAGATCTGAGGATCTCCGTTCCCAGCCAGCTGAAGCACTTTTATCTCTAATTAACCACCAGAAAACCAGAAGTGATACTGTGGCTCAAGTGGTGGAGCGCTTGCCTTGAGCTGAAGAGCTGAGGGACAGCGCCCAGGCTCAGGGTTCAAGACCCACAACTGACAAAAGAAAAAAAAAAAAGTCTCATGGACTGTCCTGCCCAGGCTGGAGTGCTTGCCTAGCATGAGTGAAACCCTGGGTTCGATTCCCCAGTACCGCATACACAGAAAAAGCCAGAAGTGGTACAGTGGCACAAGTCTAGAGTGCTAGCCTTGAGCCAAAGAAGCTCAGGGACAGTGCCCAGGCCTTATGTTCAAGCCCCAGGACTGTCAGAGAGAGAGAGAGAGAGACCCCTGGGGGAGTGGAGGCAGGAGGCAAGTGCACCCCTGTGATGTCTCCTGGCCAATCTCCTTTCCCAGCCGCATCCCGCCCAGGCCTCGCTCGGACTGAGCTGTGCTACTCAGGCAGTGCTTATTGTTGACAGGCTTTTCCCCGAAACTGCCATCCTGACCTCAAACACAAATGCAGTTTTCTGCTCCCTGGCTTCAGCCAGCCTAGAGGAGCCATGGGACCCCGGGCTTCCTCTGCCAGCAGCCAGGGCTTGGCGTGGCTGTCCAGAGCCTCCGGCTGCTGCAGCAGGCCCCGCGGCCAAGGGTGAGGAAGGGCGATCTCAGGACAAAGGCTGTTTATCTGTTGCCTCAGCCCCCAGCCATCCTGTGGCTTGGGCCTCCAGAGCCAGGAAAGAACCCAGTCTGGCTCTTGGGATTTTTGGTTTCCTTTTGAAATGGACATCATCTTGTGCAAGCACTGGTTGGTCTGAGCTGCCAAGTAGGGCAGCGAGGCCGCCAGCCTCCGCGGGCGGGGTGATTTCACACGTGGAGGAAGGGGCGCACCGAGGGGCCCTAAGCAGGTCCTGTGGCAGCTGTCGGCCGTTCTGGTGCTGCAGGGTGCCTGGCCCTGTGCCTGGCACCACCCCAGGACAGTCTGCCACCTAAACCAGCTGTGTCCCGAGCACTCCCGTCATTTTTTCCCCTGTGAAATGGGGCTTTATATATACATATATAATATATATACATATAATATATATGTATATATTTGTTTATTAAGACAGTCTTGCCATGTTGCCCACGCTGGTCTCAAAATTGCCAGCCTCCAGAACAGCTCCGTGCACCGGCTGCATCATGTGTCCAGCTTGCAGTAGAGCTAATTATACCCATCTTCAGGTTTTGTCTGTCCTGATTCCTATGATTATTTCTCCTTATTACAGATGGCCATAAAATAGCGAGACTAAATTGGACCGAAGGGTACTTGCTAACGGAGTTTAGAAGAGAAAGCTGGGGGTGTGGGGGAGGCCAAGACTCGGGGCCTGGCGGGGGGCAGGAGGGGCTGGTCTGCACAGGCCACAGCAGCAGGCAGATGGGGGCGATCCGGAGAGTTACAGAGCAGGCAGGCCAGCATGGAGAACAGACAGGAAAGGATCATGCTTGTTTTGGACCTAGCACTGGTCACTTTCAGAGTGCTTCTCCTTTGCCCTTGGTAGCCTGAGCAGGCAGGGCATCCAAACGGAGGAAATGGCTTTACCCAGAAGGAGCTGGCTAGGATGGCACTCTAGCTTGGCTGCTCCCAGCTGCCATGCACTGCTGCGTCCCGGAAAAGGGTGCGCGGCACAGTGGGAAAGACAAGCCAGCCACGGAGCCGCCCGCACCGCCGTCACGAGATGGACCGCTTAAGACAAAAAAAGTTCCCTTCAGCTCTAAAGCTAAAAAAAGTAGGACCGGAAATTTCAAAGACAAAGGCCCCAAATAGAGAAAACAGCCCTTGAACTCCACATTTGGGAACCATTAGCGCAGAGGTAACGACTGATTGATGTCCACCGCCGGAGAGTCCAGCGGGGAGACACAGGTCCCTGAAGCATATTAGCCAACAGGACAGGGCCTTTCATGAAAGACTCCTGGGCCCAGCCCGGGCTTGCTGTGTTGCACGCACATGTGTACACACTGGGGAGAGCATGCGCACACACAGGTCCTGGAATCAGCTCACCTCTCACTCCAGCTTCAGGTTGCCCGTCTGCCAGCTTGATGTTCTCAGCAACTCAGGTGACCTCCCTGAGCCCAGTGCCCTGTCTGAATTCAGGGTATAGGATCAGGCTTGCACATGGTTATTCAAAGAAATGCAAAGACAATTTGAAACAGTAAAAAAAAAAAAGTCACTAGGAACTAATCACAGGTATTTAACAAGACAGCCCTTCTTGGAGGGAGTTGGGCCCATGGCACCAGAGACCAAGGGGACTTTATTCCAGAGCCTTCCAGAGAGTGAGCTGGAGAAATCGATTGCCATTCACTGACTGTGGCTCTCTGGGAAGACACCATCCCAAGAGTGTCAGTCATTCATGTAGTACAGGGACTGAAGGCCTGCTGGGGAAAGTGAGTACCACCCACTGCAGCCCACAGTGCAGGGCCTTGACAGTGCGGGGGCAGGGGGGGGGGGCGCTGAAGGGTATCTCCAATCCAGACAGAAGAGAAGAAGCTCAGATTCCAACCTTTGGGGTGGGAGAATGAGGGGCCATAGAAGTTTCCAGACGAGTGACACTTTTAACAGGGCCATGAAAGGTATTTTTCTGTAGGGTAGGGAGGGTGTCACCTGTGGCGGGGCAGCCTGGGACGGGGCAGCAGGAGGGAAGGAGGGAAGGATGATGGACAGGAAGTCTGTGATGCATGTGGGCTGGGGCGCGCACCTCCGTGGCAGGGCCAGGCAGGACATTGTCAGGCAATCCCTGCACACATCTGGAGGTAGACTCAGTTTCCCACGGCTCTGAAAAGCATCTTCTCCCTCTGATGAAATCCTGCAGTCTGCTCCGATGTACCAGTACCTGGAAAAGAAAATGTTCAAAGAAGCCTACCAGATTGCCTGCTTGGGTGTGACAGACACTGACTGGCGTGAGCTGGCCATGGAGGCTCTAGAAGGACTAGAGTTTGAAACCGCAAAGAAGGTAGGCATCCAGCTAACCGACCTGGAATTCGGTCCTTGGAGGGGTCCATGGCCGGGGGGCTGGCTGCAGCTTAGACTCACTTGGGTTCTGACCGCAGCTTAGCTCCCTCCTCACTGTGAGATGAGGCAGATCGCATGCTTTCTAAGAAGGCCTCCGTGGAGGAGTCTGGAGGTGCCAGGCCCCATCCTCCCAAAGTCGTAATGATGTAAACTGACAGTGCTGGTCAAGCCAGGCACAGAAGAAGCATCTGGTAGACTCTGGCTGTCAGTTTTATTAGCGATTATTTATGTAACATATAGATAAAAGCCTGCTGCGAGGTAGGCATTCAATAGAGGGCAGCTTTTATGATCGCTGCACGCACCGGGCCAATCGTTACACACTTGTTCGCAGCACGCAGTGAGTGTGGTGGTGGAGGTTCCGACAACAGTGTGGGCTCTCCCCGCACTGCTCACCGCTTGGTTCATTATATCATTTCCTGGTGTAGTTCAGTTAAAGTTACAAATGGCCGAAAACATTCCACCCATCTCTGAATGTTAGAAAAAGCCCAGGTGTATTTCTGAGCTGGCTTTTCATCTAGGACCTGAGGTAGAGGAAGGCATGGCTTTCCGCTCTTCCCCCTCCTCTCTTGTTTTGCCCATGCTACTGGACTGGTATAGAAGGAGCTCCAGAGAGGTATGTGGTCCCACCTGGGGCTGGTCAAGACTTGCACGCAATGCAGAACGTAGAATGGACAAGAGCAAGGCTCAGCATCAGGCTGGGGCCAGCTCCGCCCTCCGGGCCCGGGCAAGCAGCTTCTCAAACAGCGGTGGTGAAAGGCCCTGAGAATTACTGAGGCCTAACCACTAGGAAGCTGAAACTGGGAATGGCTGTGCAAATGCTTGCCACGTTCTGACAAGCACAGGGAGTGTGGTTCAGTGCAAGGCCCTGGATTCCACGTTCCGTCCGCAACACAAGAAAGGGAAATGGTCATTACGTACAACAATTATCTACGTGGCGTTTTCAGGTGTGCTAAAGGGGACTAAGTGTGAGTGATAGCAGAGAGCTTTAAGAATTCAGAGGAGAGTGGAGGCCTCCTCTCCCTGGAGGAGCTGCATCTGCCCTGCCCAGAAATGCCAGGAGGAAAGAACAAGAGCAGGCTTCGTGGGCTGTGTGTAGTTTGTTGTAGCTGGGGATGAAGTGGAATGATGGTGAGCTCCTTAGGAGGCCTAGGAATCCAGCCCTGTTGGTACCACTCCACAGTGCCTGGCACAGTGCCTGGCCGACACTGCTGAGATGTTTGAGTGGACGGAAACATAAGTAGAATATGACCCTACGTTCATTCACACCCCATCCTGTATCATGGCATAGAAAAGCTTGTGTTAGAGCACACGATTATTTTGAAAAGTGCCGACGTTTTAATTGACAAATGGAAATTATTTGTGTATTCTAAGGATTTGAGGATTGGGGACTATTTCAGTTCTGAATTCCCAGCCTCTTTCTGCTCCGCACCAGGCCCTCTGCACACAGGCTGAGATGGGCATGGCCACTAGGTGGCAGAGGAGGGCTGCTCAGCGTGGCCTGGGCCGCTGCCCTGCCGCCCTGCCGCCCTGCCGCCCACTCCTCACCCACAGACCTTGTGACTCTGAGACTCTGACCACTGGCCCGGCACCTGGCCCCGCGGATGTGGCCAGGCCAAAGGAGCACAGAAGAAAAGTTCTCACGGGGATCTCTCCAGTCCCAGAACCCAGCACAGCAGAATCGAAAGACCTGGGAAGGGGCATCACTCGCTTCCCGGGTTCACAAGGAGGCCGCCGGAGCCCAGAAGCAGGAAGTAGGTTCAGGGCTCCTGGCCAGAAAGCCTCAGAGTGAGCCAGGACCCCGAGTGGCAGCTACTGTCATGGCAGCACTCTAGTGACACCTCCTGATCTCTAATCCAGGAGGTCAGGTTTAAGACCACAGTGGAGTCTTGCTGCTGCGGGGTCTGCCGCTCACTGGGCCCTGTGGCACACGCCTGTTGTCCCAGCAGTAGGGTCGTTGCTTGGCCCAATTTGAAACCAGCCCAGGGAACATGATGAGAGCTGTCTTCAGCAAAAGAAGAAAAGAAAGAAAAAGAAATCCACTTGCCGGCTCCCTGCTGTGCATGCTTTACTTAATCCTGCCGGCTCCCCATGTACAGTGCATATATTTTCTCAAGGGAATCTGCTCCCGCTCCTATAGCTGTAAGCTCGGGAGACTTAGTGACCTGTTTAATCTGCCAAGCTCCCCTTTTCCATTGTGGGCCCTGAACAGGGACGGGGGGGGGGGGACAGAGGCCACAAAATTCATCACGGAGCTTCCTCCCCCCACCTCCCCCAACCCCCCCCCCCCGGGCCTGCTGCCACCTCTAGGCATTGCAGACTTTCATAGGGACAGTGTGAAAGGCCAGCTGGGGGACCGCAGGCCACATGGGGGACCTGAAGCGGCAAGAGCAGCGCTCGGGTCAGTCTGCAAATAGAAACTCCTAGCAGGCCAGGGGTTAAAGCACAGCGCGGCTGCACCGCTGGGTTTGCGTAACAGTTTGCCTTCCAGACTTGGAGTGATTCATTCCCTACCATCCCCCCTCCTCAAGGGCCTTCTTGCTTTCTTCCTCTTTTGCTCCCCCCCCCCCCCCCGCGCCTGCCGTCCATCCTGTGAGCTGTGTGTGCTCTGTGCCCTGTGTTCATGGCACCCTCGGGGGAGGAGAGTTGTCCTTTGCTTCCTCTTCAAGTCGCCAGCCATATACGTGCAGCCCCTGCCCGTGCGTCTCACCCACTCCCGCCACGGCCCCTGGCTCAGACCCCGGCCTCCCAGCCTTCCCTGCCCGCCACCGTGTCAGGGTTTTACTTCACCCAATCCCAAAGGGTGGCTGCAGCCAGAACTTCCTTGCCGTTCTTTGCATGGACTAATCTTCAGGATAAAGTGAGCCCGCTGGGTGGCAAACCTCCCAAACACAGATGATTAATCAATGCTCGCTTCCCCTCCTTGCTGGCTCCCTGTCTGGAGCTTGGCGTCCCGCCCCTGCCAGTCGCCCACTGTTGAAACAGAGAAGGCGGCTGATTCCATTCTTTCTTTCCCGCAGGCCTTCACCAGAGTCCAAGACCTGCGCTACTTAGAGCTGATCAGCAGCATCGAGGTAAACGCGAAGCCACAGGCTCCTGCCCATGCCCTGAGCCCACAGGTGTTGGCTGTGGGGTGCAGAGTGACCACATGGGAGACAGCACCCCTGCGGAGGGAGGGGTGTGGCCTGTCACTTGGATGACGAGGGTGGATTTGGTGTACTGTGACGTGAGTCCGCCCCCCCCCCAGGATTGTAAGGGTGAAGTAGACCCTAGGTGCCAAGCTTGTGTCTCTGCGGCGGTGGTTAGCTGGCTTCTGTCCCCCCCTACCCAGTAGCCGGGCGGGGTAGGAGGCTTCTCCCAGGTCCCCCTGCGCAGAGGACGCCGGCCTGGCCCGTGTCTGTCAAGCCAGGAGGCCTGGTAGGGCTGGAGGAGCTGTTTCTAAGCGCACCATTTATGGGTGATGGTAGGCACTATTTTTAATTTCTGTGTATCGCAGTGCTGTCTGACTGTCTGTAAAAAGGCCTACATATATTTTTTTTTCTCCCGAACAGATTTATTGTGAGGCTAAGGGAATGCGAGACACATTTGAATTCCCAGATGGAAGCAGTGAGGAAATTAGCAAATGTCTTGTCCCTCTAATTCAGTTCAGCATAATAAACACCTGTCATCCGCCCGGTAGGCAAGGGCTGAGCAGGGGAGAGGCTGGCGGGGGCACCCCGCCTGCACCCCTGTGAGCGGTGAGGAGCTTCCATTGGTTGGGTGGGCCCGTGTCCTGGGACTAAGCGTGTGTGCACTGCTCTAAATGCGCACTCAGCTACCAGTGGGCATCACTGCTAGTGGAAAGGCTGAGGGGGCTGGGGCTCAGGGAGGCCACGCCCCCCTCCCCAGGGGCACCCAGCTTCTATTCATGAGTTTCCCAGATGGGTTGTCTTGGCCCTAGGGCACCGCCCGTCCCCTCCGCTTGTCTTCCTGTGTGAGGAGGGGCTGCTGTCCCCCCTCGTGGGGTCTGCTCTCAGGCCTGGCACTTGGAAATCAGCTGGCCGGGAGCCTAGGGGTCTAGAGCCAGATCTATGGAACGTAATTTTTCTCTACACTGTAGTTGGCGTTTGTGAGGACCCGCTCCTGTCATTCGTCATCTCCTAGTTCAGAATGCCTCCTCCAGGTTGCTGGGAGCCGGGCACTTGGAAGAAAGCAAAGCACCTTCCAGTGACCCGTCTGTCTGCTCTGAGGTTGTGGCTGCTTGCTTCTGGGTGTTTAGCATTTCTTAGGGGGCCGCTGTCCCTCAGGAGCTCCTTTTGGCTAGGTGAGCTGCTAGGGCGCTGCGAGCTAAGGAGAAGCTGCCGGGTGGCCATCTACTGCTGAGCACCACCGTGGCCACACTCGGCGTGGCCGGCCTCACGCTAGGCCTGTGGTTTCCACTGCCAGATTTTAATTCATTTCTAGCTATTAGAAGGTAGTGTATTTGGCTGATTAGCCAGAACCGAGTGAAGGGTGTGTGTATGTGTTTAATTATTTGTCAGTGGAAAAGCCTGTTGCCTCCAGCTGTTAAAGCGTTCCGCGGCCTGTCTAGGAGTTTGGTCCCGTGTCTCATCTTCCTCCACTCTGATGCGCTTGCTGGAAAACAAGCACGAGGCAACGGCTGGGGCGAGGGGCCGGGTGCCATGGAGTGTTTACAGATACTTGAGCTGTAGATGAGTGAGTGTTCTCCAACACAGGAGGAAGGGGTGTGCGGGCACCTCCCTCCATCCCAGCTCAGCCCGGTGTGCGCATGCTGGCAACCTGCCACCACACACATGCGCACCCAGGGGTGCTGTGCTGTTGGGGACTGTGTGTCCTTCTGAACACAGGGCTATGGAAACAAGTAGAAGGGAGCCCAAATGTCAGTTTGACTTTGACCCCTACCTTGCCTTGAACTTCACTGGAGTTCTTTGGCAATGTTGAGGTCACTAAAAGCCAAAGTGCGTGTGTGAAGTACGGTCTAGGACCTAGCGGTGTCTAGTCCCCCCAGTTTTCTTAACCTTCTCTTTAGAAACATGGTAACACTTGCACCACTATCTTAATGATCGCCACGTTGGGAGAAGCCGTAGGTTTTCTCCTTTGTCACCATCCTAGGTCACAACTCCGCCAGCCAGGCTTGGAGGCCTAGGAGGCCTTGGGGCTTAGGGACATCAAGGGGGTGGGGGGGACAGTGCACGTGGTCTGAGTGACCCACGGTCCAAGCAGCCCAGTCAGTGCCTTGAAAGCATATGCAGCAAAGCAGAGCTGAGGAATTTCCATCAAACAAAGGTTTGCTTTTTGTTTTTTAATTTAAGCTTCAGTCTGTCTTTGTTGTCCAGTGTCCCGACAAACGCGTAGGGGACACAGCAGTGGGAGCCAAGCGTGGGCTCCAGTTGGAAGGCCCAGGGCTTTGCTCGAAATAGCAGCAGCAGCCTTTGTACAGGCTGCTTCCTGCCTGTGGCCATGGAGGCCATTTCCCGTGCTTCTGATTTTCCAGGAGAGGAAGAAGCGGGGCGAGAGCAACAGTGACCTGTTTCTGGCAGATGTGTTCGCCTACCAGGGGAAGTTCCACGAGGCCGCCAAACTGTACAGGAGGAGCGGGCACGAGAGCCTCGCACTGGACATGTACACCAACCTCTGCATGTTCGATTATGCCAAGGTAACCCACCACCCGCTGGGCCAGGCCGCCGCCCCAGCCCGCGGCTCACCTGTATCGTCCACGCCGTGTGCCGCGGCTGGCGGCGCGGTGGCCTCAGGAAGGGCTCCGGGAAAGCAGTGAGCAAAGGACCCTCCAGGGCACTGTTGACACCGAGCAAAAGCCGACCTTGAAGGCTGACGTAGAAGGGGTGGCTCAGAGGGTCAGAGAACGGCTGTGGGCGATGCTGAGTTACCGCAGTGCAAGGCCGTCTCCTGTGAAGGCCCCCCAGCCTGACAGCGGCCCCCAGCTCCTCAACCAGGCAGGGGATGCGCTCCCGGGGCCCTGTTGTACTGCAGTGTGCCCCACCGTTCCAGGAGGGTTTGGTGGCTCCACGTGGGGGAGGGGATGGTAGAGACTCCCCGTTTGCACTTGGGGTCTTCCTCAAGGTTAGTCTCTTTATCAGCACCTGTGAGACAGAGTCACACCTAGGGAGCCCGGGACAGCCCAGGCGTCACGGCTCGTCTGTGTGCATGGGTAGAAAGGTGGCAGAGTAGGAAGATGAAGAGGGAAAGACAGAGGCAGCGGAAGCTTCTGGATCTGAGGTAGGCAGGCAGGGAGCCCCGAGGTGGTGTCCGTGGAGGTAAGGGCGAAGCTGAGCTACATTGCCAGCAGCCAAATGTAACCTGCAGCCAGCGCGGCATGGGGCAGAGAATCCACCCAGGGCCTGCGCAGCAGCAGTGAGCTCTTCCTCCACGGAGGGGCGCCCTCCACCTGTCCCCGCTCACAGCTCAGGTGCGTAGAAAGCCAGCCACAGCCACGCTGTGGCCACTCATGGTCAGCGTCCAGCTCACAAGTTGAAGATGGAGGATCTCCGCATTGTGTTCTGCTTGTCTGTTCCTAAGGATGGTTGGGTTCTTCCCTCTTTTGCCATCTGGTAGCTTGAGTTGGAATCAGTCGTGCTGAGGCCAAGCGCCTGGGGCCCGCCTGGGCCCCAGATCTGGAGGCTTCCGGCTCCTCTGCCTTCTCTTCATCTGCTTCACCTTCGCCAGATCCCCCATTCCTTCACACACACACACACACGCGTGCGCGCGCGCACACGCACACGCACACACACCACCAGGAGTGCATACAACATGTAACAACAGAGCAAACTCAGTAGATCTCCTCTTAGCTGGGAACAAAGCATTAAACTAAAAGGATGGCTCCCCAGAGGTAGAATTTAGACACCAATATTGGCCGGGCCTGTTAGTTCTTTGGGGCTAATGCCTCGAACCGCTGCTGTCTCCCCAAGTCAGCAGCTGTGGCTTTGTCAGAAATGCTTTTGTTGGCATCCAGAATGCAATGTGTGTCAGGGGTCCCTTCCCAGGGGTCCTGGGTGCCTCCATTTCCCCCTCAGAGGGCCAGCCCCTCCGTCCCTGCTCTGGGAACCCTTCATCCTTCTCCTGCTTCACCTAGAATTTCCTACCCAGCAGTGCAGCCCCTTCACAGAGGCAATCTGCTCTGTCTCCGTGAAGGTAACTCTCAGGGCTTGCGTTGGGTTTTAAGTAGGTGGGTTCCATTTCAGGCACGCCCCGCACCCCTGTAGTCTGCGTTTGAGAAAATGCATGCATACACTAATATTATGTTGGGGGGACACAGTGCTTATTAACATGGCTTGTTTTTGTTTACTTGAAAATTGCTTCCCAAGATTCAATCTGGTTTTCGGAAAATTTTTAAATTACATTCCCACGTACAAATAAATTGTATGCTTTCCGGATAAGTGACATGTTTATATGGTGATAAAGGAAATTATAATGCTCTTAACTCTTATGTAGTATGTCCTTATCAAAATCACCAAGCATGAGAGCCCTGTTTAGTCTCATTCATCACTCAGCACAGCCTCTTTCTGTCCACTTCAGGACAAAGTCTTCACCGAGGCCCCCAGATAACGTGTAAATTAGCTCCCTGGAACCAAAGAGCTTTTGAAAACCTACTTTGTTGAGCCTCGAAGGAACCATTTAGACTCAGCTTCAATTAAGCCGCAGCCCCTGAGCTGAACCGCGGGCTGGGGCGGCGCCCCTCCCCGCAGACGAGGCTCCTTCAGCCACGAGCCACAGCCCACGCGGTCCCCAGGGGGGAGATGCCCCATGCTTGGGGCCCCCTCCGGGCCTCTAGCCCTTCTCTCAGTCACCCCAAGACCTCTGAGCAGCCACTTTGGAGGACATTTCTGTCCTAGCCGCCGCTAGCCTCACTGAGGCAGCCAGGTGGGCAGTGCTCAGCTTGGGTCTGACGCAGTCATGGCCACCAGGCGTGCAGGGGCCGCCTAGCCAGGTGTACTCAGCAGCTGTTCTGTAGCCCCGGCCCCTCCGGGCGGTCCAAGGCCAGCCAGGGCAGCCCTGACGGGGCCTGGGTGCCCAGCATTGGGGTAAAATGATGTTTCCCCTCCTCCCAGAAGCATTTGCTTTTCTTGGGCAGACCTAATGTATGATTTCAGGGGCTACATAATTACCCTAAAAGCAAATGGAAAAAGAAATGAGCTAATTGTTCAAGTGGGTTTTTAGCGTACATTGACTGCGCTTTCCTGACAAGTGAGTGGTAATCACCGAGCAGCGTGTGTTTCTATACTAGGAGGCTGAGAGCACTCAGGTAGGATACGTCCTTCCTGAGACGAAGTTTCTAAGCAGTAATGCAGAGCTAGGCTAAAGGCCCACCTTCACAAATGTCGGCAGCAGGGCTGTCTCAGCAGCAGCTCCGTCCTGAGAGCAGGTTTCTGACGCTGCTACCCAGGGAGGTGTTACTGGGGGGGAGGCGGGCAGGAACTCAGACCCCACACCCCAATCTGAGCCTCTGGGGCCACGGGCCCCTCTTGCCTTGCCTCAGGCCCTCTGTGGGCGCCTGCCATCCCTCTGTGCATGGCGTGTCCAGCAGGCAGACCTGATCTCAAGATGGACCTGAGGCCGCTGAGAGGGAACAGGCCATCGGAGGCTTTGCTTGCTGTCTGTCCTTGGCCAGTCTGTGCCCGGGAGGCCACGCCAATGTGGCGGCCTCCCAGATTCAGACAGTGTATGGGGGAACATCTGGGAACAGCACTTGAAGTGTGTCGCTAGCCAGGGACGGTGGGCATTCAGAGCCAGGGCTGAGCCTACAGCTCTGCACATCATTTTACGGGTCAGGTTTAGGAGACCCCATGCTCAACTCCAGTGTGAGGCATGTGGTGTCGCCCTTATTATGTGAATAAAGATTACAGGGCTGTCAGCACTGGACAGATGGTCCGGGAACAACCACATGCACGTTGGTCCTGCACTCCCGCGGCACTGGGTGCAGCCCTGCAGAGTTCAGGCATTCCCTGCTGAGCTCCGTGTATGAAGGGCAGGAAACAGACGGCCACAGTCCTGGACATTGGTTCTCTCCCCTCCCCCTGGAACATCTGCGGGTGGCCCATGAGCATCCCTCCCACACACCTGGCCTAGCCCCCACTCGGTGAGCCGGGCTGGGCTCCAGCCTGTACCCCGATTGCCCACACAGCCAAGCAGAGCCCGTTCCTGCTCCGGCTCTCGGGAGCTGACGTCATGCTGGCACAGGAAGTCCTAATCCGGAGTGTTTTTGTTTGTTGTGCTTCCTCAGGATTTCCTTGGATCTGGAGACCCCAAAGAAACAAAGATGCTAATCACCAAGCAGGCTGACTGGGCAAGGAATATCCACGAGCCCAAAGCGGCCGTGGAGATGTACGTCTCCGCGGGGGAGCACGCCAAGGCCATCGAGCTGAGCGGCGACCACGGCTGGGTTGACATGTAGGTTTGAGCCGCACCCGGGGGAGCGTTCGGCAGCCTGTCACCTCATGTCAGCTCTGAGCTTTGATTGACAGGAGAAAGCACAGTGTTTCTTCAAGTGTCTGAGCCAACTGTAAAAGCACCTCAGTTCTGGGTGGCACCGAGTCTGAGCAAGGCAGACGCGCCTTTGGAGAGGGGCATTGGGCAAGGGTGTGGAGACGAGGACATTCAGGGACCAGGCTGTGTGTAGCTGAGGCGGCCACCCAGGCCCGGCCTCCTCCCTCCACCCCCGGGTCGGTGCCTGCGCACCTGTCCTGCGAAGGAAGGCAGTGAGGCTCTGGGGACACCTGTGTCCACCAAAGAGGGAGCAGCAGGGAGATTGGCAGAGAGCTCCCGACTGGTGTGGGTGCTCCCAGTGTCCACCACACGTACAATGATAGGAACCAAAGAGAACCAGGAAGAGTCCTGGTCCATTGAGCCCACGGACGTCTGGCCTGAAGGAGCAGATCTCAAGCCATTAACATTGAGGTAGTGGTGGGGAGGGGGGGAAGCGGGGAGCAGGGGAGCACAGGCGGGAGGAACACAGGGACAGCATGCGGGCCCTGGAGCAGCCAGCGGGGGAAGGGTGGGCACATGGCGCAGGCTCTGGTGCAAGGTCAGGAGACCCCCCCAGTAAGGTGGAGCAAAGTCGAGCAAGTAGACCAGGATGGACTATGGTAGGCCGAGGGCACGAGAAAATGGAAGAACTAGGAGAGATACTCTGTGCCACGGGGCCATGCCAGTTAACCAGATAGAGAGCTGGGCGAGGGGCGGGCGGGGCTGTGCTGGGACAGCAGGGCTCAGCCTTGGGCTCTCGGAGGACTGGAGTTCACGTGCACTCATGTGTGCGTGCGTGCGCGCACGCGTCACCACAGCTGGCAGGAGGCGAGAGTGGGCGCTGAGGCTGCCCGAGCGCTGCAGGCTCACCAAGGGCCCTTACCTGGAACCCACCACTCCATTCTCAAGCCAAGAAGAGGTGCTGATCATGTCCCCCGAAGTTTTCTTTCCACAAAATAGATGACAGATGAGTGCCAGGCAGACTCGGGGTCCTGGACACGCCCACTGGCGAGCCCCGGGGCGCATTGGTGTGCAAGTACTCTGGGGATGCTTAATGCGTTGAGCGGGGGGTGTGCTGCCCCTCTCCAGGCCGGGCTGTAGAAGGTGGGTTTGATGGGTGGGGGCTCTAAGGGGCTGCCTGTGCCACCTTTCCCAGAAAACATTCTCTCTCTGCAGAGCGAGTTATTTTTAGATGCTATTATTATTTTAAGTGCAGACTCACAGGCCGCCCCGAGCCTGCCTGTCTGCGTTCGCCGCTTCTCCTTCCTCACGTGGAGCCGGCTGGGTAGAGCCCCTTCCCCGCCTTGGTTTTACTCCAAGCCCCGGGCTGCCCAGAACCCCGCAGAGCATTCCATTTAGCCCATGTCCCCGCGAGCCGAGCCGTGGGCAGGCCGGCCACCACTGAGAGGCTGCGGGGAGCATCTGGACCCTGCGGCCTGCAGCTTGGCCAGGAGGAAAACAGCTTCCTCCCAGGCCTCTTCCACAGAGTGCCAGGCTCTGAGCAGTGCTCACCCCTGGCTTCTGCCTTCCTGTGAAAATCTGACATGGCAAGAAGAGCACAGAGCCACTTCCTGCCTGAAGAGCCCAGGCCGAGCGTCCCCCTCCCCCAGACTTAAGGTCATGTCATGTGCAAACCGGGAATAAGAGAAGGGTGGCGAGGCTTCGGTGAGGCCAGAATAAGAGAAGGGTGGCGAGGCTTCGGTGAGGCCACGCCCGGAAAGCTCAGGTGCCCTCTTGGTTCCTGACCAGGGTTCCATACACATTTTATGTATATTCCCAGATACCGCCGAGTAGCGATGTAACTCGCGTGGAAGACAGATGAGGTATAGACCATGTCTTCCGAGGCAGCCCTGGGGTCCCTGAGAATGGTTGTGGGGTATGTGTTCCTTCACTTAATGACCTGGCGTCTCCCTGGGCCGTGGCGCTGTTAGACAGGACTCAGCAGAATGAACAGACATGGAGTGTGCCCTTGAGAAGATGGGAAGCTACTCCGCTTCCTTCCGTCCGGCCGCTCATGGGTTCCTCCCTCCAGGTTGATCGACATTGCCCGGAAGCTGGACAAGGCTGAGCGGGAGCCCCTGCTGATGTGTGCTCGCTACTTCAAGAAACTGGACCACCCCAGCTATGCCGCTGAGACCTACCTGAAGATCGGCGACCTGCGGTCCTTGGTGCAGCTGCACGTGGAGACCCACCGCTGGGATGAGGTGAGGGGAGGGCGGAGGAGGGTGCCCACTGCCGGGACAAGGAGAGGGAGGGGAGGGTGCCCGCCGCCACCGCTGGGACAAGGAGAGGGAGGGGAGGGTGCCCACTGCCGCTGGGACAAGGAGAGGGAGGGAAGGGTGCCCGCCACCACCAGGACAAGGAGAGGGAGGGGAGGGTGCCCACCGCCGCTGGGACAAGGAGAGGGAGGGAAGGGTGCCCGCCACCACCAGGACAAGGAGAGGGAGGGGAGGGTGCCCACCGCCGCTGGGACAAGGAGAGGGAGGGGAGGGTGCCCACCGCTGGGACAAGGAGAGGGGAGGGGAGAGGAGGGTGCCCACCACTGGGACGAGGGGATGGTGTCTGGTTGGGATGGAGAGCAGCTGCCTCTGGACGGAAGGACCATTGCCTGGCAGTCAGGAGACTTAGCCCCGAATTCTCTAAACCAGAGCCCCCTGGAGGGCGGCCCTACAATAACTTTCCATTCATTCATTCATTCATGCATGCATGCATTCACTCGGCATGTCTTTATTGGCTGAAGCTCCGGGCCAGCCCCATGGTAGGCGCCAGGCTTCGCGTGTCCGCCTGGCTGTCCAGGGCTGTGGTTGGTGCTGGTCTGCTGCCTCTGACCAGCACCACAGCATCCTGTGCTCTCCGAGGTGAAAATGCATGGATGTGACATTTAAAACCTGCTGGGCAAAGCCGGGCGCTGGTGGCTCACGCCTGTAATCCTAGCTACTCAGGAGGCTGAGATCTGAGGATCGCGGTTCAAAGCCAGCCCGGGCAGGAGAGACCGTGAGACTCCTATCTCCAATAAACCACCAGAAAACTAGAAGTGGCGCTGTAGCTCAAGTGGTAGAGCGCTCGCTTTGAGCTGAAGAGCTGAGGGACAGCGCCCAGGCCCAGAGTTCAAGCCCCACGACCGACAAAAAAAAAAAAAAAAAACCTGCTGGGCAGCATTTGGGCAGAAAATGCCAATTGTATTTTTCAGGCAGAGGCTGCCAGAGCCGTTTCCGGGGCAGTTCTCTCCTCCCTCCCTGACCCCCATCCTTGACCACTCTAGTGTGAGGAGGGACACGTGGAAAGAATCAGCCAGGCTATCAGAGCTGCGGGGTCCCCCCACCCCGTGCCCTGCAGTGTCAGCCATAACAAGGCCCTTGGGTACCCTGAGTGTCTGAGGTGACAAGATCGCAGGGGAGAAAAGGTGAGGCCAGGGGAGATAATGGCTACAAGATAAACTTGCCAGAGTCCTTGCATCTCAGAAGCACTGGGTTCTGGCAGAGCCTCAGGCAAAGCCCCCCCTCCTTCCCCCCTGCCATCATGTCCTGTTCTCTGGGCCCAGCAGGTGGTCTGGGGCCTGGTTGGGGGGGGGAGCAGCCACCGAGTCCCATCAGCACCACGTCCACAGTCATCTCTGACAGCTCGTAAGCAGTGATGATGATAATGTCAATCCCGTTTCCGTAGGTGTCGCCTGCAATTAAAAGAAATCTGTTTGCAGCGCTACAGGAGCCCACGCAAACCCTCAAAATAAAATGTTTCCGATTCTGTGCCGCTTCTGTGGTCCAGAAACAGACTGTGTTGTTGTTGAATCCAGTCAGTTGCATATTGCTGCTAATTGCCTTTTGTTTTCAAAGAGCTGGTTTGTTTCTGTGCTGCTGGGGGTGGGGGGTGGGCTCTCTCCCCCTCTGAGTTGTCAGGCTGGCAAAATATGACATCTCGGTGCCATGTTTCTGTGGGGCTGTGGGGAACAGTTCACTAAGAGGGCCTGTGCTCCTGTCTCCAGGCCTTTGCGTTGGGCGAGAAGCACCCCGAGTTCAAGGATGACATCTATGTGCCCTACGCTCAGTGGCTAGCAGAGAACGATCGCTTTGAGGAAGCCCAGAAAGGTAGGCCGTGCAGATGGCACCGTGCAGAGGGGGAGAAGTCAGCGCCAAGACACACACTTCAGGGGGCCTGCCGGGCCGCTCCCTTCCACAGGCCCCAAGACAGGTGATTCTTCTTTAGATAGGAGGGCTCTGCAGAGAAAAGAGTTCGGGGCAGTGGACAGGACATGGGCCTTAGGTCCTGCCCACGCGGGCCCCTGACCCACGTGCTGGGGGGCCCTTCAGCAGGGCCTCCCAAGCCTCTGGCTCGTGGGCAGGGTGGTGTACCCCAGTGTCTCTTCCCCTTTGATTCTCACCACGTCTCACAGTGTGGTATTGCTGGTCCCACTCCACAGATGAGAAAACCAAGGTTGAAGTTGCTCAAGGAGTGTGAAGTCCCATAGCTGGGAAGCGCCGGCCTGCGGCAAGGGCGAATGGAAGGCTGCGCTGAGCGGCCTGCCTTGTCCCACATCCACGCTTTCCTGCTGAGAGCAGAGTGCAGGGCTGTGTTTCCATCCTGGCTGGTGGGGGCGGGGGGCTCCGCTCCTCTGCGTTTGCCTTGGTGAATGGGCCGCGCATGAGGCATGGCAGATCTGAAGTAGAGCCAAGGCAAGCGCAGAGCCTCGCCTGGGCACGTTAATCATGACTTACAAACCTGCCTGCCTGCGCTGTGCCCCGGCTGGGGACTTAACCCGCGTAACCTTGAATCCTGCCAGCCACCCTGCAGGGACACAGAGGCTAAATGTGCCGTGCAGAGTCACAAAGCTAGCGAGAGGCAGAGCCAGGATCGGACCCGATCTGGTTTTCTGCCCATTTTGCTGCCTGTTTCGAGGGCCTCCTTGCTGAAGCCAGTGCGTCTGCTCCCTGGCATCTCAGTTACGCGTCCACGTGGCAGCAGTTGCCACCTCCGGATGCGCGGCTGAGCGCTGCCTCCCTGCCGGAGCTCCTCAGTGAAAACCCCACTGAAGGACGGCGCGTTCTCGCCCGCACAGCACTTCCACAGCACCCAGTTGCTGAAGTATCTGCATGTTTGGGCAAAACACATCAACCTATCCATCTGTCTGCATCGCCCTTCCAAGAATTCATCGCCATAGTAACTTGGTACTCAGACAAGAGACGGCGATGGGAGTAGAACAAAGGCCAGACCCTTTCCTTTTCTCCAGGCAGGGGACGGGGCCACCAGCGTGCCCACGCGTGGGCCTCCCTGGCAGCCCCCGGCGTCTCCAGGGGGCCAGGTTGTCAGGGCGGATGCTCAGGAAATGTCTGTTAAGCAGACACAGGAATAATTTTTTAAAAATTATATATATATATATATATATATATATATATATTGCTTATTTTCACAAATGTCTGGCTTGAGGAACAGAGCCAGATCTTCCAAGGTTGACTCCAGAGAGCACTCTGCAAGGGAAGGCATGCTCGGCCCTGGGCCCAGCTCATTCTGTGACTGGAGCATGACATTGTCTATACCTGGCCAGGTCCAGCTCTTCATCCGTGGCAAGGGAGCAAACTCCCTTCCTCCAAAGTCTGCTGTAATCTTCTTCTTGTGTAACTAGCCAGGGAAGCGCAAGCTCTGTCAGCGTTGCCCTGGGTGTCACGGAGCAATGTGGAATAGAGCAAATGCTTCCTGGAAAGTGGGGACAGAGACCCACTGACCCCAGCAGCATCCTGGGCTCTTCTCTCTACCATGCCTTGCTGAAGCAGGTTGCTGTTTCCCAGCCAAAGAGGAGCAGAGTGCGTCTCCCTGTGCTTTTTTTTTTTTTTTTTCAGGACGTAGTCCCAGGTATTTATAGCTGGCGGCCTGAGCAGCAGCACCCAGCACCAGCACTGCAGATGTTCTGATGGGTGTCTGACTTCCAAACTGACCCCATACCCACCCTGCACAGCCCCGGCCCCTTCCCGGCCCCCTGGGTGATGCGTGCTTTCCTCTTCCAGCCTTCCATAAGGCCGGGCGGCAGAAAGAAGCAGTCAAGGTGCTGGAGCAGCTCACACACAACGCCGTGGTGGAAAGCAGATTCAATGACGCCGCCTATTATTACTGGATGCTGTCCATGCAGTGCCTTGACATAGCCCAAGGTAAGTACACAGCCGCCAGCCCGTGTGGCACGACAGTCAGAAGAGTGGACCTTTCATTAAAGCCCCAGGCTGGTCTGCTGGCCGCATCGTCCGGGAGCCTGTGGCATGGCTCAATCTGGGGGTGTCATCTCTTTCTAGTTTGCCCTGAAGTAGAAGGGTGGTCCCTGGGCCCAAAGGGGTTATGGATGAGAGGTTCTGCCAGTGCTGCTAATGCAGAGCCCCCCTCCCCTGCTACCTGAGACCCCGCAGCTGGGTACGGTGAGCACCAGCTTGAAGAAATTAAATTACGTGAAAGATGAAGGGGAGGTTGCCCCTAGCAGCCTGCTTCAGATGCTCTCAGCCCAGGCAGGAAACAGTTTTAGTGTTGCTTTCTTTCACAAGACTTCCCATGATGCACTGGGGGCCCTGGATTGGAGGAGCAGAGAGAGACAGTTCCCACACACAGAGGGGATAGCACTGCCCACGGAGGCTGGGGACCTCCCCCTGAGCTCCGGATGCCCCTGTCACGGGGGTGCCCCGTCACGGCGTCCCCTGTCAGTCGCGAGGTGTCCCTGCCCTGCTCCCTTCCCGGCTCATCCGAGCATCGCAGCACCATGCTTAGCGCCTCGGCCGTCGAGCCCAGTGGCTTTCTTGGTTCTGGCAGTGGTGTGTGCTGTCACAGCCGCATGTGAAACTGCTCCCTGGCCAGCTGTCCCTCCAGGTTCCTCCAGTGGGTCTGGTGCTTGCCCAGCCGGGTGTGCTGTAGGGCAGCGTGCAGCCCAGAGAGCCCCGTCCAGCCCAGGCGCCACAGTCCAGATAAGCTGTTACCGGGGGGCTGGGGGGCCACTTCCTATCTGGCCTCTCTCGGCCCCTCTTCCTTGTGAAGGCTGCCACCTGTGGCTGACTGACCACCCTGGACAGATCTGACACGCCTCCCCTCCCGCCACACACAGCAGATCCCGCCCAGAAGGACACGATGCTCAACAAGTTCTACCACTTCCAGCACCTGGCCGAGCTGTACCACGGCTACCATGCCATTCAGCGTTACACGGTACGGGGCGAGAGCAGAGGCCATGCGGTTCTCCCCCCTGATTCTTCCCTCCTGGCTCACGGCAGTAGAGAATGGAGGCAGGCATTGGCTCCCCTCGGTCCCTCAGCCTCCGCCTCCCCTGCCCTCTAACTTGGCCTGGTGAACTCGAGGCCTTGGGTTCCAGCTGTGCTGTGTGACCCTCTCCCTGTGCCTCAGCTTCTGTCTTTGTGAAATGGGGCCGAGGCAGTACCTGCTGTGAGTTCCTATGGGGAGTCCTGGGAGGAGCCCCTGGTGGAGGCCGGCGGTCAGCTGTACACAGCCTTCAGGCTGGCCTCTCAGATGCTGCTCCCCAGCTGCCTCCCACGTCCTCCCTACGGGCTCCTGCACTGACGTGACCCCTGGGGGCCAGACCCCATCAGGTCAGCCTGGGTGTGGGTGTTGTCACTTCCCTAAGGGGTGCGGGGCCTCCAGAGGCCTCGTCTCCTCTTGTGGTTGTTGATTCCCCCTGGCTGTGATCCCCTCAGGGCCCCACATCTCTGTATGGATGAGAGGCCACAGACCGAGGAGCCCAGACTCCATGTGGGGTGGAAAGGCAGAGCCCCAGCCCAGCCTGGGTTTGTCTGAGCCACTGGGAGCCCAGATCTTGGTTCCTGACCTCTCTCAGCCCCCCTGCCCCTCCCCGCCACCCTGGGGTCTCCTGTCCCCGACAGCCAGCCCTGCTGCAGATCCATGTGGGGCTCAGCTGGAGGTCCTTGTGGCAGCCAGGGCCCTGGTGTCACCCTGGCCACGTGGCCACATTCAACACACGGTGGGGATTGAGATCTTGTTTCTCCCCCAGCAACCTGTAGCTCAGGAAACAGGACAGTCCCCCGAGGGCAGTGCTGGGGAGACTGCGTGGAGCTGGGGCCTCGGCTGAGGTGGGAGACAAGGAAGCAGGGAGCAAGTGAAGAAGGGGAGGGAAGGGCACAGCCTGGGCAGACATGGAGGCCGGTGGGGGTCTGGAGTCTGCACCAGGGCCTGGCAGAGCAGCTCTGCACGGGGCAGCGTGGAAGCCGGGGAAGGGAGATGTGGGGGCCTCCTGGGCTGTGTGGTTTCTTTCCCAGGGAAGAGGTGCTGAGCTTGAGTGCCCCCTCCCCCGGGACATTGCTTCGCCTCCTCACCTAGCGTAGTAGAGCCAGAGGCAGGCGTCTCTTGGCTTGCATCCCAAAAAGGATGCGTCTCAGGTGTTCCTGATTCTTGGAGCAGCTAATGGAGGCTGTACGAGTGTAAGTGGGAATGTACGAGAAGATGCCGGGCTTCAAGTCAGCAGAAGTGAGTCTTTACGAATTTGGACCAATTAAGAGATAAACTTGGTAGCTCCATGGTGCGAAGGCCCAGCCAGCCTCAGGAAGTCCGTGTGGCCTGTTTGGTGCAGCACAGGGGCAGGAGTCACAACAGAGTGGTTAGAGATCACCGCCTCCATGTTTGCACCCTCGTGCCAGCCTCCTTCAGAGCAGAGCCTGCGGTCAAACCTTCCTTGCAGTCTTCTGTACCACACTCCAGCAGCTTCTAGGTGCAGAAGGCCTGGGTGCTGAGTGCTGCCTGCTAGGTCCTGGCCTATACTTTCCTCAAGAGTATGTGGTGTGTGTGTGTGTGTGTATGTGTGTGTGTGTGTGTGTGTGTGTGTGAGAGAGAGAGAGAGAGAGAGAGAGAGAGAGAGAGAGAGAGAGAGAGAGAGAGAAACAGAGCCCACAGAGTGTGTTAAAGGCTAGATGGCACCAGTGCACACGGGCTGCAGTAGCTCAGTGTCCAGTGTCTGCTTCCAGCAAGATCCATCCCTGTCCGCTCTTCTCTTCCCGCAGGAGGAGCCCTTCAGCTTCCACCTTCCAGAAACCCTCTTCAACGTCTCCAGGTTCCTGCTGCACAGCCTGACCAAGGATGCCCCCTTGGGCATCTCTAAAGTGTATCCTCTCTCCTCGCCCTCCCTGCATCTAATGGCCCGAGTTCTTCCCAGAGCACTTTCCTGGCAGAAGGGAGAAGGCTGTCTCTGCACAGTGGGTGAGCGGTTGAGCAGCCAGCCAAGAGATCAGCTTTCAGGGCTCTGCCTGGGCCAGGCTTCTGGCTAGCACCATGTCCCCAGTCCTCCCTGAAACCACAGATCAGGGCGTGAGCAAAACCAGGCAGGCCTCGCTTTGGGGTTGTGGGCCCTCTCCTGGGGGACGGTGTGTCCGCGCAGGTGCACAGGCCCCAGGAGCCTGTCCAGGCCCAGTGACAGGCATTCAGGACCTAGTTCCATGGCATGTACAATCTGCCCAAGAGTAGAACACAGCTCAGACCAGGTGTGGCCAGGGCCGTTATGTGGCGGAGGAGACAGCCATGTACCGGCTGAGGAGATGGAGTGGAGCGGCTGCTCCCAGGACGACCTGGCCCAGAGGCCCTGTTCCACTCTGTGGGCAGGCAGGGTGGGCCTCGGGCTCCACGGTGGGCTGGGTCCAGGGCCAGGCGGTGCCACTCCCAGCCTCCACTATCCTTAATCCTCGGCGGCAGAAACACGCTCTTCACCCTGGCCAAGCAGAGCAAGGCCCTGGGGGCCTACAAGCTGGCCCGGCATGCCTACGACAAGCTGCAGGGCCTGCAGATCCCCGCCCGGTTCCAGAAGCCCATCGAGCTGGGCAGCCTGACCATCCGCTCCAAGCCCTTCCACGACAGCGAGGTGGGGCCCGTCCCCGCCCAGCACCCCCTGGCTGCCCACCGCCTGGGAAAGGTGGCGGCCACGCCCCCCGCCCTCCCGCACCTTGGCCTGCCGCCTCCTCCACCCCACCCGTGGCCGCTCCCGGCTGCAGGTGCCCAGCCCCAGGCCTGGCTCGGGCTCACCCTCCTTCTGGGGTTCCCTCCCCTCCCCAGCCTGGAACTCAGCCGCTACAAAGCCCACCCAGTGTGCACAGCCAGCGTCTCCTCCAGCCTGGCCAGTGCCTGATGCCAACTCCTAGCCGCGTCCCGGGCATTGAGAACCTCCATTCCCAGAGGAAGCATCCTGCTGAGCTTGGCCTAGGCCTTTGTCTCCCCCCACCCCCCATCCCCCCCTGCCGCCCCTCCTGAGCACCCAGCCCTGCCCCGGGAGGTGAGGCACGTGGCACTGGTGGTCAGCCGGGTGCGTGCGTGCCCCTCAGGAGCTGGTGCCCCTGTGTTACCGCTGCTCTACCAACAACCCCCTGCTGAACAACCTGGGCAACGTGTGCATCAACTGCCGCCAGCCCTTCGTCTTCTCCGCCTCCTCCTACGGTGAGTCGCCCTGCGCCGCCGGGGGCAACTCATGGCCACGGCGTGCGTGACAGCCGCGCTGCCGGGCATGGGGATGTCAGGGCGCGCAGGGACAAGGCCGGGTGCTGCCCGGACGAGGACCTGCCCCAGCCAGGCAGCCACAGGGCTGCGCTGGCTCTCGGTCCCCAGCTGTGCCAGGGTGACACGGGATCCGAGGTCCCTTCCCAGGGGCAGGTCAGGCCTGAGAGCAGCGTGCCCGCCACCAAGGGCCCTGCCCCACCCATGGCCTTGTGGGGGCTGACCCCGACCCCGTGCCCCCAGAGGTGCTGCACCTGGTGGAGTTCTACCTGGAGGAGGGCATCACCGACGAGGAAGCCGTCTCGCTCATTGACCTGGAGGCCCCCAGGCCCAAGCAGGGCAGCAAGTGGCAGGAGATCTCAAGCAACAGTATCCTCGTGAGGGGAGCGGGCAGGGCCTCGCGACCATACCACGCGGGTCCGCTGGGCGGCTGTGTTGCCGGCCAGGGCCCTGCGGGAGAATTGGCAGTGGCAGGAGAGCCGCTGAGGTTTTTGTCTCCCTTGCCTTGCCCAGGAAGGGAAAACACCCCATGTGTGCCTGTGGCTTACTAGGTGCTATTAGAGGCCCAGGCTGGCTGTGCCCGAGCCCCATTCCTGAGCCAGCACCAGCAGCCTCTGCTTCCCAGGCCTTCTTCCAGGACGCTCTTGCCTCCTCGTCCCTGCTCTGACACCCACGTGCATGCTGTCTGCAGGAGCTGGCCCAGCGCACGGCGCCCAGGCTCTGTCATTCACCCCCCAATCCCAGCCTCCACGAGCCACCAGCGGGGGGCCGGCCCGCTGGCCGCCCGGAGGTCCTGCCTGCCTCCTCTGCACCCTTCCTTGACCACGCCCTCCAGATTCCCAGGCGCTGAGGCTGGACGAGACCGTGGACCCCGTGGGAGACACCGATGACCCGTTCACTGCCAAGCTGAGTTTCGAGGTGAGGCGCCCCGGGGAGGGCTGCCGGGGCTCCGGAACACACAGCACCTCGGGTAGCGGCCACAGCTTCCAGATGTGGGGGTTAGAGGGGGACTCGGGGCCGAGGCACGGTGGGTCTGCAGGGGAGGCAGGGCGGCCCTGTCACAGGGGCTTCTGGGATGGTGGTCCACACCGTTAGTTAGGGCCCCGCACATGCCCCCTGCAGCAGGGCGGCTCGGAGTTCGCGCCGGTGGTGGTGAACCGGTCGGTGCTGCGCTCCATGAGCCGCCGCGACGTCCTCATCAAGCGCTGGCCGCCCCCGCTGCAGTGGCAGTACTTCCGCTCGCTGCTGCCCGACGCCTCCATCACCATGTGCCCCTCCTGCTTCCAGGTACCCCGCCCCCCCCCCGCCCCCGCCCCCACCCCTCCCTGTTCATACCCCTGACTGCAGCCAGGCCCTCGGCCGCCCCCCCCACCCCCGCCCCCCCCCCGCCCCCGCCCCTCCCTGTTCATACCCCTGACTGCAGCCAGGCCCTCGGCCGCCCCCCCCACCCCCGCCCCCCCCCGCCCCCGCCCCTCCCTGTTCATACCCCTGACTGCAGCCAGGCCCTCGGCCGCCCCCCCCACCCCCGCCCCTGCCCCCTGCCTCTGCCCCGCCCCTCCCTGTTCATACCCCTGACTGCAGCCAGGCCCTCGGCCGCCCCCCCCCCACCCCTGCCCCCTGCCTCTGCCCCGCCCCTCCCTGTTCATACCCCTGACTGCAGCCAGGCCCTCGGGCCGGGCCGGGCGCTGGCCTCACCGGGGCCTCTCCCTCAGATGTTCCACTCGGAGGACTACGAGCTGCTGGTGCTGCAGCACGCCTGCTGCCCCTACTGCCGCCGGCGCATCGAGGAGCCGGGCCCGTGACCAGCGCCAACGCCGCCCGAGCGAGCGCCTCGGGCGGGGCCTGGTCACCTCTACAGAACTGTGTGTGGCGTGGCGTGGCGTGGCGTGGCGTGCCTTGTAAACAGCACCCGGAGGCCGGGGGCGGGTGGAGGGGGAACGGACACGGGTCTGTCCCTTTGCAAGGGGCCCCGGCCGCGAGAGTCGGAGGAGCTGTCTGATGGCACACTCCGCCACCGGCAGCCTGGATAACGACAAATAAAAGGGCTACTCGTTTCCATCAGCGTCTTCATGTTGCAAATCTCCATATTGTCTGCAACTTAATTTCCTTATGCAAAAGTGCACCTGTTTTTAATTTGAGCCGAAAGGCACATGGCATTTGCACTGCTCTGAACGTGTAATCTAATTGAGATGGCAGGGTGGGAAGGGCAGGGGCGGGTAGTTTTGTTGTTATTTATTTTCACAATGAGGATTTGTCTTGATGAGAACATAGAATACCTGGCTGGGGAGAAAAGAAAAAGGAGCAAGGTTGAATATAGGTTCCCCCACCCCACCCCAGAGTTTCTGGAAGCCACCCTCCACCTCCACTTGGAAGGTCTTGGCTCTCCCCGCACCACCCCAGTCCTGTAGTTGGGGAATCTCCACTGCCAAGGCCCTGCCCAGGGGGCTGGCGGGAGCCCTCATTGCCTGGGACCACTTCCACCCAGCCGTGCCCAGGGTGGCTTCCACGCCAGCAGCTCTGTGGGTGGTCATGGTTTCCAGCTCAGAGCTGTCCCGGCCGGAGAGCAGGGGGTGCGGCTCCCTGTGCCCCCCAGCTCCGAGGAGAAGCTGGGAGTTGTCCGTCCAAGGGCCCTGCCCACTTCCTCCAGCGTGCCACTGCCCAGCGGCGGCACCGGGCTCCACGCATGGCTCTCAGAGCAGCTGAACACAGGACGGGGGTGGGGGGTCATGTTAGACAGGCAGGGCCCGGAAGGATGAGGAGCTGAGGCTTGGGGTGCAGCTACCCAGGTCTCGCGCACCAGGGCTGGAGCCCGCGTGGCCCCCATGCCTCCCCCTGCTTCCTCTCCCTCTCCCTGCATCTCTGGAGATGGAGGAGAGAAAGAAGCCAGACAGTTGTGCCAACAGAACTCCTCCGTCGAGTGTGTAATTGCTTACGATCATGCATGTTCTCTCTCGCGCTAAACATTTATTAATGTGTTAGGATTTCCATTAGCGCGTTACTTGAACTGAATTCATTTGCATATGGCTGGGAAAAAGTGGGGTGAGGGAGAAAACAGCTCCAGATACCTAACAGGCGTCAATCACAGCGACAGATCAGATGGTCCCTGCCCAAGACGCCGCACTCATCCTCTCCACCTGCTGCCTCCGAGCCAGGCTCTGGGGGCCGGGCCCGAGGCTGCTCCCTGGGCCCAGCGTCTGTCGGTGTGCGTCCGGTGTGCGTCTGCTCGGCGTGGCCAGCGTCTAGTGTGTGTCACCACAGCTAGCCCCGTCCCTCCGGGACGGATTGAGCACACACACCGAGAAGGTTCACACACCGGCGCAGCTTTGCACATGAGAACCAACCTTGCTCTGCTCTCACCTAGGTCTTGGCTGAGCTCAGCACTTTCTCCAAGACTCAGTTTCCCTTGAACAGGAGGGCCACCCCACAGTGACACAGGCTCCAGACTCAGCCTGAAGCTGTGAGTGGGGTGTCTGCCTGCCCCCGCCCCGTCTGTCCATGCTGACCATCTGACCAGGACGTGGGCGGGGGGCGGGGACAGGGCCGGGGGACAGCACAGCTTGGGGCCCCCGGTGCTCCTGGTATCCACAATTTTGAGGAGCACAGGCTCTGATCAGCCACCTCTTCCTGGCACCGTCTGCACAGTGGGCAGAGACCAGTGGGGACAGGTGCCAGCCTCAGTGAGAGCCCCCGCCGGGCCTGCCCCCGCCGGGCCTGCCCCTCCCCTGGTCCAGGCGCTCGTGCGGGGCTCTGAGACCCCTTATACCGAGACTCCGCAGCATCTTCCCGGGCGTCGCCCACTTGCCTGAGGCTGCTATGGGCGACCCAGCTGCCCTGGGGCCTACTTCATGCTCCAGGCTTCCAGCCCTCCTCGTTACTGGTTTTCCCGGCCACAGGCCCTGAGCCTGAGACTACACAGGATTCAACCCAGGACCTCAGTGTCCGGCCCAGACCTAGAGAAGGTTGGATGGATGTTACAGGGGGAGGAAGGGAAGGAAAGGGAGAAAGGAGGAGGGAGGAGGGAGGGCAGAAGGACCAAAGAAGAGGCATCTTTCCCTTCCCTTGTTCCCTGTCACCCTCGGCTTTTAGGGTAGGGAGCCTCCGTTCTGCCACGGGCCGCGGGGTTCTTCTGGCATCATTACATTTATCAGCACAGACAGATGGCCGGGGGCTGGGGGGGGGGGCTTAGGAGAAGCTGAGGAAAAGTGTTCAGCTCTGTCCCATCAGGTGATTTTGAGGGCCCATGGCAGCCTGTGGTGGCACCCCAAGGCCTCGCGTGGCTGGGGTGACAGCCACGGGGATGTTGCCAGGCGGGCTGAGACAGGGGAGCAGGGAGCAGGGGAAAACGGGGGGGGGGGGGGCTGCTGACCCAGCTGAGGCTTAAGGACTATTAGCGCTGTCAGCTAAGTCCCTAATCCCCAGGGGCAGGGGGGGAGAGGGGAAGCCTCCACCCAGGCCCCTTGGGCAGCTCTCCCCCTGCACGGCAGGACGTGGGCACAGGTCACCCGGCCTGCAGGGTTGCGGGGTCTGGGGGGCCCGGGGCTCCCTCCTTCCACTTAGGTTGAGGGGCCCAGGCCTGCAGGTGGCATGGCCAGGCCCGGGTGCCTGGCTGTAGAAGGTGGCCTAAGAAATGAGCAAGTCAGCCGGGCGTCGGTGGCTCATGTCTATCATCCTAGCTACTCAGGAGGCTGAGATCGAAGGATCTCAGTTCAAAGCCAGCCCCAGGCAGGAAAACCCGTGAGACTCAGCATCAATGAACCACCAGAAAACTGGAAGTGGCGCTGTGGCTCAGGTGGTAGAGCGCTCGCCTTGAGCAGAAGGCCGAGGCCGGCTGTGTAGGGCGTGGGGGCTGGGCGGGTGGGCGTGGGCAGCCAGTGTGGTGGGGGGCACGCAAGATGGACGCTCAGGACCACCGGAGAATCTTCCAGCAGCCCACAGCGCACATGCTGGCGCCACTCCTCCGTCATGGCGCAGGAGAGCGAATGGGGCCTCAGTGGGTGCTCAGCTCACGCTCGGGTTCAGGTCCTCCTGCCAGGCCCCGGCGGGGACAGCGCCGCCGCTTCCCCCTGGAGGTGGAGGCTGTGGGGGGGAGGTTTCTCAGTTACCAGCCAACAGAGGCCCAGCTTGGGAAGTGGGACTTCCAGGGCTCCTGGCGGTGCAGGACCCTCCTCTTGGGGTGACCACTGCTCCCCCTGGGGCCCGTGTGACTCAGGCCTCCCCACGGGCCCAGCGAACGGCCCCTTAGTCATCTGAGCCGGGGCCAGGGCCTGGTCGGCCTTCCCTGAGCGCTGTCCGACGGGGCGCAGGGCTGGGGAGGACCCAGTTTCTCCCCAAAGCCCCAGCAGCTTCTGTCCATGCCACAGCTCCGGTGTCCGGCGGCAGCCTGGACTTCCGGCCCCGGCGTGCGGTCAGAGCAGCGGCTCCTCACCATCCTCCCAGCCCAGGCTGAGCTTGTGTCCCCGCACCAACAACGCATGTGCAAACCCAGCCCTCTGCCCCCCTCTTACACCACCCAGAGCCCTGTCACCGCAGAGGTGACCTTCCACGCCCCATTGTCACAGTCCCAGGGGACCCCAAGCCTGGAGAGGGGCAAGGCCTCCACCCGCTCATCCAGCCGCAGGTGTGCTGAGCACCTACTGCATGCCAGGCATGCGGCCTGAACGGAACAGACGTCCCGTTCTCCCAGTGCAGAGACTATACCAAAGGGCTAGCTGGGCACCAGTGGCTCACGCCTGCCATCCTAGCTACTCAGGAGGCTGGGACCTGAGGATCTCGGTTCAAAGCCTCCCTGGGCAGGAAAGTCCATGAGACTCTTATCTCCAATGAACCACCAGAAAACCAAAAGTGGAGCTGTGGCTCCAAGGGTAGAGTGCTAGCCTTGAGCAAAAGAACCCAGGGACAGCACCAGGCCCTTAGTTCAAGCCCCATGACCACCATCACCAACAACAAAAACCCCACAAAGTACTGCCCTGTGCCAGGTGCCACGCTGGCCCCCCACAGGTAAGGAGCCCCCCTGGGGCCGGTGACAAGCCGCAGGGTGTGCTGGCCCCCTCACCTGACCACCCGGCTCAGGTCAGAACCACACTATCCACCTTGACCTCATTAACACGGGCCTAAGCACTGGGCCAAGCATCTTAAAACTGTGACATTCCCACATACCCTGCCCAGCCACGCCTCAGGCTTACTTCTCTGCCCTGCCCTCCCACGTGTGTCTGGAGGGGTCTGGCCCAGGGAGGCTGCAGGAAAGCGGGGCAGACAGGTCTGAGCAGACAGATCCAGAAATCCCATGTGGGGAGAGAGACTGGACACAGAGGGCTTAAGAGCCCAATCTCAGAGACAGGGACTCTTGTCTGGCCAGTGTCTCCCAACCTCAGGGCCTTTGCACTGCTGTCCCTCTGCCTAGATACCTTTGCTCCAAGGCTCCTCCCATCACACAGCTCCCAGCTCACACTTCACCCTCCCAGCCAGGACTTCCCCAGCTGTTCTGGCTAATATTTGGCTTGCGGGGAACACGTCACCCCCAAACTTTTCTGTTTGCACTGCTTTGCCACACGTGCCCACCTCCATTCTCTCCAGAGAAATGCTGGCTTCTCGTGGGAAGACCCCGTGGTCCCCGGGCTGGCTGCAGTGGTCAGGGGCACCCCGCAGCGGGGTCCCTCAGCCTTCTCTGTTTGTTTTGGGGTGTCACTGAGCTCCTTTCACAGATGAGTGGGGGCCCTGGCAGCATCCGCTCTGTACACCACCCCCATTGACTGTCCCCAGGGTGCGCCCTGGCACCAGCTTCACAGGCCCATGGTGGGCATGCTGACGTGTCCCCACGCGGGGCCCTGTGCGTGCTGGGGTCTCCGGCAGGCCAAGATGAACCCACACTCAGCCTGCGCCAGGTCCAGGAGCTGAGGCCTCCGGCCCCTCCCTGCTCAGATGCCCCCTCCCTCCAGCCCACCTCTTCAGGCCTCGGCCCTGCCCAGGGCCCTGTGTGTAAGGAATGGGCGGCCAGGGGAGGCCAGGCCGGGGACGAGGCCCTGGCCAAAGGAGCGAGTGCCAGGCCCGTGACTCGATGGGGGGAGCGGGGGGGGGGAGGGGCAGAGAAGACAATGTCAGCTGTGGAGAAGCAGGGAAGCGGCCACGGGACTCGATGTCAGGCCTGGGCGGGGATTCCCAGCAGGCCCTGGGGCAGGCAGGGTGGGCTCCCCTCTCTTCTCGCCGAGTCCCACCCGACCCTTCGCCTCCCGCGCCCCGGCTCCCGCCTGGTGTCACCTTGGCGCTTCTGCAAGCCAATTAGGCCCCCCGGCAGCAGCGGTGGAGATTAGTATGATTATGAGCACCCCGATCTCCCCGGTGCTGATTCAGCCAGGGGCTTAGCGGGGGGAAGGTCACTTTATAAGGGTCTGGGGGGGGGTCGGGGCCAGGAGTCGTCCCGAGGGAGTGCTGGGTGGCCGAGCTCGCGTGGCGCACGGCACAAGTCTCCATCTCGGGCGGTCGGGGCAGCCGCCAGGGCCAGGGCCGCAGCCATGAACGGCACGGAGGGCCCCAACTTCTACGTGCCCTTCTCCAACGCCACGGGCGTGGTGCGCAGCCCCTTCGAGCAGCCGCAGTACTACCTGGCGGAGCCGTGGCAGTTCTCCATGCTGGCGGCCTACATGTTCATGCTCATCGTGCTGGGCTTCCCCATCAACTTCCTCACGCTCTACGTCACCGTGCAGCACAAGAAACTGCGCACCCCCCTCAACTACATCCTGCTCAACCTGGCCGTGGCCGACCTCTTCATGGTGTTCGGCGGCTTCACCACCACGCTCTACACCTCGCTGCACGGCTACTTCGTCTTCGGGCCCACCGGATGCAACGTGGAAGGCTTCTTTGCCACCCTGGGCGGTACGAGGCATGGGGCTGGGGCAGGCGCGGGGGGGGCCCCGGAGGGGCCGGGCACTGTGACTTCGATTTCCTTCTCCCTTCTCCCTTCCTCCGGACACCAGTATTCAGTCAACAGACACGGCTGCTTGTCTGGGGCCGGGCAGGGGAACTCTGCCCTGATCTCACTTGGAGCAGGGCTCATTGTACAGCAGAGATGAACGCAGGCCCAAGCCACCAAGGGCCTTGCGGGGTGGGGGGGCGGAGGGGCTGATGTACGGGACGGAACCGGCTTTGAGGCCACGTTCTGAACACCAAAGCTGAGGCCCGGCACCACGGGGTGAGCTAAATAAAACAGGTGCCGGCCCTCTAGGGCGGGCCCAGCCAGATGCACAAAGCGGTCCTCTGGGCTTTGGCTTTTCCTGGGCTTGGGCTCAGTCTGTGGCATCGATCTGACTCCTTTCTAGCCTCCCAGCCTCTGCTGGATATGCAGGGTCTCGGAGCAGGGAGGTGTTAGACCCAGGTTGCAGCTTCAAAAAATTCCATTCCTTTCCTTTCCTTTCCTTTCCCTTCCCTTCCCTTCCCTTCCTTGCCCTTCCTTTCCCTTTTTTTCCTTCCTTTCCCTTTCCTTCCCTCTTCCTTCCCTCCCTCCCCCTTCCTTTCCTTTTGTCTCTTTTTTTCTTTTCTTTAGACAGGGTCTTGCTATGTAGACTATGATGGCCTTGAATATTCAATTCTCCTGTCTCAGCACCCTTCTCAGTGCTGGGATTACAGGCATGTACCACCACACTCGGCTAGATGCTAATATTGGCCATGCATAGTGGCACATGCCTGTAATCCCAGTCTCTCAGAAGGTATAGGCAGGAAGATTGAGAGTTTGAGGCCAGCCCAGACAAAGCTGGTGTGACAATCTCAAAACACAAAACTGCAAGGCCAGCACAGTAGCTCAAGTCTGTAACCCCATGCTACCTGGGAGGCAGAGATGGGAGGTTGCAGTTCCAGGCCAGCCCAGGTTAAACAAACCAAAAAGGCCTTCATGAGACCCTCTCACCCAGTGGCTGGAGGTGGTGGCATGCGCCCCATCCCAGCCACCGGACACACAGCAGGGTGGGTGGCAGCACCGTATCCCCGTGACATGGGAAGCATCTGTAGGAGGACTGACATCCAGGCCGGTTTGGACATAGAGAGCCCTATCTTGAAAATAACCAATGGAAAAGGAGGACAGAGTTATGGTTCATGTGTCAGAGTGCTCACCTAGCAAGCGCAAGGCTTTGAGCTCCATCCTGGGGGCAGGGGGTGGGATGGGGGAAAGCAAGTATTTTCTTTCACCTGACTGGAAAAGTGGGACTGGAAAGTGGATGACTGGCTGGCTGGGCACATGGATGGATGGGTGGATGGATGGATGGGTGGGTGGGTGGGTGGGTGGATGGATGGATGGATTGATGGGTAGATGGATGGATGGGTGGGTGGGTAGGTGGATGGATGGATGGGTGGGTGGATGGATGGGTGGGTAGATGGGTGGGTGGATGGGTGGATGGATGGATTTATGGGTGGATGGATGGGTGGGTGGGTGGATGGGTGGGTGGGTGGATGGGTGCATGGATGGATGGGTGGGTGGGTGGATGGGTGGATGGATGGATGGGTGGGTGGGTGGGTGGATGGGTGGATGGATGGATGGGTGGGTGGATGGGTGGATGGATGGATGGGTGGGTGGATGAGTGGATGGATTGATGGGTGGATGGATGGAAGGATGGTTGGGTGGAATGATGGATGGATGGTTGGGTGGAATGCTGGGTGGACAGATGGATGGATGGGTAGATGAGTGGATGGATGGTCTGATGGGTAGATGGGTGGATGTCTGGGAAGATGGGTGGATAGATGGATTGATGAGTGGATGGATGGGTGGGTGGGATAATGGTTGGGCAGATGGATTGATGGGTGGATAGATGGATGGGTGGATGGATGGATGGATGGATGGGGTGCCCCCAGGGATAAGGGATCCCCGAGACATGGAGAAGGCATGGCTTTGAGATGTGGCAGAGATCTAAGTCTAAGTCTCCCTGCTCAGATCAGCGATCTCCCTGCGGGTCCCAGGGGGTGACAGGAAAGTCAGGGTGGTGGGCAGAGCTTGGTGGCAGCCCAAGCCACTCAGGTCCAGAGCGGCTGGAGGGCTCTCCAAGCCTCTCCAGGTGTCGCCAAAGCCGTATCGCGTTCCGTGCTCACAGAGCCCCATCTTTGGGCAGCAGGTGGGGTTCCCCATGAAGCTGGGGTGCCCCATGAACTTGGGATGCCATGCAGATGGGCATTTCTCTGCCCTGATCGCCTCCCACCAGTGTTAGGAGAATGAACTTGGGGCTGATTAATTCTCTCCCGACTCAGTTTCCTGGGGGCAGGTAGAGGCGAGTATCAGTGCCTGCCCCGTGTCTGGGGAACGAGTAGTGCCCAGCCCCGCAGCCCCGCAGCCCCGCAGCCCCGCAGCCCCGCAGCTCCACAGCTCCACAGCCCCACAGCCCCGCAGCCAGAACTGGCTCCACAAGCCCACAGCCCCGCAGCCCCGCAGAGCCCTACAGCCCTCCAGCTCCTCAGCCCCGCAGCCCTGCAGCCCCGCAGCTCCACAGCCCTACAGCCCCGCAGCCAGAACTGAATCCACAGCCCGTGTCCTCTTTCCCTCTGGGTGGGGGGGAGGGGTAAGAAGACCATCCACCTGTGGGTTTCCATCACTTCTTCCCGGACCCCATCTGACCCGAGCCCCACTGCTCCTGGATCCTCGGCTTTCCCCTGCCTGCTCCCCGCAGCTCCTGATGCCTCTGTTCCTCCTTCCCCTCCACACATCAAGCCCTTCTCCGGTCCTGCTCCTGGGCCTCCCCGTCCCCATCTCTCTGGACCAGCCCGGAGGTGCGGCAGGTGGGCTGATGGCCACCGGCTGTCTTGCAGGTGAAATCGCTCTGTGGTCCCTGGTGGTCCTGGCTATCGAGCGCTATGTGGTGGTGTGCAAGCCCATGAGCAACTTCCGCTTTGGGGAGAACCATGCCATCATGGGCGTGGCCTTCACGTGGGTCATGGCGATGGCCTGCGCCGCCCCCCCGCTGGCCGGCTGGTCCAGGTAAGGCTCCCGGAGGAGGAGAGGGGGCTGCAGGGCCCTCGGCTGGCCTGGTCAGGACTCAGATCTGGTGAGGTCTGGTCCTAGGAACCAACCTAGAGGGCCCTACCCCAAGCCCACCCAGGTGACTTTCCCAGAGCTGGGGTTCTGGCAGAGGAGGCAGAAGCAACCCCAGGGCCGTGGAACGACCCCCGCGGGTGTCAAGGAGAATCACAGCAGCACTCACCTTGGCCGAGCTCCTAATCCTCCACTAAGCCCCGGCCCATCCCAATCCTCTTTGATGCAGAGTTCCTCCGCAGCTACCTCCCTCTGACCTTGGGGAAGTCGGGGCCTTGCTCGTGTGTGTGGAGACACCGCGGCCCCGGTCTGAGGCCCACCCAGCCGCCCCTCACGTCTCCAAACGCTGCAGAGAGGAGAGATTCGTAACTCTGGAGCCAGACCCAGAAATTTCCTGCTCTGTCCTTGCTTCCTCCCATGCTCTCCTGGGGTCCGTTCCTCTTGGACCCCACTTCCATTCCCCACCTCTTTGGCCACTTGGCTGCACACAGCCTCAATCAGCACGGCAAAATCTGGGTCAAGCGGGAAATCATGGAGAGGCTGGGAATGTGGCTTAGCAGTACCGTGCTGTCTAGCACACGTGAAGCCCTGGGTTCGAGTCCTCAGTACCACATACACAGAAAAAGCCGGAAATGGCGCTGTGGCAAGTGGTAGAGTGCTAGCCTAGAGCAAAAGAAGCTCAGCGACAGCGCCCAGGCCCCAAGTTCAAGCCCCAGGATTGGCAAGAAGAGAAAAAAAAATAGAAATTATGGAGACGCTGGACTCCAGACCCTGGGGCCTGGCTTCGGGGCTGCGCATAATCCCTCATAATGCCCATCTTGGCCTAGACAATGCCGTCTTGCTAGGAAGCCCTCATTTCTGCAAACTGCCACACGCAGAGTAGGAGGCCCCCTGGTCCTCGGCGCCCTCCACCCGTACCCGGGCGCAGCTGGCCTGGCAGAGAAGGGCCTGCAGTTGGGCAGCTGAGAGCTGGCATCTGTTTTGGAGCCCAAGCATTCTCACCGGGCCACAGCGGGGACTGAACACACCCCACGAGGCCCAGCGGAGCAGATGTTTCCCTCTGTGCTTTACTGAGGGGAGGGGATGGGGGGTGCTGAACAGGGCTGGTACCGCAGGGCTCCCCGTGCCCACCGCCCCCCCCAGGTACATCCCCGAGGGCATGCAGTGCTCGTGCGGGATCGACTACTACACACTCAAGCCCGAGGTCAACAACGAGTCCTTCGTCATCTACATGTTCGTGGTCCACTTCGCCATCCCCATGATCATCATCTTCTTCTGCTACGGGCAGCTGGTCTTCACCGTGAAGGAGGTACAGGCGGGGGGCCCCGGGACCCCGAGGGTCCCTCACAGGCGGGTGACCTGGCACCGTGTGGGGGCCGGGCACTGGAGCCGCAGCCTGGACACAACTCCCTGTGCCCCCGCAGGCGGCTGCCCAACAGCAGGAGTCGGCCACCACCCAGAAGGCCGAGAAGGAAGTGACCCGCATGGTCATCATCATGGTCATTTTCTTCCTCGTCTGCTGGCTGCCCTATGCCAGCGTGGCCATGTACATCTTCACCCACCAGGGCTCCAACTTCGGCCCCATCTTCATGACTCTGCCGGCGTTCTTCGCCAAAAGCTCCTCCATCTACAACCCGGTCATCTACATCATGATGAATAAGCAGGTGCCTGCGGCGGGCGGGAGATGTGCGGTGGGGGGTGGCAGGGGGCGTGGTGCGGTCAGGGGGACGTGGTGAGGTCAGGAGGCGTGGTGAGGTCAGGAGGCGTGGTGTGGTCCCAGGCAGGAGCTAGGGCGGGCAGCCTTGCCCAGGAGCTTGTGCCAAACGCAGCCTCTGAGGTCACCCCCAGACCTGTCTCACCTGAGCCGTAGGGTCCAGATGATTCTGGAATGGGTTAAGAGTAAAACAGAGCCAAGCTGCCGGTACTCACACCTGCATCCTAGTTACTCAGGAGGCTGAGATCTGAGAATCACGGTTCGAAGGCAGCCCAGGCAGGAAAGACTGTGAGTCTCTGGTCTCTGATGAACCACCAAAAGGCTGGAAGTGGTGCTGTGGCTCAAGTAGCAGAGCACCAGCCGTGAGCAATAAAAGCTCAGGGACAGCACCCAGGCCCTGAGTTCAAGCCCCAGGATGACAAAAGAGAAAAAAAAAAGTAAATAGTTCCAAGCTGGGGGGTGGGCCGGTTCCATCTTCATAAAGCTGAGCCAGGATGGAGCAGGCTTATTTTGAGGACTAAAAGGGTACAGCGTCCTGAACAAACATGGGTGACATCTCTGTGGGACCCATGGGGGCAGGGGACATGGTCTCTGGAATGAGACCCACTGCATTCCAGTGCCAGCACTGACCCTTTCCACCGTGTGACCTTGGGCTTCCCTAGAAAGGGCAAAATTCCGAACGCTTGTGTTGCACTCGAGGTTGTAGGGGGCCGACTCAGGACACTGTGGCATGGCATTGGTGACAGAGCCTGCGTTAGTCCCTGCCACGCCCGGGGGTGGGGTGGTGGGCCTGGCACAGGGCAGGAGTGGGGGGGGTCACACACTGCAGGGTGTCCTGACCCGTTCCCCCCTCCAGTTCCGGAACTGCATGATCACCACCCTGTGCTGCGGCAAGAACCCACTGGGCGACGACGAGGCCTCCACCACCGCCTCCAAGACCGAGACCAGCCAGGTGGCCCCCGCCTAAGCTGCCGGCGGCCAGAGCAGCCTCCCACCCCGCCCCGCCCCGCCCACAGGCACCAGCTCACACGGGCTCTCTGAGTTCATTCTAGAATTAATGAGAAAAAACAACAAGGCTCCCCACTCAGCAGGGGTGGCCTGAGAAGGGACTTCCACCGAAACCCCTTCTTCTGGGGTCCCCCCGCCCCCCCGCTCCCAGGGGCGGCAGGACCTGTTCCCCTTCTCCCCATAACTGGTCTCCCCGGAATTCCAGAATTCTTGCTCTCTGGAAGTGTCCCAGCTTAGGGCTAAGTGTCTAGCACAGAATGGGGCACACAGTAGGTGCTTAATACATGCTAGATGGGTGAAGGGAGGGACGAGAGGAGGAGCGAAGGGAGGACGGATGAGATGACTGGGGGAGAAGTCTGCCCCCCAGGCTTTATTCACAGCACAACTACTCACATTGGCTGGTGTCTCTGAGTCACTGTCTTTTCCTTCCTTGAACTCACTTTCCTCCCTCCCCCTAAAATAGAGAGAAAACCCCAGATCTCAGGCACTGGTAGCTGGCGCTGCTTCAAACCCCAGAGAAATTCTGTGTGTGTGTGTGTGTGTGTGTGTGTGTGTGTGTGTGTGTGTGTGTGTGTGAGTGTGTGTGTGTGTGCGTGCGCACTTGAGCCTGTGCACTTTGTACATTGCAAGGGCTGTACAGATGACAGTTAACATTATGGATAATACTGGTTAATAGAATCAATTAATTATCATGATTGTCTCTGCTTGATAATAACCATTTTGGGGGTGGGATAAGGCCCCAGCATTGACACAGTGTGGCTTTTAAAAATAAGCCAAACATCCAGGAAAAGCAGGGCTGGGACTGGACGACAGAGGACAAAAACGCAGGGTACGGTCACCACATCCGAGAAAACGATGTCAGGGTCCGGGGGCCGTGGGTCCGACACTCACCGCTCCCCCATTCCAGGCAGCCCACGGACACTCGGGCCTTTCACGTGGCTTGTGCAAATCACACCTCTACCACCCCAGCACTGGGGTGGCCGTGTCTCTGCCCCGCCCCCACCCTACCCCAGCAATGGCGTTCTGGAATACACACTAGCTGGCCCACACTCAATTACGGGCTGGTGGATGCGATCTGTAGTCAAAGAAAGGGGCGATGTGGCTGGGTCCCTTCGCTGGGGATGCCCTGGTCTTCCTGGCCGCTCCTCTGCTGGATGGGTCTTCAGCAGCCACCTAGTTTGTTCTCCACCCTGCAGCGCCTCTGCTCTGAAGCTAGCAGGAACTCTGGGGCTCCAGACTTGAGCGGTCTCAGTCCGAGCCTCTTGTGCTCCGTGAAACCACAGCTGGAGGCTGCGGCTGGCTCCGGCTTTCCCAGCTCTGCCTGGAGACCAAGGCAAATGGAGGCATTAAAAGCTCAGCAACTACCCGAGGCGTTGCCAGGGGCAGTGTGTTGCTCTCAAACTTTTTGCCCACAGGATGGCTGGAGACCTGGCAGTTTCCCCTGAGCCCTGGCAGGAGATGGCTAGGTGGGCCAGTGCGCAGCAACAAGTAGCCCAGATCCCTGTGGGAGTATGTGTGCGTGTGTGGAGGGGGGGTGGGGAGCGTGGAGAGGAAACCATCCTGGGAGTGGGGAAAACTCAAGTTGGACATCAAAGAGACCCAGGCGACCTTGGGAACCACCAGCAAGTTTCGCAACCTCTCTAAGCTTCCTGATCAGCAAGAGGGAGCTTAGCGCTGACCTTCAGGGAATTCGTTTGACACTGTGGGCTTATTGACCAGCCCACTTCCTAACCCACCGCAGACAGTGAGACACTGGGCCTGGGCATGGGGGGGAGCGGGTGTCAGGATGGAAGGTCTCAGAGCTTGGTAGGCTGGGGCAGGTGACTTGAGGGATCCCATCTTTGCTGTCTTCCAAGGTGAGAAATCCAACTCAAATGAACTGAAACAAAGGGAGACATTATTCGCTCACATACAAAACAAAGAAGGCTTAGGGCACCGCCAGATGCATGCTCAGATGATGCGATCAGCTCTGACTCTCCTCCTGGCTACACGTTCTCCACACCCCCCCCCCTTTATTGGCTTCATCCATAGGCTGCAGAAACAGTCCCAGAAGCTACTGGGTCAGCTAGCTGTGATAGGGGCTGGGCTTCTCTTTCCCCTAAGTACAGCAAAGGTCCCAGGTAGAGCTTATTGGCCAGACCTATGTCATCTATTAATCTCTAAGCCAATCACAATGCCTTCATCTCCTGATTGGCCAGGCTTGGGTCATGTGATCATTTCTAAACCAATCACAATATCAGAGGGGGAAAACTCATCTTCTGATTGGCCATTGCTAGGTCACATGCTCACCACCTCTACCTCCCAACTTCCAGGGGTGGGGAACTGTTTTTGCCAAGGGCCATTTGTTGTATGTTGTTGCTATGAATAAAGCTCCTAAAAGGAAAAGGAAAGAAAAATGCTCCCGGATTTATTGAATTTCAGGTCTTACCTATAGTTGCCTTGACAGCCAAGTGACTTAAGGACCTTATATGGTTCAGAGGCCAGGCATTCCCTACCCTTGATCGCCAAGTATCTGGAGTTCCCACAAAGAAACCATGGGCAGGAGGGAGCAGGAACAGAGCCACCAGCAGCCATTGGATGGATGGATGAGACCAAGTCGATGAAGCATGTAGTCTGGCTGGCCAGGCCTCCTTCCCACGTTGGCATGAGGGAGGCGCTTCCTGTCCCCTCAGCCTCAGAGCTGGGTGCTAGTGGTTCACACCTGTAATCCTAGCTACTCAGGAGGCTGAGAGCTGAGACTGAGATTCATAGCCAGCCTGGGCAGAAAAATCTGTGAGAGTTTTTTTCTTTTTTGGTCAATTGTAGAGCTTGAACTCAGGGCCTGGGTACTGTCCCTTTTTTCTCGACTAGCACTCAACCACTTTGAGCTCCAGCTCTACTTCCAGTTTTCTGGTGGGGTGTTTCCTGGTGGTAGAGATAAGAGTCTCACAGCTTTTCCTGCCTAGGCTGGCTTTGAACCATGATCCTCAGATCTCAGACCTTTGAGTAGCTAGGATTATAGATGTGAGCCACCAGAAATAACCTACTGGTGCAAGGGCCGCTTGCACAAGGCACACATCTCCTACATGCTTCAGAAAGTTTAGAGCAGCGATCTTCAGGGCTGGGAGGAAGCCAGCAGCCTGGGTTCCCGGGCAGTGAAAAGTTTTCAGCGGAAGCTGGGCTCTGTGGAAGCCTTGGGGAAGAAGTCAAGGAAGGCAGCTTGGGGGCCTCTGCTCTCAGAAGCCGACCGAGACACGCTGTGCTCATTTCCCTGAAAAACGGCAAACCCTGAGAGGAATTTTTAGATCATACAGTGCATTTTAGATCTCCCCCCCCCCCCCGCTCCGAATGCAAAACTGGATCCTGGCACAGCACGGAGCATTCGTGGGAATGTTTTCATCTCGAAGCGTTCTGTATTTCTCAGTTCTTGGAAACGCCCACAGATGTGATCAGAGCTGCGGCCCCGTTTGCGCCAGCTCCCGTTCGCCTCTTTGCCTCTCAGCTTCCTGTGCTAGCTCAGCACCTGCAGGCAGTTTAGGGGCCTCCATCCATGCTGCTGAGCTGGGCTGTGGCTCCGGGACACCCACAGCTGCACAGCAATGACACCTACTGTATACAGGTGTCATGCGGTGTGCCACCAACCCAGCCCCCCACCCAGAGCTCAGGGCTAGGGCCAGAGCTGTCATTCCTTGCTGGGGACATCTGGAGAACTTAGTGACACTGCAGCCTTCTCAGGACCGAGGAAGGCTCTTCTAAGAAAGTGTTCACACCAAGGCCAAGGGATGAGTGGAAAAGATTCCAGAGAAGGTAGGTGGGGTAAAAAAGGCATTCTACTTTAAGTGCATTGGTTAGCTAGTTCTGTGTGACAAACAGTCCCAGGACTCAGAATACTATGGACTAGCAGCAGGTGGCTCTGCTGATCTGGATCAAGCTCACATGACCTCTGCGGGGCTTATTCAAGCACCTGTGCTCAATGGGAGGGCGGCTAGAGACTGGCTGGCGATGGGGGTGACCGGGCCGTGGGCCTCTCAGTCTCCAGCAGACAATCAGGGCAATGGGACCGGCATCACGTCCCTCCCACAGTAATTCCATTGTCCAAAGCGAGGCCAAGGTCAGCTCAGGACTAAGGATTGAGTCTGAGCTGCAGAGGGGCATGGATGTGGGCAGGGGCGAAAACGTGGGACCATTTTTCTATTATTTTAACAGATGCAGAGGAAGCACACAGGTACACAGAGCTAGTCACAGTGTGGTTTTGGCTGGCGGGTTTTGGTGCTAGAGGTGGAGCACAGGGCTTCATGAGCACTAAGTACATGCTCTGCCCCTGAGCTACACACAGCCTGCACAGCTCAGTTGAATGTGGACTTTGAAGGTGGTGAGGCATTGTAAGCGTCATTGAAGACTTCAAACTTCACCCAAGGGCAGTAAGGAGCCATGAAAATGTTGGGGGAATGAGGTCTGATGTAGCTTTAGAACACTTTGAGGATCACAACCAGGAAAATTCCAGCAGCTGAAGACAGTGTGTAAAGAGAAAAAGGTAGCCCTTCCAAATCTTGTACCTGCTTCAAAGATAATACGAGTTGATATTTCAGACCATTTTCTATGTCATCTCTCTCTCTTTTTCTCTTTCTCTCTCACTCTCACACACACACAGAGTTTTGTCTGTCTTTTCAGAAACTGAAGTATAATCTACAGTTATGGCCTGCCTCGTTTATTTTCACAGCTATATACTATTCCACTGTAAAATAAGCCACAGCTGACTCTATTTGATGGGATTTCAGGTTGTTTTGAATTTCAATTAAGATTATAGCGAGTGTCCTTGCACCCCAGTGTAAATTCCTCTTGGTTTCTCCCCATAGATGAATGGGTGAGCACTCGGATGAGTCTATCTTTAATTAAATATGACATGGCTGAATTGCATCCAAAAGAGGCCACCAATCTGCCGTCTATTTCTCCACACCCTTGTCAGTCAGTATTGATAGATACTTTAAATACTCGGCTTTCTGCCAGATGCAAGACACCACTTTGGCCTTGTTTGAATCTGCCTGGTCATTTTATTTATTTTTTTGAGAGGGGGATCTGGCTATGTATCCAAGTTGGCTGGAAACTTGAAACCTTCCTCCTCAGCCTCCCATGAGCTGGGATTACAGGATTGCACCTGCAGGCTTGCCCACCATGTCCTTTTAAAACAACTGTGGCATATTTTACAGCTGGGCAATAGTGTAACCAGGGTCTACATGATTCACGTGGAAGTTGCTTCTTGTTCCTCTGGGCCCTGGCAGGGCAGGACCTCATTCCTGCACCCTTGCCAACAGGCGGAAGATCGTAGGTCTGACCAGAAAATGGTATCTTCTCCGGTCACAATGTCAATTTTCTGGAATGCCTTAAACAATGGCTCAATGCTTCCCTGTTGTCTTTCTGGTGGCTAGTCTATTTTCCCAGCAGACATCGTCCTTACTTGTGAAGACTACTGCTAAGACTGTTGCTAAGAGGTTTAATTTCAAAATTGCTCTTTCACTCCTCAAGGACTTCTTTTTTGGGGGGAAAAAAAGGCAAAAGGAGAGGCCACTGCCGCTGCATTTGCTCCAAGAAGGCCCCGCTTGTCGGGGCCAGCAGCAGCCAAGCAACAGGGACAGAGGCTGGGCAGAGGCCTACTTGGTGTGTGTGTGGGGGGGTGTTGGAAGGACTCGGTGGTCATCACGATAATCCAGGAGTCCACACATCACCGTCAGCCTCTTGAACTGAAGGCCGTGGAGAGAACCAGGCATCCGGGGCCTTCTCCTTACCTGTGGACTCTGACCCAGAGAGGCCACTCAGCTGAGGCCACGAGGAGTGGGGGGGCAGGCTGGTGCAGAGGGCGTGGCCTCGTGCAGAGGGTGGAGCCTCGTGCAGCCATTGGGGGGTCTCATGCTCTGGGGGCGTGGCCTCGCGCTGAGGGCGTGGCTTCGTGCAGAGGGTGGGGCCTCGTGCAGCCATTGGGGGGCCTCATGCTGGGGGCGGGGCCTCATGCTGTGGGCGGGGCCTCGCGTTCCTGCCACCGGGGCCCAATCAGCAGCCGGAGCTCTGGGGCCGCGGGCACTGATTGGACGGTGGGCCGCCGCTGAAGGTATATAAGGAGAGCTTGCGCGCCAAAGCCCCATGCCTGGAAGACGAGGGCCTGCAGCTGCCTGGACCATGGCTCCCGGAAGTGTCTCCAGCCTCACCTCCTCCACCGACACGGCCACGTCCTCAGAGTCCTTCGAGTCTACACAACCAGGTGAGCAGGGCCAGGGCCTCCGTCCTCCCTGCGGTCTCACTCCACCTCCCGCCCCGCCCCCCACCCCCAGCCCGGACCCCGCGTCCACCCCAGGCCGCCCTGCTTAACTGCCGTGCGGCGTGGGAGCTGCAGGCCGGGCGCAGGGCAGGAGGGCAGGCCCTCTGCAGGGGCCGCGCAGCTGCAGGGCATCTGGGGGGGCGAGGGGCAGCGGGGCGGGGCCCAGGGTTCCGCTCGGGGTCGCGCTGCGCGTGAGGGTCCCAGGCTGGCGGGCCCAGCCACGGGAGACCCCGGCGGGGAGGGAAGTGGCGGGAGAGCCAGATCAGCCGCTTCTGGGGCCTTGGAGGACGAGTAGGAGCTGCACTCCACACAGGCGGAAGGCCTCCGGGCCAGAGGGAGCGGCCGTGCAAAGGCACGGGGGCACGCGTGTGAGTGGGGGCCCCCTCCCCGATTGCATGGGAGTCGTGGGGGAAGAGCTGGCGGGACAAAACCCCTCAGTCACGTTCAGGTGGCTCCACTCTCCTGAGGACAACGGGGAGCCCCAGAGGGCTCCGGGAGAGGAGGTGCGAGTGTGGGTGCTGAGGAGAGAGTGGGCTGGGAGTGGAGGAAAGCGGGTGCTGTGTGGATGGAGAGGCGAGGCCGGTATGATGAAGAGGAGGCCCAGTGGCTGGGCAGGGGGTGGCAGGGCTGAGGGCCTCGCGGGGGCCTGGGTGGGCACTGTTCCCAGGGAGATGGGGCTGTGTGGAGAGGAGTTCTGGACACCCCAGGCCTTCTGGGGACACCTTGGTGGTGTGGTTTGGGGGAGGAATGCAAACTTCCGCCTGACTTCAGGCAGGGAAGCCCCTGGGGCCGGGCTTTACCACTTGAGTCAAAGCGCCACTTGGTTTTTATTGGTGCTTAATTGGAGGCCTGCCCGAGCTGGCCTCACACTGTGATCCTCAGAGCTCAGCTTTCTGAGTAGCTAGGTGAGGCTCAGGTACCCAGCTGGGTTGTTTGGTTTGTTTTTGCTGGGTATGATGGCACATGCCTGTAATCCTAGCACGTGGGAGGCTGATGCAGAAAGGTCAGGTGTTTGAGACCACTTTGGATATATTGGGAAACCTTGTCTCAACAAGCCAAAAAGTGACTTGGAAGCATAGCTCAGGTGGTAAGAGCGCCTGCCTAGCAAGCCTGGGGACCTGAGTTCAATGCCCAGTACTGACCAAAACAAAAGAAAATCTGAAAAACTTTGAGACATTTTGTAGCCAACTGATTTTTTTAAATCAGTTGTGGGTCTTGAACTCTGGGCCTGGGTGCTGTCCCTCAGCTCTTCAGCTCAAGGCTAGTGCTCTACCACTTGAGCCATAGCACCACTTCTGGTTTTCTGGTGGTTAATTGGAGATAAGAGTCTTATAGACTTTTCCTTTGAACCTTGATCCTCAGATCTTAGCCTCCTGAGTAGTTAGGATTACAGGTGTGAGCCACCTGTATCCAGCTCAATTGATTTTGTGAGTCTTTAAGTTTTATGGACTGACAATGGACATTTGCATTCATCACATTTACATCAAGTTCCCTGTTTAAACCCCACACCTGAGACAGGCAGCTTCTCAGACCAGCTTGATCCAATTCCCATTTGCATCTTTAAGTAACTGACTGTTGAGAGACAACTCCATCCTGTGCAATTTACCCCCACACAGTGTGACTCTGGGATGCACACAGTGTGTCTGCATGATCTATACTGGGAAGATTTCTCACCAACCCTGGAGGATGGAGCTGTTGCTCAGTGGTGGAGTGCTGTACTGAGCAGCCCCCGTATACCTTCCTCCCCCGGTCCAAACACCCCACCCCCTGCCTCAGTGGGTAGACACTTCCGTAGCTGGAGCCACACAACTCTCGGCCTTTTGGCCGGCTCCATTCATGGCCTGTGGTGAGGGCTCTTCCTGCCCTGACGGTATGTGTCAGGACTTCATTCCTTTTTATGTTTTGCTGGTCCTGGGGTTTGAATTCAGGGCCTGGGCACTGTCCCTGAGCTTCTTTGTGCTCAAGCTAGAGCTCTACTACAGCACAACTTCTGAGTAGTTTATTGGAGATAAGAGTCTCACAAGACTTTCCTGCCCGGGCTGTCTTTGAACTGTGATCCTCAGATCTCAGCCTCCTGAGTAGCTAGGATGACAGGCGTGAGCCACTGGCGCCCAGCCTCATTCTTTTGTTTATGTCTAAGTAATATTGCATTTTATTTATCCACTTGTCTGCCATTGGCCATAGATATTAGGTGGTTTCTGCTTTGGGGCTGTTAGTGTTCATGTACAGGGTTTTTCGTGTGTTAGAGATGGAACCTTGTATGGACAAGCATGCCATATAAACACAGAAGCAGGCCATGAGGTGACGTGAGCCCCCTCTCTCCCCCCTCCCCCCCCCCGCCCTCCTGTTTGCACAGCACTCAGCTGTGGCCTCCTTACTTCATCTGCGGGGCCTCTGCAAAGCAGATGCCAGGCTTAGCATCTGCAAAACGGCCTGATATTGATTCTCGGCAGACAGGGACCTTCAGAAGAGTAATTAGAGGGCTGGAGCTGCAGCTCTTGGCTCAAATGCATAAGGCCCTGGGCTCTATCCCCAACATAACAAAACCGACAACAACAAACAACCAACCCCTAAAACCCAATGCCATGCTGTTAGCACACCTGAACAATGCCGGCACTAAAGTTCATATGGATTTTCTTTTTTCTTTTTCTTCATTGTTTAACTCCTGCCCTGAGTGTGCCCGGGGACCCCACTATGTGGCCGAGAGGGTCTCACAGGTGTCTTTCACCCACCATGGTGTCCTCCCTTCCGCCCATGCTCCCTGGAGAGCCACGGGGTCCGGCTGGGGCCTGCGTGTCACACAGTGCCCTCCGAGTCCTGTACATTGCTTTCTTCAAAATGACTCGGCAAGCCACACCCCCTCCCCCCCCCCCCCCCCGGCATGGCCGGCGGGCCCCTGGCCTCGGCCCCGCGGGCTGGACTTGGTGACGCCCTGCGGTCTGTCCCGCAGGCCTCACCCACAGGGTCCCCTTGGGCCGCCGCAACCCATCGATGCTGCGCATGGTGCTGGAGGCGCTGCAGGCGGGGGAGCAGCGGCGGGGCACGTCGGTGGTGGCCATCAAGGTCTACATCCTGCACAAGTACCCCACGGTGGACGCCACCCGCTTCAAGTACCTGCTGAAGCAGGCCCTGGACACGGGCATGCGCCGTGGGCTCCTCACCAGGCCTGCCAACTCCAAGGCCAAGGGAGCCACGGGCAGCTTTAAAGTAAGCGGGGGGGGGGGGGGGGAGAGGGGGGGAGAAGGGGGAAGGGAGAGGGGTGAGGGGAGAGGGAGAGGGTCAGGCATGCGGTGGGGGGGGCACTTGGCCCCACGATTTGGACGTGAGGAGCAGCTTGCTTCGCTCCTGGCCTGGGTAAGAGCGTCTTCCCGGCCTGGCGGCCTCTCCACCCTGTCCCTGTCGTTCTGTCTGTCCAGCACTTTCTCCCAAAAGGACAGTAGCGGCCCTGTCCCGGCTCTCGCCCGCCCTGGTGGCGTCTGTCTTTGTGGTGGTGGTGTGTCGTTAGATTGCCAGGACTGTGTTTGCTCTTTGGCTCCCGGGCGCCCTCAGATGGCGTGCCCCCCCTCGGTGCCAAACCTGGCCAGGGGCCGCCCCCTCACAGACCCCTGCCCCTTCCGGAAATGGGGTTCAGATCCTGGCCTGACCAGGCTAGAGGCACAGACTGGGGACAAAACTGACCCCCAGCCTTGAGCTGCTGCTCTGCACCCAGGGCCTGTCCAGCTCCTGGCAGTTCAGTGGGTGCTGTGGGAAGTGGGGTGCTGTCTGCTCCGCCCGCGTCGGGCCTGTGGCGTGCGGTCCCGCTGCAGGGCGTCTCGTCTTCACGGCGCTTCTGGGCTCCTGGGCGGGCTGGAATGACGAAGGATGGGGAGAGGGGGAGCGTGGGGTCGTCTCTGGTCTTGAGGGTGTGGGTGCTCAGAGGACCAGGAGTTCCCAGCTCAATCTGCTTGCCAGGACTCCCTGTGTCTCCTGAACCCCTCTCCGTGACACCCTGACAGATGAGAGGTTGGAGGACGGAGGCTGAGCCCCACAGCTTGGGCCTGAGCTCCGCAGGGCCTGGGGGCAGGTGGAGGAGGGGGAGGGAGGGGAGCCGGGGAGGCCTGGGACTCTAGGGCACAGGGAGGTGGGATGGACAAACAGGGGTGGGAGCCTGACCCTCTGACCGCTGCCCTGGCCCAGTCATCTGTGTACAGGTTTGGAGCCTGCCCCTCAGAACCTGTGGCACTGGGGCGCAGGAGCCCCAGACGCTGAGCTGCTCTCCTTCCTCTCCATGTCCCTGCCTCAGCTGGTCCCCAAGCGCAAGAAGAAGAGCCGGCCCAGGAAGATTGCAGCCCCGACAGCCCCCCAGAAAGCCCGGGAGCCACAGCGGGGCCCTGACAATGTGGGCCGGGGGGCCAAGGCAGCGGAGAAGCGGGGAGCAACCAGGACGGCTCCTCTCAAACCAGGGGTGGCCAAGGAGAAGGCCCCCAAGAAAGGCAGTGAGATGGGGGTCAGTGGAGCAAAGCTGGGGGAGGCCACCAAGGTCCCCCCGAAATCGGACAAGGCTGTTCGGGCCCCTCCCAGCGCCAACGGGCTCGGTGGAAAGATGAAGGCCACGGGCAGTGGGCGCAGTCAAGGTGTGAACGGGGCTTGGGGAAATGTTTGGCCTAAAATGGGGAAACAACTCATGGTAGTTGGTGGGTGGGCAAGCGGGGTTGAGAGGTACCAGGGGTCTGGGGCTGCCATCCTGAAAGTCCTGGAAGACTTCCTGGAGGAAGAGGAGGCCCAGCCTCTGAAGGCAGAGGCGGGCTGGCAGGAAGGGAGAGACCTGGGAGGAAGCAGGGCCGTGGTTAGTGTTTTTAGATGCCTCCTAACTGCCATGTGCCAACTAAAGGCCTCGGGCCTGTGGCGGCCCTGTCCGGGTCTGCCCAGCGCCCTGCGTGGAGGAAGCGGACCTCGTGTGCTGTGGTGTGGTGTGATGGGCGGGGTACAGCAGCTCACCTGGGCCACGTGGCCCCGGGTGGGGGAGTGAGGGCTGCAGCCCCAGGGCCTCTGTCTCCTGACGCCTGCCATCTTCCAGGAGCAGCCAAGGCCCACAGGAAGATCAAGGCAGAGGGGGGACTGGTCAGGCTGCCGGCCAGCAAGGTAGGTGTCTGTGCCCTGCCAGGCGGGGGGGGGGGGGGGGGGGGGAACGAGGGGGGGAGGAAACGAGGGGGGGAGGGGCTGCCCCGCCCCGGCAGGCACAGGCTTCCACCTGTGCCCAGCAGGCGTGGCCTACCCACGCTGGGAGGGAGGGGGCCTCTCCAGAGCCAGAGCCGCCCTCTGAGCCCTGTGCCAGCCCCACCTCCTCGTCCCCTTCTTGTTCTCTCATAGGTCCAGAATGGCACCACTTCTCCCACCAAAAGGAAGATGACAGCCCGGGCACCAACTGGGGCAGCCGCCCCCAGGGCTGGGGCGGGGCCCAAGCGGAAGGGGGCGGGGCCTCCCATGGGGAGCCTGCCCAAGGCCCAGTCCCGGCACAGGGCCAGGAAGACACAGGCCCCTGAGGGCCCCAGGAAGCTGCCCACCAAAGCCGCCGCCTCCAAGGCGTCCAGCAAGAAGGTGGAGGCCAGGAACTAGGGCTTGGCTGGCAAGAGATGGTGTTTCGTGTGATCTTTTATTCCCCAGCAAGCCATCGAGCTATTTAATTGTAACTTATTTATCAATAAAGAGTACCTTTTCTGTTTTCTCGCATGTCAGGATGGGGAGAAGATGAGGTTCAAGGATTTGGCCTTCCGCACTTACGCTCTGCAATCGCAGAGCACCTTCTGGTGACCTGCCTGTGCAGGGGACCAGACGGCGCCCTCTTCCTGGAGGAGATGGGTGCATCACGAGTGGACAGTGGGACACGGAGGGCCTTGGGAGCCTGGGAGGGGCTGGGCCGTCCAGGCTGTGGGACTGGGGATCTGGAAGCTGCAGGGAGCCTGGCAGAGGGCGCCGCAGGGCTGCTGCGTTGGGGGGCGTGGGAAGATGGGGTATGGCTCTGCGGGAGCCTGGGGGAGGCCGGAAGGCTTGCCGGGGCAGATGGGGCAGTCGGGATCCAGACAGGGCTGTGGGCAGGGGGGGAGCAACGGTGTGACTGCGGGAAGGAGGGATTGGAGGAGCTGGGCCAAGGGCCAGGCGCTGCTGCAGCCCGCAACTCCACCGTCAGGACGGCCGGCCCGGGAGAAGAGGCCTGAGGTCTGCACTGGCTTAAAAGGCCCTGGGGCGCTGTTCCCATGAGAAGGGCCCATGCCACTCCGTCCTGTCTGGGCTCCGCCACTCCCTGCCCAGAGGACAGTGGCAGTGCCTCCGGACAATGTTTTAGACCGGCAGCTAGTGTGTGATTTTTTTTTTTTTTTTTTCCCAGTCGTAGAGCTTGAACTCGGCCTGGGTGCTTGTCTTTGGTCTTCCTTTGCTCAAGGCTGGCACTCTACCACTTGAGCCGCAGTGCCACGCCCAGCTTTTTTCTGTGATCAGTTGGGGGTGAGAATCCCATGGACGTTCCTTCCGCAGGCTTGCATTGAGCTCCACCCTCAGATCTCAGCCTCCTGAGTGGCTAGGGTTACAGGCCTGAGCTACAGGTGCCCACTTTGTTTCCTGTGTTTTAGGTCTTTGACATGCAGTCTTGGAATTGGGCACGTGCTGTGGGGAGCCAGGCGCCACGTCCACCTCAGCCCCAGCCACGCCAGCGTGTCACGTGATCTCCGGTTCCGCCGCTGCCCGGGGTGGAGGAGGGGGCAGGTGGACCGCCTCGCCCAGCCCTGTCCTGATGGCAGACCCAGATGCAGAGTGAGTGCTGGCTGTGCTGGGCCTCCGGTGGCGGGCCTGTGACACGGGGAGCCGCAGGGGGCCTGCAGGGGGCAAGGGCTGCCATCCAAGGGTGCTGGAAGGCTAGGCCCGCCTGTCACCTCCTTTGTTGTAAGGAACCATCAGAGGAGAGTTGGGGCTTGTGCCCAGCCAGGGGCTCCAGTTGTGGCCCAGAGTGGGAGGGGCTTGTGGAGGCGGGGCCGCACAGGGCGGGTCTGAGTGACCTCAGACAAAGGCGGAGCTTATGGAGAAAGGAGCAAGCCCTACTAGAGGAGATGGAGGCTGCCCAGCGTGGGCATCAGATCTATCTTCCTGAAGTTGCTCGGCCCCTCCCTGCCTCCTCACCCCCCCCTCTCCTGGAACCCCACGAGGGCTTGTCTGGCACTGCCGTGGCCTCCTTGGGGTGGCTAGGTGTGGTTGCCAGCCATCCCCATGGGGCAAGGGGAGCAGGTGGCAGCTGGGGCTTCCTGGGCTTCTTCGTAGCCTGGCCTGGGGCTGGGGCAGCTCCACTGGGCATGGCCGCCTGGAGCTGGGGACTGGCCGTGCCTGCCCAGTTGGGGAGGAAAGTTCTAGCATCCTTGTGGGCCCTTGGGCGAGTGCCCCATGGCTGCCGCAGCAGCCTCCCCTCTCCCCTTGGAAGCTCCACTTCGGGAGACTCTGCTGGGGTCCACTCCTCCCGGGGTCCCCCTCCCCCTCCCCCTCCCTCTCCCCTCCCTCCCCCCTCCCTCTCCCCTCCCCAGGCTGTCTTGTGCAGGCCAGCTTCTAAACTTCAATAGGGAGCCGCATGCTAATCAGGCGGCAAGCCAGGCTGCAGAATATTTAATGACAAAAAGATGTTATTGCCATATTGCCGCATGGGGAGAAGTGGGGTGTGAAATGGTGTGTGTACCCCACTCCCACCCCGCCCCCACCAGCGGCTTCGGCCGTGCCTACCACAGCCACTCGGAGCATGGCACAGCGCTGATTTTCCTCATGCCTGTGTGTGTGTGTGTGTGTGTGTGTGTGTGTGTGTGTGTGTGTGTGTGTGTGTGTGTGTGTGTGTGTGTGTGTGTTTCCTGTTTCTGGGAAACGGGCATCCATTCTGGAATCACTTCCCCCTCAAAGACCCCGTCAAATATGCTGATAACTGAAATGAGATCTGTTAAGAACATCATTTGAAGGATGAGGACCTGCTCTGGGTCCCGAAGCTATTTTGGAAGTGAAGGAGCATTGGCTGTTTTCTTACTCTAGAACTGCTATCTGTGGAGTTTTGCTTCCTGCTTGAACTTTGGGTTCAAGGTTTTGTAGATGGCATGGAGAGCAGGGGCACACTGTCACCTGTGACCGTGGGCTGGAGGCGGACTCAGCGCGCTGGGACGGGCGGGCCTCAGGCTCAGACCCCCAGGTGGCCTGGGCGGGGTGGGGGAGGGGGTTTTCAAGAGTGGGTGTTTGCAGACCCCAGTCAGATGACCTGTGCAGAGAACCTGTGTGCTGCGGTGCAGAACTCGTGGATTTGCAGACCCAGCGGTCATCTGCCACCTCCTGGCTGTGTGGGGCCTCTCTCTGGAGACTGGAGGGGAAGGAAACCTTGTCTGCTGTGTGCCCTTGGGGACACTGCTTAGCCTTGCTGAGAGGGGGTCTTGTCACAGTGGAGGGCATGCACTTAGTATGCACTTAGCATGTGTAAGGCTCTGGGTTCCAGTCCAGCACCACCCATAGGAAGGGCCCAGCCCCGCAGCAGGCTGACCCCTGGAGGTGGTGGGGGCCCCGGGAGGCTGTGGGCAGGCAGCTGTGGCCAGGCCCGTCAAGTACACAGCCATAGTACCTCCTGCAACCTGGCAGAGGACGGCAGGCCTTCGGGAGGTGGTGGGCATGCGGAGGCCAGGAGGCTGGCCTTCTGCTGGAACTGTGTGACAAAGTAGCCACCCCTCCCCCTCCCATCCTTCTCCCTCCCTCGCCCCCCCCCCCTCCCATACCACCAGCCATCACAGGACAAAGGCTGGAGCCCACAATAGGTTTTCTGGCAGGCTTTTATTATAAAGAAGGTTCCAGAGAGTTCCAGCCCTCCCGTCCAGCTCCCTTGGGTCTGGCCAGGCCTGCAGCAAGGAGCCTGGTGAACCCGTCGGCGTTTTCCGGGCCTGCCATGCACGGCGCGGTCCTTTCCAGTGTTGCCGGGAGCCCTGGGGATGGCCGGCTCCTCTGCACAAGCGGCAGCGATTCACAGTTGGCGCGTGGCGTGTTTTTTAATATATAAAAGCTTTTTTTAAAAAACAAAACAAAAAAAACAAAACCCCCCAAAGTGGTGCTATCTTTAGAAACATTTCCAGAAAGATCAAGTAGCCCGGCTACAGCGTGTGCAGCCCAGCCTCCCACCCCTCCCCGGGCACCAGCAGCCCCGCGTCCCCTTCTTCTGCCCCTCCCTGCGGGCAGCGGGCACTGCCGCCTCTGCCAGCGGCCCCCGGAGCCACGCAGACCCATCCCTGCACGGCACGGTCTGTGGGCAGGTCGCAGAGCGTGTTGGTGGACCGAGGCCCCACCAGGATGGGTGAGGTAGCGAGTCTGGACGGTGGCCTCTTCTCCCGTGGCGGAGCGGGGCTCTCGGCCGGGCCAAGTCGCTGAAAAGGGGCAGTGGCGGCCGGGCTGAAGGCCCCCGTCCCAGTGCCAGGCCTGAAGTGGGCAGAGGGGCAGCGTGGGTGCGGCCAGCACCTCCCCTCCAGCCCACCCTCCGGCTCAGCGGCCCGCAGCTGAGTTGTGGGCGGGGGCGGGGCGCAGGTGGGGCACCGCGCCTCCCTGCTCTCAGGCCTCGCTGTAGCATTCGTAGATGTTGTTCTCCATCAGCGCCACCACCTGCTCAAATTTGTGCTGCAGCTGCGTCCTGCGGGCCGTGGGGTTGGCCTCCAGGGCGGCCATGATCTGAGAGGAGGCGGAGGGTCAGTGGGGCTGTGGCCGCTGGGCGTGGCCAGCCCCCCCTCCGTCTGGGGAGAAGCCAACTAGCCACCGGCCGCCTGTGCCCTCCTGAGCAGTACGCGGGGCAGGGCAGCCTCACCTGAGGGCGATACCTCTTGGCATATTTGTAGATCTCTGCCACGGCCACGTTGGTGTTGAACTCGTTCTGGTATTTCTATGGGGGAGGGAGGAGAGAGGAGGGCCGTCAGCCACGCGATCCACGGCCCCGTCTGCTGCTAGCACCCGCAGCTCCCACCAGCAGGGGCAGTGAGGGGGGTGCGGAGGGGGGTGCCCCCAGCTCTGTCCTGTTGAGGCAGCAAGCCAAGCATCCCAGCCTCGCCAGCCCTGAGCGGCCCACCCTGGACTCCTCGGCCAGGTGGGCGTTCATCTCCTGCTCGCTGAGGGGCGTCATGTCCTGGATCTGCTTGTAGTAGCGCTGCACGATCTTGCGGTACTCGGGGATCTCCTTGGCGTACAGGAGCTTGTTGGTGGGCGAGTCCTGCACAGTGAGAGGCTGATGTCACCACCCTCCGGCCAGGCAGGTGCCAGGCGGACGTCCCCCCTCTGGACCCCGGCCGTGCTCGCCCGGGCCTCCTCAGGCCCTGCCCCCGCAGCCACGGCACACCTTGCCCAGCTGCAGGTCAGAGATGGAGCAGGCGTCGATGAAGGCCTGGGCAATGACTGACAGGCAGGCGTCTATGTGGTCCGTCTTCTCGATGTCGAAGACGAACTGGGGGTTTTTCAGGATGTTCACCCAGAAGCGGAGAGGCAGGCTGCGGGGTGGGGGTGGGGGCGACAGGGCCACGTGAGCCGGCGGAGGCGGGCAGGGCACAAGCGTCTGGGAGGGATTGTGCTGGCTCTGCCCTGAGGCCCCACCAAAATGGAGCCTTGGGGGACTGTGGACGCACAGGGTGGCGCTGAGGGCCCAGGCCAAGCTGGCCCACTACAGCCCTCTCCCTCCCTGCTCCCCCTCAGCTCCCCCTGGAGGCCCCAGCCGGGTCTGGTGAGCATTAGAAGCCCCCACCCTGCCGCCCGCAGCCCATGCCCGCCCACAGCTCCTCCCCCCAGCCTCGCACGCAGCAGGCAGTCCAGAGCAGAGAGGCAGGCCTAGGGGTGGCCTGGAGGAGGTGGGACAGGTCCCCCACCCAGAGCCACCCAGACATCGGAGCCAAGGGGTCTCCAGAGCGCCGAGGAGCTTCTGCAACTGCTCAGAAACTGCTCAGAGGTGGTGCTGTGTATGTACGAGGGTGTGTGGCCAAGGCTAACCAAGCTAAGGCTCAGGGAGCTAGGAAGTAGGCGTGGACTGCAGGTCAGGCAGGGCGGCGTCCAGCCTGGCTCTGTCATTCCCAAGTGTCCACCAAGGAGGTGGAAAGGGAGCAGGGGTTTTAGTGTCCCGGTTTTACTGCAGGGGAAACTGAGGCCAAGAGAGGCCTCACAGCTGGGAAAGGCTGGAGGAGCAGAAGCCAGGCTCGGCCCCAAGCCCGAGGTGCCGGGCGCCGTCCCCTCTGCGCCCCCCACCCATCCCCACCTGTTGGTCTTCCAGATGTGCAGTGTGTCTGGGTCCGAGATCCCCCTCCTCTCCGCCTGCTCCTCCAGGAAGTCGAAGAAGTACTTCACAGCCAGAGGGGGCTTGTCTTCCCGGATGCTCAAGATGGCCTTGAACAGGTCATCCAGAAACTTCTGCAGCGTGCCCTGTAGAGAGCAGTGGCCAGTGTGGGCCAGGGCTGCTGGGGGGGGAGGGGCATGGGGCAGCGGCGGCCTCTGTGGTGTCAGGGAGACCCCTTGTACTTGGGTCCAAAGCACTCGGGCTAGGGGCTCAGAGCTGGGAATCGCTGGGGCCAGAGTGAGGCTGGGCCCACCTTGGTGGACAGCAGGCGGGTCAGGTAGATCTCCGGGAGCACCTTCTTGCGGTGGCTCTGGCGGTGGGACTTTTTGGGCTCTGCCAGTTCGTCCGTGGGCAGCACCTGGGAGGCCCGACAGGGTCGGTGCTGTGGCATCCGCAGCCTCCGCGGAGGTCTGTCCCGTGCTCGGGGCCCAGCCCTGCCCACGCTTCCCAGTGCACAGGCTGCGGCTCGGGCAGGATTCCATGGGCTCCCTCACCCGGCCTTTCCCAGGGCCTGGGAGCGCTCTCCCGGAGGCCCAGGGCGGCAGAGAGCCAAGGCCACACCCCGCGAGGGGCCAGGTCCCCAGGGCCCAAGGCTGGGCACTCACCAAATGGAAATACTTCTCCGTGTCCAAGTCTTTCACTGCGAGAGGAAAAACACAATAAATAAACAAGAGACAAGACGGGGGGAAGAAGAGAGCTGCAGAGAGAATGAGACCAAGCACGGCTGAGACAAAGACTCCGCCACAGACAAGGGAGCGACCAGAAAACCAGCAGAAGCTACCGCCGTGCAGGAAGAGGCCTCGAGAGGGGCCGGGCCAGCCACCGTCCTCACCCATCCTACCCATGAGCCCCGCCAGCCCAGACCACAGGGGCTGCCGGGGGGCAGCCAAGACCCCACTCTCAACCTCATGAGGGACCCTGAGACCCAAAGTGCCCCCGCCTGCCTGCAGCACAGCTGGCCTGAGAGGGCAGCAGGGGCTGAGGCCGCCCCGCCCCCTCCCCGCTGCCCGGCAGCTGCTGGGGCTTCTTGGAAGCACATCCCGCCCTCCTCCTCCTCCTCCTCCAGCTGCCCACGGGACAGCATGGGAGAAAGGCGGCCATGGCTCCTCCCGTGGCCATGGAGGGAGCGAGGGTCTCAGAGCTGGCCTTGGCTCTCCAGGCCCTACCTCTGCCCAGGGTGGTGTCCTTCTTGTCCGTGAGGCTCATGGCCAGGGAGGCTCCTTCCGGGATCTGAGGTTGGCAGGGAGGGAGAAGCCAGGGTGAGACGCTGGGGAGGGGGGGGGCTGGGGAGGGGGGAAAGGCTGGGGGGGGGAGGCCGAGGGTGGGGTGGGGAGGCCGGGGGTGGGGGGGAGCGGGGGGTGGGTGGGCGGAGGGTGGCACCTTGTAGTGGGCCAGCGTGTTCAGCTTTTTGCGCCCATCCTCCACAACAGATGTGTCGTCCAGGTCCCGCAGGATGTAGCTCTGAGTGCTGGAGGCAAACCACTCTAGGGGAGGGGGGGGCAGTCAGGACAGGGGGCCTCTCCCTGTGGGGTCTGCAGTGGGGGGCAGCGGGGCTGTCAATGGCACAATCACCAGTCTCTACCCACCAACCCTGGGGATAAATGAAAACCTGAGCACCCAGCGCTGGGTAGCGCAGCCTGGGCCCTTGTGGTTCCAGGGTGAAGACCTCCTTCCTCCCCATCCCTCCTGCCCTCACAGCAGGCCCCGTCCACCCTCGCGGTGGCCCCAGGGCCCTCCCGCATGCCATGCCTGCCCGCCCTGCCCACCGAGGTCCACGTCCTCCGCCCGGGGCCACTGGGAGTAGGGCACGTTCTTGCAGAAGGCCTCCAGGATCTTCTCCTTCACCTGCGTCAGCGTGTCCGTGTCCATGGCCCGCACGCTCAGCGAGTCCATGCCACAGCCCTGGAAGGACACGTTCAGGTTCTGCACGAGAGAGGGCAGATGGGAGTCAGCGGGTGCCACTACCCACCCCCAGCTTGGTGACCAGGCTGGTGACTTGGTCTAGATCGGAGGCCAGGACCGCTGGACAGCAACGCTCTCTGGCAGCCTGGGGAATGGCCCCGCCCCTCACGGACCCATTCCCCCGCCCACTGCCGATGGTCCTGCCGCTGGCGGGGAGGGGCGGGCAGAGGTGCTGCCGCTCACCCGGGGCTTGGCCTCTATGTTCTCCCGCAGCAGCCACTCCTCGTTGAGCGTATATCGGGCCTTGCCGGTGATGGCGTCGATGGAGCCCTTGTTGATCTGCTGCTTGATGGCGCACAGCAGCAGGAAGAAGGGCTCTCCCACCGTCTCCTGTGAGGACTGGCTGTCAGGCCAAGGCCACCCTTCACCCCCAGGCCACCCAGCAGCTTTCCGCTGAGTCGGGGTCACACAGCAGAGGCTGCGAGCGACCCGCACCGCAGGTAACGCCAACCTTGCACGCTAGTTCCCGCTCCCGCCTCTGGGTTTCACCAACCACCCCCAGAGTGGCCCACAGCCTTGAACGACTTCCAGGTGACCACTGCACTGCCAGTGACCCCCCGCAGGTCCATTTATGTCAGGCGGCGAGGTAAAGGGAGAGGAGATATGAAGGAAGAGCCCAAACACAATAGTGGCAGGCAGATTTGGCAAAGATAGGAAGGCAGCCTGCCAGCCTCGTCCCTGACCCAGTTTCCAGATCTGGCAGCGGACGCCACTGACGTCCTGCTTTCTAGAAGATGGGGCCAGGCTCAGGGAGGACAGCCTGGCTGAGGCCACAAGAAGTCGCCACAGGAGCAGCGGCCAAGCCCAGTGTGGCGAGCGTAGCCCCCGATGAGAAGAGGCGGCCGCCAGCGGGCCAGGCGCCCCGGGGAGCTCTCCCCGGCGGTTCCTCCCTCCCTGCTTCCCCAAGAGGCCAGAGGACCCCGCATGTGCAGAAGGAGACCCGGAGCAGAGAGGGCTGCACAGCCCAGGGCCACAGAGCTGACTGCGCCAGAGCCCAGACTGAAATCTAGGCCATTTTAGGCTCTGGTCTCTAGCCAGGCTTTTGTCTTTCTCCAGGATCACGGGTGGCCGTTTAGCCTCTGCCACCACAGGGCAGCTGACGTAGAGAAGCACACGGGCTGAACAACACCGTGCAGTGGCCCACCTCTACCAGGACCCCGGCCAGCTTCCCACAGCACCTCTGTGCATGTCCTCCCCTCCCTCCTTTGCCCAGGTAGACCAGTGCCTGGCATGCGCGTGCGCACACACACACACACACACACACACACACACACAGACACACACACACACACACACACACACACACACACGTGGCTCACTCCCTGAGCCCTAGCCAGCCAGCAGCCTCTGGGGGGTGGGCACTGTCTCACTCCATATCTCATTCTCTCCCGAGGCTGGGAGGTCTTCAAGGACTCGGCTGGGATCCCATTTACCCCCCAGATCCACAGCCTTGGCCCCAAGACGCACTGGAGAGGGCTACGCGGCTGATAAACAACCATCTGGACCAAAGCCACCCCTAGCCCCTGTCCATCCCACGCTGGCCAGCTGGGCCCGGCCCCTCACCCGCAGGCAGCTGTACATGCAGATGGACATCCAGTTGGTGAGCATCTTCTCCACCACCGACTCGGTGCGCCGCAGCATGAGCTTGGGGTTCTTGGAGGCCGAGGCGTCGATGAGATCCACCAGCAGCTCCTTCATGATGCCCGTGTAGTACTCCAGCTTGCCGTGTAGCGCGATGGTCAGCAGCGAGGCCAAGCTGCACCTGTGGCCCGGGCGGTCAGCACGGCTGCCCACCGCTGGCCTCGTGCACCCCGGGAGGAATGCCAGGGCCAGGGGAGGCGACTGGCACCCGGCTGAGGGGCTGGGACAGCCCTCGGATCCCCCAGGGACCCCGCAGTCTGACCTGTCTCGCACTGCAAAGTCCTTCTGCTGCTCCAGCGCGTGGACGAAGATGATGAGGAAGTGCTTGTTGCTGATGAGTGAGGAGAACAGGCTGACGCCCTCCTCCATGCTGGGCCGGCGGTCCTCGGGAATCTGCCGAGGGCTGGCGTGTGAGTGTCGGGCAGGGCCGGGCCCGGAACCCCGGGTGGCTGCCCGATGCCCCCTGCTCCCCTCAGGCACAGGACTGGACGGGGAGAGGCCCGGCAGCACTCACCTTCCACTCCCCCAGCAGCGGGTGGGTCTCGGGGGTGGGGGAGCCGCCTGGGGAGCCGGGGGTCTGGGAGGGCAGCACGTAACGCTCTTCGTAAAGAGAGGAGCACTGCGGGGTGGAGCCAGCACCCCAGGGTCACTCGACATACAGAACAAGGCACCAACAGGGCTGCGCTACACAGGGCACGCAGATGCCTCCCAACACTCCCGGGAGGAGGCCCACACGGAGGAAGCAGCATGGACCAGGGTTGCACCCAAGAAGGCACAAGACTGAGAAGGAAACTGAAGCAGGGGATATTGTGGGGATTGCAGCTGCAGACGTTCCTGTGTGAGTGTGGCCACACTCCCAGAACCCCAAGGACAGAGCTGGGGAGGGACCTGGCCACCATCACAAAAGCCCAACAGGCAGGCAGACGGGGTGGGGAGGCCGGCCAGCCGCCCCGCCCTCTTGGTGGGGACAGTAGGTCCCACAGAGTGGGGGGGGGCAAGGGGAAGGGAGGGGGCAGCTGGCTTCACTGCAGACAGGCATCAAGTGAACAGAGAAGGAAAATGGGGGGATGGGGAGAAGCAACACCCCTCTTCCTTGGCAGGACAGCTCTGGAGGAGCACAGGTTCTGCCCTGCCCCAGGGCCGCCCCGTGAGGGAGATGCCGAGGGACGGGGCTGACCTTGGGGAAGAAGGTGCGGGTCACGAAGTGCCTGTACTCCAGGAAGGGGATGCCCTGGCTGCGGTTCAGCTCCTTGGTCAGGTCCGTCATGTCCGTCTGCAGCTCGGCAAAGCCTGGACGGGCAGGTGACCACCTCAAGTCCTGCTCCAGATGGGAGAGGCCAAGCATGCCCACCCGTGCCCTGCCTCCCCGGTACCTTTGCGGATTTCCTCTCGGATCTGAGACTCCATTTCCTCCATCTGAAGCAGCGTCTTCTGCCAGTAGCGCTCAGCGCGCCGGCTCTTGGTGCAAAAGACAAACAGGGCTGTGGGCAGCAGAGAGGCAGCTCAGACCTCCAGAAGCCTCTGTTGAGGCCTGCTGGGCCAGGGCCTGGGCTCTGGCTCCAGAGTACAAGGTAGATAGCTGTCCTTGGCCCTCCTGCTCCGACAGGCCCGGGACACCGGACCGGCCAGCAGCACACGCCCCATGTCCCCTTAGGAAGACACATGGCATGTAAAGTAGTGGTTAGCAGTAGTTTTCTCTTGAAACAATTAGGGTGGTTTGTTTTCTTCCTGCTTTCTAGCACTTTCCATTCCTCTCTCAATGGCCCTGTGTTGTCTGTGGATTAAGAAACTAAATAGTGAGCGTCATTACAATGCTGCTGTAGGACAGGGGAGGGTATCTGATCTGTATGGACAGCTAGGAAATGCGGAAAGCATGTGGGTACGGCGCTATGTTCTGCCCTGTTAACCCTTCGCTAACTGCCCTACTTTTTTTTTTTTCTTTTTGCCTGTACTGGGACTTGAATGCTAGGCCTGGTCACTGAGCTCCTTTTTGTTCAAGGCTAGCACTCTACCACTTGGGCTACAGCACCACTTTTGGCTTTTTTCTGTGATTAATTGGAGATAAGAAGCCACGGACTTTCCTGCCCCAGCTGGCTTTGAACCACGATCCTCAGATCTCAGCCTCCTGAGTAGCTGGGAGCCCCAGTGCCCAGCTTCCTACTGCTTTTTAAAACTCAGGATCTTCGGCTTGCTGTGCAGGAGCTCTCCCAATAGAGCCATGCCCCCAGTCCTTTCTCCAAATTTTATCATTGGATATAGTCACTAAAAAGCAAAGCCTCAGGCAAACACCAGTGGCTCACACCTGTAATCTTACCCAGGAGGCTGAGATCTGAGGATTACAGTTTGAAGCCAACTTGGGAAGAAAAGTCTGTGAGACTCTTTATCTCCATTTAATCACCAAATTAAATAAAGCTGGAAGTGGAGCTGTGGCTCAAGTTGTAAAGGACTAGCCTTGAACACAAAAGCTCAGGGACAGTGTCCAGGCCATGAGTTCAAGCCTCAGGCCCAATACACATGCGCATGCGCGCGCGCGCACACACACACACACACACACACACACACACACACACACAGCCTTATTGGGCTACAGTGCATGTATGCTACAATTCACCATGTAGACAGACCAGTGGATCTGAGTGTAGTCAAACGCTTTGAGGTCATGAGTATGTCTCACCTGACAACACTGTTGCTATCCCAAGAAGACCTGTACCCATTAAGCTCCCTCACCCGGGTACCCGCTAAACTATGTCTGAATTTCCTACTCTAGCTACTTTGTTTAAAATCAGTAAATCTGTGGTCCTTTCTGTCTGCTTCCCTCCCCGCCCCCCGCCCCCTACTGATCAGCAGGTTTTCAAGGCCCATTTATTTCTGGCGTGAGTCAGTAAACTGTTCTTTTCTTTGTTTATGGCTGAATAATATTCCGCTGTCTGGATGGACCATGTTTTACTTATCCTTTTATCAGTCGATAGCCATTTGGGTTGCTCTGCCCTCTTGTCTATTGTAAACAATGGCACTGTCAACATTTGTGCACAAGATTCTGTGTGGATGCATGTTTTCCTTTCTCGGGCAGATTCTCAGGAGTGGAATTTCTGGGCCATATGGCAACTCTATAATTAGCATTGTGAAGAACAGCCAAACTGTTTCCAAAGCAAGCACACCTTCCTACATCACCCCCAGCCGAGCACAGGCTTGCTTTCTCTGCCATGTCTAGTATGATACTTTTGTAGCCATATTTGAACACCTAGGCTCGTTTCCGGAGTGAACTGGAGAATAAGATCCCCGTCCCTGGCCTGGCATTGGGGATCCTCGGCCTGGGCCCAGCCCCTTCGCAACTTCCACGTCTCCGGCCCTGTGGTGCGGCGGGCAACTTACCCACGACAGAGAGCAGCAGCAGGATGCTGCAGACGACGATGGAGACGATGATGGCCGTCTCGCTGCCTCCCAGCTGCAGCGTGGCGATGGTCTGGTTGAAGTTTCCCACCTGGATCTGGGCAGAGGCAGGAAAGGGCTGTGACTTTCTGGAAGGACGCTCTTCTCGCTGGCTGTGGGACCTTGGGCACATCACCTGACCCCTCTGGGCTTCCTCCTGAGGACCCTGAGCGCATAGCGAGGTGATGCCTGTCTACCGTCATGCCCGGGCCTAGCCCAGACACAGGCTGTGAAGATGCACTGGCTGGGGGGAGGCGGGTGGAGGGCAGCCCACAGGGCCCGGCTGCAGTCCTGGAGGACCCACAGCGCTGCCCTAGGGCTAGGGCCGAGCGAGGGTGGCAGTCAGAGCTGAGGATGGTGCACATGCAGAGGAGGAAGGAAGCTCCCGTTTTTGGGGGGTTGGGGTGGGGGGAAGGGGCAGGCAAGGCACCGTGGCCGGGGCCTCATCGGCTCATTAAGAGCCACAGCAGCAGCTTCCATGGCTGAGGAAGCCCAGACCCTCATGGGGGTCCAGAGGGCTCCAGTCACAGACCCTGAACGGTAACTCAGTTCCGAGGGACTCAGTTTCCCTGTCTGTCAAATGGGGATGTGAGGCTCTGCCGACCCAAGCTACTGAAGGGGAAGGTGTTGAGTGAGGCGCACGCGGCTGGACGAGGGCTGCCGCAGTGCACTCACCGTGATGGGCAGCTGGCCCTCGGCCGCACCCAGGGACTCATTGACGGAGCAGTGGATCACCCTGTCCGAGACGATCTGGATGTCGCAGGCCGCCTGGCCGATCTTGACCAGGTACTCGTGGCTCTCGAGCCCCAGACTGTCCTGCTCCTTCTGCAGGCGTGGGGGAGAGCGTCACCAGGGCCGGCGTGGGGCCTGGCCCGCCCTCGGCCCCCCAGCAGGAGCCCCCGCGCTCACGTGGATGACGAGGGTGAGAGGCTCCCCCGGGTGGTGCTTGATCCACCGCTCCCGCTTGGCGGTGGAGAACTGGGGGTTGGGGAGGTAGTCCAGCCGGAAGTGGCCGCCCCGCCGCCCCCGGGCCGGGTCCAGCAGCTCCTCTGCCAGGGCCGCCTCGTCCACGTAGGCCTGCCCGTTGATGAAGAAGTCCACGGGCGCCGAGGCGTTGCTCAGGGCCCCCGGCGATGGGCAGGTGATCACAGTGGCGTTGAGCACCTTGCACAGCTGGTACAGGATGTAGGACAGACCGATGGACATGGAGAAATGGGGGAAGGGTGGGATGAGAAGGAGGGGCAGAGATAGGCAAGGTGCAGCAGGAGGCGGTTCGGTCATTCAGGGCACCTGCTGCCCCAGACCCCACCCCACCTGGGCCCCGTGGCCCTCACCGTGGGCTCGCGGCCGATGTGGTGGACAGCCATGGACACGTTCTGTACCATGTGGAAACGCTCGCCGGCTACGGTGATGGTCCTGCCGCCGCTGCAGGGACAGCAGGACCGTCAGCCCGCTGCGGCCCCGGGGAGCAAGGCCAAGCCTGGGGGCGGGGTGGGGGGGGCGGCTCACCTGACGGGGCTGCGGCGGGGGCTGATGGAGATGATCACGGGGTTCTGCATGTACTGGAAGGTGAGGTTGCCGAGCAGGCAGCCCCTGCGCTCCATGCGCACGCACACGGGCACGGGCACAGGCGCGGCGCCTCCGGGCACCGTGCAGGTGATGCTGCTCTCTGTGCGCCTGCGGGCAGCGCGTGCGTCAGCACAGCCCCTCCGCCCGCCCCGCCGCCACGCCCTCCCGCTCCCACGGAAGCCCGGCAGTGCCCGGCTGGCTCAGGAGCAGCAGGAGGACCCGAGTGTGGACACGACAGCACCCACTTGCGGAGACCGGCCGTGCGGCTGCGCAGCACTGCTCCGTCCTCGCCGGCGCTGTGCAGGCCAGAGGGCTGAGACCAGGGAGGACCTCAGGCCGGCTGACGCTGGCGGTTCCCCAACTCGGGGTGGGGGCCTGGGGCTTACACGAGCTCCACGCAGGGGTCCGTGTCGTTCACCAGGACCTGCAGCTCGGAGCCCACGTGCAGATGGCTCCCTTGGATGGTGATCCTCGTGCCCCCAGCCTGGGGGCCCATGAAGGGCTCCACGGAGTGGACGGTGGGCAGCTGTGGGAGGAGAACAGGCAGCCAGACCTCAGCCAGCCGGAAGGTGAGAGGGGCAGAGGAGGGGAGCAGGTGGACAAGGCTCTTACCACGTAGGAGAAGCGCTGTCTCGAGTGGCCCTCCTTGGAGGCATTCACGCTCACCACCGACGAGAAGGCACCCAGGGCCGGCCCCGTGCGGCACACGATCCTGAGGCGGGCGGGCAGCAGCGCAGTCAGCGTGGGGCGCCACCGCCCCACACCGCCCCGGCTTGTAGCTGGGAGACACGCGCTGGCTCTGCCCGTGTGGACCAGCAAGCAATTCTCAGCGGGCAACAGCTCCCTGAGCTCCCAGGGGCCGTCCCAGGATGGCTAAACTCGGGCAGCACCCAGCCCACGTGTTTCCACAGTCCAACAGCTCTAGGTCAGGGGCTGGATCCTGAGGAGCTCAGCTGCCTGAGGCTCTGACCTCCCGCCATGCAAGTCCAGCTCACCCTGCAGAATCTCCCACACCCCACCAGGGTACCCCCTAAAAACATTCTCAGAGCCAGGCTCCAGTGGCTCACGCCTGTCATCCTAGCTACTCAGGAGGCTGAGGTCTAAGGATCGCGGTTCAAAGCCAACCCCAGGCAGGAACGTCTGTGAGACTCTTATCTCCAATGAACCACCAAGAAACCAGGAGTGGCGCTGTGGCTCAAATGGTAGAGCGCGTGCCTTGAGCCGAAGAGCCAAGGGACAGCGCCCAGGCCCAGTTCGAGCCCCATGACCAACAACAACAACCCCCCCCCAACCCAAAACATTCTGAGTGGCAAATAAGTGTTGCCAAAGCAAAGCTCAGCTACAGAGTTGGGTTGAGGAGCACAGGGGCTTCCTGGAGGAGGGGCACAGAGTGGAAGGGCCTGGGCCGGGCAGGATGCAGGTGTGTGTGTGTGTGTGTGTGTGTGTGTGTGTGTGTGTGTGTGTGTGTGTGTGTGTGTGTGTGTGTGTGTGTAAGGCAACAGGGCACTGGAAGGAGCGGGGAGGGGGAGGACAGCTGGGCAGGCGGGACGGGCGCCGGCTGTCACTCACTCCTCTGACACCGTGTATCTGTCAGCCAGCGGCTCACATGCCACACTGCCAATCCACACGCCGTGAGCCACGTCGCTAAGGCGCCGGCCCAAGTTCCTGCCGCGGATGGTCAGCAGGGTCCCACCATCCAAGGGGCCACTCAGTGGCTCAATCTGCAAGGACCAAAGGGGCAAGCAGGGTTGGGAGGGTCGGTGGGGGCGGGCTGCATGGTCACACACATGGGTAGGGGGCTGGCCACCCGATTCTCTGCTCAGATGGGGGTGGGCGCAGCTGCCCATAAGGACACATGTGTGTGCCTAGGGACGCCCCCTGGGGCTGGGGTACCTCCCAGGGAGTTTCTTGGGAGACACAGAAGTCAGATCCCAATGGCCAAGTCTAACCGCAGGATCCTGAATCCCAGGTAGAAGCTGATTGGGGGAGGGTTGGGCCTCTGACCTAAGCTAAGCCAATCAGAATCCTTCTCTGAGTTGAAAACTCAAAGCAGGGGCCAGTGACTTAGTGGAGGCCTCAGCCCTCACTTGCCTGACCACAAGGACCCATGACACCCGGCCGGGTTTCCCCAGGGCCTGCCCTGCCCCTTTCCTCCTGGCACGCGCCCCCCGCACGTCCAACTCCCTTCCTGATCCGTGCCGTCTTCTCCCCACCAACACGGCAGCCCCAGGAGGCAGGCGTCTGCTGGGACCCCGGCCGCGCCCCGTCCACGGCCTCGGGCTGGGTCTCGAGGGGTGTGGGTGGCGAGGGCCAGGCCCTGCGGCTTACCAGGCGGATCTCGGGGGCCGGGCAGGTGCCAGGGGGCGGCTGCAGGGGGCCTCGTGGGCGGCAGCCCTCGCTCCACACACACAGGTGGCCCAGGTCCTCGCGGCCCAGGCACTGGGAACAGTCGGGGCTGCCCACCGCACAGTTGTAGACCTCAACTGAGGAGACACAGGCAGTACGGTTGGGGCGGGACGGGCGGGTCTGCGCAGTCCCCAGGGCCTTCTCCTGGCCCTGGTTTGTGTTGACCTCCGTGGGCCCACAGCCTCGTTAGGGGCTCCTGTGTGCTGGGAGCTGTCAACCAGCGCCAGGCCACAGAGGCTCAGAGAAGAAACCTGTCTGAGCACTCACAATGGGGAGCTGTGCGCGGGGGTGAGACAGTTTTGGGGCCTCCCTACTGCCTTCGTGATGGTACACAGAGAGGCCTTGAGATCCCCCCATACTCAGAAAGGCTCTTGGGAGAGTTGGCTCAACATATATGAGCCCGGTCATGGTGCCAGCCACCCCTTGGGGATGCCACCTCTGCCAGGGCACTGCTGACAGGCTTGGTGAGCCTCCCTTTGTAAGGGACAGAGGGGTTCAGAGAGGACAAGCACGATGCCCAACGCCGCGCAGCTACGGGGGGCACCTCCCGGGGCCTCTGCAGGGACGCTGCGTGTGCGGGGGAATCGGGGCACTTGGGCCTGCGTGGTGCCTGACCCAGGCCCGCTTCCCTCTGGCCATGTACATGTCGGGGGAGGGGGAGAAGGGGAACACCCACCTGTCATGGGGTCAGGGCTGTCCAGAAACTGGGCAGGTCGGCCCTTCAGCTGGAGGCTGAGGACAAACACCTGGCTCTTCTGTGTCGTGTGCAGCTGCAGAAGGAGGAGAAGGTGAGGGCGGGGTGGGAGTAAGGAAGCATCAGAACCCACACAGCCGCCCCCCACCCACGGCCAGGCCCTCACCACTCACCACGACTTGGTTGCAACGGACAACTGACTCGTTCACCCACACGGCCTCGAAGCTCTCCTCCAGCCCGAAGCTGCACTCCAGGGCGGTACCCTGAGGACACAGGGACACAGGGACAGAGGGGGCTGAGAAGAGCCACACTGACTCCTCTCCCCTCCTCTTCCCCCCACCTCGTCAGGCCAGCTCCTGAGCTGACCGTGGGGCCCAGTGTGGGGGAGGCAGGGAGGCACAAATACCAGGCCTCGTGCCCTGATGCTGAAGGCTGCCCCCTACCCAGAGCCTACAGCTGGGGCCTCTGGCTCAGCCCAGAGGCTCAGCTCCCAGAGACACAGGCCCTCTGGACTTCACTGCCCATTCCCGGCTGCAGGCTCCAGACACTTGTCCTCCCTCTCCCCGCAATGGCCTCTCCAAGCTGGGCCTCTGCTCCAGCCTATGCCTCCTGGGCAGCTGGCATCTCTTCTGCCATCAACAAAACTAAGTGCAGCCTCGAGTTCCAGCCCTGGTGTCTCTGCTCCCAAAGGTGCATGCGTGTGTGTGTGTGTGTGTGTGTGTGTGTGAGAGAGAGAGAGAGAGAGAGAGAGAGAGAGAGAGAGAGAGAGAGAGAGAGAGAGAGAGAGAGAGAGTGTCAGCGAGAGAGAGGGGCTCTCGTCCCCGCCAGCCCTGTCTCTTCACCCATTGGGGAGAGGCGGGCACTGAGCCCTGGCCTGCAGGCACCACGGACAGCCAAGGGCTCAGCTTCTACCTCACAGAGTCAGAGGTTCAAATCCCTTCACTTCCTAGCTGTGTGACCCCACGCACGCCGCCCCCACTCTCTGAGCCTCACTCTCGGACCTGCACGATAGGAAGGGGTTCCCCCAGCCTGCAGGGCTGCCAGGAAGGCTGGAGAGCGTGCACGTTAGGGGTCTGCACGCTAGGCGCCCCATCCTGCTGGGGTGGGCGTGCAGGCCCTGCTCACGTGTCTGGGACAGCAGTGGGCAGGGTCCGTTGCTGGGCCGAGCCCCGCTCTCTCCAGAGCGGCATCAGCACCGAGGGAACCGACTCGGGCTCTTCCGGAGTCTGTCCCTGGTACAAGGGACACTCGGATAACCAAGCAACGCCAGCCTCCCCTTTCTTTCTGGGGTGCCAGCATAGGAGCAGATGCAGTAAAGCGGTAGCTGACAGGTCAAGGGCCATTTTGTCCCAGCCGGGCTGAGCTGCAGCTGGGTGCATGCGCTAGGGCTGCCAGGGTGGAGACTCAGAACACCGCCCTGGGGTCCTAGAAGCAGGGGTGGCAGGAGGCTGGTGACAGAGGAGAGGAGAGGGGATTTCTGTGGCTGATGACAGCAGAGACCTCCGGTTAATGCAGTTAGGATCTGCTAGGGCCGGATCAGGGCTGGGACCTCCAGACCCAGGGCTCTGGGATGCAGGAAGGCCGAGCGCCCTTCCCACTCACCCCTGCTCGGTCTCCAGCCTGTGCAGGGCGGAGCCTCTGGTGGAGGGGGAAAGGCAGCCCCACCTTGGCCCTCACAGAACCTTTCTGATGCATCCCAGATGCCTGGCACGTGGCCCCCGCGTGTGATCATCATCACGGGCCTCAGTTCCCGTGACAGTGACAGATGCATGTCCCTGGGGCTAGCACCTCTCCAGGGCTCAGCGCTGCTTCCTCCCAGGAGGGACCTGGAGGGCCGTGTCTCCTCCCCAAGGATAGACAAGGCAGCTGGACGCCAGGAGCTCCAGGGCTGGCCTTGCTTTCCTCTGCACACGGGGAACTGGGGACAAAGGCTTCTCCATGGTCCTCCAGGGCAGACGCAGGGGACACGAACCAGCCAGTGGCCTCCACCCCGCGGCCACATCCAGTGTCTCAGGCCAGCCAGCCAGGATGGGACGGGCAGAGCAATGTCTGGAGCTCGTTTCCATGGCCTGTGGTGCCAGCTAGGGGCGGGGCCCATCCTGCCTGAGGACCTGTGGGGTCCCCTGGGGCTGGCCCGTCTCCCTTGGCTGCTGTCCCCTGCTTCCCTCCCCACCCTGCCCCACCCCGCTTCCATGCAGCCCGAGCAGAGCTTTTCCCAAATGGAACCAAAGGTGGAGGGGGGAGGGATGCAGAGTGCATGGGAGCGGGAGAGCTGCTGGACTTCACTGGGGACGGCTGCTGGCCCGGGCGGGCCCCGCTGCCCCACCCCCACCCCAGCCGGGCCTCTACTTACATGGAAGGCGGCAGCACTGGTCACGGGTACCAGGATGTCCCGGGAGCCGCCGGTGGGCACCGGCGCCAGAGACCTGGGCAGGATCTGGGGGCAGTCCTGGGGGCTCTACAGAGAGGCAGGAGATGGGGTCACGGGTCATTTCTGAGGTGCTCCACAGTCCTTGGGTCTCAGGCAGCCTGGCCGTGCCCAAATCCAACCCTCTGTCCACACAGCCTCACCCGACCTTCATGCCTGTCACAGGGTGGGCTTCAGTAGCCCTGCTCGATGGATAGAGAAACTGAAGCACAGAACCCCACCCAGTGGAGAGCTCTGAGTGATCGCCCTGCTGAGCCTGGAGACCCCAGAGCGGCTGCACACACATCACACCACAGGGCCGGACTGCGGTCCAGGGCCCTGCTCCGTCCATGACCGGAGAGAGAGATCAGGGCCAGGTCAGGCCAGGAGGTACAGCCAGCCTGCATGCACCTGACGCCACCCGGCTGGCCAGCACCCAGGATGGGCTGTGGAGGCCGCGCTGAGTCTTTCTCATCACCAAGCGGCGTCCCTGCTCGGCAGCTCACTGTGCCACACCGGCACCGGCACTGGTCCTCTCCCGCAGGATGGGCTTGTTTGAGGGAAGGCCGCTGGCCGGTCAGCTCCGGTCCCCTGCAGAGGCTGGCTGTGCTCCATGCTGCTTGTGCGGAACGCCAGGGGACGTCAGGGCCCACAGCCGTGTTTCTAGTTAGGCTCTGACCGGCTGCCTGGGCCTCGTCAGGGCCCAGCATCTCTGTCCTCTGCTTCCCCTGCACTGGGGAGGTGGTCACAGCAGGGCAGCAGTGGCGGGGGGGCGGGCAGCTCTCTACCCATCTCACTGCTGCAACCCAGGACTGTGAGCAACCACTCTGCGGAGTGAGCCACAGCCATCTTAACTCTACCATCCACCTCCATGCCAGACCTGGCCCGTAGGGCACCCCCGGCCCCAAGGCCACGGGACCTCAGCCCACCCAGGCCTCGGCCAGCTGCTCAGGTGTGGAGGGGACCCAGAGCAGCGCAGTGAGACGCAATACCAGGCCCCCGCCCCCCAGACCAGAGAAGCGGCCGCCCAGCTTCCCAGGCCCCTGCACGCCGGACCAGAGACGCCGGACCAGAGAGGCGGCCGCCCAGCTTCCCAGGCCCACACAGGACCAGAGAGGCGGCCGCCCAGCTTCCCAGGCCCGGTGGGGGGGCGGGGGGACCAGGAGCTGGCCTGCGCCGCCGAAGCCATCTTGGCACCCAGAGTGGATGCCAGCCTGCCCAGGGCACCCTCCCAGTGAGGCCAGCAGGCCCCAAGGTATGACTGGAAGCCCCGGATCCAGCCGTTCCTGAAGGCCCCATCACCCTGCAGCTGGGTCATTAACACGTGGTCCCGTTGGGGCTGGAAAAGGTGACAGGTCTCTCTCGCTGGAAGCTGGGGCAGGTCGGGGGCCCTGGCTCAGAAGCCACAGCTGGGCATGTTCAGGAGCAGGTGCGGGGGTTGGGGGGGACAGCAGGTGAGCTCCATCTAGGGCAACGCCCAATGGGGGCAGGGGCGAGCGGTGGGAAGCCCAGGCTGAGCTCTTGGGGCTCACACATGGAAGCGTGAGGCCCGGGGTCCCGACCCCTGGAGCAAGGGTGGGTCTGTCCCAGACCGGCTCAGCCCACAGCCCCCCGGGCTCCTGCCACCAACCCGCCCTTCCTGGGCCCTCGGCTGCTGGCGCCGGACCACTGGCACAGACTGGCCCACACCAGCTTCTGACTCGGGCCACCTCTATCTGCTCTCCTGGCTTCCTGTCACGTGGCCCTGGAACACGAAGACAGGGAGCCCACCTTCCCCACCCCGTCCACGCCCCTCGGACTCCAGCTCCTGTGTGACGTGTGGCGGCATCCTCGTCGCCTCCCTGGGGCAGGATGGACTGGCAATGGGAGGCCAGTCGCGGAGGCCCCCCCCCCCGTGCCTCCCCGCTCCTGAGGGGTCTGGGAAAGCAGCAACTCGGCTGCTGTCTGCTCAGAAGAGCTGGCGCCTCCACAGCTAACTGGCACTTAATCAAATGCCAAATCAAGTATGGGGTCAGAGCTTCACACAGGCCCGGGGCGGAAGCTGCCTCGTCTCCTGCCAGATTAGAGTAATCCTCTAAGACAGCCCCGCTCGCGCCCAATCCCAGACTCGGAACGCCAGACTCAGGGAAGAGCAGGCTGAGGGCGGTCAAAAGGCAGCATCTCCCGGGGGGTGAACTCTTAGGTAGTTACCAAAACCCAACCCAGAAGGCCCCTCTCGAAAGACAGCTTCCCTGACCCCTCCGTGAAGGGAGGGAAGAGCACAGGCAGAGAACCCAGCGGAAGCCTTTTATTGAGCACTTTCTATGTGCCATGTATGGAGCTGAAGCCTAGGGGAGGAACCGGCTCTGCACTCTAGCCCTGAGAGAGGTCCCATTTTACAGATGGGAAAATAGGCCCCGAGAGGCTCAGCTACAAGTGAAAGCTGAGGCTCAGGGTTTGCGAGCCAGAGGGCAGAGCTGTACTAAGAGCTCTTCCCAGCACACAGAGGCCCTCGGTGGCGCTGAACGGCTGAGTGGCCGGGTCCTCCTGCCCCCCCACGCCCAGGCTTTCTATTGTGTGTGCAGGCCCGGGCTGGGAAGAGGACATGCGATCCAGATGTGATCCCAAACAACAGAGCCAGAGTCCCGGCCGGACCCCAGTTCCCCAGACCCGCGCCCAGGGCTGCGGTTTGGCGCCTCCCTTGTGGTTTGGCCAAAACCCTCCCGGGCCTCTCCAGCACCGGCACCAGCACTGATGCGCACCTCTGGGCCGCGCGAGGCCGCTGCCGGCTCTGCTCGAAGTAGGCCAGGGGTGAGAGGGGGTCAGGCCCAGAGCCCCGGGGCTCCTCCTCCACCCCTGCTGCTTGGCACCTGCTCCAAAGACAGCATGAGGAGCGTCTGGACAGGACGGGGCGCCTGGCGCAGGACCACTGGCGAGTGGGCGGGGCATCCCTCCCCAGCCTGGAGCCGGGAGCTCGGGGACCCACAGCCCTGACATAACAGACTCTGGGGGCCCAGCCCGGCTAGGTCTACCCGAGCTCGTGGCCTTGCACCCCACCCGGCACGCCACCCACCTGGCAGCACCGCGCCACCCCTACGTTACAGAGCTCCAGCTGTCCCTGCCCGAGGTTGGGGAGAGACATATGGCTTTTGTTGTTTCATGTGCGTGCTGGAGATGGAACCCAGTGCCCGCTCGGTGTGAGGCAGCGGTCTGCCGCAGGGCCGGGCCCAGCCCGCCATGTGCAGCGCCAGAGATGAACGCTGCGCAGCGATCTCATCCCGACACCCTCAGTGGCAGGATGGGCAGTGCCCTGTCCGGCCCCAGGTCAGGGTGAAATCCAGCCCTCGGGTACAAGGCACAGCAGGGCGGGGAAGGCCAGGCGCAGCCCCTCACCCAGGGACAGCCCAGCACCACAGGCCACGGGGACACTCCCCCAGCTCCGTGTCTTTGCCAGAGGGATCCGGGTTCAGGGCCCAAGCCCAGTAGCTGCCAGGTGGGGAGAATGAAGCAAAGCTCTCGGGGATGGCTGCCCTGCACAGCTAGGGAACCGAAGTACAAAAGGAAAACAAATAGGAGTGGCGGACGGGACAGCAACAGAATTACAGCTGGAAGAAGAGGGCTACACGTTCACCCCAAATGTCAGTGCTACGCTCGGGTCTTTGGGGGGAGCAATCAAAGATGCGGGCGGAAGCGGGAAGCAGTGGGTGGGACCTGCTGTGTGGAGCCGGATGTCAGGAAGAAACAGACACCCTCTCAGCTCTCACCGTTGCATAGAATCTGACAACAGGCAGACGCAGAGGAGGGCACCCGGGGCGGCTTACCATGGGGTTGGGTGAGGCCTCGCATCGAGACTGGTTGGAGACACAGGTGTGCTGCTGTGCACACCAGAAGCAGGGCCATGGTGCCGACAGGCAGCTGGTGCAGCTGGAAGAGGAAAGGCCCATCAGAACCTCCCTCCCCCTCCCAGCTCGCTCTGCCCTGGGATGGGGGAATGGGGGGACGGAAGGCCAGTGCCAGCCAAGGGGTCCTGCCCATCCCCAGAGCTGTTTGTTGGGAAGGCGTGCGAGGGAGAAAAGTGGGAGCCTGTCTCTGGCTCCGAGGGGCCGATCCGCTGTCAGCACCTTTTCCTCCCAGGTGTGTGCGGGAGACCGAAGGCAGCGCCCAGAGGGTGCAAAGGGACCGCCCCCCCACTCACGCTTCCCGGGGCCGCACATGTCCAATGCGGCTGCAGTCATAGATGGTGAAGTTGGCTGTGACGATGCTGCGCCCGTTGACCCTCAAGGCCATCTCCACAGTCACGTGATCTGGAATGGATGAGGGGAGGCACATGGGCGAGGAGGTCCCCACGGCCCCAGCTGTGACGTCAGGAGCCCCGCATTCCTCCTCCTGAGCCCCCCCCCCGCGCCCCACCCTATCCCACTCACCTTGGGCGTCAGGGAAGGGCGGGAAGTGGGCCTGCGGCAGCAGGTTGCAGTAGGCCAGCTGGTGGTCATAGGCGGGGCCCGGAACCCGGGCCACCGTGCGGATGTCCCCTCCATAGTCACAGGCCATCTCCATGCCGCTGAGGCTGGGCAGGCCGCCCGAGATCTGCAGGATCATGCCCTGGGGGGCAGAGCACTCTCAGTGCACCGACCCTTACAGCTAGCCTCCTAGGGCTGAGGACCAACAGGAGTCTGCCCTACCCCGGGAGTCCCCGGAGGGAAGTGAACTCAGCCCTGAAGGCTGGGATCTTCTCCGTGCCTCAGGGCCTTTACACCGAGTTCCCTCAGCCAGGACTGTCATTGCCTGCCCTGGTTCTCTTCCTCCTTTACTGCTCCAAGGGCCCTCAGAGCTGGTCCAAGTGTGAACGCTGGCCCTCCCCACCCCTCAGCCCCTCTCTAAACTCCTCCCTTTTCCTCCGACGCCTGTCGTCACCCTGACACTCCCTGGCTTCTTCTTGCTCCCCTAGGAGCGCGTCAGTGCTGTCTTGCTCCTGATGCACACCCAGAGTTTACGTACGGATGGTCTCACTGCCGTGTGAACGGATGAGTGAATGAACGAATGGGAACCCACCCCAGACTACGCAGGGGGAAGGCAAGCGAAGAATCCTGTGGTAGAACATCTTGCGGGAGCGCACAGGGACACACGCAGCTGCGGGGTGCCCATTGGCCGCCCCCCTTTCCCCCAGGGGATCGCGGGCGTGCACGGCGCTCACCGGGTACTCCTGACGCACGTTGATCTCCGCGGGCAGCACGGTCATGGAGGGGCAGCGGCCGGGGCCTTCACTGGCACTGGTCCAGAAATGTGGCTGGCTGGAGTTGGCGCAGTCCTGCTGCAGGGTGCACCTGCGGGTCCGGCACGGTCAGGCCCTGCGGCCCCGGCCACCCTCACCCGCCACGCCCGCCGTCCAGTCCTCACCGCGTCTCCAGAGCGCACCAGCCGCAGTAGGCGTCGGCAGCGCCCACGCAGTCCCGGCAGGTGGCGTGCGCCTCGCACGCTGCGACCTTCACCCGGGCCATCTGCAGGCACAGGAAAGGCCCGCTGAGCGGTGCCAGCCTGCCCACCCGCCCAGGAGGCCAAGGCTTAAACAAGCTGGGGAAACCGAGGCTGGGAGCTCTGGGAGAGCCACGGGAGAGACGAGGCCTGGCCGGTGATCATACACAGGGCGGGGAAGGGCGGGGTAGGGCAGTGGCAGAGAAATGGCACTGTGCAAATGCCAGGCTCAGCTTATCTCGGGCACTGTGTGGCTGGAGCCCCTTACCTGGTGTGAGGTCATGAGGTAAAGGTAGCCAGGGTCTGTGGGGTCAAACTGCATGACGTGATGCACGGGTTCCCCGTAGGCCACGGTCAGCACGCGGCTGCTCACCACATGCATGGTCTCGTTCAGGTTCACCTGCAGAGCACCGTGGTCAGGCCGGCTGCCTGCCGGGGAGGGGGTGGGGAGGGGGGCAGACTGGGGCCCTGGAGGGGGTCTCGGACACCCCTCCTGCTCCCGCCTTCCACAGGCACAGCAGGAGTCCAGAGGCGCCCGCACGTCCTTTCTCCACCATGAAACCCTCTCCCCCACTCTTCTCCAGCTCCTCCCTGTGAATATAGGACTGTGGTACAGTTTCCAGAACCTTCTCAGGTAGACTTTTTGGCATCATGGCTAAGAGCAAGGGCTTGAGTTTGCATTGGGGTTTGGCATGGATAAGCTACACAGGTGCACGCAGCACCCGGCGCGCGGTGCGCTTCCTCTCTGAGCCTCGGTTTCCCGAGCTGAGGAGGCAAGGATGGTCACCCACCCCACCGGACCGCGAACCCCCTGGGTAAGAGGATGCAGAGCCACACGGAGCCGCATCTGGGCCACGGCGGAGGGACGGGACAAGTGTCACAACACGAAGCCATCTCAGGGCCAATGCAACAAATCCAGGCCTGTCAGACCCCAGAGCCCAGAGCCCAAGGCCGAGGCTGGGGGCCAAAGGCCCAAGAAGGAAAGGAGCCCAGGCTCCAGGCACCCGGACACTCCAATAGCAGAGACCTCTCTGTGTGTCCCCTGAGGACTGACAGCGCCCGGCTGAGTCTTGTCACATTCTGTCCCTTTTTATCTGGCCCAACACGCTGTCTGGTCAAGGCCCTGCCAGGCCCTGAGCTGGGACCAGGGTAGGACCAGTGGTCTAGTGAGCTCACAGGCCGGGCCTGAGTGTCCTGAGCCCCGGCCTCCTTCAGAGGTCTTCAGGGGCTCCCTGAGGCTTATGAAAGCAACTCATGGAGGCATCTGAGGCCCCGACGATCCACTCCCCCCTCCCTCACCCCCACCAGACACGCTGGGAGGCGGGGAACAGGCCCAGGCTGAGCTCTGGCCTCGCAGGTGTGAGGCCCTGGGTTCCAGCCCCAGCCCCGCCAAGGTAAATCAATGAAGCGCCCCACCCTGCTGCGGGCAGAGGCCAGTGGCCGTCCCCCCAGCGTGGCGTCCCCTTCAGGAGCTGCCCCACCTCAGGCGTGGGGGTGGGAAACCAACAGGGCAACACCCCCTGGCCTCCCCGGGAGGAGCTGGGACCAGCAGGTGCCTCATAATGGCCTGCCACAGGCAGTGGAGGGGAGGCCCTGTCCCCAGGTCACACGGCGGGGCACGGCACCGCCACCCTCTGCACCCGACACACAGTGGCCACCCGCTTTCCACCACGGAGGAGCTCACAGGCCCCGGGCCAGCTCCGAGACCCCTCCGTGCGTCCCCTGAGGACCGGCCTGCCCTGCCCAGGCGTCTGCTGGGCAGCTGAGAAGATCAGATTAGCGGCTCTGAGTCAATTAGGCCGAGGGCCTGGTGCACGGGTAGAGATGGCCGCTCGGCCATCTCTGCCTACCGCGAGTGGTTAGCAGTCCTGCCTTGGAGTGGGAAACGGGGTTCAACCTTCCTCTCCAGCTCCAGGACACACAGGGCACAGAAACTGGGGTGGTGGCCAGCAGAGGTGGGTCGGAGATGGGATTGAGGACCCTCAGTCACAGCTTATAGCCCTTAACAGATGGGGAAACTGAGGCCCAGGAGGAAAACGCGCATTTGCCAGACAGTGGCAGAGCAGAAACATGGTGGCAGGCTGGGCCTGGAGATGCAGGCGAGAGGCCTCGCCGAGCCCTGCGTCTCCGTGCCTGGGCGGGCCTCCCGCTGCCACGGGCCTCCCGCTGCCACGGGCCACGGTGGAGCAGCAGACGTGGCAAGGCTGGAAACCATCAGCGTGGTGTGCACGGGACCAGAGGCGGCCGGGCAGCCGTGTGCAGACCCCTCCCGCCCCGCCGCGCCTACCTTGAGGAGCCTCCCGTTGGCAGTGCCCAGGAAGACCACCGTGTAGTTGTTGATGCTGGCCACGGCCACGGCCGTGAGCCCCGGCGCCCGGAACACGGGCGAGGCCTTCAGGGGCTGCAGGATGGACAGCGGGTGCTGCAGGTGGGCGGCACCGCAGTCGAGCTGCTCCGACAGCAACTGGAGAGAAACGGCAGGTCAGACCTAGGCTCCAGAACTTTCTCCGGCTCCCTGCCTGTGCAGCTGGCCGCATCTCAGGCCTCTGCTCTGAGCGGGGGGAAGGGGGGAGTCTTGTTCCCGCTTGGCATCCCCAGCTCTGAGCTAAGGCTCCAGTACCAGTAGGGCCCATCCCCGCCGCAGGCTGTGCCCTGGCCTCTGCTCAGGTCCCGGGGCCACAGGGTGGGGACTGGAGGAGGGCATGGCGTGAGGGCGGCCGAGAGCTGGCAAGGGACTGGTGGCCTGACCCCGAAGAGGCCGGGGTGGCACAGGGGCACGTGCCTGTGGTCCCGGCTGCTTGGGAGGTCGATGCAGGAGGATCGTCTCAACCTGGAAGTATGAACCCAGACTGGGTCGTGCAGGGAGACCCACACACATCGGCCAAATGTAAGCAGGCAGGGCAGAGGAGGCAGGTAGCCACCCGGGCTGTGCCTGCTTCAGCTTACCAGCTGCCTCCAGCCTGAGCACCGCCCATCAGCCCTGGCTGGCTCCGCTCCTCCCGCCAGGCTCACCTCCCCCCCCCCCCCAGCCAGGCTTCCTGGAGCCCCTCCATCCTCCCCAGGCACAGGGGCGTACCCCCACACCTGCCCTCATCGCAGGTGGGCAAGCCCAGGGCAGCCCAGCGTCACCTGGGCCCAGTGTGGCCAAGGCTCTCCTCCCACGCAAACCGACCCTCGGAGGGGGGGCCAGGCAACCGCAGGGGACCCTGCCGCTGCTGCCTCGCCCCCGTCCAGGGGCCTGAACAGGGCCCTCAGAGCTGCAGAGAAGGCGCTCAGGGAAGCCCTAAGGCCGCACAGAGCTCCAGACTTCCCCTCTGGGCATGCTGTGCATGGAGCCACTGGCGCCAAGCACACACAGGTGCCCGGATAGTCTTCATAAAGGGGTGAGCAGGGGTGTCCCTGGGGTGGGGGCCTAGCCCAAAGATCAGAGGGTGTCTGGTCCTCCCAGAGGGGGCCGGGGGGAAGGCTGGGGCCAGTCCCTGCCGGCCCCCAGCCTCGGTTTTGACTGTAAAATGGCACGTGGACAGCCCGCCCTCTGGGGCCTGAGACCCTCGCTCTGCGGTGACTGCTAATCTCCTGACTATAAACCAGCTCTGGGGCCCGAGCACGGCTCAGGGGTTAGGGCCTGTGCTCAGCACACACCGGGCCCTGAGTTCTGTCATTGCCACCAAATCAACCAACCAACCAACCAACCAACCAATCAGTAAATACAAAGGTTGGGGGCAAAGCATGCCCACTTCCACTTGGACCTCAGTGCCCAAAGCAGGCCTTCAGGCAGCCATCTTCCTGTTCAGACAGCGCCCAGCCCCTCACAGTCCGGACCCAGGTTTGTTCCCCATATTTCCCACTTCTGAACATAGCTGCCACATGAATGCCTTAAAAACTTCCAGTAGGTTCCAGAACATGTGGAATAAATCCTGAATCTCAGCCCGCGCTGGCCTGCTCTGGCCATCCTGTCTTCTTCCCACCCTAGCCGCTCTTCTGACCCTCAGTCCGCACAAGCCCGTCCACCTTGGGGCCTTGGCCCTGGCTCTTCCCTATGGTTACCCAGCACCTCCCTCCCCCCATCTGTGGAGACATGCTTAACCCTGAGAGTCCCGGAAACTGTCTACAGAGGCTGTGTTTTGTCCCTAAGCACGGAACATCAGTTCCATGTTCAGTGTGGCTCTGCAGAGTCTGGTTTTAGTTCTCATTGGTGCATTCCGCAAACCTGAAGAGATGCACCTGTGACAGCTTATTTTCTAAATCAGATGAACAATAACTAATCACAAGAAAAAACAAGCAGGGCAGGTAGGGCACACCTGTAGTCCCAGCCACCAGGGAGGTAGAGGCAGAAGGAAGGCCGATCCCAGGCCAGCCCTGGAGAAGCTACAGGATCCCAGATCAAAAGCAAAATTTAGAAAGTCCACCACTGGTGGCTCAGGTCTACCGTCCTACCCAGGAGCCTACTGTGGAGGACTGTGGTTTGAAGCCAGGCTGGGCAGAGAACAGAGACTGCTTCTCCCAAATAACCAGCAAAACAATAACAAAAAAACAAAACGGGAAGATCAGAAAGATCAAATGGTAGAGCACCAGCCCGAGCAGGCAAGAGGCTGCGTTCAACCCGGCACCCCACAGTCCCTGCCACCCGCACACCACACAGCTGCTCTTCTTTACACGGCATTGGGGATCCTCAGTTAACTCTTGTTAAGTGAAGAACGCCGCCATCTCACTCACGGCCGCACTGGGGCTCTCTGGTGTGGCTGAATCCACTCCGCCACACGCCGGCCTGCTCTTCAGTGAATGACGGTGGTAATGTTAGTGACTCCAACCCAGCATGGTGGCCCAGGGACACTGAATCTGATGACCAGGACTGGGTGGGCAGCACATACTGCATGGAAACGCTGGACACAACCCACGGGAGGAGGGACAACATGAGGTTTCATCCTAACAGCAAGCAACTTACAACCTCTGAATTGTTTCTAGAATCTCCCATTTAATATTTGGGGACCTTAGCTGACCAAGGGCAAATGAAACGGTGGAAAGAGAAGCCACAGATGATGGGGGGACCCCGATGTCGGGGAGGGGGGACCCCAGGACCGGCTCCTTCTCCTTTGCTGGAAGCCAGCAGCGGCAGGCCGGAGGTGGGCGCTGGGCCAGTAGAAGGGGCGACGAGGCAAGGCCAGCCCGCAGGCAGAGAGAGGGTGGGGCTCGGCTACCCACGGCAAGGAACGCGTTTCCTGCAAGTTATATAACTTCGCTCCACTGAATATGGATTACTTGCGTCACTAAATAATAAGTTGTTTTTAAATTAAAACTGCAAACTGTGGAGGGGATGGGCTCTGGGAGGAGAGATCTGGGGGCCCTGGATGGCATTTGGGGGTTTCCTGCTCTGAACCTCCTCCGGAGGCCCAGTGTAGCCAGGGTGGGGGTCCTGGGACCAGCCAGGCCGCGCGGCTGGGGGGGGGGGGGATTTGCGGCCAGAGCAGCGGGGGAGGGGCCGGGAATGCTCTCGCTGCTGTTCTAGCTGCAGCCCTGACATTCACAGCCATTAAATCTGTGCCGAAGGAATTTTCTAAAAAGCCTTTCCCCCAACTTTTTTTTTCCTTATCCTAAAAATAAAATCTAAAAAAAAATAATAATAAATTAAGGGAGAGAGCTGTCGGCTGTGCTGGGGGCTGTAAAGCCTGACTGGACGGAAGCTGGGTGACTAGACCCCAGGCCCAGGCAATTGGGAAATGACCCCCTCCCCCCTCCTCCCCCCCCCCCCCCCGGCTCCCAGTAGGAACTGTTGGCCCAGGAAGGGGACACGGCCCAGGCCTGGGGACGGCAGCCATCCCAGGTGCCCAGGACACTTGCTCTCCCATGGGGTCGCACTCAGTCCTTTCCCAGCCACCTCCTTCCATACCGCATGGGACAGCAGGCCCAGTCTCCCCCCCCCACAGCCCAGCCCCTCTGGTCCCCAAGGGTGCGCTGGTCCCCCCCTCATCACAGCCTGGTACCCGTCTCGGGTCTGGCGCTCTAGACCTTCTGACAGGACCTGCCAACGGGAGCCTGAAGCCCGGCCTCCCTCCCCCTGCCCAGCTCTAGCCCCTCCAGATCCACATTCCCCAAACACTCCCTGCACCTCTGCAAACATTCCCACAGCAGCCAGAGCCCACCCCCTCCCCCAGACCACTGAGCCGCAAGCACTTCCTTGTCACCCCAGCCCCTCTCCACCTCCCCACGGCTGCTCCAGGTGTGCCCTGAGGCAAGCTTGTAGTCAGCTTCCCAGATGTGGCCAAAACAAACCCACCCAAACCCAAACTAACCCCTCCCTCCCCCCTCACTCGCCGGGCTGGCCACCACTTCCACATTGATCCCGGTGTAAGGTACGTGAGTTTCTCCAGGGAGAAAATGTGCTCTGGGGAAAACGCTTATTAAATTTTGACTAAAATGTGAATGACTGTATTTTCCAGCTTCCTTCCTGAGCAGAGTGACAGTAATCTAACTGTGCCCGGTATTAAGGGGAGGTGTAGGTTGACAGGTTGCCTACTGTGTGTAGGATCAAAGGAGAGGCAGGCTCTCAGACCTGGACAGCAACCGGCAGCTAGGTTTGGTTCCCCAATGAGCCTGAGTTTACCTCTCTCTAAAATCGGCCAACCAGTGTTCACCGATCCCAGCTCCCTGCTGAGGGCAGGCTGGCCTCTCTCCATCACGCTGGCCGCCTGCTGGGGGTCGGCTCAGCTCTGCCCACTCGACCACTTTTACTACCAACTGGGATTGCACTGGTTCCCTCCCGCCCCCACCCCCCGGAAGCCAGCTGGAGGGGAAAGTGCGGGCACCCGGGCCTCACATCCTGCCTGTAGACCCCCCTGCCCCAGGTCCCAGCGCTTCTGCAGGTGGCACTCATGGGCAGCAGGCAGCGTGCAAAAGCCACGGTTCTGTACCAAGCCGGTGCCCAGGGGCTCTGGGCAGAGCCGCCAAGCGGAGCTGGCGTGCATTTCATTTTTGGTGGCTCCTTGACACCAGGAGCTTGGCACGAAAGGCAACGGGGGACCCTGGAGGCCCCGGTAGAGTGAATGGGAAGTAATGCTCCAGTGCGGGCCTGTTTGGACCAATGGGCCGCGGTGATGTAAGAGGCTGGCGATGGGGCGGGGGAGGGGAGCAGGAACTGTCTGTACTGTCTTTGCAATTTTCCTGCAAATCGAAAATTATCTCGAAATAAAGCAATTACTTTCATAATAATAAAAAAAGCTGTGTGTGTGGAGCACGCCTGGGAGTTCAAGGCCACCCTGTGCTACACCGCAAAGCTATAAGACAAAAACCAGGGAAACACAAATCCTGAAAGCCGACCTTGCTGCTCCCATAAACCTGGGCCTGGCTCCGGGCCCCCAAGGCCTGGCTCAGGGTGACCCTGGCCCCCATGGCCTGAGTCCCCGGCACATGGGGCCTTGTCTCCTTCATGTAGGGAGACGTAGGGAAAAGACAGGGACCAGGTGGAGCTGGGCTGGACACACAAGTGGTCAGATGGATCCAACGGGGCGATTCCGGCAAAGCCAGTCTAGGAGAAAGGACTCTGGACCCGCGGGACGGTGGTGCCCTGGCAGGGCCCGCCCTCCGGGCAGCAACTGTCCACTTTGCCCGCCTCACTCCACCCCTTTAGGGCCCAGGGCAACGTGTCCAAGGTGGTCACATGCAGCCAACCTCCACACCCCGGCTCTGAGCCCCAGCCTGAGGGTAAACTGAGGCATGGGACAAGCCAGGCGTCGGCTGTGTGCCGACCCTGCGAAGGAGGCATGGACTTGGCTCTGGCGAGCACCCCCAGCGGAGGGAGGAAATGGGTCCCAGTCAACATGGGAGCTGCCCGTCCCCTCCAAGGATGACAAGACACTTCTGCAGAGGGCCGGCACCGCACAGAGGGCCAGCGGCCCCCTCAAACACACAGCACAGCCGTTCCCTACCTGGCCCCAAACTGCCTAGACCTGCCAGATAAACAGAAAAAGGGAAAAGAACACAGCACCTCTGTAGATCCTTCCAGAACTTCAGGGAGGTCCCCCTGGAGGAAGGGGAGGGGGTCTCAGTCCCAGGGTCCTGAGTTGACAGAGACAGCTGGACACCCAGGGGAGCAGCCAGCCCCACAGGGCACAAGCCCTTCCCCAGGGAGCAGCAGGCCAGGTCCCTGCTGCCGCCCGAGGCCGGGACCAGCGTCTCTCGGCTGCCCACGGCCCGCCCTGCCATCCTACAGATGAGCAAACCGAGGGCCCCGCTGCGCCAAGCCTCGAGCTCTCTGCGCTGTGAGGCTGCCCTGCGCCCCCTGCCCACCTCCAGGAGTGCGCGGCTGGCGGGGCCCTCCAGCAGGCTGCGCGGGGCTGACACGCAGCGGCACTGCCCCGGCCCCAGCACACATCACAGCGGGGACAGCGGAGGCAGCAGCACCAGGCAGTGGTGAGCAGTTGTCTGCTCCCCCACAGAAAGGAACGGAAGCTGGGAGGGGAGGGGGGCAGGTCCCCTGGGGGGCCCTCCACGGTCAGATCCACACACCGCTCCAGGAAACTCAGTACAGGGAAGGTCCGGCTAGAAAGCTAGAGAAACTGAGGCCCACTGAAGCCCAGCTACTCCTAGAGAAGGCCACCCCAAACAGAGGCCAGCAGGGGAGGGGGAGGGGCCTCGCAGGAAGGTGATGGACAGCCGCCAACCCCAATCAGGGCAGTGGCCTTTCCTCAAGGCCACGCCCCACCCCCTGATATTTACTGATCACAGCCAAAGTGGAAAGTGCAGAGCCAGTCCCAGGGGGCCTGCGGGCTCTAATGCAGCTGCGGCTCCCCGCTGCCTCCTCTTCTGCTGAGATTTATCTATCGGGTTCCAGGGCAGGGACTGTGGCCAGGCACAGGGGCATCTAGGGCGGGAGACAGAAGGGCTGCGCGGGCCTCTGCCGGCCAGGCCGGGGCCGGGCCCTGGACGGCCTGTTTGATGGGGCTTTTGTTGAGAGAGAAAAACAAAAAACAAAAAGTCAAAGGCTATGCTCTAGGTAACTGGGATCAACTCCACAAGGCTGGGCTTAAGGGACTCTGGGGGCCTGTCTCCATCGGGGGACAGCAAGCTGGTTTCCATGGCAACGCCCATGCGGTTGTCAGCACTGGAAGTACCCCCTCACACACCCAGTGACCTGGTCCAGCCACAGGCAGGCCCCCTCCAGCACCTGTGGGCATTCACAGGGACGCGGGCAGCAACCTCCCCCATCACTGACTACGGGACCCCCAAGGTGCTGTCCAAGCCCTTACCCCCTCCCGCAGGACCCCCAGGCTCAGCCTCTTCCCCATGCTGTGCCAGCGTGGCAGCGTACCACTCCAATGTCCCCATGTCCCGGACACCCGGACACTTTAGTCCAACGTGGCACCAGGGACAATGTCACCAACCGTTCCTAGGCCCCAGTGGACAGGGAGGGGGGGTGACTCACCTCTTTGGGGGGCTGCCATATCACAGGGCCAGGCCCCTTCTCTTCTCCCCCCCTCCCGAGACCCCCAGAAGCCCAAATGACACCTGCTGGCTGGTGTTCAGATGGCAGGTGCGGGCTTGGTGACTGTGCCTGGCTCCACTCCCTGCCCACGGTGTGGCCCGGCCAGTGCCGGCACAGACACAAGCCTTCCTTCACGCAACGCCAGCAGCCAGGCACGCGCTACCTGCGACAGCGGAGGCCGAGACACGAGGCCTAGACCTGGAGGGGCCATCTCCCTGGGGATCAGGGTCCTCTTCCCAGACACACCAGCTCTGGGCTCATTGCACACGTCCTTCCCTGGTGCAGAGGGAAGGACGTGGGCAGGGCAGGCCCAGGGAGGGGACTGGGGGGGGGAACCCCAGCAACTTCTGTTCAGGTGGCCACAGATGCCACCTCTGCTATCCCTCTCAGCACCCACCAGAGCCAGGTACAACTTGACACCGCTGAGAGAGGAGCTCAGCCCTCGGGCAGCCACAGCCCCTGCTGCCCCCGCGGCTGGACTGTGCAGCCGCGGCAGAGGATCTGCCGTCCTGTAGCACCGGGCCTCCGCAGGCCCCCAGGGAGATACCGTCACAGACAAGACACCAAATAACCGCATCCCAGCCCCAGGGGACCTGCGGCTCCAGGGCTGACTATGGAGCAGGGGCAGGAGCAGGAGCAGGAGCAGGCTGCAAGCCACCAGTGTGCCGTCCTATAAGCCCAGTGCCCAGCTGTGCGGCCAGGGGGAGTCCCCTCTCTCTGAGCCTGGTTTTCTCTCAGTGTGTGTACTGTCCTTTAGCTTTTTCACCCAAGACTGGTGCTCTACCCCTTGGGCTGCAATTCCCTTTCTGGTGTTTTGGTCTTTAACCGGACACACAGACTTTCCTGCCCTGACGGGCTCTGAACCGCAGTCCTCACATCTCAGCCTCCCGAGTAGCTAGGATTACGGGTGTGAGCCATCTTTAAACTGGGGTGATAGCAATGTCTGCCTGAAAGATGGTGAGCGGCGTGTGCTGGTGTAGAGGGGGGTGTTCTCAGAGTCAGGGCGGAGCACGTGGCCAGCACATATTGAAGGCTTGGGTTCTATCCCCAGCAAGTGAGTGCACATGCACACACACACACACACACACACACACACACACACACACACACACAATGCGTGCTCTCCCTCTCTCCCTCTCAGACATTATCCTCTCCTTACCACACCCCTCCACTTCGCCCCACCCCTGCTCCCTTCACAGTCAGCTTTGATCTCTCCTCCAGCGCCTGACGCCCCCTCTGGGCATTCATCTGTTCGGCACACCTAGCACCATTCTCAGATGGCTCCTCTCTCTCTACTGCCCGCACCTGCCATTTCCTGGACCCTGTGAGATTTGTATCTACCCACGTCCTTGGAGAAGGCGCTGGCTCTTGTCTAACATGAGGAAGCAAGGGGCTCAGAGAGGGCAAATGACTGGCGCTGAGTCACACAGTGGGGTCAGGATGGGCGCTGACGCCCTCACCCCACGTGCCCGGGAGCTCTGTCTGCCTCTCTGCCGGCCCCCCTCCCTAGATCTTGCCGAGGGTCCCTGCCGGCGCCTTGGCTCTGGGCGCTCGCTCCCAGCCCCTGCTGCGCAGAAAGCCCAGCTTGGCAACGCTCTCCTCCACCCTCAGCCGATGCAGAAAATACCTTCCTGGCACGTGCACCCACCCACCGCGTGCCAGCCTGAAGCTGCCTCCGGCTTCTTCTACCTTTACTATAAAAAGACACCTTGAGCGCGCAGCCCGGCACCCGCCTGTCGTGTGTCTTGTGATTTAAACATGAAGGTGATGGTCACTCAAAGGCTGGGTCGGGGAGGAGAGGCTCTCAGTCTCGGCTGACCCCACTTTGTTGGGTGGACCCTCAGCCTCGGTTTCCCCATTGGCATGCTCTCCTGTCGAACAGGCTGTGATCTGAGGGAAGAGATCCAAGCCCCATGAAGGGGGGCGGAGGGGAGGGTAACTGCTTTCCTTCTCTGAGACAGAGTCTGTGTAGCCCAGGCTGGCCTTGAACCTGCTCTATTCCCATCTGGGCACAAGGCAAATTTCTTGCCTTGATTTCTCTTCCAAAATATCCCAGCAAGCCCCAGCCAAGTGTGCTATCATAACCAGGGGCCAAGTTAGGGTCCTCCCAGCACCTCTGCCTCTGAATGCTCTGGGCGGTACCCCCACCCCGGCAGCACAGCAGCACGCAATCATTTCCTGCCTGCCAGGGTGCGAAGCCGGACCCTCGAGGGCCAGCCCACGGGAGGCTCCGCGGCGGGGGCAGCTCCAGAGACCCCCGCGGGGCAGAGGCAGGAGCAGCAGGTGCGGTTTCCAGGGGCCTGGCGGCCACACCCCACCCACAGGACCACACGGAGAGACGGGTCCTGCTCCACATCCATCCCACCAGGCCACGGTGCCACACAGGAACTCCCAGACATGCCCACCCGGTCCCCTAGAGGCGCCAGCCTCTGTCCTCTGGGTCTCGGTGGCCCCCGTGTCCCTCCAGACCTCCACCCCAGCTCAGACCAGCCCGCCACGGGCCGTCTCCACGGCTGCAGCCCCCGTCTGGCTGAGCACAAAGCAAGAGATCTTTGTGAACGAAGAGAACGAGGAGAAGGAAGAGGGGCTCTGCCACCCCCGTCCCTCCTCCTCCCCAGCCTCCCTCCCACGTGCTTTCTAAAAGGATCTCCAGCCGCCCCAGCCGCTGGCACAGGTGTGCTGCCCCCTCCCGTTCCCAGGTCTCCTTGCTGCCCACGCTGGACGGATCACGGTGCTCCCAGACTCCTCCACGCCTCCCCACTGCTGGGAGGCTGTGCTGACTCCACTCCCCCAGCATACTGACCCCCCGTGGGTCCTCCAGCCTCTCTCTGCAGGCCTCTGCCCGGTGGCCCCTCTGCACGGGATGCTGCCTCCTGGTCCTCAACTTCCCCAGTTCCTCCTGCTCCTCCGCAGCTTCCCAGGCCCCTTCGCACCACCTCTCATGACCCTGCGGGCCACGGGCCGGGCTTCCGGTCACTGTACCAGCCAGAGTCACAGGAACCTGAGGCACAGGGGCATGGGGGGGGGGCTGCAGGGGGGACAGGGCGGGGCCACACTGCTGCAGAACAAGCCAAGTGAGGGCACTGCCACCGTCCAGTACCAAGCCCAGAGCCAGGCCAACCACGCTCCCCGGCGACAGGCTCATCAGATCCCACACACACCAGTTCCCTCACCCCCTCCCCAGGGCCGCTCCCACCGGCCTCCCTTCGCAGAGGATCAAAGAGGCTCAGAGAGGCTCTGGTGCCCACCAAGGACAAGTGACAGAGCGCTCACAACTCGCGTGCACTATCAAAGCACCAGACGCGCCCTCTGCTCCCCCCAGGCGTACCCAGGGCAGTGCTGGCCTGTGCTCACGCTGCCTGCCCCTGAGGCCACCTGCAAGGGCCTCAGCCAGGCGTCCCTGTCCCAGGTCACCCTGCCCCTGGGGCAGTTATCTCTGAAGAGGCCAGGCCCCTCCTGGACAACCCCCCCCAGGGTGAGTCACTGCCCCGTGGGGGGTAGGCCGTGGGAACCAGGGCAGTCCTTGTCAGAGGGGGAGTGGAGAGCAGCCGGAACCCCACAAACCAACTCAGCAAGGGGCCAGCACGGCCAGCCGCTGCCCAGAGAGGCCTGGAGGGAGGGCGGCACACTCAGCCCCGGCCCCACAAGGCCTCTTGGCCTTTCTTCCAGCCCCAGGGCCACACCGCCGCGTGGGGCCAGCGGCCCCTGCGGAGCAGGGCCGGCCCCGGGATGGAGCTGGGACCCCGCTGCGCCTCACCCGCCCTGGCCTTTCACGTCAGGGGCTGAGACAGATGGCGGCTGACAGGGGAGCGCACCGCAGACGGCAGCCCTCTGGGAAGAAGGCATGCCAGGCCTCCAGGAGAGGGACCGAGGCCGGGCCCTGGGGACTCGCCGTTACCACAAGGCCGGGCTCAGCATTTTGCAATGCCAGGAGTCATTTTGGGGCCTCGTGACTCAAGGATGCTGGGAGTAGTGACCTCTCGTGGCGCACAAGCCCCTCTCTCCCTCAAGCCCCACACAGAGCTGGGCTCCGACCCCGCCAACCCAGCCTCAAGACATCAGCAACTGGTGCACACCCCCCACCCCACCCCAGGCCCGGCCTCTGCCCACCCTGGCTGCCTGGACCCGCCAGAGCTCCCAACCACAGAGCTGTCTGGAAGACAGCGAAGCCTCACACAGTATCACACAGGGACGGAGGCCAGTCTGCCTTCAACTCCACCCTCCACCTGGTCCCAGCTGTGTGGCCTGAGCAAGTGTATTAACCTCTCTGCGTCTGGTTATCTGTTCCACGGGCGAGTGTAAGAGGGCACACACGGCAGGTACTCGCACGTTGGTGTTAACTACACTGCTAAGTGCTCAGGATTTGCTGAGTGAAGAAACTTGGCCTTGGACTGGCTTGCCAACCACTTGACCGCTGGAGAAGCCCACTGGTCCCCCAGTACCAGGGTCACTTGCCAAACACAAGGCCCGCCCAGCGGCGCCCGCGGTGTGGCCACTCAGCGGATGTCACCAATGGCCCTGGTGCACACCTGTGATTCGGACAGCCTGCCCCACCAGTGCACACACACCTGCCGGCATGCAATGGTAACCAGGAGGCTGGGGGCTGAGCACACTCCTTCGGTGGGCACACCTTGCTCTGAGCGCGGCACTCACCTGTGCCCCTCCCCCTCCCCACCTCCCCCTGCACACCGGGCTGCGTCATGGGATCTCTTTCGGAAGCACCGGCTACCGCGGGGCAGCCCGGCCCCTCCTGGGGGACGTGGGCAGGCGCCCCGGGACCCCCCCACGGTGGACACCCGCGTCCCGCCCCACGGGCCTGGGTCCTCGAGGCGGGTCCCGGGCGCGCACACGGGGCGGCCGGTGGGGGCCGGCTGCCCGCCCCGCGCCGCCCCGCGCCGCCCCGCGCCGTACCTGGATGTTGGGCTTGGGCTCGCAGGTCGGGCCGCTGCCCTGCACCACGCTGTCCAGCACGGCCACCACGTCGGGCGCGGGCGCCACGAAGCAGGAGGTGCGCGCGGCGCGGATGGCGGCGTGCACGTCGGCGAAGCGGAAGGCGCAGAGCGCGGCCGGGGCGGCGGCGGCGGCGGCGGCGCGGGGCGCGGGGCCGCCCGGGCTGCGCTCGAAGACGGCGAAGAGCAGCTCGCGCTCGGGGAAGACGGAGACCAGGCGGCTGTAGAGGTCGGTGCGGCCCGCGCCGCCCGCGCACTGCAGGCCCAGCTGCACGTAGGACTCGGTGAGCTTCTCGGGGTCGCCGTCGGCGGCGCGGGGCAGGCAGATGCGGGCCAGCAGGCTGCGGGCCTGGCCGTCCTTGTCGCCCGCGCGCGCCTCGCTGTTGAGCGCCAGGTAGGCGTAGGGCGGCGCGGCGGCCGGCGGGTGCAGGAAGGCGCGCACGAAGCCCAGCTTGTGCTGCTCCTTGGCGCCCTGCTTGATCTTGAAGATGTTGTCGTCGGACGGGTTGAGGTCGTAGGTGAAGAGCTTGGCCGGGTCGCCGGCGGCGTCCAGCGAGCGGATGGAGATCTCGGGCGTGTTCTCGAAGCGGTGGTCCTCCAGGCTGTGGTTGCGCGGGAAGAAGGCGCTGCCGAAGCCCGTGAACGTGGCGCCCACCAGCAGGCGGCTGCCCGCGGCGCCGGCGGCGGGCGGCAGCAGCAGCCCCACGGTGGACGCGTTGGGGTGGTTGGCGGCCACGTTGAGCATGCTGGGGAAGACGCTGACGGGCGCGGCGGGCGGCGCGGCGGGCGGGAAGTGCACGGCCAGCGCCGAGATGTTGCCCCGGCGCCGCAGCTGGCAGAAGCCCTGGAAGATGGTGCCGCACGCCACCACCAGGCCCTGCCCCGCGTCCAGCTGCAGGATCTTGTTGTAGTTGTCGGTCAGGCGCCGCGGGTGCCCGCACGACGACTGCGGGAGCTGCGGGGCGTGGCACAGCGGGTTGTCGGCCACCGGGCCCACGGCCGCCTCGGCCTCCAGGCTCAGGTTGGCGCCCGACAGCTGGTACAGGCGGTTGACGGCCGCCAGGTACACGGTGCCGGCCGCGCCGTCCAGGACGAAGTTGTTGGTGGGCGTGGGCGAGGAGAAGCGGCGCTGGATCTCCAGGGCGCCGGCCCGCGCCGCGCCGGGCGGCAGCAGCAGCGGCGGCAGCAGCAGCAGCAGCGGCAGCGGCAGCGGCGGGCGCGGCGGGGCGCCCCTCGGGCCCGCGGAGGGCGGCGGCGGCGCGGGCGCGGCGGCCCGGGCGCTAAGCGCTGCGCCGCCCGCGGCGCGACGAGCCATGCCGGCGAGCGCGGGCTGCGCGGCGCGGCGAGTGCATGGGGCGCGGCGCGGCCGGGAGCCGGGAGCCCGGAGGCGGCGAGAGGCGGGGGGCGGGCCCGGGCCGCGAGGCGCTTCCTGCCCGCGCCAGCCGCCCCCGGCCCGGGCGCCCCGGCCCGGCTCAGCCGCACGGCGCAGCCCGGGGGCGGGGCGGGGGCGGCTCCGCGGCGGCCACGCCTCCCGAGGCCACGCCTCCCGAGGCCACGCCCCCTCCGGCCCGCGCCCGCGCCCGCGGTCGGACGTCGTCCCCCGGGCCCCGCGGCGGCCGCGCTCTCCCGCTTCCTCCTCCCGGTCTCCGGCCCGCTCGCCTTCCTCTGCGCGCCCGCCCGCCCGCCCGCCCGTCCGTCCGTCCGTCCGAGCGTGCGTGCGTGCGGCCGCTGCCGCTCCCCGTCCCCCTGCCTCACTCCCCGACGCCGGCTGCGCCCGCAGCCCCGCCCCGCGCCGCCCCCTTCCCTCCCCGTCCCCCCGGCGCGCCCTCCCTCCGGCCCCCGGTGACCCCCAGCCCCGGCCCCGAGCGGAGTTTGCAGGCCTCGCGGCTCGGCGAGCGGGCCAGCCCCGGGCCCACTGCGGCCGGGCGGCCGAGGCCCCGGAGGAGCGCGCGGGCCCTGGGGCCCGGGCTGGCGGGGAGCGCGGAGCCCGGCACCCCGGCACGGCCGGCCAAGGAGGTGCCCCCCACACGCGCCCACCCTCGGGGTCAGACGGGGAGACCGGCGGGGGTGAGGCTGGGCTCCGGGCGGGAGGGGCGGCCGGTGTCCGAAGCCCAGTCCGGCTCTGGCCTCTCACCGCGGGGCCTCATCAGATCACCGTCTGCCACCTGGGGGGCGGTTAGGGGCCCCATGGTGAGCTGGGGAAAGAAAGGAAGGGCCGGGGTTGCTCAGCAGCCACGGGGTTGGGGCCGGCAGGAAAGGCTGGACCGACAGCCACCCCACTTCCTGAACACCCCCACCTCCCTGTGGCCCCTCCAGGCCTGGGTCTTGTCAGGGATTTGATGGCTGTGATGGCCGGGCAGGGCCCCCCTGCCCAGGCCTAGTCAGGGGGCCCCTTCCTCTGGATGGGAGGGCCGCGCTGTACCCCCATGAAGGCCATAGGCAGAGCCCTGGGCACCTCGTCCCCCTCCACCCGCCCGCCTCCGCCTCCAGCCCCAGCTCTGTCCCCTCTGCTCTTGCCCCTCCTCCGGGCCTCAGGTTCTCTTCCCCTCCCCGGTCCACTCGGTCTCTATCTCTGGGTCCCTATCTCTCCTCCCGGTCCCCACCCGGCTCTCCCCTCCTTGCTTCCTTCCTGCCTCGCTCCTCTTGCCGCATCCTGCAGCTCCCCCCACTGAGCCTTGAGGAGAATGCTGCTGAGACCAGCAAGCATGGATTGTTCTGGACACTGTGGGCACGCACGCTTCCTAAGTGACTGTAACCCACTGACCCGCAGCCATTTGGGGTGCCATTAGACATCAGGCTAAACATCCTCTGACAGACTGGAGGTAAAGAGTGCTGGATGGCCTTGGGCAAGGTACTTGCCCTTGAGCCTGTTTTCTTGCTGGAAAATGAGGATCGTAATAACACCTTTACTCCTGGAAGGCTGTGATTCTTGGCCGGTTAACCCAAGGTCCTTGGCCAACTCAGCTTTCTCTCCACTGTGGGATTGAGAAACGAGGAGCGGGAGGAGGAAAGCCAGGGAACCAACAGTCAGGGCCCCGCGTCTCAGCAGCAGACAGGCGTGCAGAGCTGAGGCTTGGACCCAGCACTATTATTATTATTTTATTTATGTGTTTATTGTCAGTTGTGGGGCTTGAGCTCTAGGTCTGGGCACTGTCCCTCAGCTCTTCAGCTCAAGGCGAGCGCTCTACCACTTGAGCCACAGCGCCACTTCCATTTTCTTGGTGGTTAATTGGAGAAGAGGCTCACAGACTTTCCTGCGCAGGCTGGCTTTGAACCACGATCCTCAAATCTCAGCCTCCTGAGTAGCTAGGATTAGAGGCATGAGCCACTGGCACCCAGCTTCCAGCTCTATTCTTGCAGCCAGCTGACAAGGCAGGCATTATGGTGCCCATTTCACAGAATGGCAAAATGAGGCAGCAAGGTGAGGATTCAAACCCAGACCTGGGAACACTCGGGTCAGGGTGAGCCCTAGCAGCAGCGCTGGCTGGAGGAAGGTGGGAATGTGCTTCTACGTCTCCACCTCACTATGATGTCCTGGGTGTCTCCCCAGAAAAGATTTGAGAGGGGCTGTGGGGAGGTGGGTGGTACTCTGGTCCTGCGCTGGCTAAGTCTGAATTGTCTGGGCAGATGCCCCAGCCCTACTGACTGTGGCCGGGTAGAAATCTCATTGTGACTCAGGCCCTGGCTCACGGTCCTGATTAGATCAGAAGGCTCGGTCTGGGGCTAACATGTCTTTAATGACTTCGTAACATTTGTCATTGTCCCTTTTTAATAGAAAGAAGGTCTCGAGCTCAGGGCTAGCGTGACATCAGCTTTCTCAAGAGCTGGGCCTTTATGTTTGCCATGTCTTTCTAGTTTGGGCGCTGGCTTCTGTGAAAATAATGATGTCAAACTTCCCCATAAGTGCATTTGTGGAAGTCTTTAACAAGTGAGTTAAAAATACGAAGTAGGTCATAACACAGGTGGTACAAAGATGCCTGAAGCTCTGGAAACCTTGGGAAAAGCCCCAGTCCCTCTGCTGATAGGGATGAGCACCCCCTCCCCCATTCCTGCCTGCTCTGCGCTGCCTCTGCTACTGGGCAGAGCTGAAGGGGGAGGAGGAGGAGGAAGAGGGAAGGAGGAAGTGTTTTTTTTTCTTCAATTGGAAAAAATAACAGTGGGGCCAGGGCTCCACTGGGAAGAGGGGCCCCTGTCCTGAGCCCTTGGCTTCGGGAGAGCCTTCGCCCTGCAGGAAGCCAGCCAGGGCCTACACGGCACCAAGGACATAGCTGGGCATCTCAGCCGTGCCCTCCTGGAACTGTCAGCCTTGTGTCACAGACAGGGACCCAGGATCAGAGAGGTCCCACAGCTTGCCTGCTGCTGCACAGCACACACACCCCCCCTTCCAACCCGGCTCTTGGCCGCTTGTGTCCCTCTGCCTTCTGACTTGGGGTTGAGACCCCCACACCCCAGGCCCAGCTCTGCCCCGAGTCGCCCGGTGAGCTGGGCGGCATGGCGTCTGAGGCCGCCCTGTGGAAAGCGGGGAGGAAGCAGACACAGATCCCACTGGGGGTCTGCTGGCTTGTCGGCTCTAAGACCGGGACCCCTCTGCCTGGAACCCGGAGAGGAGCCGCCTGGTCCCTTGGACGGGTCACTGTGCCTCCCGGAGGCCTCGGGGACCCTGATTGTGACTGCCGTCCCCAGAGCAGCTGCCCTTGAGAAGTGCCCCTGGGACCCCGAGTCAGATGGCCAGGAGTGGCTTGGATGAGCTTGAGTGCTCAGAGAGGCCTAGAGGCATGTCCTAGGACACACAGCACAAAGATGGCACCACGTGAACCCTGCCCATATCCTTGTGCTCCTTGCTTCCTGATGCTAGATATGCAGCCACTGCAGCGTGCCCACTGGCATGGGCCAGGAGAGACAGAAGAGCCACTGGGAGGCACAGCCCGGGCCATGTCACTAATGTGTGAGGGGCAGCCGCTGCTGCAGAGAGCACACTGGCCTCTCCCACCCCTGTGGACGCAGCCCCGGCCATTTCCACCGGGGCCTGGCTCTGGAGGAGCCGCCTGCTGCCCCATCTCCTCTTTGTCCCCGCGGGGGCCGGAGGAAATGGTTCTCATTCCTGCCCAAGAGCCGTGCCCTCCCCCGACTTGGGGCACGTCCTTGACCTCGGCTGCCGTCAGGGGACGTGAGGGCCTGCGTGCGCTGGGCGCGGGCGCGGGCGCCTGGCCTGCGGGGGGCCCCGCGTGGCCCCTTTGTGCTCTGTGTGGTGGATAATGGGCAGCATTCTCAGACGGCCAGTCATGGGTCTGGGCCTGCGAAGGGCCTTGGGCGGCTCACACTGAGGCCTCTGTCCAGGGCCGGCGAGGGGCCGGCTGCCCCCGGCGCCCCCACCCACAGTCCCAGGCTGCTGCCAGGGAGAGTGAGGGCTTCTGAGGCTGAGCGGACGGGTGCTGCCCGGGGCCGCAGCACAGAGCCCGTGGCCGGCAGAGATGCCCTGAGCGCCTACCGCGCACGGGCGTCCCGACCATGCCGGCGCTGGGCCCCGGTCCCAGTGGGGGCTGGCTGGACACCAGAGGACAGGGCAGTAGCTGTGCCCTGGGGACACAGGCCGAGGAGGCGGTGGGCGGAGCCCCGAACTCTCCTTCCAGTGTGTGTGTGTGTGTGTGTGTGTGTGTGTGTGTGTGTGTGTGTGTGTGGTACATGTGTTCATGTGTGTGGCTGCTCCCTAAAGGGCTGGGGTTTCCAGACCTGGTGATTCCGTTCCTAGGGTGCTCATCCCAACAACCCAAGGCCTGAGCTCAGATCCCAGTTCTAGGCTTCATTTCTGCGTGACCTCTGTGTGTTGTGGGGGGGGGGCTTGCACCTCCCTGGGTCTGCTCACTTTCCACACTTATGAAGTGAGTGTGAGTCCTGGCCCTCTTTGTGTCCTAGGTAGCTTTGGAGAACTCGTCTCTCATCTTGGATGCACTGGGGCATCACCTGTGTATGGAGGGGGAGGGGGGATCTGCCCAAGCACCAGGGCTGCCCCGCCCTGGCAGGTGAGCCTGCTCTCCCCCAGGCCCCTCCCCCCCAGCTGTCTCCACTCGTCACTTGGACCACAAGTTCCCCTCCATGTCCTGGGTGTGCAAAGGGTGAGCTGCCAACCGGGACGGACACCTGCTGTGTGTGAGCACCAGAGCCAACCATAGCTGGCTGGGTGCTCTTGTTCAGTCACACACAGCGGTGGAGGAGAGACCGGCGTGGGCAGGGGTGCGGTCTTTCAGCACGACGGTTTTTCTGAACCCCTACGAGGATCTATTCCAGAAAAGATAGTTCCTCTTGTTTTCTTGGGAGAACTTGTCTACCTCCCTCAGGACTCAGCCCAAATGTCCCCTTAGAAAGGGGGCTGGCCTCCTTCAAGCCCCTTATTCTGAGATGGTTTTCTGGCACCCACTTTGGGCTGCTAAGCACCCGGGACAGCCTTCCTTGGGACTACAGAAGACAGGACAGGACGCAGGTGAGTGAAAGTTGGGGTGGGTGGACTCCTGGACATGCCTGCTCCACACAGGATGGTCTTTTTGTTTGTTTATTTGTTCTCTGTGTTGTACCAGGCCTGGGGCTTGAACTCAGGGCCTGGGTGCTATGCCTGAGCTTTACCACTTGAGCCACTGCTGCTCTTCTGGCTTTTTGGTGGTTAATAGAAGAGTCTTGAGAGAGGACTTTCCTGCCTGGGCTGGCTTTGAACCGTGATCCTCAGGTCTCAGCCTTCTGAGTAGCTGGGATGATGGGTGTGAGCCACAGGCGCCGGCTGGTCGCAGCAGTCACAGGAAACTCGGAGAGCCAGTAAGGCGGCCTGGCCGCCCCCATTCTGTGTGAGTGGCACTGCAGAGCGCCCCTTTTCCCACGATCAGTATCCCGCCTGCCTTCCACAGTCCTGGGGCAGGTGGACACCAGTCCTTCCTCACCAGAGGCCTCTCATCCAGAGCAGGTCTGGGTCTGGAACATTCTCACCAGGGATGTGAGCCTGTCTCCCTCAGAACCCCTGAACTGAGAAGTGAAGAATGCAGAGGAGTTAGGAAGGTGGAGAGACTTTCCAGAAGCCGTGATGTCCGGGGCTGGGGGGAGAGGGCGTGGCTGGGCGGTGGGGTGGGGTTGGGGTGGGAGGGGCCTGTGGGCTGCTGGTGGCCAGTGTCTGCCTCTGTCATGCGTTTTAGGGGTCTTCAACAGCCTGACCTCTGCTTTGGCCTTGGACGGTCCAGTCTCTAGCCTTGGCTTGACTGGCCTGACCGCACCTTCCCCCAGGTCCTCCAGCCCCTCCACAGCTTTCCCACCCTGCCGGCCCAGCAACTGGGAAGTGGCTCTTCGGGACTTTCGGGTGACAGCATCCATCCTCACGGGGAGCAGCTCTGCTGACCTCAGCTGCGTCTCCAGAGGAGCCACATCCCAGGCCTGGACTTCCCCTCTGACTTCCCCTCAGTCCTGGCGCAGAATTCCCCGGCAGGGGTCCGGGAGGGGGGTGGGGTCGCCAGGGCCCACTAGCCCCACCTCCTGCCACTTCTGCAGACCAACCACCACCCAGGCTCACCCCAGGTGACCACCATGACCATCAGGCTGCTCGTGCTCCTGGGCCAACCAGGGGCCGGCTTAAGAGCAGAGTCACCTGGGGAGGGGAGGGGCTGGTTCAAAGCAGACTCACAGGACAAGGGAGTAAGAGAGGAACAAATAACTGTCCTCCCTCCGTCTCTGGGCCTCTAGGGCAGAGGCAGCCCCCACCTCTCTCCACCTCGTCTCTGGCCTCCACCTGCCCACCCAACCCTCTGGAAAGGGCCTGGGAAAAGATTGTTTCTAACATACAGATTCTCAGAGAGGCCCGGGTACCAGGATGGAATGTTGGAGACACCATGGCAGCCCCCCCCATCCCGGCTCATTCATAGCCGCAGGTGACAGCACGTGGGACAGTCCCCTATCCCAGCTCACAGCCCCTCCCACCTGGGGTCTCCAGGTAGCATGTGTCACAGGGTGTAGGCTTTAGGTCCAGTGGTGACAGTTCCCCCCAGGGAACGTGGACAGATCCTTCATCTCTGTGGGCCCCATTTCTCCATCTGCACAGTGGGGGTGCTGGGGGAGGGGCAGCCCCCGTTATAGGGCCAAGGCCTCCATGTGGGAGGGAGGCCGCAGCTGGAGGCTGGGGAGCAGGGGAGGGGGGGGCTGGCTCCCACACACACTTGGCACAGGTCACTATTTGCTCCTCAGTGACCTCAGACGCAGGCTGGTGAGATCTGATCAGCGGCATTCTCCAGGTGAGTCGTGTGACCTGTCCACCCCAGGGCTGCCTGCCCAGCCTCGGGGTGAGCGGAAGTGATGGAGCCCAGGCTAACAGGCGGGGCAGCCCACCAACTCTGTCGGCAGACCAGCCAGTGCCCCCTTCACTGTGCATTCTCCGCGTGATGTACCGGGCACCTGCTGTGTGCCAGGCAGCACGTGCGGGGCAGGGCGGAGGGGTGGAGGGCATTGGGGGGGGATACAGCCATGAAGACAGAAGAGACAGCTGTATGTGCAGCTGACAGGCAGGCCAGGCCAGGGTAGAGGCCGAGGACACAAGAAAGCCAGGCCAGAGGGCACCAGGGGCTCATCTACAACGCTAGCTGCTCAGGAGGCTGAGATCTAAGGAGCACGGTTCCGAGCCAGTCCAGGTAGGAAAACTCATGAGATTCTTATCTTCGATTCATCACCAAAAAAGAAGTGGAGACGTGGCTCAAGTGGTAGAGCATGATCCTCGAGTGGAAAAAGCTAAGGGACAGCATCCATGCCCTGAATTCAAGACCATGTTTTTGTTTTGCTTTGTTTTGGGGTCAGTTGTGGGGCTTGAACTCAGGACCTGTGTGCTCAAGGTTAGTGCTCCATCACTTTGAGCCACAGTTCCACTTTGTTTTCTGGTGGTTCATTGGCGATAAGAGTCTCATGGAGTTTCCTGCCTGGGCTGGCTTTAACCACAGTCCTCAGATCTCAGCCTCCTGATTAGCTAGGATGGCAGGCGTGAGCCACCAGTGCCAGCTTTGACCATGTTTTGGTTTTGAGTTCTTGAGACCAGGTAGCCGGGGCTGTCCTTGAACTCCCAGAACTCGCGCCACTCCGCCACACTTCCAAGAGCGCTTCTAACCCATGTTGGCGGTCCCGCCCGGCATCCTGGCTGTGCCCCTGGGCATGAATAAGAAAGGGTGTCAGGGGCCGGGCCAGAAGCTCAAACTTCGGGATCCCAAACCCAGGCTGAGCTCTCCCCACAGCCTGCCAGGCGGCCCAGGTCAGCGCCCATCCAGCCGCCAGACACCCCATCCCTTCAGGCCACTCATACAAAGTTCACCTTGCAACACCCCGCCCGTCAGCCCCTGACTGCAAGACTACTGCCTCTGCGTGAGCCCCGCCCGCCCGCACCCCTGCGCTCTGCCCTTCCTCCCTTTTCCTGAGGTCCTGGGCAGTCCAGGCCCGGGCCAAGACACTGGGGTCTTGAACACAAACGTGTTCTGTTGTTTATCTCCAATGTCAAATCCAGTGGAAGCTTTTGGGGTGAAGCGGGGCCTTGCTCCCTTGCCCATGGCCATGTGGCTGACCCTGCCACTCCAGCCATGCCAGGGTCCCCAGCCTTGGTTCCACCCGGCCCTTTCTGGTTCGCTGCCCTCCACCCGGTGGACGGTCCTGGGGAGCCCCTGCCCTGCTGCTCCATGCCCAGTGCTCTCCGCAGGTAGCTGGAGGCCTATTCAACCCTTGCCACAGCACCATGGCAGGTCCTCTTCTTGGTCCTGTTTCTGGGGGGGACCCCAGCAGGGCCAGCCCCCCCCCCTCCATCCCATGTCCCTTGTAAACAGGCTGGCGTGTTGTGATTCTGATCCCAGGCCTGGGGTGTTCGTGGTATCTGCGTCCTCTGGTGGGACCCAGACTTGTGTCCTTCCCCCCTTCCTCCCTCCCCCCCCCCCCCCCCGATGGAGCCCGGGACCTGACCAGGGAAGCAGCTATTTCCAGCTCCCGGAAACAGGAAGTGAGTCAGCCTGAGGAGCCTGCAGGATGCGGCACCCGAGGTGCAACCGATGCGCCTGGACGGAAGCGCCAGCCTCCTTCCTGGCAGGAGGCTGGAGGAAGAGGATAGGAGGGGAGACCCCCTCCTCAGCACAGCAGGCAGCGGAGCCCCCCCGCTGGTGAGGTCAGCGCGGACGCCCCACCCAGCCCATTGTCCATCCACACCTGCTATCTGTGACTGGGAGGAGGCCGCCCCAGCTCAAACCCCAGCCCTGCTGACGGTGACCACAGCCGGGCCTGCTGTCACCGACTTACCCCCACCCGAGCAGAGAGGCGCACGGGCCCTGGCACAGAAGGCCAGGGAGCAGCCGGGATGGCCAGCTGAGCGCACTGTGACCGCGAGGCTTTGCCTGGCCTCCACGTCTCGGCGGGCACAGGAGGGCTCCGGGCCGGCCTCCCCTCTGAGAGGAGAGGGGCTGGCCAGGGCCGGGCGCAGGACGGGGGCTGCCCTCCACGCACTCTGCCAGGAAACAGCCAGTCAAGCACCTCCTTGCTGGGCCTCAATTTCCCCACCTTCACGCCGAGGCTGGCCAGGCCCGGGCCAAGACACTGGGGTCAAGGCCAAGGGTTTTCCACTGCAGGGCCCCTTAGGGAGCTCTCTGGACCAGGGACTCCAGAGTGGTCTCTGGGGCCAAGGGACTCCTTTCTTGGGGCGTCAGAGCCTGGGCCTCGCGGCTGGCTTGGCGGGGGGAGGGGGGCGTCCTGCCTTACAGCTTGCTCACTGGTGTCACCCACACCCCGGTTCCTCCAGCCTCCCTCCCCCCACGAGGCTTGCTTACCCTGCGCGAGGGGCACAGCAGAAGAGCAGGCAAAGCCTCAGACGTGCACCTGCGTCCTGACCCTTGATGGAGTTTGGCACTTGGCTCTGAGTTTTCTGTTTTTCTTAAAGAATATGTATTTTGTGTATTAAAAATAAATTTGGAGCCAGACACTAGCGCTCATATCTGTCAGCCTCGGTGCTCGGGTGGCTGAGATCTGAGGATTGAGGTTCAAAATCAGTCCTGGCAGAAAAGTCTGAGAGACTCTCCCCATCTCCAAAATAACCAGCAAAAAGCCAAGCTGGAGGTATGGCTCAAGGGGTAGAGCACCAGTTAGGAGTAAACCAAGTAAGCTCAGCGAGGCTCTTCATTCAAACTAAAATGAATAAATAGCCAGGTACTGGTAGCCCACACCTATAATCGTAGCTACTCAGGAGGCTGAGATCTGATGATTGAAGTTCAAAGCCAGTGTGAGGGCTGGGAAGGTAGCTCAGCGGTAGAGTGCATGCCTTGCAAGCATGAGGCCCTGGGTTCGATTCCTCAGGACCACATAAACAGAAAAAGCCAGAAGTGGCACTGTGGCTCTAGTGGTAGAGCACTAGCCTTGAGCTGAAGAGCTGAGGGACAGCGCCCAGACCCAGAGTTCAGGCCCCATGACCGGCAACAAACAAACAAAAAATCAAAGCCAGTGTGGGCAGGAAAGTGTGTAAGACTCTTACCTCCAATTAATCACAGAACAAGTCCGGAAGTGGTGCTTTGGCTCAAGTGGTAGAGTGTTAGCCTTGAACAAAAGGAGTTGTTCAGGGACAGTGCTCAGGCCTAGAGTTCAAGGCTGGCAATAAATAAATAAAAATAAACAAATGTGTGGGGAAAGCAGAATTTTTATGGGGATCAGAGGCCAAATTAACAGCCATGATGGCTGGGGCAGACGGGGGGGGGGGGGGGCACCCAGAGCCTGTGGCCGGCGCCTGGTGCCCGGAGCAGCTCCTGCCTAGGGTCTAGGCTGTCCCAGGCCAGCGGCACAGCTTCCAGGGCTGGAGGTACCTCGAGAAGCGGCAGCGGTGGTGCCCCTGATCTGCAGCGTCCCAGTTTGTGAACAGCTTGCTCCGTGCCTCAGCTTCCCCCCCCTCCGGTTGCTGGGAGGGGCTCCCCGGAGTAAAGACAGGTCCACAAAGTACCAGGCTTAAGGATGGTCAGACATTGGTCTTGGTGCCCAGAGCCAGGCCGCACTCTCGGGGAGCCTCCTCTGCTTCAACGGCCCCTCTCGGCATGGACCTCAAGGCCACTGCTGGGGCTCGGGCTGGGGAGGCCTGGCCAGAGTCCTGGCCCTCCGCTGCCCACCAGAGGCTGGCCAGGCACCAGGGGAGGGGTGGGCGTGAGGACCGCAGGGACCGCAGCCACGGCTGGAGTTCACAGGGGCTGGGGCTCTGCGGGGATTCACCGCCCATGCGCGCAAGCGTGCGGACAGGGCCCAGGCCGCGCTGTTTTTGCACTGTGGAGTGACCGAGAGGCCGGATAGGATTTACGCTGTTGGCCCTGTTCTGGCCTCCGGGCTGTGTCCTCCCAAACAAGAGCCCACGCCGCCGCCGTCCCCTCACCCCAACTGCTGCCCTTGCTGCGAGGGGCCCTGACCTCGACTCAGATCAGCCACATGGTGCCCTCAGCCCCCGTTGGGAAGGAACTGGACTCACAGACATGAGCCACTGCCCAGGCTCCACACCCCCACTCTGCCCCCTGCCTGTGCCCCCCGCCCTCGCGTGACCCCTGCACTCAGGACCCTGGGCCCCTTCCACGCTCTCGGCTGGGGCCTCCTTCGGTCTCATGCAGGGGACAGACCCGCGTGGGGTCCGCGAGGGGGGGCTTCCCGGAGGAGGCGATGGGCGTCTCAGATCGGCCACAGGACAGGGCGCAGCCTGCAGCCTCCGGTCCCCCTCACCCCATCCCACTCCATCCTCCGCTCCTTGCAGACCGGAAGGAAGCCGAGGTGGGAATCCAGCTCCCAAGGAGAAAAAAAAATAACACGAATCCCATTGTCTCCACTCCCAGATCCTGCCTGAAAAACAAACACAAAATCAAACTCCAGCTGCGGAGATTTTCTCTGGCAGCGATTTCACGGAGGAGGCCCCGTGGCTGCCGGCCCAGCCGGGTGCAGGGGTGCACGCCAGGCCACGAGCAGGAGGCAGCGGCACCCAGGGGCGCACCCGGGACCCTGCCACCTTGCTGGGCCACACAGGCACTGCCCTGAGCCTCCCCGTACCACCGCCTCCTGTCCATTCCCATCCCTACTCCACCCTGGTCTGGTTCCCCATGAAGACCCTGGCCCAAAGGGGTCTGCGATGATGTGGACAGGACAGGGGTGCAGCCCTGGGGCACTGCGACCCACCCCTCCAGCTTCAAGCCAGTTTCCCAGCCCCAGGTTAGACAACTCCCTGGGCCTCTGCTCCCTCTGCAGGCCGAGGGCGGCAGAGCGGGGGGGGGGGGGGGGGGAAACCCAGCACCACGCTGGGGTGTCTCAAGCACCCCCACCTCGGTGATGGCGAGGAGCTTTGTGACCCCTGGCGTGAACCTGGCCTGCATGGAGGGCGCTGAGCTGGCAGGCGAGGCCGGGCCCTCGGGGCCGCCTCCTCCCGCTTCCCTCCAGCTTGACCTCAGCAGCCCGGCTGGGCTTTTCCCAGAGCCGGGCCGGAAGCGCGGGTCCCGAGTGTTTGTTCAGGCCGGGCCGGGCTCCGGGCAGGCGAGGCGGAAATGGCAGCAAGATGTTTGTCCAAGTGGGGGTCAGGCTCCTCTGCGGCCGGCCGGGGCCGCACCCCCGGGCCTGGCCTCCCCCCTCCCCCGCCCACGGCTGCTGCACACAGTAGGGGCTTACTGGATGGGGAATGGCTGGCTCAGAACCCACCCCGCCCTGGACCCCTGGACGTGGCCTCTCCTCCAAGCCGGGGAGAGCTGGCTTTGCGGGGGCCATGCTGGCTTTGCGGGGGCCATGCTGGCTTTGCTTTCTTCTGCTCAGCGGCACTCGGTTTCCTCCTCATGGCTGGACGTCTGCCCGGTGGACTGCTCCCCTAGGACTTCCCCCCCTCCAGACCCAGGCCTCTGCTCACGTGTCCCCTCCCTCACCAAAGTGCCCCTGAGTGAACCACCGGTGCCACTACCGGGCAGGGCCTGGTCCCGAGGCAGAGCAGCTGGCGCGCAGCAGTGTGCAGCCCAGACCTGCCGCTCCGGGCCCTGCCTCCCTGCCTTTCAAGGGTCGGGGTCACCGGGGTCCCCAAGGCAGGGCCAGAACCCTCGGCCGTGTCCGCCCTGCTCTCCACCTGCTGCTCAGTGGCTGTTCCAAACACCCCCAGTCTGCTGGAGGCTGGGTGCCAGGCAGGATGGCCTGGCAAGGCAGGCCCAGGGATGATGGGGCCCCTTAGGCTTCTGGGACCCCCACGTGGACGTGTCCGCACTGGGCCTGGGGCTGGGGAGGGTCTGTGTGCAGGAAGGCTGCTCGGGGCCCGGCTCGCCTGGCATCACGCCTCGCCTCTCGGTTCCATGTGGGCCTTGGGGCTGAGGACTCGGCCTACACATCATTATGGGAGATAATGGGTTGGGGGAGGGCGGGGAGGCCCTCTGGACACTTGGCCCTCTGGAAATCAGCTTCCATGTTTAAGAAAAAAGTCAGACCTAGGAGAGCTAGAAAGCCCTCACTTAGGATGCAAATGAAAAGGAAATACAGGCGCATAAAACCTGTGGGGGGGGGGGTGGCTGGGAAGGTGGCTCAGTGGTAGAGCGCTTGCCTTGCATGCCTGAGGCCCTGGGTTCGATTCCTCAGCACCACATAAACAGAAAAAGCCAGAAGTGGTGCTGTGGCTCAAGTGGTAGAGCGCTAGCCTTGAGCTGAAGAGCTGAGGGACAGCGTCCAGGCCCAGAGTTCAGGCCCCACGACCTACAAAACAAAAACTGACCAGGGTTGGAGGTGTGGCTCAGGTGGGACAGCGCCTGCCAATGAGTGAAAGCCAGCGCCAGATATCAAGCTCGAGTCCCATCTCAGATCAAGAAGAAAGAACGAACAAGGGACGCGGGAACGACTGTCCCAGAGCTAGACGTTGTCACAAACTAGAGACCAGCAGAAGGCCCGCCGGGGGAGCGGGCGCTCACATCCGGGGCCCACTCCCGCGGGCCGGGCCCAGGGCGCCGACCCCCTCTGTAGGCAGGGCACGGGGTGTCTGGTTCCGCGCGCTGCTGGCAAGGTGAGAACTGTCCTCCGCTCCCCGTGGAGCCGTGCCAGGCTTGGGGGGGTGGCGGGGACCCGGCACGGGGCGCGGCGGGGCGCAGCTGGCCTCTCCCTGCGGGCCTGGCCGGCGTCTTTAGTCTCTCCTGAGCTGGCCACCTGCAGGCGCGCTGGGCGCCCGGCGCCGGGCCGGAGCTGCGCTTCCAGAAACGGCCACCGGGCGGCGCCAGAGACCGGGTCCGAGCGCAGCTCCGCGTGGCGCTCGAGCCGGCTCCCGGGTCAGCCCCGCGCAGCCCCGCGCCCGGCTGGGGTGGGGGGGAGTCGGATGATGAATGGTAACAATAATAGTACTAACAGGGTCCCCTTCCTGCTGTCTCCCAGCCCACGCCACTCCAGCTTCCAGGGCGGTGGGGCCCCGTGGGCTTCTCCCGGGATCGGCCCGGGCTGCGCACCGCGCGGGACTCGGCCGTGGGGCGGCCTGGCACCGCAGTGGCTGGGCCTGGAGCTGCCCCGCGCCCGGGGCCCCCCACCGCCACAGCCTCCCTTCAGACCTGAGCTCAGTTTACTGCCAGCCTTGTCGGCTGCTTCCGAGTCGGCTCGCCACTGGGCGCCGGTCATCCCAGCTGCTCGGGAGGCTGACATGAGGATCAGGGTTCAGGGCCAGCCTGGGCAGGAAGGTCCGTGAGACTCCTCTCTCCAATAATCCACTCAAGACCGGAAGTGGCGCCTGGGCTCCAGTGGTAGAGCGCTCGCCTTGAGCTGAAGAGCTGAGGAGGGGCAGCGCCCAGGCCCCGAGTTCCGAGTTCAAGCCCCACGGCCGACCAAAATCAACAAACCTGTGTGACGGTGTTGTGCCAGTACAGTCCTGGCTGGGCTCTCCTCAAAGCAAAACCAAGATGTTTATGATATATATATATATATATATATATATATATATATATATATATATATATATATATATATATATATATATATATATAGCCAGTCCTGGGCTTGAACGGAGGGCCTGGGCACTGTCCCTGAGCTTCTTTTGCTCAAGGCTAGCACTCTACCAACTTGAGCCACAGCGCCACTTCTGGCCTTTTCTGTGTATGTGGTGCTGAGGAATCGAACCCAGGGCCTCAGGCATGCTAGGGAAGAGTCACCTTCCCAGCCCAGAGACTCTTCATGAACATGATGCAACCCTTAGGCTGCTTGCAAATGCTCTCCTCTGCAGGCATGAGCCTTTAATGGAGGCACTAAAGGAAACCCAGAAAGGCACTCTATTTTTCTTGTGAATGCTTGGTTTTTGAGGTATATTCTTGCTCTCCAAGAATTCTGAGCAACTGAATGCAAACTTACAGATTTCCCAAAGAGCAGAGAGGGAAATCTGCCCAGTTTCCTTCGATTTAATGCTCCAGTTACTGCGCTGTGCATCAACATCATGTTCCTAAGGTGTTTATTTCTCTTTTAGGTCATGTTTATATTTTAAGCATAAAGACAGGTGTCAGAGGTGCACGCCTGTCATCCTACCTACTCAGGAGGCTGAGATCTGAGGATCACAGTTCAAGGCCAGCCTGGTCAGGAAAGTCCATGATACTCTTATCTCCAATTAAACACCAAAAAAGCTCTAGAGCCATGACTCAAGTGATGGAGTGCTAGCCTTGAACAAAAATGCCTCAGGGACAGTGCCCAGGCCCTGAGTTCAAGGCGCAGGACTGGAGGTGTGTGAGAATACACACACACACACACACACACACACACACACACACACACACACACACACACACATACAGAACACCCATGAGCTCCTTGTTATTCAGACATTTGCCTCAAATCCCTTCTTAGCCATTGTGGTGTTCTGTAGTCCTGGTAGGTCACTATTGTAAGTCAGCTGAGTGAGGGTCCTGGAAACGCCCACTGGAATCCTAAAGAACTAAGTCAACTTTACAGCCAGGACATGCAGGTTTAAGCAAAGGAGACTTACCTTATTAAAGTTGCACAAAGATGCTTTTTTTTTTTCCTGTTCTTTTTTTGTGGTGCTGTAGATCGCACTCAGGGCCTCACACAAGCTAGGCAAGCTCCCTACCGACATACACCTTCCACCTCAGAAAACAAACAGCAGAAATAGCATGTTTAAGAATCAGATGCAGCCATGTCCAAAAACTGTCTTTTCCATTTACCACTGAGGCGACTGGTCCACAGGACAAGATGCAAACAACCAATTCCAAGTTTTGTTCTGCAACACACAAACAGTTCCAACATGCAAATGAGCGGTTGTAAGAATTAGAAGTGGAGTGGGTGGTCCTGTGCGCGGCACGGAATGGGGATTCAATAAATAGTGGCTCTTGGTTCCCTTTACTGTGGACCTAATGTGTGCTGTGCACTGTTCTAATGCTGAGAACACTATGCTGAGGGATTTCAGGTGAAAATCTGCTCCTCTCATCTTGTGGGTCCATTTCTACGGTTTGGTTCTCTATGGCTGGGATGTTGACTCTGATTTCTTTGGTTCCTTGGGCCAGGGCTGGCCAGGGAAAACCCAAATCCTGGCAACTGGGCCTTTTCTGGGTGAGAATAGGGGACAGGATTCATTCTGAATTCAGTGGAGAGTGACAGGTGGCTGTCTTCAGGAATTCTCAGCCTATTAATGGTATTAATAATCACGATCATCCTGTAGCACTTACTCTTGCATGTTAGAGCATTTTATTTAATCCTCATAACTTTATCTGTGAGGTACTGCTTACTATCATTCACGCTTATTGTGCCCGTCTGTCTGTATTTATAGTCCTAGGATTTGAATTCAGGGCTTTATCCTTGCTCAGCCGGTGTTCTACTTGAACTCCGCCTCCAGCCCTGCGTATTTCTGAGATAGGGTCTCACTCCCCACCCCCAAGCTAACCTGAACTATGATCCCCTATTTACACTTACCTGGATGACAGATGTGAACTTTTCTGCCCAGGCTGGCCTGCAGCCAAGATCCTTCCAATCTCAGCCTCCCACATAAGTGGAGAGACAAAATGCAGAATCACTGTGTCCTATGGGTTGAGGTGTTTGCGTGGTGGAGGGCCAGGGGTGTGGGTCTCACGAACTTTTTTCTCAGGCTAGCTGGGATTACAGGTGTCAATTACCATACCTGGTTTTAGTGTACCTCTTAGTAGTCTTTATCACAAATGAACTGGCTTCTTACAAAGAAGACAAAGGTCTCTTGAACAACTTAACCATTTAGAAACCTGAAAAACATGCTGTGAAGTGTTCTTACTCAAAGATTTAAGAATTCTAATGCCAAAGGGAAAATAGGGACCTGCGTCCCTCGGGGTGGGGCTGCTCTCCTTTTTTCCTTTTCACTAAATATGACAGCTTTATTGAGGGATGTGTAAGTTTTAAAGCAAATTGTGTCTTTGCGATTTTAGTAAAAATATTCATCATCAGTGCATGCATGCATGCCTATAATACCAACTGTGCAGGAGGTGGAGGTAGGAGAATCACAGTCCAGGGCTGGCTGGGTCAAAAGCCTAAGACTGAAAAAAGAACTAAAGCAAAAAGAGCTGGAAGCATGGCCCAAGTGGCGATGTGCTTTCCAAGCAAGTGTGAGCTCCTGGTTGTCTCCAGTCACACACATACACATACACACTTTATTTGCTCTTAACAGATTAGTATTTTACAGGAGACAAGCATGAGAGTCCCTCACCACTCTTCCCTTACCTCTCCCTAAAGTAATGGCTGGAGGAATGGTGTGAAGTCTTTACATGTCTATCTTTACATGAAAAAAAAAAAAAAAACAAACCTCAACATAAATGGGAGAAGATAAATAGTCTCTAATTGGTGATTTTTCATTTCGTACAGGTTACATAGAAGCCAAACATTTTCTGGAATGTTTATTAGACATTGGTTTTTCTGTGAGCTATTTGTTCAGAATTTTTATTTTGTACTGTTTTCTTGGCTTTTTTTTTTTTTTTTTTTTTTTTTTGTTGGTTGTGGGGCTTGAACTCTGGGCCTGGGCACTGTCCCTCAGCTCTTCAGCTCAAGGCTAGCACTCTACTACTTGAGCCACAGCACCATTTCGTTTTCTGATGGTTAATTGGAGATGAGTCTCACAGACTTTCCTGTCCAGGCTGGCTTTTAACTGTGATCCTCAGATCTCAGCCTCCTGAATAGTGAGGAATGCAAGCATTATCCTGGGCTGGGAAGAACTGAGTCACAAGAGTCTGTTTGATACTATCACAGGCAACCTCAGCCCTTCGAGATTCCAGAGGTCCCCCAGAACTTGTCAGGTAATAGATGTAATAGAAAACTGTTTCTGGGGTTGTGGCTCTGTGGTACAGAGGATGTCCAGGTCCCTGGGTTCCATCCCCCAGGCTGCACAAAGGAAAGACATGACTACTTCTTTAACAAAATCATAGATAGGTAATAACTCTTCACATGTGAACGGGACTTTAAATGCTTCACATATTTCTATGCATCATAACAATTTCAGCAAAGTCTTAGAAGGATGAACAGGTGTGATTATGCCCATTTTCAGGGACCTTCCAGTCAGAAGGCTCTGCTGAGTGCCCCTTTACTAAGGGAAAGGCATTACCTGCCATTCTGCAGGAATTATAGAAGTACGGGTCTGAAATGGTCCAAGGACATCATTGTCAAGGCTGTGGCAAGGGCTTAGTTGTCAGTTACAGTTTTACCAGAGTAGTGAAATGGACACACAGACACACCCACTTTTCAAATGCACAAACCAATGGGAAGTCTTGGTTACCCTGGCCACGGAGAATGGATCTGCAAAAACCAAGAGCAAAATAAACTGGAGTCCAGCCACCAGGTTAATAGCTGAGGTCTTTATTTCAATTTGTATGTACAGTAAAAGTGCTGCTGAGAGTCAGCAGCAACCAGACAGAACATAAATTTAATTCTCTCTCAACAATTAGCAGCTTAAGATCTATCAACTACAGTGTTAACGTTCACGCGTTCACAAGTGTCATTTCTTTACTTTTCAATTCGTGCATGTGAGTTTTTACTCTTACACACTTCGATAAAGCACACGTACAGTCTAGTAGTCAGTCACTACTGAGGGTGTCACCTAGCATACACAACACACAGACAGCAATGTTAATGCTGGAGAGCCACATTCAAAATCGCAGGTTTCATGGAGGGTGATGGTATGGGAACCTGTGATTTTGCCTGTGCAAAATTTGAGTTTGTTGTTGCATCATTTGGTTTTGTTTTGGATGCTTTCCAAAGCTGCAAGGCAAGCTCCTTACTGGTACTTGTTTGGAATCCAGCATTTCCTCCGACTGTCCCTCAAGTCAGAAACAAAACCAAATGCAGTGAAGACCACAAGAAAATATTCTCATTGGGATACAGCTAGCAAGGAAGGCTTGATCCCAGGGTTCCTCTTGGCATCAGGTTCTGATCCTAACTGTGACGGGGAGGAGGACCCCAGCAGGTGACATATAAAACTGAATACACTTTTGCATATATTTAAGGAGCCAGTGGGGTGGAAAGCCTTCCTTGCCAGGACACATTGAGAACACCAAGGAATTGAAATTGGAGCAGGCAGCCCTTCGAATACCAAGAACAATGTAAAACAAAGCCACTCTACGACCTGAACAGAGTCACCCAGGCCCACAGAGCCAGCCTCACTCATCCAGGCTAGGACCAGCATGAACAAGTAATAAAGGAATGCTTCACTTGAAAGGGAATGTACATAATCTTTTTTTTTTTCTTCAAAGAGAATTAAATTGAGGGCAAGTTTCTTTCCGAACAATTGTTAAACCACAAGAGCAAGGTTATAGAAGGGTTTGGAACAGACAGAATTCAAAGCAGCTCAAAGGCAGCAGGAAACTGGAGCATGTTATGATGAGCACTAGATGAAGGAAAGTGCTGGGCCTGGTGAGTGACAAGGACAAGAGAACAAGAAAGCCATGCAGGGCCTGGCCGAGGCTGCAGGCCCTTCTCCAGACAGTTCCAGAGAGAAAGGTGGGACGTTAGTGTGGGTCTGTTTGGCTGGAGCTCCAGGGGCTTTCCAGAGATGAAAACCTTTCTTGGATAGAACTGTCTCAAGGCAAAGGGGAGTCACGTCAGCTGATCTATCACAGTGATAGCCAGTGGCTACAAAACTTAGTCACCTCTGTGCAGCAGGAGACTCTTTCCTTCTTAGCAACACCAGTGGCCCACACTACAGCACCTTCCCAACGGCCCCATGAGGCTCTCTCTGTACTGAAGGACTGACCAAAAGCAGCAACTGCCTGTCTGACAAGGTCGTGTGTCCTTTGGCACTCCTGCTTAAAGTCACTGCAATATTTTTAGGCAAAGTTAACGTTTTAAGTATATAGGCTTGGGGACAATTTGTTTTGGCATGAACATGAACTGGTTCTAATGTTATTTTTTCTTAAAGAAAAATCACCCCTTATGGTCCCTGATCTGGATGATAACTGTGAGGTGGAGGGCAACGATTTGGGGATGGGGTGGAGACTGGGGTACCTGAGTTAAAATATCCAAGTGGTTATGGAGACAGCATGCGGACCCGGAGAAGGCCTGGCCGCCAAAGCCAGTGGAGGCTAGCGCTGTCAAGTCAGCCACCCTTTCCAACTGACAGGGCAATGCCAGGCTAGTTCCTACAGAAGGCCCTGGTGTGGGGGACCAGGGCACTGCTCCTGACCCCTAAGCCCCACCTGGCTGCACAGAACAAGGCCACCAGGGAACTGCACTTGTGACCCAATACAATAAGTCATACGAAAGCATCAACCAAGCTCTCGAGGGAAGTTCTAAAAAAGTTCCACCAGGACGGTGCGATGGGCTGGGGGAGCTAGTTCATCTCTCTACACTCTCTACACAAAGTCCACCAGGCAGTTAGGTAAGTCCTTCCAGATTGACAGGAAGCTACTGACACTCTGTACCCAACACAGGTCGGGTCCTTCCAACCTGACGTTTCCTGTTCTGCTAGTTAGGAGAATCAGAGCGGTGGATTCTCTTAGGCAGCAGATAAAGCTTTGAAATTAAGGGTGTTGGGGCCAAATGCAGACTGAAGATTCCACATCACTTTGGTTTCAGTAATTAGGGAATGCTAAACAATAAATTAAAGAAACACAAGAACTTATTTATGACTCTGATAGTCTCAATGTTTCCTAAAGACAAACCCAGTCCAATGTCACTGGGTGGACATTTTTCTTGGGGCAAAAATACCAGTCCTGCCGTGCTGTACGTGGAGACACTGTCCCTTCTTCCCTGCAAACCCCTTGGCTCTCCAACCAAGCCAAGCCCATGAAGGGGTGGTAGAGGGGTGGCGGACACAGAAAGCAGCAGCAGCCAGGGCAGGGAATTTAAGCTGCATCTCAAAACAAAGGCAGCAGACGGCAGCGTTTCCAGTATCTCACTCAAAGGGTCCAGGAGGGAGCAGCAGGTTTAAATATCCACACATCCTCATTTAAAAACATCACTTCTTTATTTCAAAGGAAAAATAAAAGATCCTCCCAACCCTTTCCAAAAAAAAACCCAATAATAATAACAACAATAATAAAAAATCCTATTAGAAACCATAAGGAAGCACTGAGAGTTTGAGTATTACATTCTTCAAGTATGCTGTTCGGATTTTTTATTTTTAAGTTGGTAACTATACACACATACAAAATAAAAAACACCAAAAAACCAAAACCTTAAAAGTGCGGCCGAGGGGATTTGCTCAAAATTCAGGATGTAGAGGGCTACTTCACATACTGCCGTGGACTGCGCAGAGAACCTTCTATGTCCTGGCAGAGCTGAGGAGCCAGGCTCAGACGGTCACATTCCAGCCATAGCATGAACGGCCATGTTGGGTGAGAAAGCCGCGAAACCCACGTGTTGGAATGTGGCGGGACTTCACAGTAGAGTTAATCTGGGGCCAGGAGAGGTGGAGAGCCCAGACAGGGCTGCTCAGGTGTCAAGGGAGTGCCCTGGTCAGGTCTTTCACCCTCTGAGTGGGTTTGAGTGCAGTCCTTCAAGCCCCAGGGAAGAATGCCCTTCAGTGTGCTCCAGATTATTGGGTCATGTTAAAGGACTGTTTAAGATTTGCATCCCAAGGAAAATCATGCTACATAAAAATGACCCAAGATTTTCGCCCAAAAAACTTCTTGGATAAAATCTAAAAAATACTATTGCAATTGCGTCTCTTGAAGAAAAAAAAACATTATTCTAAATGTAAACAGATTCACTCAACTCTCTTGTTGTTGTGGAAAGCGTCAGAGTGGGTGTGCTGTCTAACTTACTGCACACACTGCCAGAGGTGGGAGCTGCTTTCTGCACCATCATCTGGGGGGCGAGAAGAACCTGTCCACATAGCTGAAGAGCGCGTCCCAGTGCTTCCAGAGAAAGGCAACGAAAACCACAAGGAATAAAGTGCTGAACGTCCTGTTGCGAGTCTTCATGAGGGGAACCACGCAGTTGGCTACTGTTGACACAAAGACCAGAAGGACGGCCATGACAGCCAGGAGGATGTTGATGAGTTTGCCCAGAAGGTTCCGGGCAGTGGCATTCTCCAGCCCTTCCAGCTGCACCACCTGCTGCTGCTGCTGCTGCAGCTCCATCTTGGAGATGCGAGTCTGGCAGGCCTCCAGGGCCTCCTGCGGGCCAAATGGGGGATGATGGTTAGGCTTCTGCTCTGAGTACCCCAAGGTGCCTCTTGAGCCATGTCAAGGATCTGAACTAGGCAGAGCCTTGAGCATGAAAGGTCGGATGCACAGATCACTACTCAAGTGACTTACTCCCCTCTGCACTCCGTGGTTGGCTCATGGGAACCACTGGCCACACTGATATATTTGGCCTAGAAATCATGTATCAAATATGTGATTTTTTTTCTTTCATAAACTTTCAATCCAACTTGCACAAGTTATTTACATTATTAATCTAAGGTGTAAATACATATATACATCTTTAGAGACATATATCTTTAAAGACAAATTTTAATTTGAGAACACGTTTTTCAACTAGGATAGTCTCCCTTGATGCTTTCCTCAACACTGTCTAACTGCTAGACAGCATTTGATAGGATGGGCATGTCACACACTGTTCAGTCGGCTCCTGCTTGGGGGTTTCTGGATTGTCTTCTACTTTTCCATTCTGACAGTGATGCAGTGAGCACTCTGTGCACCTGCTACCTGGTGTTTCCTAAGTTGAGCCAGGCCCTGATCAGCTTTAACAAGGCTAAACTCCCTCTGTAGGCTGATCTCTGTAAAGAGGATACTGTGCTCACACTCTATACCCAACATTAAAAGTGGCTTCTCTGCTCAAGGCCAAGACTTTTACCATGGGTTGACAAGAATTCCACTGCATCATTAATAGAACCTATTTCCCTAGCCAGGCCCAGACATCTTCCAAGGTCTGGCACTCATGCTGTTTTACTGGCTTTGGTTTCAATGGATACTGTCTCCTGGGATGTGAGGTAAGACCAGGCAGTGTTAAGACTGAAGATGGCTACTGGGTGGATCATGGGTGCTTGCACAGCCTATAATCTTGGTGAGAAAAAACAAAACAAAACTAGAACACAAACATAGTTTCAGGGCCCAGAGAAGATGACAGCAGGGCAAGTCATCAAGACTACATTCCTTTAGGTGGCTGTCATCCAAGTTTCCTGGGCCCCTTCCCTTCTCTGAGTCCAAGGCCTGTTCCCTTAGAAATGGTTCACCACAGAAATAAGAAACTGCTGTTCTACTGCTCTGTGGAACAGGATTCACAGGCTATTCACCTTACACATCACTGCATCAGCGTCACTACTAAGTGACTTGGATCTGGGAACTGGGACCAAAGTCCTCCTTTGCCATAGATGCAGGAGGCAGGCAAGCCTGCCTCAGGACTGGCCAGAGCAACTTCTGGAGCAGGAAGCAACAGACGGACCACCCCAAAAACGGCACAGAATTTTGAGAACATACCTCCATGGCTTGAAGAACAAGTGCACTAGAGTGGTATAAGCTTTTCTTTCTTCTTTTCTTTCTGTGCCAATCCTGGGGCTTGAACTCAAGGCCTGGGCGCTGTCCCTGCGCTTTTGTGCTTAAGGCTAGTGCTCCACCACTTGAGCCACAAAGTTCCACTTTGGACGTTTTGCTGGTTAATTAGCAGTAAGTCTTACAGACTTTGCTGCCTGAGATGGGTTCAAACCTCAACCCTCAGATTTCAGCCTCCTGAGTAGCTAGGATTATAGGCGGGGCCACTGGTTCCCAACATACTAACTTTTCTTGATATTCTAACCTCCCATTTCTCCCCACTCCCATCCTCTTTTCCTTTTCCCTTTTTTTTTTTTTCCTTCTAGCCCTTTTACCTTCTTACCCTGTAGTATTTTGTTTTTACAACTTAGCCTTCCTGCTAACCTGGATGTCCCGGGCCCGTTCATAGGACTGATATGCAATTTTCTCTTCCATGCTGGCCAATTCCTGCTTTAAATTCAAGATTTCATTCTGGTGGAGTTCTGTAAGGTCATTTAGTTGTTCTTCTAATCGTTCACATCTAAGAAAGAGAGAAAGAGTTTTATGCATTCTGTATCTTTCTTGGTGCAACATACACCAATCCCCCCAAATCCATTCTGCAAAGAAGAAAATACAAGCATAAAGAATTGAGTAGCTTGGGTAATTGGGTAATAAGCCATGCTAGTGGGTACTGCTCTTAAGTCTCTGGAAAGGGCAGCTTGTTATAGGCCAAATCAGCAACATAGCTTTTCTATAATCTTCTCAATACACAGCATCTGCAGCAGTTTCAGCAGCTTTGGTTAGTTTCAAGTATATCATTATGATAGTGAGGCAAGTTCTTATTCTGATCTGAGCAATATATGGGAGAAGTAAAAACTAGAATACAGGAAGGGGTTACATTGTCCTAAAAAATGCACTCATCACCTGACTTATGAAACACCTGACTTATGGTAACACCTCTGTACAATACCTTAATACTAACAATAAAATTATATTTAAAAACACTAGCATACAATTAAGCAAACCTCATCGGAAGACAAACAGCATATAGCTGAAAATTGACTACTAGAGTAGTCCCTGGTAGCCTAATCCAGTATTGGACAGCTTCTGTCTGCGTGTTTGCAAGTCAGAGCCCTAGAATACCAGAGCTAGCAGTGCCGTACGACATTCGTCAATGAGTATTTCCTAAGAGCTAGCTGTGCACAGAGCATGTTCAACGTGGTGAGATACCGCTGTCAGTGAGACAGAGCACCCACCCTCAGGAATCACATTCAATGGGGGAGATATGAGGCAAAAAAACAGAAAGAAGTAAAACAAAATCAGTGGGGCTATATGAAAGGGTGGCTAGAGGCTGGGAGCTAGAATGGCTGGGAAAGGCTTCTTTCCTGTCCAACTCTGTTTAGCAATGAAAGCTGAAAGCTGAAAGCCAAACGACATAAACAGAAGCCTGGAAGATGAAGGAGACCGAAGTGTTGTAGAAGGAAAAGTAAGTACAAAGTTCAAGAGGGGAACTAACTCAGCCTGTCTGTGTGGCAGAAGTAGGCCAGAGTGGATGCAACGCAGCAAAGAACACAAAGACAAGGCTGATTGGGAGATAACTTAGTCCACTTGTACTTCCAACACTTAGGACCAAAGGTTTACTTGTCAGAAAGATGAAACTTAGGATGAGATTGGGAGGAAAAAAGGACATGGGAAAAAGGCTGGAGTTACCCCCAGGCGTTACAGAATAATTAGAATAGTTTCAGTGTGTAGGAGTCACATGAGTCACATGACAAATACCCTGTTTTAGGAAAAGGAATGTCTGGTAGTGACAAAGAGGGCAGTTGAAGCAGGCTGCTTTTGTAGTTCTTGAAACCAACTGAAGAAATGAGGCAGGAAAAAGGTTGAAGACTATACGTTAAACCTGTCAGAAGTGAGGAAGAAGGAAAAGAAGTAGCAATGTATCTCCATCTTCTGGTGACTTGAACGTAATTGTCCCTGTCAGTCAGAGGACAACCACGAGGAGGGCACACATGAGCTTCACGTGAGCCTCGGGAGATTTCTTATTAAGAATACAACAGTAAAGCCAGGAGCAGGGTGTGGTGACACATACTTGCTTTCCTACCACTCAGGAAGAGTAGGAGGTCCTGGGTTACACCCAGTTACAAAACAAAGCTGGGTGCTGATGGCTAGGATCTCGTCTGTAGTCCTAGCTACTCAAGAGGCTGAGAATTGGAGGATCTCGGTTCAAAGTAACATTCCATTTCCAAAATACCAGTAAAAGCCAACCTGGAAGGAAAGCAAAGCCAGCAGTGGGGAAGCTACCTCTGCCCTCACTCCCTCCCACCCCTCTCTGCTGACATCATGCTCCATCATGTTCCCGCTTTGGTTTGCTTTGGGCAACATGGCTGGAATGTATCTGCCCCAGAACTATGATATACCAAACCTGGCTAAGATTAAAAAGGACTTAGAAACCAAGAAGAAACCTCCTAGTTCCTGAGACCTTCCCCAGCACTGAGTTCTGGATACAGCAATTCACCCAGTTGCTGTGGAAGGCTCTTGACCTCCTGACCCAGAGCTACTGTGCCTGTTTGGCCTCAGTCATTACTTCTTTGCTAGATGCTAGGTGTTGCCTCAGAGCAGAAACAGGTCCACAAGTTCAGATCTCTCTTCTGCTTTCAACAGCCTTGCTTTACCCCATCTTCCTTCATCTACTTGGGGAGTTTTAAGATGGGAATTACTGGTGCTAGCTTAGCAAATAAGAACTTTAATTCATAGTTTCTCTCATTCTTAGGAACTTCTACTGTTACTTGTCAAAAGAAAAACTGATGAGTTTTGTATAGTTGATCATATATAAGTAATGCTGATTTCAAAGTTTAGCAATCATAATGCTTGTTAAACATTTGTTACTAAATTTTGTTGTTTCAAAGTAATTAAAATTAATATGTAGAAATCAGTTTCTGGTGAATTATCCACTTATTTTATACTGTTGTCAGTATAATTTTTTTTTTTTTGGTTGGTCGTGGGGCTTTTGAACTCTGGGCCTGGGCGCTGTCCCTCAGCTCTTGGCAAGAGCTATACCAACTGAGCCAGAGTGTTACTTCCGATTTTCTGGTCGTTTATTGGAGAGAAGAATCTCATAGCCTTTCCTGCCTGAGCTGGCTTTGAACCACAATTGTCAGATCTCAGCCTCCTGAGTAGCTAGGATTACAGGTGTGAGCCACCAGCACCCGGCTTCAGTATAATTATATATATTACATTTATAACTTATTTATACTGTTGTCAGTATAATCAGTGTTATTCACCTAAGCCAACCTGGAGTTGTGGCTCAAGTGCTAGAGTGCCAAGTGTGAACAGGAAAACTAAGCAAGCACAAGGCCTATAGTTCAACCCCCTCCCACCAGCAAAACAAACAAACGGCTGAATACTTCAGTTTTTAATGTGTGAAGCTCTGGGTCTGATCTCCAACATCACTTACTCACACATACACACCAAAGGAAAGCATAATGAGGCATACTTACAGGGGGAGGGAGGGAAGTGGGAGGACAAGAAGGAAGAAGGGAGGGAGGGAGGGAGGACAAGAAGGAAGAAGGGAGGAGGAAGGAGGGAAGAAGGAAGGAGGAAGGAGGGAAGAAGGAAGGGAGAAGGAAGGGAGGAAGGGAGGAAGGGAGGGAGGGAGGAAGGAAGGGAGGGAGGGAGGAAGGAGGGAGGGAGGAAGGAAGGAAGGAAAGAAGGAAGGAAGGAAGGGAGGAAGGGAGGGAGGGAAGGGAGAGAAAAGAGGGAAGGGAGGGAAGGGAGAGAAGGGAGGGAGGAAGGGAAGGGAGGGAAAGGAAGAGAATGGGGGCCAGGACAAACTCAAACATTTAAAACTAGCCCCTTTTCTTTCCTCATGTTTATGTGCTTTTTTTGCTTTGTTTATGGTGCTGGGGACTGAACCCAGTGCCTTAAACATGTTAGGCAAATGCTCTACTTCTGAGTTACATCCACAATTGTCTTCCTGTTTTGTTTTTCAAACCATATCTGCAGTATACAAATTTAAAATTTATTTCCCTCCTTTTTGGTGGGCTGGTAGCTCATGCCTATAATCCTAGTTACTCAGGAGCTGAGATCTGAGAAAACTGGTTTGGAGTCAGACAAATCTGAGAGATCCTTATCTCCAAATAACCAGCAAAAAGCTGGAAGGAGAGGTATAGCTCAAGTGAACAAAAAAGCCAAGCACAGGTCTCTGAGTTCAAGCCCCAACTGTCAGCAAAAAGCTGGAAGGAGAGGTATGGCTAAAGTGAACAAAAAAGCCAAGCACAGGACTCTGAGTTCAAGCCCCAACTATCAGCAAAAACAAACAAACCATTTTTTGACCAGTTCTCATTACTAGTAGCCTAGGCTGGCCCTGGCCTCTCAATCTGCTCCCTCAGTCTCCTGAGGACTGGGACTGCAGTTATACGCTACCATGCCTGGCTGACAAGACAGACATTTTAGGGACACCAGCAGAATATGCAAACACTTAAGAAATACAAAAATTTCTCTGTTGAGGGTAATTTTTATGCTGTAGCATCAACTTTCTCCTTTTAATTGAATAATAATCAGCAGTTATAACCTACATTCCATTCTTCTCTACAAAACAACAATTTACAAACATAAAAGTCATAGTTGACTCCTTCATACCATGCTGCTAAATCTTACTCGGTTCTCCTTTACCCGTGACTTTCTCTGACTCTCCGTCCTGCTTCCCGCTGCTGGACTGTCAATTATTATCAAGGCAACAGTACAGCAACATTGATATTGCCTTTGATTAGGAACCAGGCTAATATTCTTGGACCAGGGAATATGCTCAGAAACAGATGCCATTTTTGGAATACATTTCTACCCAATTTTAAGTTTGCCAAATGTCCTCTAAGATTATGTTAATATACCAGGCCCTGTGTATGGTGGTGAAGATGGAACCCAACCCAGGGCCTCACATATAGTAGTCAGGTGCTTACCCTTGAGCCCCCTGAGCTGCCTATACTTAGCCATATGTCTTGTAGTGTTATGAGTTGAGGCCTTTCTGGGGTCTAGCTCAGTGGTAGAGACTGTGCTCAGTGTGGTCCTGGGTTCCGTCCCCAGTGCCAAAAACAAAACCATTAAGAGAATGAAGTGTGGGTCCCTTGTAAACTAAGAGAAAGGTTGTCTGGGAACAAATGCTCCTAAGCAAAGGGAGGGCATCTGCCAGAATAAACACCTCTGGCATTGTGTTCTACAGGTGACCACCCCATCCTTTGGGACCACATGTCAAAGATCTAATTTGATATAAAATGTGGCTCACATATATTACTAGAACAAATTTTTCAAAGATTAAAAAAAGTAAAACTTAGTTTCAAAGGTACTTCCCAAAGGCACACAGCAGGGGAACAAGGATTTGAACCCAGGTTTGACTTTAAAAATTGAAATTCTTAAACTTTGCACTGTGATGCCATCTTGAAACTAGTCAAGAACCCCAGAGCAACTAACTCTCTTTAAAACCGAGGAATCTGAGTCAGTTTAACAGTGGTCTATGTCACACAACCACTAACAGGGATGGGAACACTCCACTAGCACGATGGTTAGAGCTAGAGGAAGAGAAGGGCACAATGAAAAGATTGGGGATCTGTGCTGAGAGATAATACCAAGTGTCAGCAAAGATGAGGACATGGTTGGATCTTTCCTTACGTTCTGCTGGTGAGAAATGAAATGGTAAGACTGCTGGGGAAAATGGTTTGGTAGTTCCTCACAAAGTTATGCATTGTTACCTGATAGCCTCCCAATTCCACTCCAGGTGCATGCACACTGAAGAGAAACAGAAACTCATTTCCACATGAAGACTACTATAGAATGTTCCTAGCAACATTATTCACATTGGCCAAAAATTGAATGAACTGAAATGTGTGTGAGTTCACTGTACTACAAATCATCTTGGCCATTCACAAGTAAAGTTTCTACCACACTTTGTATCCTAAATTTATATCACTCACTACTTGGGACAAGTTTCTATTTACTTTATTTGTTTCCCCTTCAGCTGATGGATATTTAGGGAATATTGGGGTAGGAAACACAAATGAAATGCAATTTTATTTTTCTACATGTATGAAACTCCAGAGCCTTTGGCAAACTACAAATAGGCTGCCTTAGGCATGGAGGCTCTTCGGACTCATTTTTTTCACCTGATATGAAAATGTATGTTGGTCCAGCAAGCATGGTTCCCAGGGCAGAAGCCTGGGGTATGCTCTGATAGCCGCCTGGGATCTCTGACTTAGCCCTGACATTCCCTGTCTCGTCCCTGTGTCCAAACCCAGGGTGGAAAAAAACAGTATGGAAGGCAGCATGTGGCAAGAAAGCTGAAGCCATGTCTGTAAGTGAACTCAAGATGGTCTTGACAGATGTCAATAAAGTCAAGACTTTATCAAGGATTAGATCTCTGGAGGCAATTAAGGAACTACTTTCCTGCTGTCCAATTCTGGTGTCAGAGGTCATGGAGATGAGCAAGTGTCTCCAAAGAATCAGGATACTTGCAAAACTCCTCAGCTCTTATTTCTAACACTCCTAAAGCCTATTTTAAGTCAGTGCTTATAATTATTCTTATTATTGCTGGTACCAGTGTTGAATTCAGTGGCTTGCAAATGCTTGTTCAACCGTCTGGTTCATAGCTGGTACCTCTACCACTTGAGCCATGCCTCCAGCCAGGCTTTTTGCTGGCTAATTGGAGAGGGAGTGCATGGACTTTTCTTTCCTGACTAGCTTTGACCTTGATCCTCCATCCCAGCCTCATGAGTTACTAGGATTACAGGTACAAGATACTGATACCCTGATGCCAATGTTCACTGAAAGAGTCAAAGACCATTTTCAGATTAGATTTGGTTCATCCTGGCCTAGGCGCTGTCACTGAGCTCTTCTGCTCAGGGCTAGCACACTACCACTTTGAGCCACAGCACCACTTCTGGTTTTCTGGTGGTTTATTGGAGATAAGAGTCTCATGGATTTTCCTGCCCAGGCTGGCTTTGAACTGTGATCCTCAGATCTCAGCCTCAGATCTCAGCTAGGATTATAGGTGTGAGCCATCAATGCTCTGCTAGGAATTTTTTTTTTTTTGGTCATGGGGCTTGAACTCTGGGCCTGGGCACTGTCCTCAGCTCTTCAGCTCAAGGCACTACCACTTGAGCCACAGCACCACTTCCACTGCTAGGAATTTTTGTCTTATGTAGTTTGTACCAGTAGATAAAGCTGCTCTGTCCAGGTTTTAGATTCAAATCCTAGCTCTGCAAACTCACTGGTGGTGTGGGTGACCTGCTGTTGGGGTCATTGTGAACATTAGATGAGACAAGACAGACACCAAATGCTTGGCCTTGAAGAGGAGCTCTATGAGAGCTATCGCAAGCATGCATTTGGTTTCCCTGCTCTCGTGTGGTCTTCCTAGTTCTCCCTGCAACGAGACCTACTGAAGTAGATCCAAGAGATTGCTTGTTGACTGTTAGGTGATTTCAAGGCTTTACTGTTCATGGTTCCCACTTTTGATTTTTTTCTCTATACTTTTACCTCTACATTTATCTCCATGTTCCAAATTTTACCTATTCTGAATATTCACTGTTTCTAGTTTATGTATGGCTTTTCTCCTGTGACATCACACTAATGAATGTACTGGACTCTCTCTCTCTCTCTCTCTCTCTCTCTCTCTCTCTCTCTTTCTCTCTCTCTCTGCCGTAGTCAAACCTAGGTGCTGCCAGTCTCTTTCCTCCTCATCATTCCAACCAGGATGGCCTGCATCCATTTTCTACCATTTCTCTAGCTCAAATCTGCCACATAATTCAGTGCCATTCACTGATCCATTCCTAGCTTACCTTTGTATCAATAAAACTACCTCACTGATGAGGAAGAAGGCATGTTTTGTGCATGTGTCTCAAGCCAATTTTATCTGATCTTTGAAATCCTCCAGAAACAGCAAATCCTCCCCATGCCTTTGTAGAAAATAAAAACTCCACCAGAGATGTTGACTAGTATACTTGGGATTACATGGGAGAACACAAAATCTCTTCAAGCTTGAGGGGTTCACTAAATGAGAGGATAGGACTAATCTTCCTAGAGACTCAGCACCTTATTAGCAAGTAGTTAAACACTGAAGTAGCATTTGGGTTAAGCAGAATGAGCTCCATTTCCCAGCAGATGAAAGAGACAAACGGAATAGGCAAAGCTGCACAACTCAAGGGTAAAGCAAGACCCAATAAAGTACAGCTGACACAGCCCTTTAACAACTATTAACTAACTAGCATTTGTTTCCCTCTTCAAATCATAAGAATTACCTGGAAAATGAGGACTTTCTGAAAGAACAGAAAAGTTACACTGTTACTGTGTAGCTAAAATTCTATGGAACTAATACAAACAATTGTGTGTGGGTTACATAGTCTGCACCTCTGATCTACAGGAAACACCAGGGAGGAAACAGAAAGCCATAACATTTGAGGCTTTGTGCAATCTTACACAAAGAGTTTTGGCAAAACGCCCTTCATGTCTTGGAATGCAGGTCTTCTGGGTTGGCCTCAGTACCTTCAAAGAATTTCACTAGCCTATCATTACAAAAACATTTTCCCTAATTTGTTCACGCAGACTCGAAGTCTTTTCACTACCACACTACCTATCACCTGGAACAACAAACCTGATCACACTTGGTACTAACATTTTCAGTGCTACCAGCCTCAGGGATGTGACTACATGTGACATTCTGTTCTGACATACAGTGCCCAGGAAAATGAGGTGGTGCTTTTTTGGAAGGAGTGAATGTGGGGGCAGAATTTAGGGTTCAATCTAATCACCATAAGCATCAAAACACTGACACCAGCTATAATAACAGTGATAGGCAGCCACCCTCTCCACCCTTTCATGTGTAGCGTCTGCCTCTGAGGAATGCAGATTTATGGAGATATAACCTACAAACACCCTCTCCTTCCTTCTCCTCAGGAGGCACATCAATTTCCTAAATAAGAAAGAGGAGGCCCAGAAATGCTACCATGTCTTCTTGCTTTTAGTTGTATTTTTTCGTCTGTACAATTAATCACATGAAAAATTTCAACAAAGGGAAGAAAACATAATGTTCTGGTTCCTACTGATATTTCATACTTTTACTACTACTACTGTGATCTTTTGCCTGCTTTACTTCCCGCCTCAATTCCAAAATGGAGTAATGAGGTACCCTAGGGAATTCAGAGACAGAACACTTCCATCTTCACATATGTAAGTTTTTAAAAATCAAGAACTCCCTTTTTCCCTATTCCAGGTTCTACATGAGGTTTTTATTTTGGCTCATTGGCTGCTACCTTTGCCTGTCACATATTCTCTTTTCTCTGCCTGGTCCTTTCTCATATTTTTTTTGGTTTTTTGTTTTTTAATGTGCGTGTGGTGGGGTTGGTGCTTGAACTCAGGGCCCAGATGCTATTGTCTCAGCTTTGAAAGCTCCAATGCCTGGGGTTCTACACCGTGGGCACCAGCAGCTGTCTTTTTAAACCCTGTGGAATGTTTGAGTCTTGGGTAGAGTACAAGGCATCTCAATCCTGCCACCACAGATCTAACGAGGCGGTCATGGGGCTTGAACTCTGGGCCTGGATGCTGTCTCTCGGCTCTTCAGGTCAAGGCTAGCACTCTACCACTTGAGCCACAGCACCATTTCTGGTTTTCTGGTGGTTTCTTGGAGATGAGTCTCATGGTCAGGCTGAAGGAAGGTGGTTCAGTGGTAGAGTGCTTGCCTTGCATGCAGGAGGCCCTGGGTTCGATTCCTCAGCACCACATAAGCAGAAAAAGTCAGAAGGGGTGTTGTGGCTCAAGTGGTAGAGCGCTAGCCTTGAGCTGAAGAGTTGAGGGACAGCGTCCAGGCCCAGAGTTCAGGCCTCCAACAAATTAAAAAAAAAAAAAAAAAAAAAAAAAAAAGAGTCTCATGGTCTTTCCTGTCTGGGTTGGCTTTGAACCACGATCCTCAGATCTCAGCCTCCTTAATAGCTAGGATTACAGGTGTGAGCCACCAGCATCTAGCTCCTTTAAGGGCTTTTAACTCCTTCACAGGACGCTAGCTAGTTTTCTAGATAGGCAGGAAGGGATACAATTATATAATTTTACTTTATAAAAGTACTTTATATAATTTTGGTGGACTCAAACTTTCATGCAACGCCATGAAATAACAAATACAAAGTTGTCATGAGGTAATAACCACCTTTTGAGAATTTTTACTCAAAGGTCTTCTTTCTTTATAACCCAAAGGGACACAAGGCATTTAAACATGGCTTGAGTTTAACTGTTAGCAGAGAGAGCGTTAACATTTTAAGCTTTTTCAAGACTTTTATTAGCATATGGTAATTGCACAAGGTGGGGTTCACTGTGATGTTTCCACACGTACAATATACCCCACATCAAACTCCTCCCTCCATCTTTCTCCCTCATCTTCCCTCCTTAAAGCAATTTAAGTTTCATCATTGTTTTCATACACATAAGCTAGTTCAACCATATTTACCCTCAGCCACCTTGTTACCTTTCTGTCTTGACTGTCTTTCATGGGGGAGGGCAGTACTGGAATTTGAACCCAGGGCCTTGTCATTATAGCAAGGCAGGTAATCTTCCACTTGAACCAAACCCCTAACTGTGGCTATTTCTTTAAGAAAGCAGGATATGTTATATTTTGATAGGTGAAGTTCATCTCTCACTGGAAATAAAACTTGATGTATCTAACAAAATATTAAACACATCCAGATGTTGTTGTAGGGGAACAATTAATAAATGACAATGATCTGTCACTGGATTGGTCAATATAATATTCATCTTCCTCTATCATCAAAGGTAAGCCACGGGTCCTTCTGGGTTAAATTCCTGACGGATGACAAACTGGGTGAGCACAGAGCTGAGAACTCTTCAGTCTAAAGCATCACTTTTTGGGTGTGACTCAAAAGTTGGAGTCATCTGAGAGAGCCTATGGTGCTTCCTTAATTAGGCAACAGGTCACTAGAGCAAGATGCCTGATGAAACCTGCAGGGCAGGTACTGAGCAAGACAGGAAGAACTAGGTCCCAAGACTGACATCAGTAGAAGCAAACACAATACTATTTCCCAAGTGCATACTGGAGACCTGAGGTAGTTTGCTAGTGTGTGACCAGAGTACAGACAAACAGCTGAGGTACAGGATAGGACATGGGGTGAGAGCATGAGATTTCTGGCTGCACTGGAGAAAGCAGATGTTTTTCTGTTTGCCTTCTGTTACCTCATTTTGTTGGGAGTCTTAAAAAGAGGCAACAAGCAACTTAGTTGAGAAGGGAAGCAGCACAGTATTAATCCCTTCAGAACTTTAAGGGTAGTGAGTATGGTAGTAAAGGCTTATAATTCCAGCTCTTGGCAGGCTGAGGCAGGAGGATCATGAGTTTGAAGCCAATATGGGCTACACAGCGAAACCCAGGGCAACTTGAGTTACTTAGCAAGACCCTGTCTCAAAAACCCGGAAAAGACAAAAACAAAAACAAAACGCCGGCCCTGGTGGCTCATGCCTAGAATTCTAGTTACTTAGGAAGCTGAGATCTGAGGATCATAGTTCAAAGCCAGCCTGGGCAGGAAAGTTCCATGAGACTCCAATAAACCACAAGAAAACCGGAAGTGGTGCTGTGGCTCAAGTGGTAGACTGCTAGCATTGAGCTGAAGAGCTGAGGGGCAGCGCCCAGGCCCAGAGTTCAAGCCCCACAACCAACCAATAAAATAAAATAACTATTTCTGAGTTTATCCCTGACTTATGTCCCATGACAGTAAAATTATGTTTTAAGCAACTATTTGCTTAGTTAGGACTCTAATACCCTGGTGCTTAACTGGGTCAGCTTAGTTACTAACTGTTCTGTGCATGTGATGACTGCTCATGGTGACTGCCTCCTTTATTTTTGTTCTTGTGACTCAGTGAGATTTAAAGTAACTCTGGACTTAATACAAACATTCTCTGAAATTGGTTTCTAAAGGACAACAATCCCCTTAAAATAGAAGCTTTCAAAATGGCCTTACTGCTCATGGACACCAAGAAGGTCTTGCCTGCACTACATACCATGGTTTTATTCAGCAGTAACCACAGAGTCTCTAAGGAAGAACCATAAAAGAAACCAGTAAAATTATTGATTTAAGGTTTTTCTCAGCTCCTATTCTCAATGCAATTGCCACAGCTGAACTTCTTTCAGCAGTGTATTAGGTATTATACTCACTTTGGGAATGGGACTTAGTCTTTGGCAACAAATTAAATATATGAGATATGAAATATATGAGATGGTTTTATTATGCAGCTTAGCAAAAGTCACCTTATATTTCTGGGGTTCAGTGTCCTGAACTTGAACTGAGTTTAGACTAGACATACAAGGGTCCTTCTACTTCTGCTGAACCCGGCTGCCATTTACAAACTGTAACATTTTAATGGGCAAGAATAATCTGACATCAGCAGATCCAATCATTAAAAAATTTCTAAACCTTGTTTCCTATCCTTCCAAATACATCATTTCACTCAGACCTAAGGGCCCATCACAAAGTTCAATGACTGATCACTTAGTTCCAAGCAAAAGGGTGAAGTGGAGCCTAGATCCATACTCTGCTCCAGAGCTTCCAGAGTATGTGGGAGCAGGTGCTGAAAGAATATTGACAGTCATAGCACAATTAAGTGGTAAAGCCAGAGACTAAGCCACAGGTGACAAGAGTGCTTCTGATCATTCTAGAGTGAAGCAGATGTCTTGGGCAATCATCTTGCCTAGTACTACTTACTAGGGTAGAGAGCAAAGGAAGCATATTAAGAAAGTGGTGTTGGGGGTGGGAAGGTGGCTCAGTGGTAGAGCGCTTGCCTGGCATGCATGAGGCCCCCTGGGTTCGATTCCTCAGCACCATATAAGCAGAAAAGAAAAAAAAAGCGGGAAGTGGCGCTGTGGCGCTGTGGCTCAAGTTGTAGAGCGCTAGCCTTTAGGTGAAGAGCTGAGGGACAGCGGCCAGGCCCAGAGTTCAGGCCCCACGACTGGATCCCCCCACAAAAAAAAAAAAAAAAAAAAAAAGAAGAAAGTGGTGTTATTGAGAAAGGACTTTGAAAGAGGAAATAATGATCGTGTGAAGGTTTAAGTGCACAAATTGCCCATACCGTTGCACTAGCTTGCACATTCAAAGTTTTGTAAAATAGGCTAAAGACAAGGATTCAACTTTTAGTACACACACACACACACACACTCTCTCTCTCTCTCTCTTTCTCTCTCTGATCTAGGAAAGGCCCAATACCACTGCCAATGCAATTACTGATTCTTAGAACTAGACTAGTCTTTCAACCACATAGGATTCAGGTTTCAACTTGGAAATCAATTTGTCCTGGTATAAAAAGAGCACAACTTGAAGTCTAATCCCAGTCTAATAAAACTGGGATTGAATCCTTGCTTTAATACTTACTATTAAGTAATCTCAGGCAAATTTAAAAATCTCCAATTTCCTCGTCTATAAAACGTTATAAAATAAGCTTCTTGCAGGGTTATTGTGAAGCTTGGCAAAATGCACATAAAGTGTATAACATGTACACACCACAGCAATTTAATAGATTCTATTAATGATAACATCATGTAACTAGCAACACTGTGTATGGTCTCCTTCCCAACGCAGATACTAGAAAAATAAACTAAAGCACAGATTTTTTTTTTGGGGGGTGGGGGGGGAAGGGCGGGCAGTCGTGGGGCCTGAACTCTGGGCCTGGCCTCAGCTCTTCAGCTCAAGGCTAGTGTTCTATCACTTGAGCCACAGCACCACTTCCAGCTTTTTCTGCTTATGTGGTCCTGAGGAATTAAACCCAGGGCCTCGTGTCTGCAAGGCAAGCACTCTACCACTGAGCCACCTTCCCAGCCCCCAGAAAATTTTTGTAAAAGAAAGAAAATCAAAGCAAAACGCTAGAGCAGTTCTTGGTCATTCAAGAGTCCACTAGCAGGCTGGGAATGTGGCTTAGTGGTAGAGTCCTTACTTAGCATGCATGAGGCCCTGGGTTTCATTCCTCAGTACCACATAAACAGAAAAAGCTGGGAGTGGTGCTGTGGCTCAAATAGTAGAGTGCTAGCCTTCAGCAAAAGAAGCTCAGGGACAGTGCCCAGGCCCTGAGTTCAAGCCCAGGACTGACCAAAAAAAAAAAAAAAAAAGAGTCCACTAGTCTTACTTCCTATATAAAAAGCAAAGTCTGATACAGTAGAAATAGCTACAATGCCCAAGATCTGAACTGTGCTATAGCACAGAGCAAAAAGGGACTGCTGCAGGCAGCTCACTAACAGTGTAGAGGAAATACAGAAAGGAGAAAAAACAAACACAGCAGACAAATGAGCTAAAATAGTCTAAGACCATTTTCTGTAGGGGCAGATACATAAATACATGGTCTTACTAGCTTGAGTTTCACTATATGCTAGAACACTAACTAAGCTATTTCCATTAAGTTGGGTTCAGCATATTTTGTTAAAAGGCAGATTACAAATTCTCAACAAAAAAAGCTTAAAATATGAAGTTTTAGTTCTTAGAATAGCTTCAGTTGTGGGGAAAAAACCTCACTTATGGGAAACTGCTCAAAAATGGCTAATGTTAGACAAATATATTTACTGTGCAAAGACATATAATGGAAAAGCACATCTCTTTACTCCTTATAGGAGAATATTGGTACAGAAACAACTGAGTAAGGGACTGTGGGCATGGGCTCAAATGGGAAAGCACTTGCTTTGCAAGCTTGAGGCCAAGTTTGGCGGGGGTGGGGAGAGTGGGTGGGAGTGGGAGGCAAGAATCAAGTGAAATAACTGTGATTGTTCCACTCTATTTCCTAGAGGGGAAAAAAGGCTTCCTTTCAAGATTGGATTTTAAGGAGACACCATTCTAAGAGTGAAGTGGGATTACAAATATATCAGATTATATATTATTGCCTCCCCCCCCCCCCATTTTCTTCTCTTCTGACAAAACTCAAGTTTCCTTTAGTCTCTTTTCATTTCATAGAACCAGTCCTTATACTGCAGAGAACCTGTAGTGCAATGGGAAAAAAAGCACTATTCAACACCTCTCAGAAGCTTGGCTAGATTCGTCTAAGGTGATAATAAGGAGCTAAAGTTCTGTGTTCTCTCAGACTAATACTAAGTGGATAAAAAGGTAGGCTTGGGAGATGTGGTTTTCCCTCTCTGATTTTCTTATATTGACCTACATCTTATTTGAAGACAACATGTTAATTTTAAGCTCTAGAGGAATTGAAAAACTGGAATGTTTTGTTTTCTATTTAAAATAAACATCAGTTGGGCAGCCGTGGCTCACGCAAGTAATCTTAGATACTCAGGAGGCTGAGATCTGAGGTTCAAAGCCAGCCTGGGCAAAAAAGTCCATGAGACTTTTATCTCCAACTAACCACCAGAAAACTGAAGTGGTGTTGTGGCTCAAAGTGGTAGAGCACTAGCCTTAAGCAAAAAAGCTCAGGGACAGGGCCCAGTTCAAGCCCCATGGCTAACAACAACAACAAAATTAAAGCAGATATTGTTGTTTTTAAATAGTTTTAAAGCAACCGAGTAAGCAACACTCAGGTCTTCTTGGTGGTGGGGTGTGATTAGCAGCAGCTTCTCTCTGACATCAATGGACAACCACTGTGAGGTCAAGCATTGAGCTACATACTTTACATTAAAGATTTTATTTAAGTGTTACAATAATCTCATGTGTGCTTGTTTTTCAAGGTTAATGAAGGAAAGGGAATTTGAGCCTGGGATTTAGATAAAAAGATCTACTTGATTAAAAAAAAAAATTGTTTGAGATGGAATCTCACTGTGTGTAGCCCAGGCTATGTAGTTCAAGTTGACTTTGAACTCCTATTTTATTTTAGCCTCCCAAATGCTGGATTACAGCTATGTACCACCATGCCCACCACTTGACTATTTAGGATATTTAAATTCTTTGTTTTGGACACTGATTTATCATGTTAAAGAATTCACAAGCAGGATGCTGGTGGCTCACACCTATAGTCCTAACTACTCAAAAGGATGAAGTCTTAGAATCATGGTTCAAAGTCAGGCAGGCAGGAAAGTCCCTGAGATTATCTCTAGTTAATCACCAACAAACCAGGAATAAGAGCTGTGGCTCAAGTGGTAGAGCACTAGCCTTGAGCAAAACAGCTCAGGCACAGCTCCTAGGTCCTGAGTTCAAGCCCTAGTAGAAACATGTGCATGTGTGTGCACACACACAGAACACTGAAATAAAAATAGTAACATTTTTTAGGAATTAATTTTTCTGTTCTACATTCACTTCTCTTTTCTTATTCCTTGAAGTCTTGAAGGACAGAAGAATAAAGAAAAGCAGTAATTACTGACTAGCATTATCACATTTGAAAGGGACTTGTGCTATTCCTAGCCTCATAGCTAACTGGTAAGCATGAACAGTTTATTTCAGGCTCTGAGACTATCTCATAAAACCTCAAAAGACTGTTCAACCCTCAATATTACAGCAGAAGATTCTCCCTAGTTCTTAACTGAGACAGGACCAGAATCCAGGTACTTTAAGGCTTAACTGCAGGGCAGATATAGGGCTCCTGTAAGCTGGTCTTTATTCTGCAAAATGAGGTAAGCTAGTCTCTGGCTGAATGAAGTATTTCATTGAAGACAGTCTCTCTGCATGTGAAGAAAAATAGGGGGAAGGATTGGGGATGTGGCTCAAGTTGTATAGCACTAAGAATGAGGTTCTGAGTTCCATCACCAGTACTGCCTAAAAGCGGGAGTGGGGAGGGTAAGAGGCTGGGGGTGTACATTAGCCATACGGTGTGTGGTTACATGTCTTGGGTTCAACACTCAACATGAGGAAACCAATAATAAATCAAAATAGACCAATTTCTCCTTGGATTCTGTCTCAAGAGTGTTGAGTCCTTTGAGAGTTGCTATAGAACTATTTCATACCGGGCACTGGTGGCTCACGCCTGTAAATCCTAGCTACTCAGGAGGCTGAGATCTGGGGATCGCGGTTCAAAGCCAGCCTGGGCAGGAAAGACCATGAGACTCCTATCTCCTATTAATAAGGCACTAGAAAACTGGATGTGGTGCTGTAGCTCAAGTGGTAGAGCGCTTGTCTTCAGTTGAAGAGCTGAGGGACAGCGCCCAGGCCCAGAGTTCAAGCCCCATGACCAACAAAAACAAAAACAAAACTATTTCATACTTAAGTCTCCTCCCATTCAAACGTGTGTCAATTCATAGTAAAGATTACAGATACACTTATCTGAATTTATTTCCAATCTAATCTTTGCACCAACTGTGCAGGTAAGTCTGTTTAAAGGCCAAAATACAGGGTTCATTACACTTTGATTATCTAAAGAGTTTTGAGAATTAAGGTAATTAGAATTCAGTGTAGTTTGGGTACAGGTTTCACTTATTTTGTGCCACTGTGGTTTAAACACATAAATGGAATACTTTAGAAAGTTTTGAAGTGGAATCAAGGACTGGAGAGGTTAAAGTTTCATTCCCTGTCTAAAATGTTTCACCGGAGTACGATCTCTATTTTGCTGTTTGATAAACAATAAAATGTAGATGCTATATGTCATACTTAAAGTACATTGACACCTAGAAAAGGATAAAGATCTTTTGAAGTCACTTCTCTATACTCCATAATTCAGGATTTTAATTTCATATAACTTACCTATATCGCTCCTCCTGTAAGGTCTGCATTATTAAGGAATAGTCCCTCTGATAATGTTCTTTGAGGGTCTCAAAGGATTCCTCCAGTCTGGCCTGGGTCTCCCTGATCTCTTGGATCTCATGTAGAAGTGCATCAAATCCTGAGCTCTGCATGTCTAGGGTGTTTGTTTTGGAGCTGGATGCTCCTACACCGATGCCCCCAGTGGTGCTGTTGGCTCCCACAGAACCTGAAGTAGCACTAGAACAATCTTCCTCACTACCATATTTTGGGCTTGACTGAAAGTTCGAAATCACTCCCAAAGCCTTCCCCGCATCATCTACTTGCCCCTCTTCTAAAGAGTCCTTTAGGTTAGGGATGTTGTCTGCACTGCCAAATTTGTTCCGAATTAACGAGGCGATCTCTCTGGGTTTAGAGACCACAGCTCCTGCTGCTGAATGGGTGGCCTGGGAAAAGCTGGAGAATCCACCTTTGACACTGTCCACCACACCTTCACTGAAGCCAGTCACCTTGGCTCCCACATCTTTCAGACCCTGGTGCATGTCCCTGAAGACATCCTTTGGCTGCCGGGGGATCCCATTCTGCTCTACCTCTCGAAGCTTCCGATGGTAGTGCTCAAGCTTCTTTTGTAGCTGGAGAATGGTTTGGGCAGATTTCTGGTTCTTCTTCTCAAAGACCTGTTTGATGCGGGCAGCCTGCTGCTTGTCTGCACTGTTGGCAAGCTTCAAATACTCAGCAACATTGTCGTCCCGGGCTGTTTGTGCAATCTTGATCTGTTCTGTAAGCTTTAGAATTTTCTGCTGCAGGTGAGCAATGGCAGCCTTTGTGCGTTGAGGGTCTGGTATTCCATCCGCAGACTCTGTGTGGATGCTGCCATCAGTGCTAGAGGCCACTGCACTGGAAGTCTGGGCGAGGCTGCTTACTTCCAACCGTTCGATCTAAAATAAAAGCAAGAGGAAGATGTTAGTAGAAGTCAAAGAAGATCACCTTTCTAGAATTAATACGCACTGAAAATCTACCTTCTCTTAATTCTCAGCATAGATGGCTGACCTGTATTCCCTCCTGTCCTTTATTAGCCCTCGGTTCCTCCTAGATACAAAATAGATACAGTATATGAGATAAAAGATCAGTACAAACTGTAATACTGCAATCGTAGCTACTCAGGAGGCTGAGCCCTGGAAGATAAATAGATCCAAACCAGCCAGGACAGAAATGTCTAAGAGACTCCATCTCTAATAAACCAGCAAAGTGCTGGACTAGAGATGTGGTTCAAGTGGTAGAGTGCTAGCAATGTGTAAGGGTGTGAAGGCCTAAGTTCAAGCCGTAGTACTAGAAGAAAAAAGTTGTAAACTGGGGCCATTATTCTTTTGCTAGAGGATTTCCTATGTATTTCTCTAAATAACAAATCTTCCTAAGTGGGTTTAAAACATGTAATACTTTATATTCTACATGTATACTTTTATTCAGAAGCAAATCTATGTAAGACAAGGTATGTCTGTTTTCCAATTTAATTTTGTTGTTCAGATATCACTAGGCTGTGGTCTCAGTATTGCCCCCTGCTGCCCCCACCCCCCAAATAAACAGTATGTAGGATTGAGGTGAGCAGTTTTGTGTCATTTTCTCATCATGTTCAATTCACCTACAGGTCAATATAATGGAGTTTTAGATAGCCAAGTTACAAAGTATTACAATGAGAGCTCTTGAAAATTAACACACACTGGAGTCCCAACCTTCTAGGTTTGTACTAAGTTCCTACTTGTTGATTTTCTTTCTGAATGAAATTTTTTGTTTCACAATTGTAGTATATAATCAGATCCGGATTATTTAGATTTAGTTAAACTAAAAGTCCACTGGAGTATAAGAACAGCAAATAAGGTAGACACCTCTACATCTAAGTCTGCTCCAAGCCTACAATACTCTAGTTTTCTCTCTTAGGTTTTATTATATTGGTATAAATCTAATTTATATGTTCTTCTTGTAATAACCCAGCTTTTTTGATAACCCCCAATTCGAATCCTGAATCTCTGGTCTCCAGAACGCGGTCTGCCTGGTCCTGACCACAGCTGAAGAATATCCCTGCACCAATCATCTTTGAGTTTCTGTAAACTGCCATCTATGTGTGGTTCTGACTTATATAAACTCTGTCCTATTGGAGGTTAGGGCTGCTCTCAGTTCTCTTGGGACAAGGCAGTCACAGCCAAACCCCCCACCCCCCAAAAAAAACCTCCTTGTCACTTTTGCCCATGCCTTGTGGATTTTCTCAACACTGAGGTCATTACATCCTAACTTAAGAAGTGTGGATATGAAATGAAGTTTATTAATCTGGGTGGACCAAATCCACCCAGTAAAATCACAACAAACGTTCTATATACAAATGTTTACAAATGATCAGATTTTAGATGCAATTTTATTTCTTTATAAAATAACTAAAGAGGGCTGGGAAAGTGGCTCAGTGGTAGAGTGCTTGCCTTGTAAGCATGAGGCTCTGGGTTGTATTCCTCAGCACCACATATGGAGAAAAAGCCAGAAGTGGCATTGTGGCTCTAGTGGTAGAGCGCTAGCCTTGAGCTGAAGGGGTGAGGGACAGTACCCAGGCCCAGAGTTCAGGCCCCACAACCGGGCAAAACAAAACAAAACAAAAAACCTAAAGAAACCAGGGAGCAAGTGCAAATTAAGCAGTGCAGAAAAAGGACTGGAGGCATGACTCAGAAGGTTGCCTGCCTAGCCAGTACAAACTCTGAGATCCAACCCCAGTTATGTGCCCTCTTGCAAACATGGAAGGTACAATAGAGAAATGGGGTGGAAACAGCAAGGGAAGGATGAGGAAAGGAGAAATGGGAAAGAGTGGGGAAGGAGAGCAGAGGAGAAGGAAATGGACAGAGGAGGATATAATGACCCACAGTACCACTATGCAGGAGAGGTGAACACCTGTGTTTTGGGTCAATGAATAAAATCCTGAAGGAGAGGTCCATGCTCTAGGCACGGACATGTAGGACTAGGTGGGTATACACTATTGCTCAGGTTAGGAATCCATCAACACAGATACTCTTTTTTGTTGTTGTTCTTGTTGTGAGACTAGGACTTGAACTTGGTCCTCAAGCTTTGCTCAGGGGCTGGCGTGCCAACTGAGTTGTGCCTCCAACTCCATGGATTCTCTTCTTAAACAGTCTTTACAAGCCGGGCACTCAGGCACACTGAGGAGGCTGAGACCTGGAGGACTACTGTTAAAAGCCAGCCTAGGCAGAGAAGGCTGACAGTCCCTCAATTAGCCAGAAAAATGCCAGACTAGAGGTGTTCCTCAAGTAATAGAATGTCAGCTATGCACAAACAACAGAAATGAAAAAACCTGAATGAAAGCACAAGGCCTGGAGTTTAAGCCCTAGTACTGGCGCACACACACAAAATCGAAACTAGCCTTTGCAAGCATATTATACTGGACATAAATAAGATGCAAAATTAGATGCCTAAGTTACTCTAGACAAACAAGTATAGAATGCAAAACTTAAAATATTTCAGGAGGTGGAAGGAAGCAGGAAGGTCTGCTCAGCCCCTAGGTAAAGAACCTACCTCAAAAACAGAACATACAACATAAAGGGCTGGGGGTGTTACTCAAGTGGTGGAGCAGAGAACATGCTCCAGGCTCTGGATTCAATCTCTAGAACTGTGATATGTAATATATACATAATACATGCATACATACATGCATATACACACACAGACACACATCCTCACATACATACACACATATAGTTAAGTAAAAACAGTTCTAAGGTAGTATTACGGGATTTTATGGTATTGGGAATTCAGCTCAGTGCCAAGTATTCTAACACTAACACTGAGTTACATTCCTAGTTCAGGATTTTCTCACCTGTCTGTCTTTCTGTCTCTCTGGGTCTCACTATTAAACCCACACTGGCTTGACAGGGTCTCATTATATAACCTGTAGCCTAGGCTGGCTTCAAACTTCCAAGCCTCCTGCCCTCTCCTGGGATTACCTCAGGACTTTCTTAAGGACCTATTAAAAAAGGTACAAATCTACAAAACAAGAAAACTGATACCAAGATACCAAGGCTCTATCATTTCACCTTTATTGTACTGCTGACTTACCTTATTCCTTTGGTTCACTCTGTATATCCCTTATTTATACATAAAATGTAAATAAACAGAACCCAGTTCTCTTTAGTACAACAGTGAAACATACACTACTTAGGTTTAGACATACACTACTTAGGTTCAAGTCACACATGGCTATTAGCTGCAAAACCTCTCCACCCATCCCACCAACTATGAGATGCAGATGACACACACGCTCAGTTTGTGAGACTGCTGTGGTTGGCCTTGTAGCTCAACACCAGACCAGCTAACCTCTCAATCCTCACAACAAGCCTACAAAATCAACATTGTGAGCCTTGATTGACAAATAACCTGACTGTAAAGTTCTCCCTGCCACCAGTTCTCACAAGGCAGGGAGGAAGACAGTAGTGTCTTGTCTGACTCTCCGGAGGACTTTTATTTTTTCATCATCAGGGCTCCTGAGAGAGAAAGTGTACCAGTGCACCCATCATTCGGTTCTAACTGCTGCTACAATGAGCAGGCAATACTGCTGTGTTTGCACTTCGTCTGGTCATTAAGAACTAATTTGCTAGACTTAAATTATCTATTAACTGACATGAATTAATTTATCAGGAAACATTTAAATAGCAACGCCTCAAAACACTGATTTAACAGGGATAGTATTTGGTAAAGCTTCTGCTTACAGTTTTCATTTGCAAGTATACTAAAAGATCTACATACCTTTTCTAAGTAGATTAAAGTATCAGAACCCGATGGGTACGAGGCTGAGGCAGGAGGATTATGAGCTGAGGCCAGCCTTGGCTACACAGAAAGGCCCAGTCCAACAAAAACCAACAAAAAACTCATCCAACCAACTGATAAATAACAAAAACAGAAGGGAGGGAGAGAGGAAGGAAGAGACAGCACAGGAACACACAACAGTTCTGAACTTTGAGAAATCACATGTGAGGTAATATGGTAGACATAACAACCACCCCAACAAAAAAGTAAATGACATGGGTTCAACCCGACTACCAGGTTCCTGAGCTGTGTCTTTGGTCCACCTGTTGTTCTTTCTGAGCCGAAGATTTCTCAGCTATACAAAGGGGTAACTACCTTTTCATGGAAGCTTTTTATTTATTTCTTTTTATGCTAGAACGCAGGGTCTTGTACTTGCTTGGCTTTTCTGCTCAAGGCTGATGCTCTACCACTTCCACTTCTAGCTGTTGTCATTACATCTAATGACAACATTATTATAAAATTATTATAAAGCTGGGCACCAATGGCTCACACCCGTAATCCTAGCTACTCAGGAGGCTGAGATCTGAGGATCAAGGTTCAAAGCCAGCCCAGGCAGGAAAGCCTATGAGACTCTTATCTCTAATAAACCACTCAGAAAACCTGAAGTGGCTCAGTGGCTCAAGTGCTACAGTGTTAGCCTTGAGCTGAAGATCTGAGGGACAGCATTCTGGCTGAGTTCAAGCCCCTTGACCAACAAAACAACAATAACAACTGTTATTAGCACTTCCGGCTTTTTGATGATTAGTTGGAGATAAGTCCCTCATATTTATCTGCTCCAGTTGTCTTTGAACTAGGGTCTTCAGATCTCACCACCTCTTGAGTAGCTAGGATTACAGGTGTAAGCCACTGGCACCAATCATAAGGTCTTTGGAAAAGCACAGTGGCAGCGCACTTGACTTACATACATGAAGTCCTAGGTTCCATTCTTGTTACTGAAAAAAACGAAAAAAAGTGAATAAAACTCATGTATCAGAGTTCTGCTGGGCACGATAGCATGCAAGCATTGTAAGTCCCAGGATCAAAAGCTTCAGGCAATCTTGGGGTACGCAATGAGACTGTTTCAAACAAAACAAGACACTACAGCTAGTCAATGTTTTAGACTAAGCTCCTGAAGTAGTTCCCCAAAATACTAGGCTAAACAGCAAATGGAGTCATTCATACTAAAGTTCTGCTCACCAGATACCTGAAGTTGTTATCTGACCTTCAGTCAGGATTAGAGATAACAGCCAAATTTCCCAAACAGTCCAGTTTCAGTTGGCAAGATAATAAAGTTCCCTCTCCTTTAATCCTTTCACACAAAAAAGGACTGGTAACTCTAACCAAATATTTTTCTATCGGCCCTTTTTCTAGTCTCTGCCTTGCAAGTAAAACAACTTTGAAATATCCCATTTATTTTTTTGTCTTTGCTTTCTTTAACTTTTCCCATCTTTAAAATCAAACTGTTTGGCTCACGAACACTTGTTTTATTTATAGAATAAAGCATTGTCCAATTCTAGAAAAGAAAATAAATCCAATTGCGACCATAAAATTAAGTAATTGTGATCTTGTCCTTTGATAGTAGCCAGCATTCAAGAAGTTACCTTTCCTCAGTCAGGCCAGAAGGTTCATTACCCCTACATACTCAGAACCACATTCTATACACATAGGCATGAAGAAAGCATTTTAGAATAAAAGAAGTGGAAAGTCTTTGAAAGTAATCTGAAAACATAAAGATGCCTGAGTAGTTTATTCTTTCTAAAAGCAGTTTTTGAAAGTCAAACTTTGTAGAATGGATTGCTATTGCTTGTGTGGGCGCATGCCGGGAGCTGAAGACTATGTTTAAAGGCTCTGCCCACCTTTATCTCGGAGACAGAGTAGTCATGTTGTTGTTGTTTTTAACCAAAATAAAGTATTATAGTAGTGGGGAATAGGACAGAGTATCTGATTTCTGAAATTTGTAATATGTAAATCAAATTTTTATATACGATTTGTAAAAATTTAGAGGCCGTAAGAGCCACCAGGAATCGGTCATCTAATCGACTATGAATGTAGACTATGAATGTCAGTCTTGCAAGCTTGTCTTTTTCAGCTCACTAGATTACGTTGAGGCAGGACAAAACACAGAGGACCAAAGTCCTGCCTTAGGAGTCAGATTTAACTTGAATTTTCCATAACGTTCTTGAGGCTTGCCTTTACCAACAACTCCCCCATATCTCATGCCTACAAAAAAAGAAAAGAAATCCACAAATTGGTGTGGTAGTACACTCTTGAAGTACCACCACTTGGGAGGCTGAGTCTAGAAGACTGAGTTCTAGATCAGACTGGATGATATATAGCAAGACTTGTCTTATCTATACCTTCTCCCCAATAACAACAACAACAACAACAAAAAATAATGATGATAATATTGGTCAAAGGGAAGCAGATGAAAGTAAACATACTGAATTATTTCATTTAGTTGAACAATAAAACAGTGGTGTGGGGTGATGATGCCCAACTACTACTACTCAGCAGGAAATGGTAAGAGTATCTGGAGTTTGAGGCCAACCCTGGCAAAGTAGCATGTAGATTCTGTCTCTACTGGAAAGACTTGGAAAAAATTTTATTAAGTGAAGTAAGCCAGGCCCAAAAAAACATAGGTTCCATGGCTTCCCTTATTTGCAATCACTAGTATATGTCTGAGACAAGCAGAAATGGTCAGATAAGTTGATGTTAGGGGAAATGAACACCAAGATAAGAACTCAAATGGTTTTTCTTTCTTGCTATTGTTTCTAACATATTTATGATTTCTTTGTTGCTTTATATGTTCCTCCCCCACAGTATAACTCCTGTGTTCACTGATGTTGGTATAATTTGGGGAGGGGAAGGGAAAAAAACAAATTGTTTAAATAGGGATACATGTGGACCCATTGCAACAATGAGATGTACAAGACATTATGTCGAAAAACAAACTTTACAACTTTGGTGGGGTGGGGGTGGGGGAGATGGGAAGGCAGAGATGGTAAGGGGAAACAAAGGAGGAGGCAACAATGCTTGATAAGAAATGTACTCATGCTGAATGCCGGTGGTGCATGCCTGTAATCCTAGCTACTCTGGAGGCTGAGATCTCAGGATCGTGGTTCAAAGCCAGCCCAGGCAGGAAAGTCCGTGAAACTCTTATCTCCAATAAATCGCCAGAAAACCGGAAGGGCGCTGTAGCTCAAGTGCTAGAGCGCTAGCCTTGAGCTGAAGAGCTGAGGGACAGCGCTCAGAGTTCAAGCCCCATGACAGACAAAAAAAAAAAAAAAAAGTGCTCCTTACCTTATTAATGTAATTGTAACCCCTCTGTACAGTATTTTCACAATATGCATGCTCAAGGACCTGAGTACAAGCCTCAGTAAAGGAAAGGAAAAAAAACAACAACTTGTAGTCTGCCAATGTAGAAGGCACATCTCAGTTATGATCATCCTCTTCAGCGTCTTCTGTCTCTCTGTAGAATGGCATGCCCATCACTAATCCCTGTGGGCACAATTTCAGTGAGATGTTTTCTCTGTGCACATCTGACTTAGGTGAGATGTTTTTTCTACATGTCTGACTTTCAGTTTGCTCACTTAGCACTGAAATAAATACCAGAATAAACAAAGATAACAAGAAAGAAATTCAACTTTGTGAAGAAGTTGCTGAAAAGGGAAGGCTCCACCTTTTATAACTAATTTCTGCATTTCTACACTGTTGGTGTGGGACTCTCTGTGTGAGGTGTTAAAAAAGATGGACTGAGCAAAGTACTATTCCATCAGAAGACCTCAGAGAACAAAATGGGGTACTTTTCCTTCATTGCAGGCTTGACAATGATCTCATCCTAATGCCAGTAATCACTTCACTGACATTCAGTGCACCAAATGGAAAAGGAAGACACACAGAGAACAAGGCTAGCTGTATATATGGGTGCTGGTCCCAGCCTGTCATAGATTGAAATAGAGGACCAATTAAGACAAGGCTACTAGACATGAAGGAAGTGTATTCCTTGAACATAGAAAGAAGGCAGCATATTCAAAAGATGGGAAAAGTACTGGGTGTGGAAACTCAACTTGTCATCTTAGCATTTTAGAGACTGAAGCAAAAGGATTCTGTGTTTGAGGCTCTAACCTTCATCTTCACCCATACAAAAAGCAAACCAAAAAAAAGGAAAGCGATCAGAGAAGACTTCTTCGAGGTGAAAGGAGAACATGAAGAAGGTTTTGATAAAAAGATAAAGGTATTTCAGGTTGACATCCATGCCAGAATGAGCAAGGGCAAACAAGTCAATGTAAAGGTATCTTTTTTTTTTTTTTTGGTGCTGGTACTAAGGCTTGGACTCAGGGCCTAGGTACTGTTTCTTAGCTTTTTCTCTCATGGTTGGCTCTCTACAACTTGAGCCACAGTTCCACTTATGCTCTTTTGCTGGTTAATTGGAGATAAAAAGCCTCGCAGTTTTTCCTACCTTCTGGGTAGCTAGGATTACAGGTACGAGCCACTGGTGCCTGGCTAAAGGTATCTTTTATGACATAGCAGACAACTATGGCAGAGATAAACTGCCATCAGAAATCTAAATTACCGCTTTGGACTTTATTCTAGGGACAGCACTGAAGGGCTCATAATGATAATGATAGTGTAATTTCCTTTGGAATTTAGGCTTATAAATCGTTAAGACTACTATACAGAAATCTGTTCAAAAACATTACAATTTTCTTCTAAACTTGCTCTTCTTATAGTGTTCCTTAGGCAAAAGCAATCACTACCCATCAAATTAAGTTATATAAACCAAGCCAAAGCCCAGAAGACATTCTTGACATCTTCTGCATTCTTACCAGCACTGGGAAAAAAAAAAGTCTGATCATGGTAAGCAAAGTGTTACATAGTTCAGATCCAGATCTATCTATGCCCAGGTTTCCTTCAATGATTCTCTTACTCTCCACTTAGTCACAATGACCTTTTTCAGGCCCTAGTGTTCAAGTTGTTTCTTCTCACCATGGTGCATATGCATTACTGCCTATTTGTTCTTCCTTAAGCTCTCAATGAGCAATTTTACTAGGTGCTAAATATATAGTGATGCACAAGACAAAGGTCTCTATCTTCATGAGGTCCACGACTGAGTGGCAAAAAGTAAATAACCAAACAATGTAAATTGTGAAAAGTACTGTGAAGAAAAAGAACACAGTGCTGTGAGAAAACAAATAAATAAAGGAAAACCTGCCTCAGACTGAGAGGTCACAGAAAGCTTCCTTCAATGGAGGAGGCATTTTAACTGAGTCCCCAAAGATAGAGAAGAAAGTGGACACTTTAATCTGTCTATAAATGAGGGAAAACATTAGTACTAAAGGTTTCATGTGCCAAAAGAAGAGAACTTGGAATTTTACCATAGTCAAGATGAAAACACAGCTCAAAAATGCAGCAACTCAAAAAGATAGAAAGGAAAAGGAGTTACGTCTTCACTACTTCTTAGAATGTCCCTGGTAAAATGATAAGACCATGTTATCAAAGGCTGCTGAGGGAGTGAGAGGCAGGCAGGGACAGAGGACCCGTAAGCTATTGGAGTACAGGCTAGCGGTATGGCTGCATTTACCAGTCTTACATAACCAATGAGTCAGCAGAAAACCAGGTGTCAATAGATCTCCTCGGTGCTCACTCTAGCTGCTAGGAAACTTGGCTCTCTCAACTGGTGTCAAGAGGGGCTCAAGGACAAAGTGTGAGGTAAGCTAATAAAACCTACCTTCCAGCAACACTTGCCTAAATTAGGATGAGGAAAAGTGAACCTTCATCCTTAGAAAAACATAACAGGATCCAACTTAGAGTAGAGCCAGGTGATTTTGATAGGATTTCACTTGTAATAAAATGCTCATTTTAAGATTCCAAAATTAAGACTCTCCTATCTGCTAAAAGCAACCTAGGTTTTAAAGAGAAAATGTTCTATCTTTTTTGGGTTCTATACATATTTCATGACTACTATCTTTTCTATCTCCCCCTCCCTCTTTAGGGACTAAACGCAGGGACTTCTGATTCAGAGCTAGTTTCTATCTATCTTTACCTTTTCTCTAGTACAGGCTACTGTGTATTAACAGTGACTGAAAAAATGAGCAGAATTGGGTCTGGCAAATAAAATATACAAAAGTGAACATAAAAGGGATTCAATCCTAGTGGAGTGTAAAGAAATAAAGCACAACCAACTACTTGATAGTGAACAGCAACCATAATGATCCAAGACAACCACCACCAACGCACACTATAAAAATAGCTGACTCCCCATCCTGCCTCCTCCTCCTCCATCCTTGTGTTCTCCAGCCTATTGCTGTTCCAGTGGAAACAACCAAGTAAGAGAAAGAAGCTTTTATTTTTCCTTCCCCACTCCAGGCCATAAAAAACACTGGAAAGAAGAAAGAGTAATTCTGACTATTCAGAGAAAAAAAAAAAAAGATCCAATTGTTAGCATTCCCTGCTCTGGATATTCCTAGCTTCTGCCTGTTCATGATGTAAGAAAACTTGGTCATTATCTCTGAAGGTTACAATCTGAATGACCACAAATGTATTTCTCTATCTAGCTTCCTTCATCATCCTTTTGCTTCAAACATGATTCTGCAAAATGTTTTGGATATTGCTAAGATGCAATTCTATATAGCTGATACAGTAAATTTTTTAAAAAATAAGGAAAAGAAAAACTATCATAACATATTCATCTTACCAAAACCCCCCGTCAGGCAGTCTGCTGATTTTGCTTGCCACAAAGCTCATCCTTCATTTGCGCACAGCAGAGCAAGCTTGGATGATGAAAACAAATCACAACCTCTTGGCCATAAGCTTTTTCCATTTGTTCCAGCTTCCAAGCTGCAGAGGAGCTGTGGCATAGTCTGTCACTGCTGCACATACTTGGTTTCCGAGAAAAGCGCTGTAAATGAGGACAGTTACCACTGGGAATGCGTTCTCTCACAAAGCCTGGTGCAGCGAAGCTTCTAGTGGATTCCTCGGCTTCTCACCTTCACAGTCTCAGAGAAGTGCCTGTCACAGAACAGGCAGGTACAGCAGCACCACATCAACATCACGCATAGCGTGTACTCAGTTCCCCTTCTGCCTCCTGCATCAGCTCCTAAAGCCTTCTACATCTAGGCATCTGTGAGGACCGTGCTGAACAAACAGAGAGCTTTGGCCAAACAAGCATGCGTGCATGCGTGTATGCGTGCGTGTGTGTGTGTGGTTTGCTAGAGCTGCATTTGCAGCTCTAAGAATGGAGATCACAGACAGTATCTGCCTCTCTTCTCCAGCTGTGAACATCTTTTATAAAAGACGAAAGCTTCCAACTGGTTGGATTTAAAGCTACAGGGCATAATTTTCACATTTGCCTTCATCTTCTCATTTCAACTAGATGAGGTTGAGAGAATAGCTTGAAGATGAAAGACATTCTAAATGAAATAACACTCGGTTCAATAAATAAAATAAATAAAAAACAAGTTACTTAGGTTTTGATAAAGATTACCATGCTTTCCTAATGTTTCTTCTCTTATACTTTCATTTTAGATTTTCAAAATCATTAAATGAAAATTGACTAGGACAGCTGGAGGTGTGTCTCAAGTTGAAGGCCCTGAGTTAAAACCTGCTCTCTGTGTGTGTGTGTGTGTGTGTGTGTGTGTGTGTGTGTGTGTGTGTGTGTGTGTGTGTGTGTGTGTGTGTGTGTGTGTGTGTGTGTGTGTGTGTGTGTGTGTGTGTGTGTGTGTGTGTGTGTGTGTGTGTGTGTGTGTGTGTGTGTGTGTGTGTGTGTGTGTGTGTGTGTCTGTAATAAGAAAATGGAGCAAGAAATAAGAAATAAAGCACGAGACCCTAAAATCCAACAGACAAAAGAGCTTCTTCTGCATGAGAAGCACTGCCACTCTATCAACTCTAAGCAACAGATAAAAAATGTGACAACAGTAAGCAAACTCATGTTCAGCCCCCAAGCATCCATGATGCTGCATTCTAAAGAGACAATTTCATCCTGAAAGAGTCACTTTGAGATCTGAGCAAGCTATTGGATCTGAACCGTCTTTCTTCATTTTAACAGTAGTTATAGAGAAAGCATGCACAGGGAATTTTAGTGGTCATAAGATATAGTGTAGCAGGTATGTAGCATTGTATCTAGCAGCTTTTTCTCTGAGGTTAATATGCAGAAAGTGATGAGATATGAAGACAATTTAATACATTTCCTATTTCTATGAGCTTGGAACAGTGATCATTTCTATGCTTCTAATTAAGTATGGGGTTAAAAGATCAGGCCAGCACCAGGCCCAAGAAGGTTTTTCCCTTAGCTTCATAAAGCTTTCTCTCATTTAAGTCAGATGGAATTCAAAGCATCTTGAGTAAATGTGAAGAAAATGCTGGGTTAAAACCCTGGCCTCTCTTCCATCTCTGGAGATACAGAATCTTGGCTTTGACTCTTCAGAACAAATTTAATAAAGAATTTACGATTAATTTTTTTTATTATTCAACGTAAGTTCTGTGTTTGCTTAAACATCAGATTGTAAGGTTCAGTAAAAACAAAACTCTCAATCTCAAACCATCATTAACACTAGCTCTGTTTGCTTAATTTTGTTTATTATCATTTTCAGTGCTTTTTTTTTGGGTGGTTGAAACCAGAGCCTTAGGCATGATAAACATGAGGTCTACCAATGATCTACACCCCACCTTTTTTTTTTTTTTTTTTAATTTTTTTATTGTAAAGATTCTATACAGAGGGTTACAGTTACATGAGTGGGGTAATGAGTACACTTCCTCTTGAACATTGTTACCCCCTCCATTGTTTTCTCCCTACCATCCCCTCCCTCCCTCCCTTCCCCAAGGTTCTTTTTTTTTTTTTTTTTTTTTGATTGTGATTAAGTGATTACTTAATTTCCGGAAATTCACAGTATTGTGGAATAATGATGCTCATTTAAAGTCACACGTTCATTCTAACTTTCCTGGAGCAAATTGTCTATCACAGTCTGTAATATATAACGGTGTTCATATGTTATATACCATACACGTGATCAGCAGCATGGGGATATTTAGTAGTGGTTCAACCAGATGAGTGGGAGTTCTTTGTTTCTTAAGTCCTGTTAGTTTTGTCATATCACCTAACATTTTGGATTTATCATCCGCTTATCAGGGAGACCATGTACTGTTTGTCTCTTCGTTCTTGGCTTACCTCGCTCAACATGATTCCTTCTAGCTCCATCCATTTCCCTGCAAATGCCATTATTTTGTCATTTCTAATGGCTGCATAATATTCCATTGTGTATAGATACCACAATTTTTGGATCCATTCATCTGTGGTGGGGCATCTAGGTTGTTTCCATATCCTAGCTATTGTGAACAGTGCTGCAATAAACATGGAGGTGCACGTGTCCTTGTATATTGGTTCCTGTTGTTCAGGGTAGATGCCTAGAAGTGGTATGACTGGGTCGTAAGGGAGGTCAATCTTTAGCTTTCTAAGGACCCTCCAGACTGCTTTCCAAAGTGGTTGTATGAGTGTACATTCCCACCAGCAGTGTAATAGCGTTCCTCGTTCTCCACATCCCCTCCAGCATTTGTCGTTGGCTGATTTGTGGATGTGGGACATTCTGACTGGGGTAAGGTGGTATCTCAGGGTTGTCTTTATTTGCATTTCCTTCACCACCAGGGATGATGAACATTTCCTCATGTGTTTCTTTGCCATTTTTATTTCTTCATTTGAGAAGTCCCTCTTTAGTTCCCTTGCCCATTTAGTAATTGGTTTGTTAGGTTTGGGAGGGATTAGTTTCTTGAGTTCCCTGTATATACAGGATGTTAACCCCTTGTCTGATATATTGCTGGTAAATATTTTTTCCCAATTAGTTGGTTGTCTTTCTAGCTTGGTTGCGATAGCTTTATCTGTGCAGAAGCTTTTTATTTTAAGGTAGTCCCATTTGTCGAGTCTCTCTCCAATTTGTTGTGACCCTGGGACTCTGTTCAGGAAGTTCCTTCCTGTGCCTATTAGTTCAAGTGTCTCTCCTACTCTGTCCTGCAGTAGTTTCAGAGATTCAGGTTTAATGTTAAGGTCTTTAATCCATTTTGAGTTGATGTTGGTGCATGGTGATAGGCTGGGGTCCACTTTTAGTTTTCTGCATGTGGCTGCCCAGTTTTCCCAGCACCAGCGGTTGAAGAGGCTGTGTTTCTTCCATTGTATGTCTTTGGCTCCTTTGTCGAATATCAGCTGGCTGTAGGCCTGTGGATTTATTTCTGGATCTTCTATTCTGTTCCATTGGTCTTCGGGTCTGTTTTTGTGCCAGTACCATGCTGTCTTTGTTATTATAGCTCTGTAGTAGAGTTTGAAGTTCGGCATGGATAGCCCTCCCATATTGTCTTTATCCCCTAGAATTGTTTTGGCTATTCTAGGTCTTTTGTTGTTCCATATGAATTTTTGGACTGTTTTCTGTATTTCAGAGATGTACGTCATTGGGATTTTAATAGGAATTGCGTTGAATTTGTATATTAGTTTTGGAAGTATTACCATCTTTACTATATTAAGTCGGCCTATCCAGGAGCATGGGAGGTCTTTCCATTTCCTAGTGTCTTCTGCAATTTCTTTCTTTAACTTTTTATAGTTCTCATTAAATAGTTCTTTTACATCTTTGGTTAGGTTAATTCCTAAATATTTTATTTTTCGGGAGGTTATTGTGAATGGGGTTGCTCCCTTTATTTCCCTCTCTTCCTGTACATTATCAGTGTATAGGAAGGCAACTGATTTTTGTGGGTTTATTTTGTATCCTGCTATTTTGCCAAAGTGATTTATGATTTCTAAGAGTTTGGGGATGGAGTTTTTGGGATCTTGGAGGTATAGTATCATGTCGTCTGCAAAAAGGGATAGTTTAACTTCTTCTTTTCCTATGCGGATCCCTTTAATGTCTTTTTCTTGCCTTATTGCCCTGGCTAAGGGTTCTAGGACTATATTGAAGAGGAGTGGAGACAGTGGGCATCCTTGCCTTGTTCCTGATTTTAGGAGAATTGGTTGTAGCTTTTCCCCATTAAGTATAATATTGGCTATTGGTCTGTCATAAATGGCTTTTATTGTTTTTAGAAATGTTCCTTCTATTCCTATTTTCTCCAGAGCTTTTAGCATGAATGAATGTTGAATTTTGTCAAAGGCCTTTTCTGCATCTGTAGCGATAATCATGTGATTCTTGACCTTGGCTCTGTTGATATGTTGGATTACATTTATTGACTTACGTATGTTAAACCATCCCTGTGTCTCTGGGATGAAGCCTACCTGGTCATAGTGAATTATTTTTTTTATGTGTTTCTGGATTCTGTTAGCTAGAATCTTGTTAAGGATCTTTGCATCTGTGTTCATCAAGGAGATTGGCCTGTAATTCTCCTTTTTGGTTGGGTCTTTGCCTGGTTTGGGGATGAGTGTGATATTGGCTTCGTAGAATGAGTTTGGGATAGCTCCTTCCTTCTCTGTTTCTCTGAAGAGCTTGAGGAGTATGGGTATTAGTTCTTGTTTGAAGGTCTTATAGAATTCTGCTGTGAATCCATCTGGTCCTGGGCTTTTTTTTGTTGGAAGACTTTTGATAGCTTCCTGTATCTCATTATAGGATATTGGCTTATTTAATTGGTTAACTTCTTCTTTGCTCAGTTTGGGCAACTTGTATTTCTCTAAAAATGCATCCATTTCTGCCCGATTTTCTTCCTTTAGAGAGTATAGCTTTTGAAAGTAGTCTGTTAGAATTGTTTGGATATCTTGGGTACGTGTGGTGATGTTTCCCGTGGCATCCCTAATCCTATTAATATGGGTTTCCTCTCTTCTTTTTTTAATTAATCTAGCCAATGGGCCATCAATTTTGTTTATTTTTTCAAAGAACCAGCTTTTTGTTTGGTTTATTTTGGTTATGGTTTTCTGATTTTCTAATTGGTTAATCTCTGCTTTTAATTTGGTTATCTGGCTTCTTCTAGTAGCTTTAGGTCCCATTTTTTCCTGTTTTTCTAGCTGTTTTAATTGCAACATGAGATTATTTACTTGGTCTGTCTCCATTCTCTTGATGTGGGCACTGAGGGCAATAAATTTGCCCCTCAGGACTGCTTTTGCTGTGTCCCACAAGTTTCTTTGTGAGGTGTTTTCATTTTCATTGAGTTGTAGGAAATGCTTTATTTCTTCTCTGATCTCTTCTGTTATCCAGGCATTGTTAAGGAGTGTGCTGTTCAATTTCCATGTATTGGAGAAATTTCTGCGGTATGCTTTGTTATTGAGAGCTAGCTTGATTCCACTGTGGTCAGATAGGATACAGGGGATTATGTCGATCCCTTTGTATTTGCTTAAGTTCCTTGCATGAACTATGATATGGTCTATTTTGGAGAAAGTTCCGTGAGCTGCTGAGAAGAATGTGTACTGTGTTGTTTTAGGAACACCCCACCTTTTGTTTTTAGTGTCTTCTGTTGAGATAATCAGGTTCCCTATAGAAAACTTCTCTGCATAACACCTTAATAATAACAATAAAATTATATTAAAAGTTTTCTGTAATGTCAACTTTCAGAGAAGACCAAATAAACCACTGTGATTCAATATTTTTGCTAATTTAAAAATCAGTGATTCTTGTGACTTCAGTTCTATGGGAGAATCCATGCTTTTCCTTCCTTCTCAAAAATCCCATCATATATTTCTATACTAAGTAGATGTAGAGATGTTAAGAGATGTAGAGCTATGTGATTATTTTCATTGTAATAAAGAATTCTGGTAAGTTGCTGTTTTCTTCATAATTATACAGCTACATATTGAGGACTATGTCTTCTTTGGATAGGTATAGTATTTAAACTTTTGTAGAATGTTTGTTATAATTTTACAACTCTAAGCAAGACTGCTATTACTCACAGGTATTTCCAGTGATCCATGAAAAGATCTTATTTCCAGGCCCTTTGCAACCCCTTTGCAACCAATGGGTGTAAAGGAAAAGAAGAGAGTATGTTACTCACTTCTTCAAAATATTTAATTGGTAACTCTTTCCTTACCACTGAGATCACAGAACCATGAACTGAGACAAGGTGCTGTAGATCAAAATGGCCTTGGCTGTATGACCTACTGTATACTGGCTATATGAGCCTATTGTAAAGAGCTGCCTAAAAAGTCTTTGATTGTGATCAATGAAATTATGTATTTATATGAAAGTCATGGCTTTTATCTTTTTGAGTGCCAGTTCTGAGGCTTGTGCTCAAGTTCTGGGTGCTGTCCCTGGGCTCCGTTTCTCTCGCTTGACTCACAGCTCCATGTCTGCCCGGGATGCTTTAACTATGATCCTCAGACCTCAGCCTTTTGAATACTTAGGATTATAAGCATGAGCACTGGTGCCTGGCTCATCTTCTTCCTTTAAAAAAAAAAAATCGCCAGGCACTGATGGCTCATCCTAGCTACTCAGGAGGCTGAGATCTGAGGATCATGGTTCAAAGCCAGTCCTAGCAGGAAAGTCCGTGAAACTCTTATCTCCAATAAACCACCAGAAAACTGGAAGTGGCTGTAGCTCAAGTGGTAGAGTGCTAGCCTTGAATTGAAGAGTGCAGGGACAGCACTTAAGCCGAGAATTCAAGCCCCATGATCGACCAAAAAAAAAAAAAACCTTTAATAGTTTTAAGGGTCACACCAAGATATCATTGACTTTATCTGACAGAACCAAGTAAACCCAAGTTGCCTGAGAAGACATACTGTTGGCTGCTTTAGCTTAGGTACATCTCTTCTTGGCTCCCAAAGTATTATTTTAATTTTGCTGACTTTGTGGTTGTATCACTATTTATTTATTTATTTATTTGTTTATTTGTTTGTTTGTTTATTTATTTATTTATTTATTTCATGGGGCTTGAACTCTAGGCCTGGATGCTGTCCCTCAGCTCTTCAGCTCAAGGCTAGTGCTCTATCACTTGAGCCACAGCACCACTCCCCCACCTCTCCCCCTCTTTTTTTTGCACATCTGAGAAACTATACCTCATTGATGACAGCAGCATTGACTGAAAACTTGGTTTTAATGGTTTGGCAATTTGATGGGTTTTGTAGAGGACTAATAGGTATCTATTCTATGTTGGGCAAAAAGCCAAAAGCTTATTTGGCTTGTCAGATTTCCTTTTTGCACATTAGTTTATGTTGACAGCAACTCAATTAAGAATTTTGTATACTATGAAGGTGATCAGCTCTTTAGACTGGTGAAGTTTTGTGATTTTGTGTTTATTTTTGACCCATGGCTAAAAAGTTGTATAACTGAAGCCACAGTCTCTATATCTATGTCTATAATTTCAGAAAGACCTGGACTTCTCTCCACATCAGCGTGCAATGCACCCTTACAAGGTAACAATCAATTAGATTATAATGTCTCTTAAGGTAAAACACCTCTTTCACTGGCTTTATAGAGTCACATAAGCATCTACTTACACCAGATATTCCTAAAGATCCAAAAATAAATAAATACATTCAATAAATACAGTCGTCCCTTGCTATATCACAGTTCACTTATTGTGGCTTCACTGTATCACAGTGTTTTTTTTTTAAATGTAAATAATGATCCCTCACCTATTACAGGAGTTCTGTTCCAGAGACTGCTGCGATAGGTAAAAATCTGCAAAGCAGCAGTAAGTGAATCATAATATAGTGAGGGACGACTATATAATGCTGCTACTAGTGGGATAGGGGGTCCTATTATCTTAGTTTAGGCACAACTCTTCAATGGGTTGCACAGGCTGGCTTCAAACTTGAGAGCTTTTAAGCCTCCAAACTTCTGGGATTATAAATGTGCACTACAACACCCAGCTACTAGTTTCCATAGTTCTTAACCAGCCTCATTTCTTCCCCCCTGGAATAATTTGCATAAAAAGTGTTTATCAGGATGGGACTAGAAGGTGTTTGTCAACACCTTCACTATCATCCACGTGTTTTTAATGGATGGATATTTTAAATTTGTGCTTATTAATAATAGAATTTTACTCTATTTTATTATCATTATTGATTTCTCTAACAGTCACATCTATATTATCACCGATAGTTTAACTCTACTGAAGGCTCTGTCAAAGGACTGAGCATAGTCTGAGTTTCATGGACAGCCTTGTATAAGGTACCCTAAACTCTTGATACTCCAAGAGCAGATTCTTCTGAGCTACCATTGCTTACAGAGTTGTCAATCTATACCGGTGCCCCAGGTCAGGATTTCCAGGGTGCTTTTTAGTCCAGAGCTGATGTCTCATAAAGCAAACTGTTGACCCACAGTTCAGATGAAGAAGAATTATACAGGACTGAATGAATTGACGTAAGACCTCCTCCCCCCCCCCCCCCCACTTTTCTTTTCTTGGCAGTCTGGGTCTTGTGCTTGTTAGAAAAGATTTCTACCACTTGAGCCACGTCTCCTGATAAGGGAAATCTGATTGCAGTTTTAATGTTCTATTTTTTGGAGGCCCTACGAAATCACCCTTTCACTTTCTCCTTAAGGAATATTAGGCATGCCTTGTTTGTGGATTTATTGACCAAGTGTGTGAAATGGAAAAGGTTTAAAGTCTTTTGAGATTACTAGGGTCATATGAACATCTAAACAATACAAGTATTGTCTTTTACTGCTTCGAACCAATTAGCTCAGAATGAAAGGCAATAGAAGCTTTTCCTCAGTGGCAGTTATGAGGTTTTAGGAAATAACACAGCATTGACCTTTAAATACTATTTATTTGTAACATAAAGCATCAAGTCTGCTTATTTAGGATCTATCTCAAAAGAACCACGTATCACAATGTCATCCACCATTGTGTTAGTCCGATTTCTGTTTCCACGATGAAATACCTGAGGCTAGGTAATTACAAGGAATATGGGTTTATTTAGCTCATAGTTCTGGAGAGTGGGCCATCCAAGAGCACTTGACGAGCACTGTCCAGCATCTGGTGAGATCTTTCCTGCTGCATCCCTAACACAAGGGAGGGCATCACATGGTAAGATGGAGCAAGAGTGCCAATTCATTCTCTTTATATAAAGTTACTAATGCCATCATAGGGACCCTTACCCTCATGACCTCAATTAATCCTAATGATTTCCCAAACACTTCCAAATACCATTAACACATGATTCAGGAGATAATTTCCAACACATGAACTTTTGACAAAATCAAACCATTGCAAACAAGCAAAGGACTCAACAGTACAACCAATACTCTAGTACTCTGACTGCTTCACAACTACAAGGCTGCATAAGGACCTGATGGTAATAAGACTCCCTCACTCAGAGATGCTCCAGGCAAGTACTGTTACTGGTGAGTGGGCACAGAGGTAAAGACAGCAGATTCTTGGCATTTCCAACGAAGAACTGAATGGAGACACACATAAAGCAAAGTAGCAAAGCAAGGAGCTTAATAGAGAGAAAGCATAATAGAGAGAAAGTACATTGTTAAGGGAAACAGCTGACCGAGCTGGATGGCTCAAGAACAAGGACATAGTTTCTAGTGTTTGGGGAGGATGGGACACATTTATATTAATGATAATGGGGAATGAAGGAACCATGACTTGGGGGAGATTCCTGGAAGGGATCTGCTCATATACAAAGTTGCCATCACACAGTTATCTATATGATACAACCCATATTCAGAAAACCTTAAGAATTAGGAATTTGTTGCACAAAGGTCAGACTAAGGATGTATATTGTTCCACTATGCAGGTGCTTCAGTTTGCTTAGAACTGACCTGCAATTTTTCTTCCCCTAAGGAGTAGCCTTAACCTCAAACTGACCACTAATTGTTCCCCAAGGAGTGGCCATGGGAGGTACTAGGGCTGAGACAGAACTCATGGATGTCTCCTAGGGGATGACTGGGGGGGGGGGGGGGGAGGTTGGTGGCTTTAGCATTCTTTTCTGGTAGCTCACCTGTCTCAGTACCACCTGCAAAACAATTGCAGAAACATACAAAAATTTTTACTTCATAAAATAATAAAAGAGCACATTTTTTTCTATCATGAGACATAACACAGAATAGGGTCAACTGCTTTCAGGATTTCTCAAAGTCCAATGGAAAGTATACAATCATTTTCAATAGAGTTAAGACAGTCAGATTAAAGTGAATTTTGTCTGATATTATCACTACTCCAAGTAATATCACTGTGTTAGCAGACAGGTTGTTAGTATACCACTGGGTATCAGCTACATAATCTATCTCACATAAAAAATATTGGCTGCTAGCCTTTACCTTTTTAAATTTAATTTTACTTTTTTTTTTTAAAAAAGGAAAACTATGCTTTTTTTGGGGGGGGGGGGTCAGTTGTGGGGCTTGAACTCTGGGCGCTGTCCCTTAGCAGCTCAGCTCAAAGCTAGCACTCTACCACCTGAGCCGTCACAGTCCCATTTCCAGTATTCTGGTGGTTAATTGGAGATAAGTGTCTCACAGACTTTCCTGCCTGAGCTGGCTTTGAACCATGATCCTCAGCTCTCAGCCTCCTGGGTAGCTAGGCGCGAGCCATTGGCTCCCAGCTAGTATATACTTTTGTTTTTATTTTATTTATTTTTTTTGGTTGGTCATGGGGCTTGAACTCTGGGCCTGGGCACTATCCCTCAGCTCTTCACCTCAAGGCTAGTGCTCTATGACTTGAGCCACAGAGTCACTTCTGGTTTTCTGAGTGGTTTATTGGAGATAAGAGTCTCACAGGGGCTGAGAAGGTGGCTCAGTGTAGACTGCTTGCCTTGCATGCATGAGGCCCTGGGTTCGATTCCTCAGCTTGTGGTTTGAAGCCAGAGTGGGTCAAGAGTTATCAAGACTCTCATCTCATCAAATAAGATGGCATGGTTCACATGTGTAATTTTGGCTACACGGAGTCATAAGTAGGATTGTGGTTCAAGGACAGTCTGGGAAAACATAATGAAGGCCCTATTTGAAAAGTAACTAAAAAGCAAAAAATGGGCTCAGGGATATGGCTCAAGTGGCAAACCCCTGCCTAGCTAGCATACGGTCCTGTGTTCAAGATCCCATACTACCAAAAATGTGTGTGTATATAAATCTAAAGTTCAACAAATATATAATTCTGTAGAATCCCACTTTCCTAAAGCTTTATTTCCTAGCATTAGCGACATTTTTCTCCCTCTCAAGTCTTCCTTTAAAAAAACTGTTCAATCTGCAGTTTAGAAAAAATTTTTCATAAAGTATGGTGCATTATCAGATAAGGTTATATATGTAATCCCAATCCAAAGAACTTAATATATCTAGATAGCCATATTAAAATTTTCATATGCTGGAAGTAATGACTTCATTTCTTAACATTTTAGTCATAGTTTCACTGAGAATATTTTTGTTCGCTATAGTGGACTACTAGAGATCAAGGAAGTAAGAGAGACAGGGAAGCAAGGTACCAGCTAATCTAAAACCTTTCACTCAGGTACTATGGATTTTAGAAAATCCCAGTCTTTGTGGGCACTGGTGGCTCACGCCTGTAATCCTAGCTACTCAGGAGGCTGAGATCTAAGGATTGTGGTTCAAAGCCAGCCCTGGCAGGAAAGTCTGTGCAATTCTTATCTCCAATAAACCACCAGAAAACCGGAAGTGGCGCTGTAGTTCAAGTGGCTGAAGCGCCCAGGCCCTGAGTTCAAGCCCCATGACTGACAAAAAGAAAATTCCAGTCTTTGGCCAGTACTAGGAATAGAAACCCAGGGTGCCTCGTGCATGCTATGCATGCTGTCTACCACTGAGCTATATAACCAGCTCTAGAAAATGCTCTGTTCTTACAAATTAAAATCAACTTAAAATGTTCTAAGTTTTGTTTTATTTTCCCTCTTGTCCACTGACCCTTCCTGATGAGGGAAAAAGAGTTTTGTTAGCCTTTATTACCTTTTTAGGACTCTTCTATGAATTCTTTCCTTCTGATCACACCATTCACCCATGGCTAACATTCTAATAAAGTTTGGATAAATTGGCCTTTTATAACTTCAGAACAAACACAAGATATAGAGCATTTTTAAATCCACAATTCAGCACAAACAGAAAAAGAGGGTACATACTAGAGGCACAAATCTGTTAACAAAGTTGGCATTTAAATAATCAACCAGAAGGCTTAAGATCTCAGAGTGAAATCATTTGGATCTAAAATCCAACTGCACAACAGCAAACAGTATCAGTGTACATTAAGTTCAGAATCAAGAAAAACTACAAAATGCTTTGCTTTAACATTTAAAAGAAAATCAAGCTGTAGGTGAAATGTGAGGATAGTAGTTATACTGCATAAAGCTGGATCATCTTCCTATCTAGTCATATTTCAGGAACCTGTTCTGATCTGAAGACAAATTTAACAGCAAGATCCAAGTACATTGCTCTATAATTTGTAAAATTATCAATTCATTGTGAAAAATACTTAGAAAACAAGTAGCTGGCTAAAAAGAACTTCTTTTTTAAATGTGAGAAATATTTAAAATTGGCTTTAATCCAAATTCCTATTTGTTTTTTCCCCCCCAAATTCCTATTTGTTATGCATGCCTGGCATCTTCAAATTTAACCCAAGCATTTCCCAAAGCAAGTGAAACCCTTTTGCTCACTGAAAAAAAAAATGCTCATTTTCTTTAAGTACTTAGCATGAGACAGTGAAGATGACATTTATTCTGCACAGAAGCGGCCCATCAAATGGAGGGGGGAGGGAGAGGACACTGGAGGATGACGTGAACATGCCCACATAGAGTATCTCCTGCATTCTGCCCCAACAGCTATGGTAAAATGAACAACTAGGAAATATATAACAGGATTCTCTATTATTTCAATCCCATAGTCTTAAAATAGCACATGCCCTGGCTGAGATCTACTGCTGTAAAGTGCTAAGTCTCAGCAGCTCAGTCAGTCCATTCTGCATCCGTTTATGCAGCCCGCCCCCACTTAAAGCTGTAGGACTAAAAGAATAAGGAAGAAAAATGTAAAAAAGACAGATACACACACATATACAACATACGGTTTCCGAGGAAAGTGAGGGCTCCATGCTTGTGGGGAGGAGTAGGAGGAATATGCCGAATAACCCTCGGGTTTCTTGCAGATTTGAACATGCTGTACTGTGGCGTGAGGTCAGCAGAGACTGACTCCAGCCCTGTGAGGCAGAATTCTACCCTGACAAAGCAGTACCACTGTAATATGAAGCAAGAGGACCCAGGGCATGTTGGCAGCTGTACAGAGTGGCTGTTCTAGAAAGTAATGGCAATTCCAAACAAGAGATCTACACTGTCACATGAGGTAACCTTCAGCCCAGCTAAGCAATGAGCACCAAAATACTTTGAATCTTTGTATCCCAAACACAGGCAGCTCAAAATATTCAAAGGAAAGAAAACTTTCCTCCTTAAATCTACTTTGTAGCTGATGGAGAAGTGGGTGATTTGGAAGAGCCACTGGCTATTCTGTATCATAATAATACACTAACTGTGGTCTGAGAAGAGATAGGTACAACCTGTTTCTGGACCCTAGGCCTGAGCTGAGGAGCCTATAACTTGTCATTTTACTCTGAGTCAGGGGTGGCCTGGGGGGGGGGAGGGAGATATTCTGAAAATGTATTTCTGGTAATGTATATATGCCAGAGCTTGAAGGTGTGGGGGGTAACTTTGTTTTTCATATATGCCTTATATACATTTCTTTTTAGTTCACCAAGAATGGAAGTGTGCTCTTAGACATAGTTCACCCAAATAAGAAAAACAGCAGGGTTGAGATTAAAAGCCACACAGTGAAGTTCTGACAACTCTACACTCTTACCTACTACATAGTTTACAAGTATGTTATGTATATGTATATTCCTTTTTAAGCACTCAGTGGAGACAAAACAGACCACCCATAATAACAGCAATCAGAAATAGAAAAGAAAGCATCTAGTATAGTGGCACTTGCCTGTAACTCCAACCACTAGGAAGGCTAAGGCAGAAGGGTCCTCTAAGCCCTGGATGTCTGATGTTAGCCTGGGCTATGCAGGAAAACTCATGCATCTTATAAAAAGTAAAAAGAAAGAAGAAAGCCTATCTCTGTAGCCTGGAGAAAGCTTTAAAGGAAGATACAAAACTTTAGATGAGTCATTCATTCAAATATCTGAGGCACTGTTCCAGACTCTGGAGATACAGCAGAGGACAAACCCAGCCAATAAATAAAATTAAGTAAAATAAGTTAATTAAAACAGCAGAATAAAGGAAATAGTGATGGAGCCTCTCTGATAAAGTAACATCTGACCAGAGAGATGTGAAGTGGCTGGGGGGAGGGTACTCCATGGAGGCTCTGACACAGGAATGAGAGAGAGAGAGAGAGAGAGAGAGAGAGAGAGAGAGAGAGAGAGACAGAGACAGAGAGACAGAGAGACAGAGACAGAGACAGAGACAGAGACAGAGACAGACAGAGAGAGAGTGTGTAAGGCATGCCTAAGGGGTTTAGTAACAAAGGGAGGAAATGCTATTCTGAAAAATACCACAAACAGAATCACATGGTACAGACCTGAGATTGGACGATGTCTCTGAGATCCATCTGTGATACATCTGCACGTAGATACACCTACATAAATTCAGTGGGAGAGGCAAGGTGAAGTTTGCTCCCTTCACCTTTACATATAATGGGACTCAGAGCAACAGGGAACGGGAATACAATCTCACTCAAGAACCAACCACTGTAATGGCACTCACAAAAGAACACATTTTTATGCCTTTTTTCTAGAAAAGCTGCCATACAATTAGATAATAGCTGCTGCCAGTTTTACTCTGCTTTCTTACATTGGTTCCTAAGACACAGATTCAATTAAAATTACTGGTCGCCAGTGGCTTATACCTCTAATTCTAGCTACTCAAGGGGCTGAGAGCCGAGGATCACAGTTCAAAGGCAGCTTAGGACAGAAAGTCAGAGAGACTCTTTATCTCCCATAACCACCAAAAAGCCCAAAGTGGAGCTGTGCCCCAGTGGCAGAGTACTAACTTACTTGGCCTTGAGCAAAAAAGGATCAAGGACAGCACCCCGGCTCTGAGTTTAAGCCCCTGGGCCAGCACACACACACACACACAAAAGCAAAACAATAATCAAATTGATAGCAATGTAAGCCATGAAAATGCCCAGTCGATGTGGGTTTATTCTGACCTCAGATACAACTTGTCAGTAAGGGCTCTGACATCTCTCACCTTGACTGGTCATCAATCAGAAGAGCTTAGAAAACCATGCGAGTCAGGTGGAATGACAAGTTTAAACCAGAAAAGTGAAAATGTTCTGTGGGAAAACTTTTCCCTAAAGCTTATTATTCTTGTTCAGAATTCTTAAAGATTTATTATGCTCTTGAAAACAGAGTATTTTACTGGCAAGCAGCAATTAGTTTAGAATAGCCTACCAATTCTATGTAATTAAACACTGATGGTCCCTCAGGGAAAAATCTTGAGATGTCTGTCAGCTTTGTACGTTTTTCCCAATATAAGCAAATCACTAAAAAAAAGCTAATTGTGGCTGGGCACTGGTAGCTCATGACTATAAGCCAAGCTGCTCAGGAGGCTGAGATCTGAGGATCACGGTTCCAAGCCAATCTGGGCAGGAAAGTTTGAGACTCTTATCTCCACTAAACTACCAACAAAGCAAGAAGAGCTGTGGCTTAAATAGTAGAACACTAACTGTGAGCAAAAAAGAAGTTCAGGAATAGTGCTCAGACACTGATTTCAAGCCCCAGGACTGGTGCACCACACGTGTGTGTGTGCGTGCGCACACGTGTGCACACGCACACACACACACACACACACACACACACACACGCACACACGTGTACCCACAAAAGAAAAAGAAAAAAGCAAACTATGTGGATACCACTACAAAACTACAGACAAGAAAAAAATCAAAGTGTTTTGTAAAGATGAGTCAATAGGAACTTCCAGACACAGTAATGAGAGTTTAAATTGGTACAACTGCTGTGGATAATGATTTGGCAGTATCTGGTTAGTTATAAATATATCATAAAACCCACTAATTTTGTTTCAACTATATATACTAGAGAAACTCTTCACAAATTTACGTAAGAACACATTTTCAAGAATAATCATTTCAGGGGCTGAGAAGGTGGTTCAGTGGTGGAGTGCTTGCCTAGCATGCATGAAGCTCTGGGCTCGATTCCTCAGTACCACATACACAGAAAAGGCCAGAAGTGGTGCTGTGGTTCAAGTGGAAGAGTGCTAGCCTTGAGCAAAAGAAATTCAGGGACAGTGCTCAGGCCCTGAGTAGTTCAAGTCCCAAGACTGGCCAAAAAATAAAAAATTAAAAAAAAAATCATTTCAGCAAGGTTTACAAAACAACGACAATTGGAAACAAGTTTTAACCATCCCTTATCATGAGAATCAATCTACAATTTGGTATATTTGTAAAACAGAATATTGTAGAATAGTTAAAATAAATGGATCACAACTATAAATATAAATCAATGTTTCAAAATCAAGATATGTATAAAGTTATAGAAATTATATATATTAAAAAGTTATTTACATAAATATGAGTTATGTAACATTTAAAATTATATAGAATGATACTATGATTACAATTGCACACGTGGACAGTCATGTATAATGTATTGATTTCTTAGTCAATAACGTACTATGTATATAAAGGGGTCTCACAAGATTCTAATGGAAGCTAGGTACCAGTGGCTCACGCCTATAATCCTAGCTACTCAGGAGGCTGAGATCTGAGGACTGCAGTTCAAAGCCAGCCCAGGCAAGAACGTCTGTCAGACTCTTGTCTCCAATTAACCACCAGAAAACTGGAAGTGGTGCTGTGGCTCAAGTGGTAAAGCACTCACCTTGAGCTGAAGAGCTGAGGGACAGCGCCCAGGCCCAGAGTTCAAGCCCCATGACCGACAAAAAACAAACAAACAAAGGAAAAAAACCCAGTGGTGCTGTGGTTCAGAGTGGTAGAGCACTAGCATTGAGCAAAAGAACTCAGGGAGAGTGCTCAGGCCCTGAGTTCAAGCCCCATGACCACCACTACCACCACCACCACCACCAAGAAGATGATGATTCTAATGAAGATGAAAATTTCTTATTGCCTGGTGACATCATAGCTATTTTAATATGGCAATGCAAGGCACTACTTGCGTGTCCATAGTGATGCTGTATAAACAAATTTACATATAGAAGTATAGCACATACAGTTATATTCAGTACGTAACACAATGATACTAAACAGCTTTGCTGATTTATATATTTTTTATACATCTTATCATTAGTGTATTCCTGCTTAAAAACAAAACAAAACAAAACTGCTGGGTGCTGGTGGCTCATGCCTATAATCCTAGCTACTCATGAGGCTGAGATCTGAGGATCCTGGTTCAAAGCTAGCCTGGCTTTGAAAACCAGAAGTGGTGCTATGGCTCCAAGTGGTAGAGCACTCACCTTGAGCAAAAGAGCCCAGGGAGAGTGCTCAGGCCCTGAGTTCAAGCCCCAAGACGAACAAAAACTGTAAAAGAGCCTTGGGCAGGTTCTTCTGGAGGGAACTAAAAGCCCTGTCATCACAGGATGTGCCAGCCCCATGCATGCTACTGCCCTGAGGACCTCCAGTGGGTCAAGACGTGAAGCTGGAAGACAGGGATATAGATTGGTGATCTTGATACTTTGTTAAGGATTGGTTAATGTGTATATGTCATGATTTAAAAAAATTTTTTTTAAAAAGGCCAGGTATGAGAAATAAATTTCTGTTGTTATAAATTACTCAGTCTGAGGTATAACATCACAGCAATTCTTTTTTTTTTCTTTCATCTGGTTGTGGGGGCTTGAACTCTGGGTCTAGGCGCTATCCCTCAGCTCTTCAGCTGAAGGCTAGCGCTCTACTACTTGAGCCACTGTGCCACGTCCAGTTTTCTGAGTGGTTTATTGGAGATAGGGGTCTCATGGACTTTTCTGCCTGGGCTGACTTTGAACCACCAGCCTCAGATCTCAGCCTCCTGAGTAGCTAGGATTACAGGCATGAGCTACCAGAGCCCAGCTATCACAGCAGTTCTACCTGCTAAAACACACACAAAGGGACTGGGAAGGTGACTCAGTGGTAGAGTGCTTGCCTTGCATGAATGAGGCCCTGGGTTCTATTCCTCAGCACCACACAAGCAGAAAAAGCCGGAAGTAGTGCTGTGGCTCAAGTGGTAGAGTGCTAGCCTTGAGCCGAAGAGCTGAGGGACAGCGCCTAGGTCCAGAGTTCAAGCCCATGACCGACAGAAAAACAAAAACAAAAACATAGACACACACACAAATACTTTCGATTTAAGGTAACTTTTCTAATTAACTATGCTATCATTAACACAACTAATGAATTTACCTAATTTTCTATCATCATCTATTAATCCAGCGATATTAAAAAGGCTTACAGATTATACATGGTGGCTCATGCCTGTAATCCCAGCTAACTGGGAAGCAAAAATTAGGGGGACTGTGGTTCAGTATCAGCCTGGGAAGAGTCAGTGAGATCTCATGTCAACCAACAAGCACAGCAAGGTGGCAGGTGCCTATTATCCCAGCTATGTAAAAGACTGTAAGAGTATTGCTATCTGAAGCTCAACCTTGGGCAAAAAGACAGATCTTACCTAGATAAAAGCAAACAGGGCTGAAGGTGTGTGGTTCAAGTAGTAGAATGCTTCCAAGCACAAGGCCCTATGCTCAAAAAGTTCAGTACCACAAACACAAAAAGAACAATGTAAAAAATGAGACAACAAAAAATGGAAGCCAGGTATGGTGGCACTTAGACTTAATCCTAGCAGCCAGAAAGCTGAGAGGAGCACTGTGAGTTTGATGGCAGCCTGAGCCACATGGTAAATTCTAGACCAATCTGGGTTAAGAAATAAGAAATTACTGGGCGCCAGTGGTTCACGCCTGTAATCCTAGCTACTCAGGAGGCTGAGATCTGAGGATTGCGGTTCAAAGCCAGCCGGGGCAGGAAAGTCCGTGAGACTCTTATCTCCAATAAACCACTAGAAAAGCAGAAGTGGCGCTGCGGCTCAAACGGTAGAGCGCTTGCCTTGAGCTGATGAGCACAGGGACAGAGCCCAAGCCCAGAGTTTAAGCCCTATGACCGACCAAAAACAAAAAAGAAAGAAAGAAGAACTTGCACCAATAAACCCCAAACAAAACCAAACCAAACTGCCAGATAAAGTTTATACTTTGAATAAATACTAGCTATACAATACATATAGGACATATGGACTTAGTTACCATTTCAATATTCCACTATCACCAAGGGTGTAAGCCCATAGGCCCAGAACCATTTGTTATATGCTTTACATGTTTCAGGGCAGAAAACTGTAAACCTCTTTTTAAAAACAAAACAAAACACTTTTAATCTTCGTATGTATAGCTCATCAATTTTATTGCTGTATGTTTGAAAAAGCATACTTCAGGTGCTACATTATTAGAAAAACAAGGTCTAGAGTAGACTTAATGTATTATTACGTAATTCTGTTGTCACCAATTAATTCATAATCTATCTCCAAAAGGGAATTTTGGATAAAGTGTAAAGTATGTACTCTTTAAGAACACAATAAAACTGTAAATTAAAGAACAAGAGACCCACAGTGAAGAATAGAGAGACAGATAATGAAACTAGAAATGCAAACTAAGGTTAGTTACCCCAACTGAGTACTTTTGATTTTTCTGGCAACCAAAACAAATGCTTTCAGTGAATTTTCACTAACTACCAAAGACATGGTTAAGAATTTCTCAGCACATTTAACGAGAGAAAAGATTCACAGGTAGATCTGCATATTAGAAAAATTGAATGGCAAAATCTTTTTTTTTTTTTTTTTTTGGGTCCAGTCGTGGGGCCTGAACTCTGGGCCTGGGCGCTGTCCCTCAGCTCTTCAGCTCAAGGCTAGCGCTCTACCACTTGAGCCACAGCGCCACTTCCAGCTTTTTTTCTTTTTGCTTATGTGGTGCTGGGGAATAGAACCCAGGGCCTCATGTATGCAAGGCAAGACCTCTGTGAATGGCAAAATCTTTAACAATGATTTTATAAATGGTAGAAAAACATCTTCATTGACAATTCTAACAACAGAAACCCTCCACCTTATTAAAAAATCACAGTTCAGTGAATGAGTTTTTACAAGAACTAAAGGGACACAAGTTAGGTGTGCAGCTAGCTTTCTGGTAAGCTTTCAAGTAAGCTTGATACTGGAGACAGTTCCAGTGATAGAGAGGCCACATGTTCCTTTGCATAATGCTGCCAAAGGGTCAGAGATCTAATTTGGGCTGTTGACAGAAGTTGGTCATCACCAAATCAGCTTATAATCTCCATGTGGTCACAGCCCAAGAATCCTTACCCCTTTCCCACGTAACAGGTTCAATGAAAAGAAGGAAAAACCTGGAAACCTACCCAGTTTAATTTCAGATCTGAAACACTAAACAGGAGAAGGGAGAACTAGATTAACAATTGATTACTATTCCCCATCAAGCATTAAATACAGATGCACGTACATAAATCTAAAAGCAGAATTAAAAGATACTATCTGCTTTCTGCCAAAGAATGTTTTTCATGGAAATGCTCTCCCCCACTTTCAGCCATTTCTGAGACCAACTCTGCTCTCTGTGATAGAGATCTTTCTATTGGAACCACATGCTTCACAGAAGATATGCGAGTAGCCTTTCCTAGTTCGTACTTTTATTTCAGATATATTCTCCCAGAGACCAATCTCCAAGGCCTTCTATGAAGAAGCTTCATGTTTAGCTGAAAGTTTGCTGCAGATTCCAAGTTCTTTACTTCCTCTGTGCCAGCTGACACATCAGTGTCTCCAAAGCTACACTCCACCAGGCAGAGGGATGTCCATTGCCTGATAGCTTAGTAGCAGTGGCAACAGAAGCAACGCAGTAACAAAGCTTGAACTATGACTTGTCAGAAAGTCAGCAGCACAGGAGATAGTTCAAGGAATAAAAATGGTTCTATTCTTCTTGTAAAAGCTTTTTGGTATGACTATTTAGCTTCTATTTCCCAACAATGTTTCCCAACTCATTAGAGTTCTCAAGCCAATCACTGGAGAGAGCAATGTGCAAAGGTCAGTGTATCCTAGATATACTTTATCAATTATCACAAGGACCCAATGAGTATACACAACTGTTAATTAAAAATAGAAATAAAAGGGGATGGTAGGGGGAAAACAATGGAGGGGGTAACAATGTTCAAGAGGAAGTGTACTCATTACCTCACTCATGTAACTGTAACCCTCTGTATAGTATCTTTACAATAAAAAAATTAAAAAAAACCCAGAAATAAAGCCAGGTGTTGGTGACTCATGCCTATAATCCTACCTACTCAGGAGGCTGAGGATTGTGATTCAAAGCCAGTTGGTGCCGGAAAGTCCAGGAGACCTTATCTCCAATTAATCCCCCAAAAACCTAGAAGTGGAGGCATGCTTCAAGTGGTAGAGCACCAGCCATTAAAAAAAGCCAAAAAGTCAAGTGATAGCAAGAGGCTCAGGGTTCAAGCCCCAGTATTGTTGGGGGTGGGGGGAGGAGAGAATCCAACAGTTAAAGTATAGCTCAAGCGGTAGAATCAGGCCCCGAGTTCAAACTTCAGTATTACACACACACACACACACACACACACACACACACACACACACACACACACACACACACACACACACACACACACACACACACACACACACACACACACACACACACACACACACACACACACACACACACACAAAAACAGTCATTTCTCCAAAGAAGGTATGTGAATAGGTAATAAGTATATCAAATTATGCTTAACATTAACCATCAGGTGAATGTAATTCAAAAGGTGAATTCTAGAGGTATAGCTCAGTGATAGAGTACTTCCTTAGTATTTATGAAGCCCAGGGTTTGATGCCAAGCAGACTAAAGACAAAGAAAAAGTGACAGTACTTCACACACACTTGGATGGCTATAATTGAAAGAGAGAGAGAGAGAGAGAGAGCAAGAGTTTGTGAGAATGTGGAGAGTTTAAACTGGAACTCCAATATACTACTGGAAGTAATGTAAAATGGTGTGGTACTTTTGGAAACTTATTTTCTCAGCTTACTATAGAGTTACTATATGACCTAGCAACTCTAGTCCCATATGTACAGCTAAAAGAAATAAAACCATATGCATGCACAAAAACTTCCATACATATACATTCAAAGCATAATATCCAGAATAGAAATAATGGAAATGTTACCAACTGTTAAATGGTAATATGTGTGAATTAACCTCAAAAATTATTTTTAATGAGTCATTTCTCTATGAAGTATTTCTTAACAGGACTTGTGCTCTTCTCAACTACTCTAGTCTTAAGATCAATCCAGGTTTAAAATATAGCTGTAGTTGATTATAGACTGAACGCCATATTTTAAAATGAGTCCTGCCCCTATCACAGGATGTGACTCAAGCTGGAAGTTTGAAAGCCAGAGATACTGCAAGACCTCGACCTGGGCTGAGGGGGTGAATAATAGCTCTTCAAGTCTGTAATTAAAAATGATTTCAAAAAAAAAAAAACTGCAAAAAATGGGAAAGAGAATAGAAGCGTAAAAAAATAGAAGCAGCAGAGCCTGAAGACTCTGTTGTAGAATAAGTACCACACCAATGTGTGGTTAAGTGGAAGGCAGTTATAGATGTCAACAGTACCTGGGAATTTAGATTGTCCAGAATTATTTGAATGAAGATAGTAGAAAAAAGGATGGTACAAAAAACCCTTTCCTGACAATACATGTAATAACTGCAAGTCAAAGAAGAAAACAGATTGCTTTTGACAAACCAAAGACTTTCGATCCCTGGGCAAGTAACAAATAACTGGTACCATGGATGGCAGTAGAGAGTCCATGTTTGTTACACAATGTCAAGTTTCAGATGAGGCTGACTTGGTGCTGGCAAAATTGGCAGGTACAGTACAGCATGAATGTCCTCATATTGTAGCATATGTATACTTTTCCATACACACATAGGTAGAGTGAGCACAATGACAAATAGAATCTGAATCTTAGGTTTTTAATTAATAGTGAGTTAGTAACTACATTTTAGTGAAAATCAAGTTTGAGATGTTGATTTTTTTTTAATTCAAAATAAGGAAAACATTGTATCACCTAGTTATATCCCTGGTCCTAGTTTTTTTGTTTGTTTGTTTGTCGGTTGTGGGGCTTGGGTGCTATCCCTCAGTTCTTCAGCTCAAGGCAAGCGCTCTATCGCTTGAGACACAGCGCCACTTCCGCTTTTCTAGTGGTTTATTGGAGATAAGAGTCTCATGGACTTTCCTGACCAGGCTGGCTTTGAACCACGATCGATCTTCAGATCTCAGCCTCCTGAATAGCTAAGATTATAGGCTTGAGTCGCACGGGCTTAGTCTTTGTTTTTTTTTTGAGACAAGGTCACCAGGCAGCTTAGGCTGAACTTAAATTTGCTAGGCAGCCCAGGCTGGCCTCAAACTTTTGGTCCTCCTGCCTCTGCCATACGTATGTATAAATGCAATAGCTTATTTCCAAAATTCCCACCTTTACCAACTTCCCACCTAGATGAGAAAATCAGACAAATCCTGGTTTCCTTTACTCAGCTAACAAAGACTAAGTGAACAATATAAAGGATCCTATAGTGAGCCACTCCTTTATAGAATGTTGAAATCTGTGACTAAAAGCTCAAAAACCTTGGAATATCTTGGCTCATGGAAATGTAATCAGCTGGTTAGAGGTGTTGGCAAATCAGGACCTCTGTCATATACAAACAAACAAATTTTATAATTATTGACCTGCACACTTTTCCTTTACTCCTACACATTCCTTACTTATAAGCTCAATCTTTTCCACAAAAGCCAGAAAAACTTTATAGTAAACAGAATGTTACTCAACTGTATATTGTTTACCTTATTGTAAATACTGGTGACACTGAAATAGTTTTATGTTTTTCAAAAGTCTTAACTTAGGCGGGAAGAAAAAGAAAACTGAGCTAATACCAGTCTTGGCAGTTTTGCTTGTGTAGACAAGTCTCATTAAACCCCAGTTTCCTCATGCTTGAAGGTTGTTACGAAAAAAAATCTTGACTGAATCAAATCTCAGAAAGATTTTCTTGTAATTTGAACTTAATGAACAATTCAGAATTCTAGGGAAATTGAGATGTGGAAGGAATTAAACACTCTTATGAAAGACTTTACAGAAAAGTACCACTGTACTCTAAGATGTGTTTTGGTAAATCTGTGGGATAAGCAGATACTCCTCTATATTCTTTTTTTTTTTTTTTCTGTAGGTTGTGGGGCTTGAATTCCGGGCTAGGTGCTCTCCCTGAGCTTTTTTCCTCAAGGCTAGCATTCTACCACTTTCAGCCACAGTTCCACTTCCAGCTTTTAGACGGTTAATTGGAGGTAAGAATCCTGCCTGGGCTGACTTTGAACCACAATCCTCAGATTTCAGTCTCCTGAGTAGCTAGAATTAAGACATAAGCGACCAGTACCGGTCTATATTTTTACGTAAAGTATTTGGAGCTGAAGTTAAATAAAGTGTGAAGGCAGTTGTAGTCACATTATATAAATGACAGTATAGACTATGAGTGAATGACATCAGAATTGGAAATACAAATTATAGACTAATATGTGGAATGGATTCTTTCAGACAAAGTCTCTTCATCCCAAACAACTTACTGCTATTTTCATTACCATTACTTGTACTTTCTAGGCAGGTGCTCTACCAGCTGATACATGCCTCCAGCCTCTTTTTGGTGATAACTTCCAGTTAGGGTCCGCCTGAGCCTGAGATCCTACTTGTGTGTTTCTCACCACTGTGCCAAGCACTGGCTGAGATGGACTATCACCAACTTCCTGCCTGGACTAGCCCAGAACTCTGTGAGCTCTACTGCCCAAGTAGTTACAGGCTTAAGCCACTGTGACCTTTCTGTTTTTGTTTTGCTTATTTTTCAGATATGATCCCATTTTTGCCGGCCTGGACTGTGATTCTACTACTTATACTTCCTATGTTGTTGGGATTACAGGCATATGTCACCACACCAGACTTGTTGATTAAGGTAGACTTCTGCTAACTTTTTGCCTCGATTGGCCTTGAACTGTTTGTTACCTTTCTCAGCTCCACCTCCCAAGTAGCTGGGATTACAGTCATGAGCCATCAGCTTATGCTCCTAAGACTTTTTAGATCTCTAGATATGTTTCTGATAAAACAACTCTTTTTTCTTTGGTACTTTGTAGGAAAAAAATAGGGGGAAAGGGAGGGGGAGAGAGATTGCTTCCTATCCTGCCTATCAGCATAGAGTTCTCCAACTGTAATACATAACACCTTAGTATATTACTACATGTATAGTTCCAAATATATTTGATATAACAGTTATCCCAAAGGGTGTGATTATTAACACCACCACCAATTCAAAGATGAAGATAAGGTCAGAATCTCACTCAATATTATAGAGCAGATAGGTAATAAAGAAAAACATCAGACTATAGGCTTACAGTTTATAAAACTCTGAATTCACATTTCAGAAAACTCAAAAACTTCATTATACAGTTATGAAGAAGAGAATAAGTTTTCTTAGAAAACATGCAGTTGTCAAGTGCTAAACAAAACTAAATGTTAAGCTACCAGTTAAAATTGCCAGTATAACTAATAAGAATCATAAAAAAATGAATAGAAAAATATCCTTGAAGTTTTAAACATGCATTAGCAATATTTAGAACTCACTCTTCTGTTTGGCTTGTATGATGAGATTATAAAACATTTTGTTGTCATGTCCTGCATCAACTCTATAATCTCTCTTTTGAGTGCATAGTCCAAACACGAACAACACCTTCTGAACCACCACAATTCACTCCAAAGCTCCACCTCTGCCCACAACAGTAGGGACCTTACTCAGCTTTGTTGTTTCCCAAGAATCCTCCTCTTCAGAGCTAATGCCCCAATGGGAAACTGTACATCTGCAGTTGTGGTGCTCAGCCTCTAGGGTAGCGTTGCCAGACATTCTGAATCCTAAGGGTTTTAGTCTCTTTCTAACTCATCCCACTTCACCAATACAAAGCATGTCCTTGCTACCAAAAGAAAGAGGCAGACATTTTAAACTAGACTAGAGGGACCTTTCTTATCTCCAAAAATGGAAGAAAATAAGTTAAGTACATTTAGAGAGGAATAAAAACATACATAGCTTCAAAAAACGAGCTTTGGTTTTTTAAAATGTGTAAACTAATAACTACTGTGTAATATCAAGGATTACTGAGTTTAGAACCTTGGCTCTAAACTTTGATCCTGCTAGTGGACTTGATAATGAGCCAAATCACATACTTTGCCTCCCTTGAGCATCTGTGTGATAGGTGTTTTTCATAAAGCTTTTGGAAATCCAATAAAGCACTGCTAGCATTCTTAAAAGAGAAAACAGCCATACAGGGAGTACATGACCCGTGAAGGGATATTTACAATAATTAGATTACCACTAATTTTAAAATGAGAGAATGTCACACTACTTTTGTAATTCCCTTCACTTCGACTTTCTTTTCCAGGTTAGGTACAAGGCTCTGTTGTGATCAATATTAGGTCATTCGTACCCTGTGCAATGCCCAGAACATAGCTGGTTTCTGGATAGGAGACAAAGGTAGAAGAACAGAAAAAAACACCGCTGGCTAGCTTTGTAACCTTGGGCAAGCTTTTTAGTTTGAGTTCCAATTTCCTCATCAGTACAAGAGGAATAATACTGGCTTTGTCTCATTGTAAGAACGAAATAAATCAATGTATGAGAACATATTATGCTCATTCCCTATATATCTAAAGACTAATCTAAAAACCTACATTTAATTCTGCAACACATGCTCCATTAATGTAGGATTCAGAGTGATTCCTAAAACTAAATCCAGAGTCCTCTCAGTTACCTATCTCTCTTATAAAAAACACAATGTCTGTGATCAACCTGGAGATAGAGTCCAAGGATCCTCAATACTATGTTAAAAACAAATGGCTGTGCTAGCATTCTACTTCCCTGGTGTACTGCCATTCAGATTTTGAAGAGGGAAGTGGAGATCTTTTAAAAAGAGCTACCAGGAAGTAAGTTAATTTTTAAGTATGATTTCTTAGGTTTTATATATCATTATAACAGCTGCCTACTATATGCACTCAAGGTCTATACTAGTTAATTGGTGTTTCTATATAGTATGAATTTATACAACCATTCAGTGAGTTCCTTGTCAACTAGGAAATGAAGACTCAAAAGAATACTTACCAGGGGCTGGGAAGGTGGCTTAGTGGTAGAGCACTTGCCTTGCATGCCTGAGACCCTGGGTTCGATTCCTCAGCACCACATAAGCAAAAAGAAAAAAGCCGGAAGTGGCGCTGTGGCGCAAGTGATAGAGCACTAGCCTTGGGCTGAAGAGCTGAGGGACAGCGCCCAGGCCCAGAGTACAGGCCCCACGACCGGACCAAAACAAAACAAAACAAAACAAAAGAATACTTACCAAAACTTACCCCTGCAAAAAAAAATCTCCCCAAATAGTCAGTGCTAGTAGCTTATGCCCCTTAGTTCTAGCTACTCAAGAGACTGAAAGAAAAATCTATGGTTCAAGGCCAGTACTAGCAAAAAATGTTCACAAGACCTTAACTTAAGGTTTTAACCTGCAAAAAAAAAAATAGGGTTAGAGATGTGGCTGAAGTGGTAGAATGCCAGCTTAGCAAGTGTGAGGCTCTGAGTGCAAACCCCAATATTGAATAAAAAGAGAAAGAAAAAATTCTCAAACATAAAACACACCCAACTTGTTCAAAATATACTAGGAAATAATGTGGCTATCAAGCAAACCTCTTCATATCTAGTAAACTATTCAAGAATACAAGTCTTATGGGATGCAGTTCTTAAATGCCAATCACAAGTGTAAGCTCTGGCACTACAAAAAAGAACTCCCCTCAGATAACTATCCCACTATTTTTAGCTAATGGTATTAATGGGATGAGACTAAATAACTATAGCCATGTATGCAAAATTCCATCTATAAAACCTTTTTTGGGTCAAATATGAAGAGAGGAAACAGAATGGAATGAAGAGATTTAGGACTCTGGGAAACTTTAGATAGACATGATTTTTTGATCTCTTAAAAATTCCAAAGGCGCCGGGCGCCGGTGGCTCACGCCTGTAATCCTAGCTACTCAGGAGGCTGAGATCTGAGGATGGAGGTTCAAAGCCAGCCCGGGCAGGAGAGACCGTGAGACTCCTATCTCCAATAAACCACTAGAAAACCGGAAGTGGCGCTGTAGCTCAAGTGGTAGAGCGCTCGCCTTGAGCTGAAGAGCTGAGGGACAAGCGCCCAGGCCCAGAGTTCAAGCCCCACAACCACCAAAAAAAAAAAAAAAATTCCAAAGGCATATTTATTAGTTTAGAGAAGTAAAAATATAAAGAGGTTTTAGTAATTTTTTTAAATCTCAACTCATAAGGAACTGAGGTTGAGAACTGGATTTATTAAAACTAAGTCTTAACTACTGTTGTAAAAATGCTATTCTGGGAAATAGGATAATAAGGAAAAAGGAGTATTTAACATGTAGCATAAATCATTTTTCTTTACACATAGCACAGATGCTTTAAATGGAGATGTTCAGGAAATGCACTTGTATGTACACACAAAAATAAATCTGAATGAGTGACAGAATAAATTCTGCTAGAAATGGTCTCATCGTCCCTAAGTGATGATTTTGTGATTCAGATATTCTAAGTGCCTACTGGGTTCCTGTCTACAATGCTGAGTTCCTCTGTCAATGTCCTCCTCCAGCAGGACACCAATCACTATCATTTGTGGAAAATGTTGTTTTGTTCCATATTACAGTTTTGTTGATCTATAAGAGGTACAGTTCTCCTTGGATGCAGAATTACTGATACAGAAGGTTGCTGTCTCCTAGGTAAAAAAAAAAATGTTTCACTTGTCTCAAATCTTTTTAACTATCCTTATTTTAAATCAGAATACTTGAGTTGGAGTCTAGTTCTTACTGTCTTATGGAAATAGAACTAAATATTTAAAAGTTTTATGTAAGAACCAGGAAAACAAAACCCTCCAAAACAATAGATTATCTTTTCTATATCCAATATTCTTTTTGAATTTTCTATCCAACCTAAGTTGCCTGTTTTCTGTTTATCTTTAGGATGGTAAGTCTAGAACCTGTCTTTATATGTGTGGGAGAGGTTAGAACATACTCATTTAATTTATGCACAATCTGAAAGTGCAGATAGAGTGAATGCCTACTCTGTGAAAGAAGCACCTACTCCTGACCTCCAAACACAGCAGCCCTCTATTGCTTAGCGCTAGGCCAATTCTTTAGATATTGTGTTATTCTCTGAGTCAGTTTATATGACCCCTTACACGTGAATGTGGGTTGAATCTATCACTCATATTAACATTCTCATATTCATTGCTACATAAATTACTGATTCCTTAAATATAACCCTGCACAGAATTTTTTTTAAAATTCAGAAAACAGCCCATTCATCAACAGAATAACACAAGAATTATGTTCTTTTTAGGAAGTCATTCTCTAAAGCTTCCATTTGATGTGTATCACAATTCCCTGGCCATTCGAAAATCACTAGTGAAGGTGCATCAAAGAAATTAATCTAAACAGTAAGCTCAAAATGTCTAAGTAAGGGGAAAAAAATCAATTTAAAAGAAAGACAATGCACACACACACACATCAGATATGACCTCTTAAAAGAAGGTATACAGTCTTCTTTTTGTCAAATGAATACCTAAAAATGCAAAATTTCCCAAATCACCAAGATTTTAATCTAAAGTCCTATCTACATATAGTCAATATCTAAATTATGAAGCACAGAGTGAGTTTTAGATAATCAGTGACAAAGAAATCAAGATTTCTAAGGTAGGTATTTATAATCCACATCAAAATTAGAAAATATGTAAATTCATTTTTACTTTTAAAACTAAATAAGACAAATTCAAAGGTTTTTTTTTTTCAAGTAAATCTTGCAATATGGAAAAAGGATAATTAAGGGCTGGAAATGTGGCTCAAGGGGCAGAGTACCTGCTTAACAAGAGTGAATATAAATTCAAACCTCAGTACTACCAATAAGGAATTAAAAAATCATTAAAACCAAATAAGATTCATCCAGTACTGCTGTGCTATGTAGCTCAACATCTGAAAAATCAATGTCTTTCATTATTATATCAAAAGGCTAAAATAAATGGGATGCTAATAGCTCACGTCTGAAATCCTAGCTCCTCAGGAGGCTGAGATCATGATTTGGGGCCAACAGAGAGTGAGAGGCTCTGAGTTCAAGTCCCATACTGGCACAACCAACCAAATGCTAAGAAAGAAAAACCTAGCCAGGCACGTATTTGTGGTTTTAGGCCAGCATAGGAAGAAAAGGTTTTGAGAGTTTTTGTTTTTGTTTTTTTTTTGCCAGTCCTGGGGCTTGAACTCAGGGCCTAAGCACTGTCCCTAATACTTCTTTTTGCTCAAGGCTAGCAATATACTACTTGAGCCACAGGTGCCAGTTCCAGCTTCTTCTGTTTATGTGGTTCTGTGGAATTGAACCCAGGGCGCTGGGCATGCTAGGCAAGCGCTGTACTGCGGAGCCACATCCCCAGCCCAAGAACTCCTTTTTAGCTACTGGGATGGCATGGGGGCATGTATCTGTTATCCTGTGTTCAAAAGTGTAAAATAGGCAGAGTGAAGTCCAGACATGTGTCCTGGCCAAAAGTGAGACATTATCTAAAAAAAATTAATATAGAAAAGGGCTAGAGGTATGAGATTCTGTGGTAGAGAACCTACCTAACAAGCAAAAGACCAAGTTCAAAGCCCAGTACCATAAAAAATAATAAAATAAGAAGAAAGAAAGAAAAGAATCATCAATAGATACAGAAATTATTTCCTTTAAAATTAAACATCCAGCGGGGTACCACTGGCTCATGGCTATAACCCTAAGTATTCAGAAAGCTGAGATCTGAGGATCACAGTTCAAAGAAACATGGGCAGAAAAAAATCCATGAAATTCTGATCTTTAATTAACCACCAAAAAAGCTGGAAGTAGAGTTGTGGAAGTGGTAGAGCTCCAGTTTTGAGCAAAAATGCTCAGGGACAGAGCTCATGTCCTGAGTTCAAGCTCTAGGATGAACACAAAAAAATTAAATTAAGCAAATAGTGAGTGTCAGTAGCTTATGCCTGAAACCTTAGCTACTCAGGAGGCTGAGATCTGAGGATTGCACTTTGAAGCCGGCCCAGACAGTAAAGTCCATGACACTCTTATATTTAAATAATTACCAAGAAGCCAAAGTAGAGCCTTGGTCAAGCAGTAAAGCACTAGCTTTGAACAAAAAGATTAGGGGCAGTGACGAGGCCCTGAGTTCAAGCCCCAGTACCAACACCATACAACAATAATACAAATCTAAGCCAGATAGTGGTCAACATCAGTAATCAAGCACTCTAGAGGCTGAAGCAGGGGAATTATGTGAAGACAGCCTGGACTATATTGTGAGTTCCAAGGTAGCTCGAGTTACAAACACCTTATGTCAAACAAATGTTATCAGTCATCAGTGGTTCATGCCTATTCAGGGGTTGAGATCTGAGAATCTTGGTTCAGCCAGCCTGGATAGGAAAGTCCATGAGACTCTTATCTCTAAGCAACCAGCAAAATGCTTGAGTGGAGGTGTGGCTTAGGTGATAGAACTCCAGCCATGACCAAAAAAGCCCAATGAAAGTTCAAGATCCTGGCTGGGTACCAGTGGCTCCCTCCTGTAATCCTAGCTACTCAGGAGGCTGAGACCTCAGGATCACAGTTCAAAGCCAGCCTGGGCAGGAAAGTCCATGAAACTCTTTTCTTCAATTAATCACCAGAAATCCAGAAGTGGTCTGTAACTAGATTGGCAGAGCACTGGCCTTGACAACAAACAAAAACAAAGTTCAAGGTCCTGAGTTCAAGCTACCAATATCAGCACACAAATAAAAATAGCTAAAATGGACCTGATGCTGAAAAATATCAGTGTTACAAGCATTCTTCAATACATTCTTTTTCTTTCTTCCATTTAGGTTTCAAAGGTACTGTTTTTCTTCAAAGGTGCATAATGTTTCCTTATCTATTAAAAGATTTATGCCTGATTTCTTAATGGAACCCATAATAAAACTCTTGCTCAATTATATGTGTATGTATTCAGTATTTTTATCATGAAATTCTTCCATTTTTAAATGGAGACATAGGTCATGTCTATGAATTTAGTGTTTGGAACTTGGGGAATGAGTGACGTAGTATTGCACTTTAACCTAAAATGGACCAACCCAGACATAACAGTTATATAGGAATATCTGAAAAATGTGAATTTTTTGTCCCTATATTACTAAATGCTTTGAATTTTTATTTAAAACAAAGGTTTTTACCCCAAACATACTGCCTGCAATTTTGTTTGGCAAAGTCTGAATTGGCATCTAGTGTATTATTACCATCAATTATCATCATGAGGAAGAAATTCTTCTACACTAATGAAACTGACACAAAGAACTTAAGCTTATAACAGTGGTGAGGAAATTGCCTCTACCTTCTACTTCTATGGGCTGTAAGCGAATGGACAAAGGGAAACTTTGGTTTCATTTAACTTAGTATAACAGTCATGTTTAAATTGTAAAGACTGCATATTTTATAATCCATCTTTTTTTGTCTTGAACAATGAGTTTACAATTGTACATCACCATGTCTGGCATAACTAACTTTTCTTAATCATAAAAATAATCATCAGGGGCTGGGAAGGTGGCTCAGAGGTAGAGCGCTTGCCTTGCATGCTCGAGGCCCTGGGTTTGATTCATTAGCACCACATAAGCAAAAAGAAAAAAGCCGGAAGTAGCACTGTGGCTCAAGTGGTAGAGCGCTAGCCTTGAGCTGAAGAGCTGAGGGACAGCACCCAGGCCCAGAGTTCAGGCCCCACGACCAGACCCCGCCCCCCCCCAAAAAAAATCATCAAAGGAGGATAAAGTTTTATAATCATTCTAACCTCTAAGACTTTTTCTTTTTTTTTAGAATTTTAGAAAAGTTTATTTGATTCTAGACCCTTTATTTTTATAAATGATGTTCAAAAGACTGCTTGGTGTGCTAGGAATGGTGGCTCACACCTGTAATCCCAGCTATGAGAGGTAAGAGGATCATGGTTCAAGACCAGCACAGGCAAAAATGTTTCCCATTCAAAGCTGGATAAGGTGGTTTGCACCTTAATTCTAGTTAAGTGGAAGACAGATATAGGAGGATCTCAGTCAGACTGTGGCCCCAGGCAAAAAGTGCAAGATCTTATCTGAAATGTAAGTGAACAAGAAGGGTTGAAGATACAGCTCAAATGGTAGAAATCTGAGTTAAAACCCCAAACCACAGCCAGGCACTAGTGGCTCACAACTGTAATCCTAGTTACTCAGGAAGCTGAGATCTGAGGATTATGGTTCAAACCTAGCCGGGGCAGTAAAGTTCTTGAGACTCTTATCTCCAATTAACCACCAGAAAACTGGAAGTGGAGCTGTGTCTGAAAGTGGTAGAGAGCTAGCCTTGAGTAAAAAGACTCAGGGACAGTGCATAGGCCCTGAGTTCAAGCCCTACAACCAACCAAGGAGAAAACAAACAAAAAAACCGCAAGCCACAAATGAACTCAAAACAATAAAAGCAGCAAACAAAACCCCACCTTTGACAAAATTGGAATCATGAATAAAAACCCTAACTTCTTATAATCTAGTAATTAATAGCACTGACTACAAGAGTGGTTTCTTAGTTGAATATGAAGAAAAAAAGGATCGTCTAAATAGAACAAGCTCTACTACAGGTCAAAAGGTCAAGATTCCTTGGGGCTCAGGGTCCTAGAGTTGAATTACATTCTTTGTGGCTTTGGTATGAATCCAACTAATTATCCTAATTCAGTTGTCTAAAAATAGGAAGAAATTGGGGATTTCACTGTAAGACATTGAGGCTCTCTTTCTGGGAGGGACAGACAGAGGAAGAAAGACAAGGAAGGAGGAGAAAGAAGCAAGCAAAGGAAGAAAAGAAAAGTTTACCTCTGTAGATTCTGAGAGGAATTTTCTTGGCTTCTGCTTCAAGGCCAGATTTGTTTTTCTGCTTACGTGGTACTGAGGAATCGAACCTCATGCATGCAAGGCAAGCACTCTACCACTGAGCCACCTTCCCAGCCCTCTCCATCTGCTTTTTTTTTTCAAATTTTTTATTGGGATTAAGTAGTTACATAATTTCCCCAATTTCATAGTATTGTGGGATAGTGATGCTTAGTTAAAGTCACAAACACATTCTAACTTTCATGGGGCAAATTGTGTATCATGGTCTATAACATTTATGAGTTCTATGAGCTTTGCAATACAGTTATTTCTTCCACATTGGGTGATATTTACATTTTTTTTTGTTTTGCATAGCATCAGCTGTTCCCTCTTTCCCACTTGTTCCCTCCCTCCCATCGCTGCTATTGAGTTGCTTAGTTCATTTTGATCATGTCCAGTGCAGCTGATGGGTCCCACTGTTCTATGTTTTTCCCTGATTCCCTCTAGTTCTGTGTCCTCTTCCTGGTTTCCCTCCGGTGTGCACATATATATCATATATGTGATCAGCAGCATGGGGTTATTTAGTAGTGATTTGACCAGATGAGTGGAAGACTTTTGTTTCTTAAGTCTTGTTAATTTTGTCGTATCACCTCACATTTTGGATTTAACATCCACTTATCAGGGAGACCATGTGCCGTTTGTTTCTTTGCTCTTGGCTTACCTTGCTCAACATTATTTCTTCTAGCTCCATCCATTCCCCTGCAAATGCCATTATTTTGTCCTTTCTAATGGCTGCATACTATTCCATTGTGTATAGATACCACAATTTTTAGATCCATTCATCTGTGGTGGGGCCTCTGGGTTGTTTCCATATCCTGGCTATTGTGAACAGTGCTTCAATAAACATGGAGGTGCATGTGTCCTTGTATACTGGTTCCCGTAGTTCAGGATAGATGCTTAGAAGTGGTATGACTGGGTCATAAGGGAGGTCAATCTTTAGCTTTCTGAGGACCTTCCAGAATGCTTTCCAAAGTGGTTGTGTAAGTGTACATTCCCGGGTCTGGGAAGATGGCTCAGTGGTAGAGTGCTTGCCTTGCATGCAGGAGGCCCTGGGTTTGATTCCTCAGCACCACATAAGAAAAAAGAAAAAAGCCAGAAGTGGCGCTGTGGCCCCAGAGTTCAGGCCCCAATAAATAAAAAAGTGTACATTCCCATCAGCAGTGTAATAGGGTTCCTCTTTCTCCGCATCCCCTCCAGTATTTGTCATTGGCTGACTTGAGGATGTGGGCCATTCTGACTGGGGTAAGGTGGTATCTCAGGGTTGTCTTTATTTGCATTTCCTTCACAACCAGGGATGGTGAACATTTCCTCATGTGTTTCTTTGCCATTTTTATCTCTTCATCTGAGAAGTCTCTCTTTAGTTCCCTTGCCCATTTAGTAATTGGTTTGTTAGGTTTGGGAGGGATTAGTTTCTTAAGTTCCCTGTATATACTGGATATTAACCCCTTGTCTGATACACTGCTGGTAAATATTTTTTCCCAGTTAGTTGGTTGTCTTTCTAGCTTGGTTGCTATAGCTTTAGCTTTGCAGAAACTTTTTATTTTAAGGTAGTCCCATTTGTCAAGTCTCTCCAATTTGTTGTGACCCTGGGACTCTGTTCAGGAAGTTCCTGCCTGTGCCTATAAGTTCAAGTGTCTCTCCTACTCTGTCCTGCAGTAATTTCAGAGTTTAGGTTTGATGTTAAGGTCTTTAATCTATTTTGAGTTGATGTTTCACCATCTGTTTTTAAGGCTCTTCCTTGTAGCATTTATCAGTACATAACAGTAAAACATTAATTTGTAAAGCAAAAAATCACTCCCTAAATTAAAGTAAGTATACTTGAGGCATGTTGTATTTGTAATAGATACTAGGATTTAGGTCACCCTCGTAATCCAATAAAATATTTCATTACAAAGGGAACACATAAAGTTCCTAAATCGTAGCAATTTCTGAATATCACTTTTTTAAACGCTCACATACTTGGACATAGATGTTAAATGGGTCTCTGAGTTTAGGACCATAAAACAAAAACAAGTGTAGTGAGAAGTGCCTCGTGAGAGATGACTTAAGCAACTAGATCTACGTATTCTGTTTCATTTATTGTAAATCCTACTGAGTGATGTTTTTGTTTCCCTCCTATTGTTCTCTTCCCTGAGAAACTTAAACCATTCTTTTTTTCTAACTCAAGAACACAGTTTGAGGACTAAAGAAAACTTGGTTCAAGACTGTACAGTCCCAAATGAAACTAATATATCCCACAAGAAAAAAATAAAGATAAAATTTAACACTGCTATTTACTTAGTTCCCAGTATTTCCATTTTCACAGGACAAATACACAGAGAGTGTGTTTATTTATTAAAAATAAGGAGTTGAGTGGCTCACATCTATAATAGTAGCTATGCTCAGGAGTCTGAGATCTCAAGATGGTGGTTTAGAGACAGCCTAGGTAGACAAATCTTAAAGACTATCTGTAAGCAGAGGTGTGGCTCAAATAGTATTTATTAGCCATAGCAGAAAAGGCCAATCAAGAGTTCAAGCTACACACACAGACACACACATACATACAGAAAACAAAGAGGAGGAGGGTGGATATTTTTTTGTTTTTGTACTGAGTTGGAATTCAGTGCCTTACACTTACTAGGCCGGCTGGCACTCTACTACTTGAGCAAAGTCACTAGCCCGTTTCATTTCTTTTTCTTTTTTTTTTGGCCGATCGTGGGCCTGAACTCGGCCTGGGCGCTGTCCCTCAGCTCTTCAGCTCAAGGCTAGCACTCTACCACTTGAGCCACAGTGCCACTTCTGGCTTTTTCTGCTTATGTGGTGCTGAGGAATCAAACCCCCAGGTCCTCATGCATGCAAGGCAAGCACTCTATCACTGACTGAGCCACCTTCCCGGCCCCTTTCTGGTTATTTTTGAGATTGAGTCTAACTTCCTGCATGGGTGTGGGCCTGAGACATGATCTGCCTACCTTAGGCTTCTTATCATTGCTTTGAGCATAGGTATGCAACCACATGTCCAGCTTCTCTCCACTGAGACAGAGTAGCATGCACTTATCTACCTTGGTTGGTCTGAAACAAGTATCTGGGGATGACAGGCATGCATGCACCATGCCCTGCTAAGGGTTGAGAATCTCTCTTCTGTTCCCAATCTCAGCCTCCAAGTAGCTCAGATGTGAGGCATGGGTACCTGGCTTGTGTCTGTCTGTCTGTCTGTCTGTCTGTCTGTCTGTCTGTCTGTCTGTCTGTCTGTCTGTCTGTGTGTCTATCCAATCTAGATCTCCTCTATAAGGATTATATATGGTCTCTTCTATCTCTGAGAGATTTTGGCACTTTTTTTTCTTTAAGCCTTTTGAAAACCTGCATAAAAACATTTAGGCTCAACAGATACTTGTCCTTACTGGTAGGGTTGGAATCCTAATTGATCCCTGCATTCACTGAGGATACACAGCTAAGTCGTGTCAGAACTGACCTCAGAGAGCTCACTGTCTCCACAAGAAGGAAAGGCAATAAAAATAAAGATTCAGGAAACAGAAATATCATTAATGCTGAAAAAATGTGAGGGAGGGTAAGGGATACTTAAGATGCTGCTGATGGGAATAAAAATTGGTGCACCCATTATGGAAATCAGTATAGAGGTTCCTCAAAAAACTAAAAACAGAACTAACATATGGTTCAGCCATACTATTCCTGGGTATATACTTGAAGGAATCAAAGTCAGCATTTAGTAGAGATACCTAGATACATATATTTATCCAGGTATTATTCACAACAGCCAAGTAATGGATGGAAAAAGATAATATGGTCTATATACACAATGGAATATTACTTAGCCTTAAAGAACAAAATTATGCCACTTACAGGAAAATGGATAGAACTGGAGATCATAGTGTTAAGGTGAATTAAACCAGGCACAGAAAAGTATTACATGTGTTTTTCTCTATGTGAAATAGAAGAGGAAAAACAGAACAAAACATGAATGTAGAAGGGGGAAAAGAAAGGGACAAAGGAATGGGGAAGAAGAAGGGTGATAATGACTGAAGCACATTATATACAGACATTTACATAAACACACATAATAATGAAGTCACAATAAAATCCATTATGCATATAATGCTAAGAAAGAAAGAACACATTATTTATAATTTTTCAATGTGATACTAGCAGAATTAAATATTAAAATACCGGTATACTTGATGGCCACTTTGCTAAACATATCCTGCAAACAACATTTTTAAGGCTAAATAATATTCCATTGTAGGAAGTGGCGCTGTGGCTCAAGTGGTAGATCGCTAGCCTTGAGCTGAAGAGCTGAGGGGCAGTGCCCAGGCCCAGAGTTCAAGCCCCATGACAAAAAATAAAAAATAAAAAAAATTCCATTGTATATACAGACTACATTATCTTCATCCACAAAAAAAGTGAGTGTATGTATTTTCCAGTGGTTTTAAAGAACAGTCACATCTTTCTAGAAATGTCAGTAAAATGACAGAATAAAGTCACCTTAAGTTCTAAAATTAATATAGTCCTTGATAATTTTAAAGTATTTTTAATAATACCAGATCACTGGCCTTCAAAACTAACCATCTTTTGTACATATATTCAACTTCAAATTACCTAATACAGTTATCTCTCTCTCTCCTAGGAAAACAACAGATAACTGTGTACTTAAATAACAACAAAAAACACTAGCACATTTTCTAATCATCTTGTTGGGAGACTGTGTTTCTTCTACATAGTCAATGATCTACTAATAACTAAAAAACTTTAGCTGGGTACTGGTGGCTCATATCTGTAATCATAAGAGGGTCAGGAGGACCATGGTTTGAAACCAGCCAAGGTAGAAAAGTCCACAAGACTTCATCCCAAAATAATGAGCAAAAGGTTGGGCCAGAGGCATGGCTCAAGTAGAAGAGCACCAGCCAAATAAATTGTGAGAAAGAAAACAGTGAGATTAGGAGGCCCTGAGTTCAAGGCTGGTACTGGTGTGTGCAGACGCGTACATATGCACACACAGACACACACACACTTATCACTATCATCAAAGCTTTTCAGAGTAAAATATATTTCTGAATCAATTTCTCTATTATTTCCAAATGTATTTACATATGGAGAACATCTCTATTCTTACCACATATGACATATACAGAACTCTTAGAGGTCTCGTTTCATGTAATGCAATGCCATCAACATTCCTATTTTCACTCTGTAATATATCAAAATCTTATAATGATGATACATAAATGTTCAAGTCCAAAATGTAGATTGACATGTACGCAGTAGCCAAAAGAACATTATACTTACTATAACAAAAATAAACTTTCCATGAAAATGTGAAAACAAATGTGTGGACAATTAAAATTCAAGCTAGAAACTGTATAGCATTTTCATATTAGAAGGTTCAGAAAATAGATGTTCATATTTGGTTATATATACATGAGCAGAGGATGAATGAAGAACAAATTTGTGTTGATTAGACATCAGAGTCCTACTTGATCACCTGTCTCAGCCACATGGCCCTTCTGGCTACCCCAAGTGCACACACCTCTTTTCAATAGACATCCTCTCCACACTGCACACAGGTTCAAAAGTAAAATACAAGGGCAAGCCAGGCCGTCAGTGGTTGATGTGTACAACCCTAGCTATTTAAGGGGTGAGATATGAGGACTATGCTTCAAAGCCATCCCAGGCAGACAAATCCAAGAGACTAGCTCCAATTAACCAACAAAAAAACCAGGAGTAGAAGTATGAGTCAAGTGGCAGAATATCAGCGCTGAGTGTAAAAGCTGAGCAAGACTGTGAGGCCCTGAGCACAATAAACAAAGAAATAAATTGGTTTAAAAAATGGCATATTACTGAAATTATCGATCTTAAGAGGTTTTCACAAAGAAACTGATTTTCTATCGCCTATAATAGATTTTTAGGAAAACTTTCTTCTCTGATCAGATCAGTAAGAATTCAAGTAACTTCAGAAGGGCTTTCCAAAAAATGTCTAAGCCACTGCATTTCATAGAAACACAAAAGCATGCATTTCTTCTTCTAAACATTTTTTAAAAAGGTGGCACAGCTTGGAAGTTTCATATAAATATATGTGGTTAAGCTTCAAATTACATATAATTACTGTGCATTTAATATAGCTTTATCAAATCAATTATCTTATTCAAATCCATGCTTCTTTGGCCAAAGAAAACAACTTTAATTATGGGATACATTTTATTAAATTTGACCAATAAATCCAATCCAATATAAAATAAGTATAAATAATATATTTAGTTCAGTTCCAAGGGAAAGTTCTAAGGATGCCACCTAAGACACTTGGGTCTACTTTTTTCAAAGTGTATATAAAAATATAGAGAGAAGGGCTGGGAAGGTGGCTCAGTGGTAGAGTGCTTGCCTTGTATGCATGAGGCCCTGGGTTCCATTCCTCAGTACCACATAACCAGAAAAAGCCGGAAATGGAGGTGTGGCTCAAGTGGTAGAGCACTGACTTTGAGCTGAAGAGCTGAGGAACAAAACTCAGGCCCAGAGTTTAGACCCCATGACCAGCAAAAAAAAAAAATAGTAATAATAAATAAAATTATACATATATATTTATTGAGGGGGGGAGAAGGAGGGAGAGAGAAAAAAAATAAAACAATACATCAAATACAAAACATCAGAGAATACAATAGTAAGGGTGAGTAACATGCCAGAATGTTACAGGAGCAGCAGGGGCGCTGTTTATAGAATTAGATAAGTTTGAACCTAACTTTACTCTTGTTATCTTGAGCAAATGACTTAATTTCTCTGAAAACTATTTTCTTTCATAATAAAAAAATAGCTGAGCTAGGTGCTGGAGGCTCACATTTGTAGTCCTAGCTATACAGAAGCTGAGATCTAAGATTGAGATTTCAAGCAAGCCTGGGCAGAAGGTTGGACTCTATCTCCAATTAACCAGCAAATTGCCAGACTGGAGGCAATTGATGTACTACTAAAGTAGTTCATCACGAGCACAAAAAGAAGGTAAGTTGAGTTCAAGCACCAGTATAGCACGTGTACATGTGTACAAGCATATACACACACAAGCTGATATAATCAACTCAGAGAGCATTAGGAAAATGAAATGAAATGTCCTATTCTTCATGTTATGGGAAGAATGTGCTCCTATTCCCTAAAATTTGTCTTTTTTGTATATCACAGTGACTACATAAAAATGAATATAGAGTGTAAAGTTAAATAACTGGGAGAACTGGACTCCAGTGGCTCTCTTGGTACAAAGCCAGCCCAGGCAAAGAAATCTGAGAGTCTCATCTCCAAATAAGCTGCAAAAAGTGGGAAATGGAGGTATAGGTCAAGTGGTAGAGTGACTGCCTAGAGTGGAAAAAAACAAACAAGGGCACAAGGACCAGAGTTCAAGCCCCAGTGCTGGTTGAAAAATAAAAACATAAATAACTGGGAAAGAAAAGATTTGGTGGCAAAATACCTAGTATATAGTTATTTTCTAATTTAAAAAAATCATCTGACTCTCAACCTGTGCACAATGTTCTTTTTGTTGTTGTTTGTATTTTTGGTTTTGGCTGGTTGTGGGGCTTGAACTCTGGGCCTGGGTGCTGTCCCTGAGCTCTTCAGCTCAAGGCTAGTGCTCTACCGCTTGACCCACAGTGCCACTTCTAGTTTTCTGGTGGTTAGTTGGAGGTAAGAGTCTCATGGACTTTCCTGCCTGGGCTGGCTTTGAACCATGATCCTCAGATCTCAGCCACTTGAGTAGCTAGGATTACAGGGATGAGCTACAGGCACCCGGCTGTATTTTTACATTTTATGTCCTTTATTTCTATGTACTAAGCAGTACCTTCTGATAGTCTTGTCTGCACAATGTTCTTGCGTAGGAATTTCACTGCCCTGAGAATCTCCACAACATCTACCTTCTCAATGTTCTACATATTAGAAAATATACAATCCAGAGGCTAGTTCTGGTGGCTCAAGTTTGTAATCCTAACTACTTGAGAAGCAAAAGGAATCATGGTCCCAAGTACATAAAAAATAGTGAGACTCCATCTCAACCATAGCCAGACATGGTAGGGCACATTTCCAGAAGAAGCCTAAGTAGAAGGATCACAGTCCAGGTTGGCCTAGGCATTAGGCAAGACACTACCTTATTGAAAGTAACCAATGAAGAAGGGGGCTGGAGGGGAAGCTCAAGTGGTAGAGCACTGAGTTCAATTCCCACCATCAGTTCCCCTTGAAGGAGAGAAAACATGCACTAGATAACACGGGAGGAACAACAAAACATACCCTGTGTTAGTTACTTAGGAGAAATTTTCAGGGAAGGGAAATGTTTTTATAAATCTTAAATGTTGCTGTTGGTCTTAAGAGATCCACAAAAGCATGGTACTTGACACGGGAGGGAGGGAGGGAGGCAAAGCGCTGTGCTCCTTCCTGCTTCAGCTGGCAATCGGTACCAGGGTTACCTGTGATAAAGGAGCTGAAGGCTTCCTCTTAAGAACTCAACACAATTCAAGATTGAACAGTTCAACAAACAGCTAAGGAGGTGAAGAATGCCTACTGATTTACTATTTGTTAAATCTTCTGTCGGTAGGGAATGAACAGTGTCTTATTTCATGGTTTGTAAATAAAGCTCAACTCTTAAGGCACCTCTCTTCACACTAGTATCCCCACTAGCTAAAGACAGAGCTCAAGATGGATCAATGTTCACAAAAATCCCTCCAAGACATCACCATCCACACAATCACCATCTCCTCTTCAACCTCAGCAACCCCTTTTTTCACTTTTTATTTAAAGTTTTAATTTTTCTTACATTAAACAAGTTTCCCCTGAAGCCTGTTCTTCACGGAGAACTCTGGAAAAGCCACTTTGCAAGCCCCCGGCCACCGTTCCTCACACACTTCTTCATTAAGTACACAACTCTCAACAGTCCCTCATTTAAACATTTCCTTGTGGGTCTTGCTCCTTGAACTACTTTGTGGTAGTTTCCTAGTTTATCAGTGAAATCTCTATGAAAAGCCCTGATTACACAGACCAAGAAGGTCTTCTCCTCTTGGTCCGCAAGCTGCTAGGCTAATTGCTACTTAAATACGTACTTTCGACCTACAATTATCTCTCTTTCATCCACACTCCTTTGGAAATTCTATCTGGGGAGCAAACTACAACCTGGGCCAAATTCCCAGTGACAGCTGCAGTTTTGGGGACAGGGAGGCTGGAGCCGCCAGTACGGGCAGCCTTCAAGCTTTGTGTCTGTCAGATGAAAGAACAAAAGGCAGCGCTTCCTCCCGGCCCCTCCTCAGCACCCGAGGAAAGCCGACTTGACCCAGCAGTCCGCGAGAAGAGGCAGCGGTGCGGGCCGGCAGGTCCGGGCACCGACACCGGCTCGGACCCACCTTGGATAGCTGCCTCCTGAGGCTGAAGCGCTGGACCATGGTCACCCGAGGAGCGCGGGACGACGCGATCACCAGGGGAGGGTCTTTCTTTCTCAACGCCCAGCCGCGGGGCCAGGTGGCCGGCAGCTCATCTTGAAGGCTGTCACCGAAGTCCGAAGACTCTCCCTAGGAGTCTGCGCAAACTTGGCAGCGCCTCATTGTTCTGCGGAGCCGGCGCCGGAGCCGGCGCGGGGAGGAGGGCGCGGCGGCGGGCGGGCGGGCGGGGCGGGGCGGGGTCCCGGCCGGCTGGAGCGGCTCACTCGGCGAGCACTTCCTGTGAGTCAGCTGGAGGGGTCCGGGCGCAAGGACCACCCCTTCCCTTCCCTTCCCTCCAGACCGCGCCGGGGTGCGGGGTGCGGGGTGCCGGGGTGCCCGGGCGCCGCCTGCGCCTCGCGAGTGTGGGCGGCCCGGCCCGGGGTGGCAGCGCCCCCCGCCGTCCCGCCAGGGGATGGGGTTGCTCTGGGGAAGGGGCGCGGACGGCCTCGGACGGAAGCCCCTCCCGCGGCCGCGGCTTTGTCTGGCCAGCGCAGACCCCGGCCCCGGCCGGGACCGGACACGACCGGACCGGACGGCTGCTCACCCTGGGCCTCCGGGCGCGGCTGCCCGCTGCTCTCGCTGGAATGGAACACTTTAAAAAATTCACAGAAAGGACTGCCGAGTGAATCAATCGGTGCAGATATGAGAGCGGCCATCGCTTCCCTCTGGCCGGCACTGACCGCCTTCCCTCGTTCATGGGCGCCTGCTGGCGGACACCCCGCACGACGAGGCGAACGGACACCGCTCCGCTCCGTCAGGACAGAAGCCTTGGCACCGCCGCCCCGGCGTGGACCAGGCCTGGCCCCCGCCCCCCGCGTGGCCCCCCGGCCTGCCCCCCCCCGCATGGCCCCCTGGCGTAGCCCCGGCCTGCTACCCCCCCCGCACGCCCCCCCCGCCTGCTTCCCCCCCCCCGGCGTGGCCCTCCCCCCCCACGGCCTGCCCCCCCACGGCCTGCTTCCCCCCGGCGTGGCCCCGGCCTGCCCTCCCCCCTCCCTCCCCCTCCGCGCACCGCACCCCGTTAAGAGGTCCGCGTCGCGTCGGCGTCGGCGGGCCTCTGAAATCTGTACCCGCAGCACACACGTTTGGTAAAGCAGAAGCCCTCAAACTTGAGAATTAACAGCTATGAGGAAACCACACAGTGCCACTTTTTTCCTCTAGGCAAGTGAAAAGTAAATTGAAAACAAGCATCTGTGCCATGCTTATTCTCGATGATTCCCTCATTTCACGCAGCATGCTACCTTTTCCAATTACCAACAAATGTAACACAACAAACTCACCTTTAAAGTCTCACACACACACACACATTTCATTATCTCAGGAAGAACAGAAAAAAACACAATTCCAGCAAGGATTTCAGCCACCAAAATTACTCTAAAACATACCCTTCGATATACTTTTTAGTAAAACTTTTACTATTAGAAATTGTGCAGAGCTGTACTTTTTGTACACTTCCAAAGCGGAAAGGAAAAGATAAACTATGACCAAAAGCAAACAGTCCTCCATGCCTAAGGTTGAGCATAAGCAATGTAATCTAATATTTGAACTGATTGAAACTGAATTCTAAGTAGAAAGTAAGCTGAGGTTCAACAGAGTGGCTCAAGTGGTATAGTCCTTGCCTAACATGCAGCGGTGGCACTGTGATCAGTCCCCCACCACATACACAATAAGTAAAATAATAAAAGAAAGTTGGCAGTGAACTTGAGTGGTTTGTTATTTGTTAGTAAAAAGTAGGAGTACCAGGTACCCCGGTTTTTCCTCCTACAGAGAATGAGGTCAGGCATGATGGTGCATATCTGCAGCCTCAGCACTCAGGAGGCTGATGCAGGAGAAGCCTGAGTTGAGGCCAGTCTGGGCTACACAGCATGACTGGGGGGAGGGGGTAGTGAGGGGAGGAGGAGCCGGAGACACAGAAAGAGATTCTTGAAGAAAAAGCAGAAACTCCACAAGAGTACTCTAAAATCTCCTGGGAAAGCAAGAAGAGTTACTGAGATGTTTATGTGGAAATAAGATGACTCAAGCCTGTCATTTGGGCTACTCAGGAGGGGAGGACCTCAGCTTCAGGCCAGCTTGGGGAGGGGGGGGAAGGCTGTGAGACACCATCTTAATGAATGGCAGGGCATGACTGCATGCACCTGTAAAACTAGCACAAATAAGAGGACATCCCAAGATGTGCACAGCCTGTGCATAAAGCAGGATTCTATCTCAAGATAACCAATGTAAAACATCTGGCTGATGTATTGGACCAAGTGGTAAACACTTGCCTAGAAAGTGTTAGGCCCTGAGTTCAAACCTCAATACTGGTAGCAAACAAAAGAAAAAAAGAGCCAGGTGCAGGTGGTTCATGCCTCTAATCCTAGCTGCTCAGGAGGCTGAAATCTGAGGATCATAGTCCATAAGTTGCTTTTCTCCAATGAAGCACCAAAAAGCTAGAAGTGGAGGTGTGGCTTAAATAGTAGAGTGCTGGCCTTGAGCAAGAGGCAAGGACAGTGCCCAGGCCTGAGTTCTAGCCCCAGATCTGGCACACACACACACACACACACACACACACACAAAGGAAAGCTAGAAAGAAAAAAGTTCCATACAGAACAATACACTCTCTTAAACATGAGATGTTCCTGATGTATGACCAGAACCTCCTACTACTGCTATAAGATTCTTTCTATATACATGCATGAATGCATGCATGCATGCATCCATCCATACATGCATAGGCGGAACAAAAATGTCAAAAGACAGCAGCACCAGGTAACATGAGAATTATCAATCACAGACTGCAAAGGTATGAATTCTTAAAAGTATAGATACATGATTTATGGATTAAAAGGATTGTACTGCAGTAGGAACTCACTAATTTTTTTTTTGTCAGTTGTGGGGCTTGAACTCTGGACCTGGCAGATGTCCCTCAGCTCTTCAAGCTCAAGGCTAGCACTCTACCACTTGAACCACAGCACCACTTCTGTTTTCTGGTTAGTGGAGATAAGAATGTCATGGACTTTCCTGCCCAGGCTGGCTTTGAACTGTAATCCTCAGATCTCAGCCTCCTGAGTAGCTAGGATTACAGGCGTGAGCCACCGGCACCCGGCTTCACTAATTTTTTAAAACTTTATCTTATTAGAATTGTCACCAAACACCAACAAATTGTTTCTAATGTTTAGATAGAAAAAAAAAATTCATTCAGCAGATTTCCCTTTGGTAGTTCTATCTGTAAGGGCTGACTGCACAGCATTCATTTATCAAATACAACATTTTTCTTTGAAGATCATTCATCTGGCATTGTGGAATAGTCATTTCTCTATACATATATTAGCCTCAAATGTCATGTGGCAGGGATTCAAAAATAATAGTGTCTATTTTCTTGTTTTCTTTTATTTATATTTTTTAAGTTAGCATAAATTGAACTCACTTTTTTGACTAGTAAATAGAAGTGAAAATCCAACTGCTTATATCCAACTAACTCTTAAAAAATCATATGTACGTTTGAAATCTAGTCCTTGATAGAAAAAAGAAAAACTTGAAAATAGAAAAGATATTTAATAAACTAAGCTAGTCACAAAAAATTAAATTATCTAAATTTGGCCTCTTTTGAGGTGTCTGCCAGCTTTTTGATTGACAATAATAGACAAAGAACAAAGCCTGTAAAATAGGAGTAATGAAAGACGCCTATAACAAAGAAGAAAGTCAACCATTCTCTTATTTTACTCTGGACCCAAAAAAGGTCATTTTAGTGGTCTATGACCAAAAATCCACAACACTTTGTCTCTTTGGAAGCAAACAAAGCAATTGAGTGGATTTCACAAGCCTTTTTGAATCATACACCCTTTGTCGAGTAGTTAAAAGCTGTAGACTCAGTCCCTGGAGTGACACATGTGAAATGCACAATGGAAATACGTAGTATTTGGATACAACTGCAAATGGTCGCAGATCTGAAGCAAGTCCAAAGGCTCCATAACTATAGAACAGAGCTCCAGTAATGATTAAAGAAAAGGTGAGCATCTGAAATTCAGCTATCTTGTCTTTTGCTTTCCACCATAGGTTACAATTCTTAGTAAAGCTGATAAAAAAGCTTATATTTGACATCTTTGCCCTAACTGCCAATATATTTCCCTTTCTCATCAAATACTTTCATGTATATTTTGACAAAGCAGCAAACATTTTTATGTATACTTTGAGTGTACTTCAAGGTCTTTTAGTTTTTCTTCATTATCACTGTAGGAAAAAAATAATTCTTTGAACTAGCATGTATAACCAGTTTACAGGAGATAACAGTAATACTTTTTGCATTTTTTTTTTTTGGTCGGTTGTGGGGCTTGAACTCTGGGCCTGAACTCTGGGCTTGAACTCTGTCCCTCAGCTCTTCAGCTCAAGGCCTGCATTCTACCACTTGAGCCACTGTGCCACTTACTGTTTTCTGAGTGGATTATTGGAGATAAGGGTCTCACGGACTTTCCTGCCTGAGCTGGCTTTGAATCATGACCCTTAGATCTCAGCCTCCTGAGTAGCTAGGATTACAGGCGTGAGCCACCAGCACCCGACTTCCTGCATATTTTTGAACTCAGGTATAAAAGTACATTTGATTAAAATAAAAACTCATTCCATTTTGTGATTTGCTTCTTCATGTATGATTTATATGTCTGCATGTCCGTGTATATATACATTATATATAATATATAAATACATACACATCCATACTATGAGTTCCCTGGATGAATATTTATGAAAGTCAAATAATCATCCCAACTTAGCTAGGTTCAAAATTAGCTACATTCAAAACACTTGTCCCTCACTGTGCAACCCAATCCAGTTGTATGTCAGTTTCTAGTGCTATATTCTAGTACATACATACAAACACATCACTGGATAGGTACATATAATACATAGTACTATATAGAAATGTATGAAGATACAGACTTTTTTGTGTGCCAATACTGGGGCTTCATCTCAGGGCCTGTACACTTTATCTTTTTCCCTCAAGTCTAGCACTCCATCACTTGAGCCACAGCTCCACTTTCAGCTTTTTGTTTAATTGGAGATATACTCTCATGAATTTTTCTACCCAGGCTGACTTTGAAACCACAATCCTCAGATCTGTCTCCTGAGTAGCTAAGATTACAGTCATGAGCCACATGTACCCAGCCAGCTTAGAATATTTATGACCATATTAAAACACTGGGTATTTCCAGCCCCTAGAAGGCTGCTATCTTTACTGCTGTATTAGCCATTTGGGGGGAATTTGTCAGGAAAACCTCATTGTGGTCTCATATAGCTACCTTTTCAGTAGCTAGTATTAGAAGTGAGCTACATCCCAAGCCTTTTTTGAACCACAATCCTCAGATCTCAGCCTCGTGAGGTACTAGGATTACGGGTGTGAGCCACCAGTGCCTGGCTCTGATTTTTTTATCTTACTATTTATAATCACACAATATTAAAAAATAGTTATTTAGGGCTGGGAAGGTGGCTCAGTGGTAGAGCGCTTGCCTTGCATGCTCGAGGCCCTGGGTTCGATTCCTCAGCACCACATAAGCAAAAAGAAAAAAGCCGGAAGTGGCACTGTGGCTCAAGTGGTAGAGCGCTAGCCTTGAGCTGAAGAGCTGAGGGACAGCGCCCAGGCCCAGAGTTCAGGCCCCACGACCGGACCCAAAAAAAAAAAATAGTTATTTAAAAAATAACCAACTTTTTAGTATTCACCTAAATTCTATTTCTCCTATTTGGCATTTTAAAAAGAATTAATAATTGTATAAAAATATGACACTAACAAAAATAACTGCATATCTGATCATCTCAAGTGGTATGTGTTTGCAATGCCCAGAGCATGCTGAACATAAAAAGTACCACAGTCAGAGAAACAAAGGAACAACTGCACTCCCCCTAGCCTACAGAAACATCTCTAACATGGGCTGGGAAGTTGGCTCAGTGGTAGAGCGCTTGCCTTGCATGCCAGAGGTCCTGGGTTCGATTCCTCAGCACCACATAAGAAAAAAAAAAAGCCGGAAGTGGTGCTGTAGCTCAAGTGGTAGAGTGCTAGCCTTGAGCTGAAGAGCTGAAGGACAGCGCCCAGGCCCAGAGTTCAGGCCCCATGACGGGACCCAAAAAAAAAAAAAAGAAACATCTCTAACAGTGAAAAGTGAGAACAATGCTCAAAAGAAATGTCCCAAAGACCACAGCAAACTAAGTAAAAAAAGGAGGACTGTTTAGAATGAAGTCCTCTCATGGAAAGGATCACTTCGGCATTATAGAATGCTATCCTTTATCTTATTTATTTTTTTGTCCGTCAGTGGGGCTTGAAATCTGGGCCTGGGCATGGGCCCTCAGCTCTTCAGCTCAAGGCAAGCACTCTACCCCTTGAACCACAGCGCCACTTCTGGTTTTCTTAGTGGTTTATTGGAGATAAAAGTCTCCCAGACTTTCCTGTCCAGGCTGGCTCTGAACTGTTGATCCTCAGATCTCAGCCTCCTGAGTAGCTAAGATTACAGGTGTGAGCCACCACGCCCGGCTTCTTTTTTTATTTCTTATTTCTTTTTATTTCTAACTTACCTGATATGAACACAATTGTAAGCAACTTGCTTTTGGTTAGTGTTGCATGGTACAGTTCAGATATGTGGATTCAAATAACTGTGGATTCAAGGTTCTCAAGAAAAAAAAATCCTGGTATTACTGCCTAAACAATACAAAATAAAAACTATTTATATAGCATCGACATTTTATTATCCAGTACAAATAACCTAGAGATGGTTAGAAGTATGCAGTGGACTGTGTTATATGCAAACACCATGTAATTTTGTCTTCTCTACATCAATATAGTAGCTTCCTACATCTTAAAAGACTATGTATGTATTGAAATAAATACTAACTTGGATTCAAATCAGTAGACATGAAATTTTCTATGAAATTGATTTGAGGATAAAGATAATTTTGGAGGGCAAGCATGTATCAAAGCTCCTTAAAGTTCTAATAAAAAGTTTCCTTAGATGGGAAGCAATGAACTAAACATGGAAGACTGAACAGATTTATTGTGGCTCTGCACTAATATGAACAATAAAAGACATAAACCCAAATAGGTAAAGAAGAGTGACAAGGAGAAAGCAGTGAATAAGGTACATCAAATTAAGCTTTGGAAGGTATAAGGTGCGTTGGTAAGTATGTAATAAATGACTTTGTTCAGCTTTTTGTCCAGTCAGAAAGTTCTTGGCAGGGAAGCAGGTATTTGCAGGGAAATCAACAAGAAGCCAATTTATATTTAAAAAAAAAAAAACTACAGTCCTATGGTTAAGACTTAAAAGTATCAGAGGTTATTCTAAGAACAGGGCCTAGGGCCTTAAAACAGGAGAACTAAAAATAATTTTAATAAACAGATCAACAGCTCATTCTACTAACATACATTTCCAAAGTGAGATTTTTTTTCTTTTTCTTTTTCTTTTTCTTTTTTTTTTTTTTTTGGGGGGGGGTCCGGTCGTGGGGCCTGAACTCTGGGCCTGGGCACTGTCTCTCAGCTCTTCAGTTCAAAGCTAGCTCTCTACCACTTGAGCCACAGCACCACTTCCGGCTTTTTTCTTTTTGCTTATGTGGTGCTGAGGAATTGAACCCAGGGCCTCTGGCATGCAAGGCAAAGCACTCTACCACTGAGCCACCTTCCCAGCCCCAAGATTATTTTTTCTTAGATAATTTCCAATCCCCATTTTTCTTCCCTCTTATTTTAGAGACTTTCAGCAAATACCTAGTCACCATAGCTTTCTCTTCATATGTGAAAGAAGCATTAAAGTGGTTTAGGGCTTATAGATTGATAGCTCTTACTATAGATTAATTGGGCAAATATGAAGTTTATTCCCCTCCCCCATTATAAGTATTTATAGGTCTTTTAACAATTATAAAGATCTTTTCTTTAGTCATTTTTTTATAGTTTGTTTGCCCTTGGGTGGATGATAGTGGTGGTAATGAGCCTCTCTGCCTGTGATATTCTAGAAGAATGGAAGGAAGAGGCTGAAATGCTCATATTTTGGTTTCATCTCACTGTCTCTCAGAATGACACCTCATCCTAGCTCTCAGCTGTGTCTGTAGTCTCTCAGTCTAGAATCCCTCTATTTAGATATTCTAGAGGAGAGGAGGCAAAAAAAAAAAAATCCTTAAAGACAAAAGAAACCAATCCATACAATAAGGACAGGATGTTACTATAAGTTATCTAAGAAAAAAAATCTCACTTTGGAAATTAAAAACACAATATTAGAAATATTTATTAAGGATTAGTAAGTTTTACAGAGGTCTCTCAAGAATTAGAACAAAACAAATAGAAAATAAAATGAATTATTTTTAAAAACAAAGTCTGGAGTTTATCCTCTGACTACTAAAAAGGGGAGAGAAATACAGGTAGGGGAAAAATTAAACTATGGCTATATGTAGTGACATGGGTCAATTATAGAAACATTTTTGCATTCAAAGCAAATTTTAGAAGACTAGACAACTATGATACTATTTTATAAAGCCCCAAATAGGCAGGCTTAAATAATAGTTTAAGCCTGCCTAACTTAAAAACATATAAATTTACTATTTTTTTTAAGTCAAGGGCATGAAATCCAAAGTTCAGGATGGTGGAATAATTACTACTATATATGGGCATATGAGTATATATGATGATAAGGTTCCCCCTCTTGTGTGGCAGTTCACAGGTAGCATATATTATATGTCACAGCATATATACAATTTTGTTTTATATGAACAAAATAAAAATTTATATTTAAATGTAGAATAATAAAATTAATGCTATTGAAGTCCCCTCTCCCCACTGCTGTGGATCAAACCCAGACTGAGCTATATCCCCACCCTATAAGGTTTTTAAAAAACTCTTGTTTCCAGACTGAATTTTTTAGTTTTCCAAGTGCAAAGGCAAGGCCCAACTTTCTAGCCTCTTAATTGTCACAAAGACCCACACCAAGGCACATCACTGTAAAATTTTGGTCAACAGTGATGAAGAGATGATTTTTAAGTCTGGTGAAAAAAAACAAGGTGTTACCTGAGGCTCAAGAATTAGAACTGTCCCAGATTTCTCAGCAGCAATATTGGAAGGCAATGGATATCAATATACATAAAGCTTTTTTATGTGTTTTTCTTTTTCAAAATGCTATGGGGAAATTATCTCCAACCTATAGTTCAGCATTTAACTAGACCACCAATAAAATTTAAGGTTTGAATAAATTTTGAAATTGGCTTATTGTCTCCCCATAAGACTTTCAGGAGAATGTGCTTCATTGAAGAATAAACCAATAAAGAAGACATGAAATGAAGAAAATAAACGTTCTGTAATTTCTTAGCTGATTAAGGACTCCAGGACAAAAGGCTATACTTATCCTAGAAAGCTTCCAGAAGTGTTTGCTACTTTCAAGAAAAGGCAGCTAGGAAGAGGATTTGTGACATTAGAAGATGCTCAGAAATCAACAGTTCTTTCAGAATTTGGAGGTGATCTAAGAAATAATTGTCAACAAACCACAACTTCAAAGACAATAAAAAAAAAAAACTTTCTCAAAGGAGAAAACACTATAAAGCTCAAATTAGAAATATATTTACATTGCCATAATGTGAATGTTATATTGAAATTTCAATTTCAGCTAAAATAAAGTATGGACAGGAAAGAAGTGGTAAACAATCACCTTCACTGTAAAATGTCATTTGTAAGAAGTTATGTAAAACAGAAAATAATAGCTGCATACACATAATATTTAGAGAACTTCCAGAAAAATTTAAAAGATCAAAAAACTCCCTATAGAAAGTGGGAAACAGGATAAAGGATTCTACTCATTACAACCCTGTAGTGGTTTTATTCTGCTTTTTCAATTCTTTATAAAGGATAAATATGAAAATGAAAATACAGCTTCTTTGTGTTAGATATGTTGAAGAAAATATCTATTAGTGAGAAATCTGAAAACCTGCAAGATGGTAGTAAATAAGTCTACAGAAACACACACACACACAATTTAAGATAACAGACTTATACGCAAGCAGAATGTTTCATACTCCTAATTTTGATCATTTAAAAATTCTGTTTTCTTGATTCTCTGAAAAACTAAAGACATGAATGTTAAGAAGCATTAATTTCTTACTTTCATTTGTTCCTGTACCCTAAGACTTCTCACTAGTCTAAGGCTACATTTCAGCCTTCCTTTGTCAAGAGTAATTTGCAGACTTTCCAACACTGTGGGTCTTAAATGATAATAAGGAAGTAAAGAACTATGCAGCTATACACAGTGAGAGACATGAGATACACACTACTGACAGAAAGAAAAAACCTACCAGGGCGCAAGTCTTTAAGACTTTCAAGAGATAAAGGCAGTACTTATTTAAAAAACATAATCAAACATTCAAATTACACAAAAAGGTTTTTTGGTTTTGGGGTTTTTTTCCCCCTATTTCAATGGCAGCTAATTATTTTTTAACCTAATATTTTGGGTGAATCCCACTTAAGTAAAACAAAAAGAAGCTCAGTAAAAAAAAAATGACTATAAAGAATAGCTTAGATGAGTTAAAAATCTAAATAAGAAATCTTATTTTAGCTATTGATTTCATGTAGTAAAACACATTGGAGCTATAATCTCATAACAATGAGATAAAAAAGCCAAAACTGTCATTGGAACCAATATATACATCTCTGTAGCCTAAGGTAACAAAAGATACTGACATACAACCACAAGTAAAAAAAATAAGGGACACACTCATAACTAAGTATATAGATCCAAAACTAAAAATTTATGTTAGGTCCCAGTGGCTGGCTCATACCTGTAATACTAGCTACTCAGGAGTCTGAGATCTGAGGATTATGGCTCAAAGCCAGCCTGGGCAGAACAATTTACCACCAGAAAACTGGAAGTAGAGCTGTGGCTCAAAGTAGTAGAGCACTAGCCTGAGCAGAAAAGCTCAGGGACAGCATGCAGGACACACGGACACACGGACACACGGACACACACACACACACACACACACACACACACACACACACACACACACACACACACACACACACACACACACACACACACACACACACACACACACACACACACACACACACACACACACACACACACACCTGAGCAGAAAAGCTCAGGGACACACACACACACACACCCTGAGCAGAAAAGCTCAGGGACACACACACACACACACCCTGAGCAGAAAAGCTCAGGGACACACACACACACACACCCTGAGCAGAAAAGCTCAGGGACAGCATGCAGGACACACACACACACACACACACACACACCCTGAGCAGAAAAGCTCAGGGACACACACACACACACACCCTGAGCAGAAAAGCTCAGGGACACACACACACACACAGCCTGAGCAGAAAAGCTCAGGGACAGCATGCAGGTCCTCAGTTCAAGCCCTATGACACACACACACACACACACACACACACACTCACACACACACACCCTGAGCAGAAAAGCTCAGGGACACACACACACACACACACACACACACGGACAGCATGCAGGCCCTCAGCTCAAGCCCTATGACACTGACACACACACACACACACACACACACACACACACACACACACACACACACGGAAAGAAAAAAAGAAATTTATACCGTAACCTCCATTCTCCTGAGCTGTAACTGGATCATAAAACCTTTAGTCCCCCTAGGCATCTACCCTGAGCATCATGAACCAGAATATGATAAGAACACTTACACATCCATGTTCACTGCCACACTATTCACAATAGCTAAGATACAGAAACAACCCAGATGTCCCACGATAGATATGTGGATCTCAAGAAAAATGTAGTGCCTATATATAATGGAATTTACACAGCTATCTGAAAGAATAGTGTCATTTGCAGAAAAATGGATGGAACTAGAACAAATCATGCTAAGTGAGGTAAGGCCAAGATCAGAAAGACAAAAGGCCCATGTTTTCCCTGATAAGCAGAAGTTAGAGCTAAAACGCACTGGGATATGACAAATCACACAGGATTCCAGACACTCACATACAGTGAGACCAAAAGAGGATACTCTTAGGAGAGATTCACAAAGGCACAATACCCAAGGCACCTCATCATATGTGTATATAAAATATATATTGAAACAAACTCCAAAGATATAGAAACAAAGGAGTCTTAATTTGCTTTTTCTGTTACTGATTCTGTATTCTTTACCTTAGACACAGTATATTCATGTACATATCTCTAGGAGAGAGGCACAGAATCTGAGGAAAAAGGGTGAAAAAAAGGCAGCAGTAGAGCACACTAGACATTGATGTAAGTGAACTATACAAATCACAACTCATAGGTGGAGATGGGAGAGGAGAGAGAACAGGGGAGGATGAGGGAACAGATGACACTGTGCAAAAGGAAATGTACTTATTGCCTGATGCATGTAAATATAACCGCTCTGTATATCACCTCTAAACAATAAAGTAAAATAACAAAACCAGGGCAAGTGTGGTGGTGCACACCTATAATTCCAGCACTTGATAGGATGAAACAGGAGGATCTTGAGTGTGAGGCCTACCTGGACTACATAGTAGTACCTTATCACCAAAAAGACACTAAGGAGTTTTCTAAACGATGATTATGATGATGATAATTCATGACAGATTACAACAGTTCCAAGAAGTAGAAAACCTAGAGACTGAATCTTTAGCCTAAAAGAACAGTAACCTAAAATTGTAGAAACATTGGCATGTTTCTGGAGAGGTTAAGACACGAACACCATTTAAATATTCTACTCCACAACAAAGTGGGAGGTTATGTCCACATGAGGGAGGCTATAGTGATCTTCAGTCACTGATGTCCTACTCGCTATCATTATATTTCTTGCAATAAAATTTTCAGAAACACATCAGAATCAGAACTCTTTTTCTACTTTATGGCCATTCACTTTGTATATTAAACATTTAAAAGTGCTAAAATATGGAAATATTCTCAATAGATGTTCTCAAAAAAAGGCAAGACATTACAAATATCATGAAAGAAAAGAAAAAAAGGCAACCACAAGAGGGGAACTTAAATTGGCAAGTACCTTGGAGCACCATGGTCCTAGCCATAATGTTCAGATCAGTTCTCCACTGGTGTCTCCTTAAACAACCTTGAAAAAAACTATGTAATTTTATTGCTAGGATATCTTTGCATGTTGGATTTCAGAAAACAAGGACTTCCCCTCCCTCCATAAAAAGGAGGAAAGTTTTCTTTTTTTTTTTAGGTGATACAATTTGAGCTTAATAAGATGATTCACAGCTCACAGCCATGGAAAGTGGCTCAAGCCTGTAACTCTAGCTGCTTGGAAAATGGAGATTGGAGAATACGTTCCAAGTCAGCCCAGCCATAAAAGTTAGTAACACCTCACCGCAACCAATGGCTGGGTACAGTGGTGAACATCAGTTATCCAAAGCTATGGGAGAACCACATAGGCTGGGTGTGGTGGTACACATCTATCATTTCAGTAATAAAGAGAAACCTAAGTTTCTGGCCTGGGACAAAAGTAAGACCTTATCTCAAAAATAATCAACACAACCCCGGCACAGGTGGCTCACACCTGTCATCCTAGCTACTCAGGAGGCTGAGATCTGAGTATTAAGGTTCAAAGCCAGCACGGGCAGGAAAATCTGTGAGACTCTTATCTCCAATTAACCACAGAAAACCAGAAGTGGTGCTGTGGCTCAAGTGGCAGAGCACTTGCCTTGAGCTGAAGAGCTGAGGGGATAGCGCCCAGGCCCAGAGTTCAAGCCCCATGACCGGCCCACAAAAAGAGGCTGGAGAGGGCTTAAATAGTAGAGCACCTGCTTAGCTAGCATGAGGATCTGAGTTTAAAACTTTATTAGTACAAAAAAATTACAAAATATTCTTAATGAAATAGTACCTATATAATAAAGGAAATTTAACAATCTGAACATATGTACTAAATTATCTGTGACACTAAACAATTTAAAATTTTTTATTTTAACTTGCTTTTAAGGTTTTTTTCCTTTCTTCTTTTGTTTTGGGGTGAGCAATAATGAAGTAGGATAAATGATAAAAGTCCAGCACTGAAATTTGCATTTGGCTCCTATAGAGAGTCAAGCTGTATAGACTTGCAAGAGCATGAACTACAGGGGTGCTATCCTGAAAATCAGAAACCATAATTTATTGATTTCCTTATTTTTTTGCCAGTTGGGGCTTGAACTCAGGGCCTGGGTACTTTCCCTGAGCTTCTTTAGCTCAAGGCTAGCACTCTACCACTTGAGCCACAGTGCCACTTCCAGCTTTTTCTGTTTATGTGGGAATTACTTATTTCCCTGGCACTGATACTTGTTTAAAAAAAAAAGCGGGGGGGGGGAGCTTAGGTTCAAATTAAACTGTCAACATTTGTGTAAGGCTCTAGCAAAAAAAAAATATACAGGAATTTCCATATTAAAAAATTCATCCCCATGGGGAAAAAACCAATATCCACATATCAAATAATGTTTTCAAGATCACATTTTTTTTTTTTGCATTGTAAGATAAACTTTTTCTAAGAGCTTCCAAAAAAAGTGCTAGTTCTTCAGAATACTTTTTTTGCAGGGGGGGAAAGGGGGAAGGAGGCTAGTAATGGAGCTTGAATTCAGGGTCAAGGAGCTATTCCCTGCTTTTTTAATTTTTTAATTATATTTTATTATCTTTAATTAGTTGTATAAAAGGAATTACCATTCAAAAAATCAGTTTATGAGTACACTGATCTTGGTCAGTATCATCCTTGTCATCATTCTCCCCCTATCATTCCCAACCCAAACTCTCCCTTTAACTTTCTTTAACTTTCTTAATTCCAAAGGCTATGCATTGAATATGTGACTGCATCCCTGTCTTCTCTTCATTTCTCTATCCTTTCCTCTACACCTTCTAAGTACCAGTTTCCTGGTATTCATTTTATGGAAATATAAAAGTCCCTAAGCTGTTTTGCTCAAGATTAGCACTATACCACTTAAGCCATAGCTCCACTTCCAGCTTTTTGCTGGTTAACTGGAGATCAGAGTCTCATGGACTTTCCTACCTGGGCTGGCTTCAAACTGCGATCCTCAGATCTCAGCCTCCTGAGTTACTAGGATTTACAGGCATGAGTCACTGGTGCCTGGCCAGAAATGTGTTTAAAACTCAGTATAATCAGATGATCATGAAATCACTCGTTCAAAAATAACTTGAGAATAGGGATAAGAAGGGGGAAAATGAGGGGGAATGATGAAAAGAGTGGCATTGATCATAGCCTGACTTGCAGAATTGTAACGTCTTTGTACAAATGCTTAACAATAATAATTAATACGGTGAAAGCTGAGCAGTGCTGGCTCATGCTTATAAACCTACCTACTCAGGGGGCTCATGTTTCTCTCATATGGGGAAGCTAGATCTAAAACACACTGGAAAATGACAAATATACAAGGACTCTAGACACTCACACACAGCAAGACCAAAAGAAGATACTCTTAGGGAAAAATCACAAAGGTGCAATTTAGATCATACAAAATCACACACACACACACACACACACACACACACACACACACACACACACACACACACACACACACACACACACACACACACACACACACACACACACACACACACACACACACACACACACACACACACACACACACACACACACACGAAATGAACTCCAAGAACTGGAAAGAGGCTTTTTCCCTTGTTGTTGCTTGTTTTCTTTTTGTCTGGCTTTTTCATTTGTCTGTGTTTGGGAGGGAGGGACACAGAACTCCAGGGAAAAAGGGTGAACAAGTGCAGCAGTGGTGCTCACTAGACATTGTGAACTATACAACTTGTGGGTGGACACAGGAAACAGGAGAGAGTGAGGGAAGGGATAAACATTTTATGAAAGGAAATGTACTCATTACTTGCCTTATATAACTGTAATCCCTCTTCATATCACCTTTATAATAACAATAATTTTTTTAAGGAGACCATTCAAGAAAGACTCACTGTGAAGGATTTATCTAGAATGGGCTGCTTTGGACAATTCTGAGAAGCCAGACAACCACTGTAGAAAACTTAATGAAAGGCTCTAAAGAATAAGTGGAACTCAGAACAATGCTCCAGCACTCATATCTTACTTTTCCAGATGGTTAACCGCATGGCAGGAAAAACAAACAAAAATCCAGAATTAAAAATAATCAAAGCTAGATGGCATTGGTGGTGCTGGAAGTGCAGCTGTGACTTAATGGTAGCACACTAACCTTGAGGAAAAAAGCTCTGAGACAGTACACAGGCTGAGTTCAAGCTCTAGGACCAGATCAAAACAAAACAAAAACACTGCTATTACCTATTTAGCAACAGTTACCAAAAGAAACCAGCCAACATCTTCTCACTTCCAATTACAAGCCTTATTTGAATGTATGACAGTAGAGAACTGCAGCGTGTTCACTGTGGTCTTTTTTTTTTTTTTGGGGGGGGGGGGGTCCAGTCGTGGGCCTGAACTCTGGTCCTGGGCGCTGTCCCTCAGCTCTTCAGCTCAAGGCTAGCGCTCTACCACTTGAGCCACAGCACCACTTCCGGCTTTTTGCTTATGTGGTGCTGAGGAATAGAACCCAGGGCCTCAAGCATGCCAGGCAAGCGCTCTACCACTGAGCCACCTTCCCAGCCCTCACTGTGGTCTTTTAATAGGAGATTTAAAAAACCAACAGAAGCTGGGTGCCGGTGGCTCACGCCTATAACCCTAGCTACTTGGGAGGCTGAGATCTGGATTGAGGTTCAAAACCAGCCAGGAAAGTCTGTGAGACTCTTATCTCCAATTAACCACCAGAAAACCAGAAGTGGTGCTGTGGCTCAAAGTGGTAGAGTGCTAACTTTAAGTGAAAGTGCTCAGAGATGCGCCCAGGCCCAGAGTTCAAGCCTCATGACAAAAAAAAAAAAAAAAGAGAGAGAGAGAGAGAGAGACAGAAAAAGAATGAAAGAAAGAAAGAGAAAAAAGGAAATCCAATGGAAAGCTTAACATTTTCCATTATATCACAGTTAACTTCAGGCGTCAAATCTTAGTTAATGAAAATCAATTATTTAACTTCTTTTATGTTTTATGAAAATTAGTTGGTAGTTTATCAGCCTTTTGGCAATCTAGTTTCTTCTAGGATCTTCCATATTCTAACTTTATATTAAGCTCCTCATACTAAGTACATGATAAAAACTATCAGTATTAAGACACCAAAGACACCTGTGCTATGGTAAAATCAGTGAAGGACTTAGACCTGGCCATGCACTCTCTCTCTGATTTTAGGCAAGTTTTTAAAATACCACTAAGCCCTAATTACCTATTTGTTTTGTTTTTTTTTTTTTTTTTTTAAAAAAAGCTATCAGACCTGCAAGGATCCTTGCAAAGGATTCTTGCAAAGAATACTGCCAACTACTTAGAAAAGAACCCCAATTACTGAATGCTTCATTAAAATTCAGTATTAGCAAGGCAGGTCCCTTGGTATCTTAAAACAATGAACGAGTGATGGTCTTGCATTTATCATCCTTTCTTAACTACAATTTTGCAAATTGAGTAAGGTTAAGACTCCACAGCCCCCAACACACACAATTCAGCCTCAATGCAGAAAGAGCTCCATAATGACTGTTAACTAGGTGATAACACTAGAGAATCTTTCCCTTGTTATTTTGTTTAGATATTTGAGAATATGGAATATTATTGTTCCTAATAGTATTTAAACCAACTCTAGGGAAGTATTAATAAGTATTTAATTTTCATTGCCACTTACCTGAAGAAGACAAAAGGCATTACTTCCAAGTAATAACTTAAGGAGCAACAAGGGATTGTGATGAACTAAGTCTACACATCTGTCACTGCCCTTAGATTTCTACCTGCATTCTAACAAGCTCATTTAGTGACAGATTTTTTTTTTTTTAATGCTGATGTTGAATTAATGTTTTTCAATTCTCTGGCAAGATCCACAGGGTAAAGAGATAAGAATGCTGAACACGAACAGAAACAGCTAGCAATGAGTTCTTGGCATCACTTGGGCAGTTTTGAACATCTCTGACCCTGTAAAAGGAGGTATCTGATTAGGATTATCTCTAAGGTTTAACAGTTACTTGCCAACAGCCAGAGACTCAAAGTAATTTGTGTTACAAGGGGCTCTTTTTGCAATGAGTTTTTAAAGGTTTTTAAATGTCTTTTTATTAAAATTTAAGAATCTGCAAAGTCATGATTTCTCATCCCAGTAAGATGTTTCTTATGACAAAATAAAATGTACTTGGTCAGTTTTTAATCAATATGATACTGTTTAGCTAGATATGAATAGAGGGGTGGGGAAGAGGCATGCCAGTAATGGGGTTTGAACTAAGGACCTTTCACTTTTCCTTAGCTTTTTACATTCATAGTTAGTACTCTGCCACTTGAGCCACATCTCCAGTTTGTTTTTTTGCTGGCTAACTGGAGATCAGAGTGTCTTGGATTTGTCTGTGTAGGATGGCTTCAAACCATGATCCTCAGATCACAGCCTCCTGAGGATTAACTAGGATTACAGGCACATGCCCCCAGTTCCCAAGATATGATTATGTTACAGACTTGTGTAAGCCTTCATGTTGTAACATCTTCACAAAATAGTTTGCTATTAAATTTAAACATTTTTTTGGATGGTACTAGAGTGTGAATTCAGGGTCTTGGGCTTGCTAAGTAAGCACTCTATCACTTGTCTCCAGCCCTGTTTTCGTTTTTCAGACAGGATCTTGATTTTCCTAGGCAGGCTATGCTACTCTTACTGCTGCCTCCCGCATAGCTGGTATTACAAGCCTGTACCACCATGTCTGGCTTGTTCTTTGATGGGGGGACAGTGAAGTTTGAAATCATGGTCTTGAGCTCGCTGGGCAGGCACGTTTAACTAAACCTGAGCCACACCCTGAGGCCTTTTTCGCTTAGTTAATTGTTGCAAAGAATCTTATGTTTGTGCTTAGGACCAGCCTTGGACTTTGATGCTCCCACCTATACTTCCCATGTGGCTACAATGAGACACACACCACCATACCTGGGGATCTCACTAACGTTTTGTTCAGGCTGCTCTCAAACTGTGATTCAGCTGGTCTGCACATCCCAAGGAGCTGGAATCACAAGCGTGTAGCACCATGCCTAGCCCTATCAAATCATTTTTTTAAATCAAACGTTTATGTATTTAAAATTAGGGAGCTTGAAACATGGCTTAAATGATGGAAGTACTTGCCTAACAAGAGGGTTTCAAACTCTAGCAGCAGCAGCAGCAGCGGCACCACCACACACTCTCTCTCTCTCTCTCTCTCTCTCTCTCTCTCTCTCTCTCTCTCTCTCTCTCTCTCTCTCTTCTCTCTCTCTCTCTCTTTCTCGGAAAGGTATATTTTCAAAGTCTTATGTATACAATGCAAAAGGCAAAATCGGTATCAGATGTGTTTTAACTGTGACCCTAAAATATTAAAGCTCAAAAGTAAAATCTTATCTGTTTATACTGGTCCACAGACCTTAGTTCATGGTGACTTTAACATCAAAAGTCAATTTTTAACAAATTTTGTCAATTTCTTTAACAAATAAATACAGGAATGTAGCAGAGGGATGGGGGAGGGTAAATGGAGAGAGCAAATAAGGGTGAAAATGATTGATGTAATTCATCTATATGTATGAAAATAGCACACTGACACCTGCTGAGAACACTCTGGGAGGGGAGAAAGAATGCAGGAGGTGATCGTGGGGGAATACTGTATACTTGTACAAAAATGTCATGATGAAATCCCTCTTATATAACTGTAGATAATTTAAAAAATTTGTGAAGCTCAAACTTGTCAAAATGCCTTTGTTGCTAAATGCTGTACTGTGAACCCTAAAAAAGAAAACTAGGTATTATCTTGTATAACAGATGACCTTGATCTGATCCCTCTGTTGATCAGTGAGTCTCTAAAAGCAAGACTTTGGATCAATGTCTGGGTAAGTAAAAGCAGTGAACTTTGGAAGCCAAAATTCTACTCTTTACTCTTTATGATTCAAGACTGCTAACAAAGTGCCCAAGTCTGTGAACAAAAGGGAAAAGCAGAAATTTGGTCATACACTGTATTTCTTTAGAGGACTGCTTATCCTAAAGCATATGACTATTTTGTAGGACAAAAGAAAACAGGTTAAATTTGTAACCTGTTACAAACCTTAAACTTGCCCCCGTCTGAGCTTCCTGAATACTGGAATTACAAGGTGTATACCACCAATAGCAGTTATAAATTTAAAGACTGAAGTCTACTTTGTATTACATTGAGTCTTCATCATAAAAGCTGCCACTTCTCAGATGAGTTGTATATAACTTCCCTGGTAACAATCCCAGAACTGCTATTTCTGACTATAAGAAACATAATTCACTTTTTAAAAAGTTTTTGTTGTTGTTGTTGTTGGTAGTGGGGGCTGAGCTCTGGGGCCTAGGTGCTGTCCCTTAGCTCTTCTGCTCAAGGCTAGCATTCTACCACTTGAGCCACAGCACCACTTCTGGCTTTTTTTCTGCTTATGTGGTGCTGAGGACTTGAACCCACGGCCTCATGCATGCAAGGCAAGCACTCTACCACTGAGCCAACTTCTCAGTCCCTAAAAACAATTTTTTTGGGGGGGTCTGGTCGTGGGCCCTGAACTCTGGTCCTGGGCGCTGTCCCTCAGCTCTTCAGCTCAAAGCTAGCGTTCTACCACTTGAGCCACAGCGCCACTTCCAACTTTTTTCTTTTTTGCTTATGTGGTGCTGAGGAATCGAACCCAGGGCCTCATGCATGCAAGGCAATCACTTACCACTAAGCCACCTTCCCAGACCCCCTAAAAACAAATTTTAAGAAACATCCCTACAATGTTAAACTTGGTATAACAATTTGCCAAGGTCAAGAACATCTTGTCTATAAACCTCCAACCTCCACTCTTACTAGTTATTAACTACATAATTAATGATAATAATGTCCTTTAATGAGATAAAATTACTAAGAATAATCAAAATATTCTGCTCACTTTGGCAATCAAGTCTTGCTGTATAAAGTACCTTTCAGGAAGAAGCACTAAAAAGTAAAACTACATCTCTATTTCTAATGTTGGCTCTCCTTCCAGTCTCATATTACGAATTGTGCATATAAGACATGCTCTTGACAGTATCAGCAACCCATATGACACTACTTATATAGAAAATAGAGAACTCTACTGGCTTTCATTAAAAACTACAATTTTCAGGCTGGGAAGGTGGCTCAGTGATAGAGTGCTTGCCTTGCATGCATGCGGCCCTGGGTTCAATTCCTCAATAACACATAAGCAGAAAACGCTGGAAGTAGTGTTATGGCTCAAGTGGTAGAGTGCTAGCCTTGAGCTGAAGAGCTGAGGGACAGCGCCCAGGCTCAGAGTTCAGACCCCACGACTGACAAAAACAAAACAAAACAAAACAAAACAACATCAAAAAAAAACCTACAATTTTCAACACTTATATTAGGGAAACAAACACTATTTTCTAACTAGTTCTCCCACACAAATCTTGTGGGTTATCTTAACCTTTGTGGGGGTAGAATTTTCTAATACTGTCACATCCTACCAACAAATATACTGTTTATGCTACATGTCATATTTCTTTTCCTTCTTCCTTTTGTGTGATCCTGGAATTTTGATTTCAGGGCCTGGTGCAGTCCCTGGGCTTTTTTGCACAGGGCTAGTGTCTATCACTTCTGCCACAGTTCCACTTCTGCCATTTTGGTATTTAACTGGAGACAGAGGAGTCTCAGGCTTTCCTGCCCAGTTGGCTTTGAACTGCAATCCCCAGATGTTAGCCTCCTAAGCAGCTAAGATTACAAAAGTAAAGCACCAGGGCCAGGCCTATTTTCCATTTCTATAGTAAACAACTATAGAAATTTATTTATTTGCTAATAAAAGCAACAACTAAGCGGGGGCGTTGGTGGCTCACGCTTGTAATCCTAGCTACTCAGGAGGCTGAGATCTGAGTATCTCGGTTCAAAGCCAGTCCAGGCAGGAAAGTCCGTGAGACTCTTATCTCCAATAAAAACCACTAGAAAACGGGAAGTGGCACTGTGGCTCAAGTGATAGAGCGCTCACCTTGAGCTGAAGAGTGCAGGGACAGTGCCCAAGCCGAGTTCAAGCCCCACAACCGACCAAAAAAAATAAAATATAAAAATAAAAGCAACAACTACATCATAATCACAAGTAACTTCTCAAAATATCTCCAATTCATTGAAGTCCATGCAGAGCAGGCCTTTCATTCCCACCTGATCTTGGCCTATGGCACCATCTGGTGGACAGCAACAGAAAGTAACCACTTGCTACCTGATTTCTTTCCCCTTCAGAGAACAGGAAAGCTAGCTTACAAAGTTAAACTTAATTTAAAAAAAATTTAAAAATCAATTTTTAAAAAATCCTTCCTACTTATAATCCTATTTACATCCAGGTAGTACAAAAATTCTCTCCATGTTGTAACAGATCCATAAAAGTAAACAACTGAAGCCAGACGCTTCACACTTCAGGGCTGAGATCTGAGGACTGAGGTTCAAAAGCCAGATCTGGTAGAAAAAGTCTATGTTAGACTTTTGTTTCCAATTAACTAGCAAAAAGCCAAAAATATCAATATCCATGGTACTGTTTCATTAGGATATATATTTGTAACATACAACATACATACATATAATATATACATATATATATATATATATATTAGTGTAGCAACATAGGCTGTAATACTTTAACTAGACTTTAGAAGAATGAGTTTTGGGCACTATACTGTCATACAACAATACAATTTCTAACAGAGATTCAAAATCCTCCTTGTCTGAAATGATCTCTTCTCCCCTGAGCACTCCCCAGACACTAATGTGACTCAAATCACAACCCAAAGATCTTAAAGAACACTTCTCCTCCATTAAAGTATTCACTTTAACTGGACATGATTTTTCTTTTCTCAGCTTGTCTGTAATTATTTATGTTATCTGTATATATAGATATTCTTATGTTGTTTGCATGTGCAATTTACTGTTTGAATCAGAAAACATTTTAAAGACAGTCTGAAAAACTTTAAACATGAATAGTTTTAATCAAAATAATCTTAGTCAGGCATCAGTGATTCATGCCTGTAACAGCTACTTAGGAGACTAAGATCTGGAGGAATGAGGACCAGGCCATCCCAGGGAAAAATCCATGAGATTCTATCTTCAAAATAACCAGAAAAAAGCTGGATTGGAGGTATGACTCATGTGGCTGATTGCCAGCCAAGAACACCAAGTACAAGTGAGTGAGTGCAAACTTGAGTCTGAATTGAGTTCAAACCCTGGTACTAGAAAAAAAATTAGGTGATAGCCACTTTTTAATCTGAAAGAAGAGCCTGAACTAAGGCCATCTTATACATGAAAAACTATCCTTATTATAATAGTTAGTATTTTTGTTTTTTGTTTTTTAATTGTATTTTTTTTTTGTTCTTTCTTTTTGGTACTGGGGACCCAAACCAGGAGATTGCACTTGGTAGGCAGGCATCTCAGCCCAAGTGAACATCTTTTTAAGTTTACTTTATTGTTATTATAAAGGTGATGTCCAGAGGGATTACATGAGTCAGGTAATGATTAAATTTCCTTTCATATAGTGTCTTCTGTTCCCTCACCAAGTGAAAGAAAAAAGAACAGATGGCATTCCTACACCTTTTTAGTTATCTCCTAAGTACTTACTTAACTATGTCCAATACTAAATAATGGAGAGACAATATGGTACCATCAGTAAAATCAACCGTTAAGGTCAGATGGTATCTAGTATGCAATCGTTATTAAAATACATCTAATAAATTAGTAACTCATACTTAAGGTCTGAAATGTTCATTATAAAAGAAGCTAGTAATAAAATGTTAGACATACTTAATTTCTTATGTTTCAGTCTTACCCACAAAAATAAGAAAATATAATCTGTCAAAATATAAGGCTATTTGCAATTAAAGAGAAAATTGTGGGTTTAAACATATCAACTGGGGCTGGGAAGGTGGCTCAGTGGTAGAGCGCTTGCCTTGTGTGCATGAGGCCCTGGGTTCGATTCCTCAGCACCACATAAGCAAAAAGAAAAAAGCCGGAAGTGGCGCTGTGGCTCAAGTGGTAGAGCGCTAGGCTTGAGCTGAAGAGCTGAGGGACAGCGCCCAGGCCCAGAGTTCAGGCCCCACAACTGGACCAAAAAAAATTAAAAATAAAAATAAAAAAATAAAAAAATAAACGTATCAACTGCCACACAATAAGCAAACAATAAATGGTAGCTAACCAAGTTTATACCACCTACATGTATTAAGTACCCATGTAGAAAATACTGTACATTAAAGAAGTATAGAAAAATACATTGGAAATATAAATAGTTTCATCTTTTCTGACTCAATATATCAAAATGACTAATATAGTATAATAAATGTCACATTCTACCATTAGTAAAATTAATAAATATGAATATGGAAAAAAGCTCATGATAGTTTTAATTGAAAAATACAATTATGATTTACAAAGAATATGGTTTTAACATATCAATTTTAATAAAGCTAAATATTTTAATTTTGATAAAAATTTTAGTATGTAAGTATATTAAGAAAACACATCAAATAGTCAAAAGTTATTTAACTCTTCTTCCTTTGCTTTTCTACATTTTCAAAGTTTTCTACATGAAGCATTTATTCTTTCAAAATATCTGGGTTTTAAAATTTTCATAACACAAAACACTTTTGAGAAAAACTTTTGACTTTATCAATTTACCTTTGGCAATTCCAATATTATCTTTCAACTGACACACAGTAACCAACATGTATTAAGTAACCATGTAGAAAACACTGTGCTATAGCAGTTTAGATATGCTAATTAGATTACCCTGAGGGGAAAATACTTATCAATAAGCCTACAAAGGAAAAAATAATAGAAACTCTCTGTTTGAACATGTCATGGTTGTTGTAACCAATTCCCATCTCCATCATCAAAGCCTTTTTTTTTTTGGTCGGTTATGGGGCTTGAACGCTGGGCCTGGGCGCTTCTCTCAGCTCTTCAGCTCTACCACTTGAGACACAGTGCCACTTTTGGTTTTCTGATGGTTCACTGGAGATAAGAAACTCACAGACTTTCTTGCCCAGGCTGGCTTTGAACCCTGATCCTCAGATCTCAGCCTCCTGAGTAGCTGGGATTAAAGGCATGAGCCACTGGTGGCTGGCTTCCAAGCCATTATTTTTGTACACATACAAAGACATAATAAATCTGGATTTTTTTTTTAAGTCTAGCTAAACTGAGGATATGGCTCAGTGGGTAAAGTTGCTTGCCTTGCACGCATAAAATCCTGGGTTTGGCTCCTTAGTAACACACACACACAGCAAAAAGTAAAATATTAAGTTTATAAAATCTAACCAAAAAGCCAATGATCTACTTTAAAAAAATAGACTAATTTTGTGGCGGGTGACTATAAAGCAGAAGCAAATGGCTTTCAAAAACAGTGGATCTACTGGAAAATTAACTGAACATTTGTCTTAAGCCTGTTTGTGTGTACATACACACATACATACATAAGAACAATAAGTTAACAGATAAATACAATTTGACAGACTTACCCGTTCTGTAGTTGCCTCCTCTCCTGGTAGACATGCAGCAGCAGCAGCAGCAGCACAAGCTATTTCCATCATAGCTGAGCTGGTGGGAGCATCAGTTGTCGATGAAGACCTGGGTCGGCCTGTCTGTACAACAGCTGCCATCTCCTGGCCAGATTTCCTGTTGATCTGGGGACTTCCCTTTGGGGCTTCTGGCTTACCCCGCCTACTATGCAAGCTTGTCCCTCTCTTCATCTTGGGGGGCACTCGGATCTGCTGTAGAACACGATTCAGAGCTGTGGGGTGGGTGGGGACACCATCAATCTCAGCACATGAGTTCTGGCTTTCCAGATCTATTTCAGGTTCTGGATCTGTCTGAATTTGCTGCACATCATGTGGCGACACTGATGACCTCCTGCGCTGGTGTTGGAAGAGATGCTTCAAGCCTTGGCCAATCACATTAATGTTCTCCAAAGCATTGTGGGTCATTTTAGATAACTTTTGTTCTGATTCTGTTTGCTTTCTGGCCTCTGCATCTTGGGATCTGCCTCCAGGATCAGGGTCCTCATATAACTGTTCACTGCCTGAAGGCTCCATCAGTAGACTTAATATGCTTATTCGCAAACTCAAAAAAACTTTAAGCACACCAAGACTGTCAAATTAGGTAGGCATTTGCTTCAACAGTGACATGCATGCAGCTGTAAGACGGTGGCTTCATGCCTATCTAATATTAAAAAAAAAAAAAAGAAAAGAAAGAACCTTATATCATAAATCCATGCAGAAAATGCAAAATGTACAGTGTTAAAACAAAGAAAAACATGCTAGTAGCCAAACAAATAAACACTATCATTTAGCGATCTTTAATCAGAAGATTAAAAGATAGTTTTCCAGATAGTGGGTTATATTTTCTAGAATAAAAAGCCCAAGCCAAATAAATACAAGGGAAATGAAAATAACATTTAGGAAAAAAAATTCCTACACGTTTATTCATACATATGAAGAACTGGATACTAGACAGCCAGTTTGGGGATGAACACCATAATAGTAGTTAACAGAACACCACTGCTTAGAAAATCTGGAGTACAGACCATCTAATATGCTTAGTTTAGCATTTAATTCCACTTCATTCATAAGCACAGCTATGAATGAAAACTAAGTTTCACTCATTAACTCAGAATGAAATTCAGTATGCTGAAACTCAGTAAATTCAAAGAACAGTGAGAAGCAGACATCCCAACCTATATAGATGTTAGTGAAAAATGGTAATTTCTTATTACCATTCAGATTTAACAAGCTCACTGGCAATAAAAAGTGACAAGCTTGCTGTTTTGCTGAAACACAAACCACCTTTCTGATATCATTTGAATCAATGGTACAGACAGAACAAGACTTCACAGAGCCTAGAAATATCTCTGTGTGTGTTTGTGTGTATGTGTAAGTGTGCATGTGTGCATGTGTGGGCACACAAAGTACTGGGCATTGAACCCAGGGCCTAGGTACAATCCTTCAGCTTTTTTAACTCAAGGCTAGTGTTCTATCACTTAAGCCACAGCTCTATTTCCAGCTTTTTGGTACTTATTTGAAGAAAAAGTTTCACAGTCTCTTCTGCCCTAGCTGGCTTCAAATTGCATTTCTCAGACCTCAGCCTCTTTAGAAGCTAGAATTGCAGGTGTGAGACCCTAGGGTCCAGCTAATACCTAGATCTTTGCTCAGTACCAGCCATCAAAAAGGAGACTAGCACTAGGGAGGATAAGGCAGGAGGCTTGCTGAGGCTACATAGAAGGACCCTACCTCAAGAAAATAAGGTAAAATGAAACATCCACAAAACAAAACAAACAAACAAAAAACCTCAAGAAATCCCTTTCCCAAGAGAATCATCCATCACATAAGCTTCCCGTATAGGTATACAAACTCAACTGCAGTGAAGTAGCTTAGTAACTATGTATGATGAAGAGGAGGAAAATAAAAAGTCAAACTGCAATTATATGACAGCATTAAGTGCAGGAATTTAGCTGAAAGATACAGGTGAAAGCAGCACAACTGCTGTGATTAGTTGGTTAGTGAGATACATGCCAAGAAATTAAAATGGGCATGGGGAGAAAGATGATAGAAGATAAAATTTTTCCTCAATAAAAATGTCTTCCCAGAAAGTGGTTCCCTTCCTCTCTTCCTTATTTCCTTCCTTTTTTTTTTTTTTTTTTTTTTTTTTGTTCTGTTGTGGTTCTGGAGCTTGAACTTGGGGCCTAGGCACTGTCCTTGAGCTTTATTGCTCAAGGCTAGAGATCTACCACTTGAGTCACAGCTCTACTTCCAGCTTTTTGGCAGTTAGTTGGAGATAAGACTTTCCTTCCCAGTTTAGCTTCAAACTATGATCCTCAGATCTCAGCCTCCCGAGCAGCTAAGGTTACAAGTGTGAGCCACCAATGCCCAGCTTACAGAAGTGGTCCTTTTGAGTTTACGAACTCAAATAAATGTATCAAACAAAACTGTATAATAGATGTTTCTAGAAAGAGAAAGCACAATATAGAAGGTTTATTTCCTTCTTTTTCATCAATTTTTTGTTAAAAGACTTGAAACTGTCTTACACTACACCAGGACTACTGTCACCAGGTGGCTATCTAGAAGCAAAGGGCTGGATATAAAATGTCATTGTAAATGCAAGGGTACTACCAGACTTCCGAGGAAGAGGAATGAAAACCCAGCAGTTCTCTTTACAACGATTCGTCTTCCCATTCTACATGACACTGTCATTGTGGTTTCCCACTGTCCCTATTCTTCCTTGTCTCTTTCCTCATCTCCTAACTCTTCAGGACTCAAAGCATTATCAATGATAGGATTACAGATGTTTATTTCTTACCAGTACCTTCCAACTTTCTCAACTCCAAAAAAATCTTTTGTTCTCAATGAGGCAAATGAAACACTTCACTGACTCACTGACACTCTTTGTGGTCCCTTTGAAACCTTGTCATCCCACTGTGGTTTCTTGGCCTTCCATGTATTCCACCACCACCCCCCCCCCCCCCAGTCATCGGGCTTGAACTCTGGGCCTGGGCGCTGTCCCTCAGCCCTTCAGCTCAAGGCTAGTGCTCTACCACTTGAGCCACAGCACCATTTCCTCATACCTGTATTTTTGTCTGTTACCATCTCAAAGACACAGCAAAGAAAGAAATCTTTAACTCTTAATAGATTAACCACTGTCTTGACCTCTAGGTGCAGTTTCTGAGGTTCTTTATGGGCAAAAGTTTTTGCCTACAGTGAATGCATTTAATTACTCTCATCCTTCCTCATGAGTCTGTATGGCAGACTAGTAGTTACTGTGTTATTTCTTTTTTTTTGGTCGGTCGTGGGGCTTGAACTCTGGGCCTGGGCGCTGTCCTTCAGCTCTTCAGCTCAAGGCGAGCGCTCTACCACTTGAGCTACAGCGCCACTTCCGGTTTTCTGGTGGTTTATTTGAGATAGGAGTCTCACGGCCTCGTCTCTCCTGCCCGGGCTGGCTTTGAACCGTGATCCTCAGATCTCAGCCTCCTGAGTAGCTAGGATTACAGGCGTGAGCCACCAGCGCCCGGCTTACTGTGTTATTTCTAATCTCCTCATGTAACAAGATAATACAGTAACAATATACAACAGCTGATGTCTTATTGCGCTGGACTACTACTTACAGTGAGAAGATGGAAGGATGTAAAACCAACAGGCTGACAGTGAAAGGTAGTTTCCATGTTCTTCATTTGCTAAATTAGATATTGCCAAATTATATTTTCTAAATTATATAAAATTGTATATATTAGCTAAACAGAATAACTAACTTGTTACTGCTGCAACTAAAATGTATGAAGTAAACTTATCCCAAAAAATTAAAACATACCATGAATAAAAGAATAGTGTTGATGTAGATAAGAAACTAAAGACCTACTTGAGTAATAAGAAAAAGTATTAGGAATTCCCTTCTCAGCATATCTTTCTTTGGGAACTGTTATAATCAATTTACTATCTGTTTGCTTCCTACTTTAAAAATGTTTACGATGGTACATCTTAATGATAAGTAACTGAGATATTTATACATCATTTATACTAGAAAATTTGAAATGGCTGGGTGCCAGTGGCTCATGACTGTAATCCTAGCCACTCCGAAGGCTGAGATTAGCTGTTATACATTGTTAATGGGTTATCTTGTTACACAGCCCTTTTTCCTCTGAGGAGATTAGAAATAACCCAGTAACTATTAGTCTGCCATACAGACTTATGAGGGTAATTAAATGCGTACACTGTGAGGAACACTTTTGCCCATAAGGAGCCTCAGAAAACTGCACTACAGGTCAAGACAATGGTTAATCTATAAAGTGTTAAGGATTTCCTTCTTGGCTGTGTCTTTGGGATGCTAACAAATAAAAAAACATGTATAATTAAGGGAGGGTAAGAAGCCACCGTATACACAATAAAATGTTAAGGTACATACAACAAAACATTTAAAAAATCTCCTCTAGTCTTGCATACTTTCTATTACTCATTTATATTTATACATCAATTACATATAAAAATTTATAAATGGCTAGGTGCCAGGGGCTCATACCTGTAATCCTAGCTACTCAGAAGGTTAGGACCTGAGTATTGTGGTTTGAAGCTAGCCTGCTGGACAACGCTGAGAAACTCTCATCTTCAATTAACCCACCAGCAAAAAGTATAGTGGAGGTGTGACTGCTCAAATAGTAGAGTACAAGCCTTGAGTGAAAAACTAAGCATGAGTATGAGGCCCTGAGTTTAAGCCCTACACTGGAATAGACACACCTAATACACCATAAGGCTACCGGAAACAAGCTGTTCTGAATTACTACCAGAAATAAGTGAAAAAAAAATTTTTTTTAATCTGACAAGTGTCCATGAGGGTGTCCTACAAAATAGTCACAAATTACTTACAAATCATCTTTGCCATTTTATTCCTTTAAGGCTTTTACTATGTTATGGTTTGTTGACAGATGTGATGACCAAAGCTATTTGATTTGGACATGAGCCAAGTTAATTTCACTGATTACAAAGAGTTGGATACTTGCCTTCATTGTTCTTCCTCAAACACTTCTAGGGTGCACAGGAATCCTTTCAGGAAAAACTGAAAAGCAAGCATTAAGAATTATAAAGTGAGAAACTTAAAGAGGGAATTATTCTACAGATATACAGAAAAAAACTGCAAGCATATAGAACAAAATATTAAAAATCCATATCTTCCACTAGTAGACAGGAGTAAGGCAATATTGCTACTACTTTTAGTATTAATTTATCAAAAATGTATTCAAGAAAAATTATAATCAAGGAAGATTATGAGAACTAGAGGTACAGCTCAGAGGCACTGAGACAGCCTTAACAAAGTCAAGGCACTGAGTTCAAGTCCCCAGTACCACAAATAAATAAATAAATAAACAAACAAACAAATAGATAAAAAAGGAAGGAGGGAGGGGGTAGAGAATACATTTGAAAAAATATTAAATAGCACTTTAAGAGAAAGTCACAATATCATTAGTTGTACTATGACAACCATGACAATATTCAGTATATTACTATCATATTGAATAAGGACCAGCCAGATATTCCACTAACCCTAGTCGTAAAGTAACATGAAATATAAAACCGCTGTTTTCTTTTCTTGTCTTTTTGTTTTGTTTGTTCATTTATATGTCTTTGGGAGTAGATGGGGTGGCACAGAAATGGATGGACAAAGGGCAAACAAATGCAGCAGTGGTACTCACTGGACATTATGTTGAAAATGAACTATATAACTTGTGGAGGGGGCATGGGAGGGAAAAACTGGGAGAGAGCCAGAGAAGGGGTAACACTGTCCAAAAAGAAAAGTACTCTTTACCTGACTTATGTAACCGTAACCCCTCTGTACATTACCATTATAATAACAATAAAAACAAGTATATGAAAACACTACAACCTCATAAATATTTTTCAAATTCTTCTAATGTATCTGCAATTTTTAATTCAAAGGCAATTCTAAAATACTATCAGCTATGATTGAGAATCCAAAATGTAGCAAAATTGAAATTTTCTTTTTTTTTTTTTTTTGTCAGTCATGGGGCTTGAACTCTGGGCCTGAGGGCTGTCCCTGGGCTCTGCAGCTCAAGGCTAGCGCTCTACCACTTGAGCTATAGCGCCACTTCTGGTGTTCTGGTGGTTTTTATTGGAGATAAGAGTTTCACAGAGTTTCCTGCCCAGGCTGGCTTTGAACCATGATCTTCAGATCTTAGCCTCCTGAGTAGCTAGGATTACAGGCGTGAGCCACCGGCGCCCTGCTCAAAATTGAAATTTTCTTGGAAAACTAGCTCTTATAAGCCATTACCAAAGAAACAATCTAATTAGACAGGTATTTTAGGAATATCTGTTATGTACACAGCATTGTATAGACCAAATGCAATCCTATCCCCTCCAGGAACTCACAATATAAGACACAAAACAAGGTTTACACACTTGAAAAATAAGGCAGTGCACAAGAACATAATTAAGTGCTAAGATTACAATAGTCACCAGAATTCATGATGATCAGTCAGGACTGAGTTTGAAGAAAAGCCTGACTATAGGAGAAGCTGGAGCTAAGTGCTAAAGAAAAAAATAGTAAACAGAAAGATGGGCCAAGACTTTCTGTCAGAATACAAAAAAATATGTCTGAGCGCCAGTAAGGAGACCACATTACCCTGCTGGTATACATTTTTGAGTAAAAGAAATAATCAAGGCTGGAAAGCTGAAGGAGTGATTCAAACGTTGAGATAATTAGTTATTAAGTACTTGATTGTGTCAGGCAATTAAGTGCACTAAGATGAGAGGAGAGTGAAGGGAGGGGGAACTGGAGGGGGGAGGGGCAGGGCTAGGGCAGCAGGGCAAGGGACAGGGACAGGGAGACGACGGAGTAGGGGGGTGGGGAGGAATATCAAGAAAACTAAATCCATACATAAATTAGTTTATTTATTCTGGAATTGGCTCGAGTGACTGGTAATTTACATTCTCCTGGGGGAAAAGCAACTACAGTAATACAGAGGAAAAACAATTTCAATACTCAACTAAATAAAAAAGAAAAACAGTATCAACAGAACAAGACACTTAAAAAGGAATGATGACAAATGCAAATCTAAACATACTAGGGCTAAGACAGGAAAATGTTTCAAATACAAAGTGATCATTTACAAAACTACTGAACCCTCAAGTTTCACAAATTTTAAAAAGGCTAAAATAACACAGAGGAACTCCTCTAACCACAACCTGGATCTTCAAGGTTCAGAGACAGAGAAAGGAAATAGGACTATTGTTCCTTTTTCTTTTTCCTATTCTATCCTGTCTGTGATTGTAGGCAAAACATGTTTAGATGGTTCTGGCTGTGTGTACATTGGTTTATTTATATGCTTCTGAGTAGTGATCTTGGGAATGAGGAATGTAAGTATTACTTGGAAAACTGTTGGACATAACTGCCCCTGGGAACTGTCTATTTTGGTGAGCAAATTGTTGGCAATGGTATTATACAATTCCAAGTTACAAAAACAGTAGTTATTATAATTAATGACAAAAAGACAAATGAATGAAAATGTTAAGGTCCTATTATAAATGGAAGCTACAGTATGTAAACTAACAATTTTACTCAAACATTTTTAGAGAAATAATCTGGCTCTTCAGATTCTAAAATGACAAATGTGTTAGGATTAAATATAGTGTGTGTGTGCGCATGCTTGCTTGCGTGCGTGCGTGCGTGCGTGCGTGCGTGCGTGTGTGGGGGGGGTGTGTGGGTGTGTACTGGGGCTTGAGCTCAGAGCCTCACAGTCTCATTTGGTTTTTTTGCTCAAAGCTGGCACTCTATCCCTCAAGCCACATTTTCACTTCCAGCTCTTTGCTGGTAATGGGATTTGATAATCTCTTCAGAATTTGTCTGTCCAGGCTGGCTTCAAATTAGGATCCTCAGACCACTGCCTCTTGAGTAGCTGGGATTACAGGCATGAACCACTGGCGCCCAGCAGAAGGAAAGTGTTCTCACACACCTATCTCATTTTTGTGTGTGTGCCATGTCTGGGGCTTGAACTCAGGCCCTGTGTCCTTGCTGGGCTTTTTTGCTCAAAGCCGGCACTCTATCACTTGAGCCACACCTCATTCTCTTCAAATAAGGTCAACAAGACTGCCAGAGCAAATAACCTCCTTTCTCCCCGTCCCCCCACTCACTGTTGCTGTGAAGGTACTCCAGGCCTCGTGAGGCCTCACGTTCTCTGACAGCTCTGTCGCTCACTGGTGGCTGGCACTCTACCACTTGAACCATGTATGCCTCCATGCATGACACTTTACTTTAGACAGCTCGCTGGTAAAGTGGAAATGGAGTCTCTCTTGCAGACTTTTCTGCCAAGGTTGGCCCTGAAGGGCAGTCCTCCAGGTCTCAATGTCCTGAGCAGCTAAGACTATTGGCAGTGACCACTGGCATCTGGCTTTGTAATTTGTTTTAGATTTCACATATTGAGGCAAATCTTTAATAGTCTCTTGAAAAGAAATGCTGCCATTTTAAATGCATATACATTCAAAAACATTAAAATGCATGAAAGCAAACCTCTTAGAATTGAAAAGACGAATTATGAAATACCACTAATGTACCTATCCAACACTTAGCCACTATTTCAATTTTTTCTTTTGGTTTTTTTTTTCAATTTTTTCTAAAACAGAGTTGGACCAAAATATTATTCTTGGAACTATACTTATACCCAAATCTATCTTCTAGAATACCAAATATTTTTTAAAAGCCTAACAATTTTTTCCTGAAGATGATTTCTGCAAAATGTTAAGAATGCAATGTGAATAGCTAGGATATGGAAACAACCCAGATGCCCCACCACAGATGAATGGATCCAAAAACTGTAGTATCTATACACAATGGAATATTATGCAGCCATTAGAAATGACAAAATAATGGCATTTGCAGGGAAATGGATGGAGCTAGAAGGAATCATGTTGAGCGATGTAAGCCAAGAGCAAAGAGACAAACGGTACATGGTCTCCCTGATAAGTGGATGCTAAATCCAAAATGTTAGGTGATATGATAAAACTAACAGGACTCAAGAAACAAAGAACTCCTACTCATCTGGTTGAACCACTACTAAATATTCCCATACTGCTGATCACATGTATGGTGTATATGTGTACACCGTTATATGTTATAGACTGTGATAGACAATTTGCTCCAGGAAAGTTAGAATGAACTTGTGACTTTAAATGAGCATCATTATTCCACAATACTGTTAAATTCGGGAAATTATGTAATCACTTAATCACAATAAAAAAAAAGAACCTCGGGGAAGGGAGGGAAGAAAGGGATGGTAGGGGGAAAACAATGGAGGGGGTAACAATGCTCAATAGGAAGTGTACTCATTACCTTACTCATGTAACTGTAACCCTCTGTATAGTATCTTTACAATAAAAAATTAAAAAAAAAAAAAGAATGCAATGTGAGAAATATAACCCTAAAAGCCCGAGCTTTACCCTACAGAAAAAGTTTGAAAGTCTTGCAGCAACAGCAGCACAGGAGTAAATTGCTAACCTCCATTTACTTCTTAGTACCTACCTCCTAGACTAAAGTATCCTACTCTAATAGGTTGGGGCACACACTAAGGAAAACTTAAGTATCTGGTTTTTTTAAGAGTTTATTAAGGAACTGCAGGCACCTGTGGAGGCAGTGTCAGCAGTATCCTGAGCCTCAGCTGGAATGCCACCACCACCACCACCCCCATCCCCATTCCAATCTCATTATCCAGGACACATCTATCTTAACTTCAGTGTGGAAAGTTCTTCCATTCGCACAGTTTCCTATTCAATCTAGTAACTGAAAAAGAAACCACCAACTAATCCTAATTATAAACAAATAATTTATAGGAAGCAGAAAAAACCTACAATGACATGAAAAAAATGAATCAATAGCTGAAAAGCTAATATGAAAAGTACACAGTCTTAGAGATCTCTTTATATCAGATGAGGATAGACTGAAGTCACACAGCAGCAAGTGGGAAAACAGGCATTAACCTCAGCTACTCTACCACACTTTTTTTGTATATGCTGAGGCTGGTTTCAAATCATACTCCTCCTGCCTCTGTCTTGCCAAGTAGATAGGATTATATGAATGCACCACTATGCCCAGTCTTGAATGAATCTTTAATTTTGAAATGGCCATGTCTGTCACCTCATTCTCCAAGAGGGGACAAGTTTTACAGCATCTCAGCAAACTACTGAACAGCTTTAAGAAATGGGAAAAATGAGGAGCTGGGAAGGTGGCTCAGTAGTAGAGCACTTGCCTTGCATGCATAGGCCCTGGGTTCGATTCCTCAGCACCACATAAGCAGAAAAAAAAAAAAGCCAGAAGTGGTGCTGCGGCTCAAGTGGTAGAGCGCTAGCCTTGAGCTGAGGGATAGTGCCCAGGCCCAGAGTTCAGGCCCCACGACCTGACCCCCCCCCAAAAAAAAAGAAATGGGAAAAATGAGAATCAGTAAAAGAATTACAGGACCTTAGTTAGGTTCGTTTCTAATGTAATCTTCTTTCTACATTTACCTTTTCTCATAAAAAGAAAGTGCTACTGGGTGCCAGTGGCTCACACCTGTAAACCTAGCTACTCAGGAGGCTGAGATCTGAAGAGCATGGTTCAAACCCAGTCCCTGCACTAAAGTCCATGAGATTCTTACCTCCATTTAACCACCAGAAAACTGGAATTAGCTCTGTGGCTCAAGCGGTAGAGCACTTGCCTTGAGCTGAAGAGCTCAGGGACGGCGCCCAGGCCCAGAGAGTTCAAGACCCACAATCAAGAAGAAAAAAATATATATATTTTCAGACAGGTTAAATTTAAGATTTCTTCTAATAGTTTTAATGACTTTTTGCCATAAGTTACTGGCTATCTTATGAAGATGTTATACATGCTTAAATATATGTATATATACATTCTATATGATTTTTCCACTGCTCTGTTATATTGCAAAATGTCAGAAGTCATAGTATATTAACAAATTGATTAAAAAATAATGCAAATAAATACAGCAAGAATCTGAAAAAGAACAATCATAAAATTTCCTATTAAATTTCTGATTCAGCTAAATATGCCTTGACCATGCCTATTATCCCAGCTACTCAGAAGGCACAGATTTTAAGTATTGCAACTTAAAGCCAGGCTAGGCAAAAAGAAATTATCCCATTTTACAAACTGGCATGGTGGTACACACAACAATAATCCCAACTACATGGGTAGCTGTAAGTGGAAGGATCACAGCTTGAGTCCAGCCAAACAAAAACACAAGTCCCTATTCAAAAGGTAACTAAGGTGTAAAAAAAGGACTGAGGACATAACTCAAGTGGTAGAGCACTTGCCTAGCAGGCATCACATACTTCCGAGTATCAGAGGGATGGGGAGGTTCTCACAGCCTCCTTTTCAAACAAAATCACCACAGGCTTAATAATGTGCATGCACCAGTTCTGAATGATGGCCAAGTCTGTCATCTCATTTTAGATAAAATAAGGTCAAACTATCAAAACACTGGAAGAAAAAATTACTTTTGCAAAGCAAGATCCACAATGAAAAAAATTTCTCACACAACAAAGGGAGTTTCACAAGGCAAAAGTTTTAGCAAAGATTTTAGTATAGCAGGATAAAATAAGCAATAGAAAAGAGGGTAAAGAAGAGTGGTTCTTGGGCTGGGAAGGTGGCTCAGTGGTAGAGCGCTTGCCTTGCATGCATGAGACCCTGGGTTCAATTCCTCAGCACCACATAAGCAGAAAAACCTGGAATTGGTGCTGTGGCTCAAGTGGTAGAGCGCTAGTCTACAGCTGAAGAGCTGAGGGACAGCGCCCAGGCCCAGAGTTTAGGCCCCACAACAAAAAGAAAGAAAGGAAGGAAGGAAAGAAGGAAGGAAGGAAGGAACAAGAGAGAGAGAGAGAGAAAGAGAGAAAGAGAAAGAGAAGAAAAGGAAAGAAAGAAAGAAGAAAAGAAAGAAAGAGAAAAGTGGCTCTTGCTTTGCAGTGCAGCTCAAAAATGGCAGTCTTTTCACAGGTTTTATGTTCTCTGAGCAGGGAAAATACAAGTGATTATGTCTAATCATTAAACAAAGCTCTGGGTGGCCCGTTTACTATTCTAAAATATGAAGATGTGATGTAGACCTACCCAAGACACAGTGTAATTTTTCAAATCCTTCTACTCTGCTTTTGCTCCTTTTTTTTTTTGGTCTGGTCGTGGGGCCTGAACTCTGGGCCTGGGCGCTGTCCCTCAGCTCTTCAGCTCAAGGCTAGCCACAGCACCACTTCTGGCTTTTTTCTTTTTACTTATGTGGTGCTGATGAATCAAACCCAGGGCCTCATGTATGCAAGGCAAGCTCCCTACCACTGAGCCACCTTCCCAGCCCTTGCTTTTTTTTTTTTTTTTTAAACTATTTTTTTTGTCTTTTCTTTTTTGGTACTGGGGATCGAACCCAGGACGTTGCACTTGCTAGGCAAGCGCTTTGCCACTGAGCTACATCCCAGCCCCAGCCCTTGCTTCTTATTCTCATTTCAAACCAGTCTAAAAGCAACCAGCAATAACCACACCATAGTCTGAATGATATACTTTCTTGAAGTTTCCTCTGCCAAATTAATCAGTTGTTTACTTGCAAATTCAGCCTCACTTCAAGTCAAAGGACATAAAATTTAGACAAATTCTTTGACAGAATATTAACATGAATTACCTCTACTCCAATTTCCAATGGTCTTCATTTCCACAAAAAACGTCATGAGCATAATTTGTACTGTCTGCATTCCTATCATCATTCTGGTCTTGTGAGCAGAATCACCTGCTTTCAGCATCCAGAGCTTAGTCTAGCTGTTTCTCCATACTCTTCCAAATTCCTCCCACACACCAGTTCCAAAGGCTAAAGAACCCCATTATGAGGTAGTCACAGTAACAACCCCACCCGTCTGGTACCAACTTTTTGTATTAAAAACAAAGTGAAAATTGATTTTTCTCATTTTCAGAGGTTTCAGTCCATAACAGTAAGGAGAATATGGCAAAGAAGTTCAACTCCTGGCAGATAGAAAACAGAGAGCAGAGAATAGTCCAAAAACAGTTATAATCCCCAAAGCATATTCCCAATGACCTACTTACTACCTGCAGGTAGGCCCCATCGCTTAAACTTCTCCGCACATACCCAGACTGCTTTTAAGATAGGGTCGTACTTTTTTATATGTGCTGATGCTGGTTTCAAATCATACTCCTCCTGCCTCTGCCTTCCCAAGTAGATAGGATTATATGAATGTACCACCATGCCCAGTCTTGAATGAATCTTTAACTTTGAAATGGCCATGTCTGTCATCTCATTTTAGACTAAAATAAAGTCAAACTATCAAAACTGGATAGTAAAAACAAAAACAAAAAAAACTGGAAGGTAAAATTACTTTTGCAAAGTGAAAAAAAAATCAAGATCTTATTTCAGATTATAAATCTGATCATTGCCAGGTGCCAGTGGCTCACACCTGTAGTCCTAACTACTCAAAAGGCTGAGACCTGAGGATCACAGTTCTAAGCCAACCCAGGCAGGAAAGTCCATAGGACTCTTTATCTCCAATTAACTACCAGAAACTGGAAGTAGAGCTGTGGCTCAAAGTGGAAGAGTGCTAGCCTTAAGTGAAAAAGCTCAGGGACAGCACCTAGGCCCTGAGATCTGACAATCTTCAAGATAAACTAAGCATAACATACTGAGAACAAGGGAGAAATGCATGAAAAATCTGAAAGGGTTGTTCAACATGCCAGATGTTTCCAAAGGTACTTTAAAACAATTAAAAATAAAATATCTTTTCCTGGACCTCAACAGTACTACACATCCCACCATTTAGAGGCAGAGAAGAGTGCAAAAACTGTTCCGTCATTCTGTGAAACTCCCACTCACCTCTTTGGAGATGCCTCTTAGGTAGGTGCTAAGAAATTTGCTTCTATGATAAATACCTGCCCAGCCCAGGCTGGTGTCAGAAAATCTAAATTAATAGTCTCAGAGTAGAGAAAAAAACATGTAACTAACTGAAGCAACAATGGTGAGCTGTTTCACAACACTTCCAAGTTCAACCTATCTTCAAGAGGCTGACTTCAAGGCCATAGTGGAATTAGATTTAAAAGTAAGTCTAACAAAGAACTAAATCACCGAGCAACAGTTAGAAAGGATTCTGGTGATTTTAAAGATGAGACTCTGGTTAGGTCATACAGATAGCTGGTAGCATAATAAAGGCTAGAACAGACACTACTAACTCCTCAAAGAGCCAGATAATGAGTTGCTGTTATATGCCAAGAACCCTGTCAGGTACTAGAGATTAGAGAGAGCCATGCTTGTTCTTATATACTTCCTGTTGTTCAAAAACAATTTAAAATATCTCCAGGCATGGTGGCACATGCCTGCAATCCAGCTACTTGGAAGACAAGAGATCAGGAAGATCATGGTTCAATACCAGTAAAAGCAAAAAATTAGCAAGACCCCACCTCAACAAATAAGCTGGGCATAATGGTTCACATTTGTAATCCCGGCCTATGCAGAAAGCATAGGTAGGAAGATCACAGTCCAGGCCCAGCCCAGGCAAAACATGAGATCCTATCTGAAAAAAGAAAGCAAAAAGTACTGAGGGTGTGGGTCTGGTGGCTGAGTACCTGCCAAGCAAGGCCTTGAATCAACCCCCATAGGGCAAAAAAAAAAAGGGGGGGGGGGGCAGAGTGAGTTCAAATGTCAAGAATCACATTCTAAGGGAATGTGGATAATGCCATACCTCTTAATGAGCAAATTTAATTGAGGAGATGCACCAGCAATAAAGACTTTAGAATTCCAAAGTCTGCCCTTCCTCTGGTTATTACAATTCACATGCTGAGGCTCACTACTAGAGGTCCAGACCAGCCAAAGGCATTTCTACCCACATTTCATGGCCCAATCGTTCAAGAAAAATGAGCTTCGTATCTGTTGGGGGAAAAAAGTATTTGTCACATCACACTGCAAAATTAGCTCTGTCACAAGATTATAGAGTACAGCCATTTGTGGACAAACATCTAAGGAAAAAGGAAACAGTACAGGAATTTGACAACCACTCCTTTGGAATATAACATTAGGCTGTTTCAATGACACCTCTCATCTAAAGATCTCAAAACAAACGTTATGTACATTATCAAGAATTAAAGGCCAATACCATGGCCAAAGAAAGAAACAAATCAGTGACCTAAAAGAATTCAATACTGGCCGGGCGCTGGTGGCTCACACCTGTAATCCTAGCTACTCAGGAGGCTGAGATATGAGGATCATGGTTCAAAGCCAGCCTGGGCAGGAAAGTCCTTGAGACTCTTACCTCCAATAATCCACTAGAAAACCAGAAGTGGTGCTATGGCTCAAGCAGTTAGAGTCCTCACCTTGAACGGAAGAGCTGAGGGACAGCGCCCAAGCCCAGAGTTCAAGCCCCACGACCATCAAAAAAAAAAAAAAAAAAATTCAATACTGATGTTCTGACACTTAGCTTCTACCCTAAAAATAAGATCTAGTTTTTTAATACTGGTATAATGTGATAAGAAATTTGGATTTGTGGGGCTGGGAAGGTGGCTCAGTGGTAGAGCGCTTGCCTTGCATGCCTGAGGCTCTGGGTTTGATTCCTCAGCACCACATAAGCAAAAAGAAAAAAGCCGGAAGTGGCGCTGTGGCTCAAGTGGTAGAGCGCTAGCCTTGAGCTGAAGAGCTGAGGGACAGCGCCCAGGCCCAGAGTTCAGGCCCCACGACCGGACCAAAAAAAAAAAAAAAAATTGGATATGTTTTCTTTCCCCAATTATGGTTCAGAGTTCCTAAAACCATTGGCACTTCCTCAGTGACAGGACCATCTTTTTGCTTTTCATCGCAAGTCTATGCGCACTATACCTGTGTTTATTCTAGGTAAGGCAGCTCTGGGTGGACCTCCAAGAGCTGCAGAGTGGGGATGGCCACCGAGACACACTGCCCTGCTGCAATGGAGAGGAAGGGAGTGTGGGCTAGTGAATACAGAGGTGGCTGGAAGGGGAACAGAATGTCTGCACCCATCCCCCATGTGCCTCATCTTCTCGCTTCCATTTGCCTGTTCCTGGGTTGTATCCTTTACAATAAACCAGAAAGTGTAAACAAAGTATTTTCTAGAGTTCTGTGAATCCTTCTAGCTAGTCAATGAACAGAAGGGGGGTCCTGGAACCTCAAGCTGTAGCCAAGTTGGACAGATGTGTTGATGACCAGGAACTTGTTAAAATTATTCAAGAGAGAGCAGTCTTATGGGGTTGAGCCCCTACAGTGTAAGAATTAAATGTTATCTCTGTGTGTGTGTCTGTGTGCGCACATGCGTGCATATGCCAGTACTGAGGCTTGAACTCAGAGCCTCTTACATTCCTTGCTCACCTCTGGTGCTCTACCACTGACTCATGCCTCTATTTCTGGGTTTTTGCTGGTTAACTGGAGATAAGAGTCTTGTGGATTTGTCTGTCTGGGCTGGCTCCAAACTACAGTCCTCAGATTTTAGCTTCCTGAGTAGCTAGGATCATAGGTGTGAGTCACCAGTGCCTAGTTGAATAGAATCTTGAGATACTCAGTTTATATTAACTGGTAAGCTGAGTATGGTGTGGATATAGAAAAATAAACAAACTATTACATAAATAGTCATTCCTAGTCTATAGTTATAAAGCTCGCAGTTAAAGTTACACTTGCATTTATTGGCAGACAGCTTGCCTTATTGCACATGTATAAGTAATAATCCCAAAAATGTAATCAGTGCCATGAGAACAGTTGCTGCTTTTTAAAAAGATTGATAATCTTTTTTTTTTTTTTTGTCAGTCATGGGGCTTGAATTCTGGGCTTGGTGTCTGTCCCTGAGCTCTTCAGCTCAGGGCAAGCACTCTACTGCTTGAACCACAGCACCACTTCTGGTTTTCTGAATGGTTTATTGGAGATAAAAGTCTCACAGACTTTCCTGCCGGGGCTGGCTTTGAACCGTGATCCTCAGATCTCAGTCTCCTGAGTAGCTAACATCACAGGCATGAGCCACCAGCGCCCGGCAAGATTGATAATCTTATGCAATACATGTGCTATGCATTAAGGTTAGCATAAATTATGTGCAGTGTACAAAACTCAGAGGATTGTGCCCAACAACAGAATAAAAAATTAAGCCTCGGGCTGGGAAGGTGGCTCAGTGGTAGAGCACTTGCCTTGCATTCATGAGGCCCTAGGTTCGATTCCTCAGCACCACATAAGCAAAAAGAAAAAAGCCGGAAGTGGTACTGTGGCTCAAGTGGTAGAGCGCTAGCCTTGAGCTGAAGAGCTGAGGGACAGCACCCAGGCCCAGAGTTCAGGCCCCACGACCAGACCCCCCCCCAAAAAAAAAATTAAGCCTCATAATTATCTCACCACACATCAAGTAGCAGAGTTAGGAAGTAAGCCTACTTTTAAGATAGTCTCCACCACCTTCTATGTTACGGCAACTTTCATTCCCTATATCAAAAGTATACAGTGTCCCTGAAAATAACATGTCTGAAACCATGTCCTACGGGTGGGGGAATTATATAAATACAATGAGAGTATTCTAGTCTATGTCTCTCTCTGAGCTACCTTTTTCAGTACTACACTTTCTTGCTGATAGGCAACACTCATTTTTAGTTCCTTAATAAATTAAAGTCAACAAGATTTTTCCTTAGTTTCTTATCATTACCAATATTAACACTGAGAGGCCACTAGAGATCAGAAAAATCTTAGGAGCTGGAAAGGACAAGAGAAATCATGTAGGCCAACTACAGAAACAAAATACAATGGCAAGATAACAACCAGCATACACCTGGTATCTCTAATGTAACTTAAGTCAACTGTATAGTTGAACAACTCTTACTGTGAAAAAGTCCATTCCCACAGTGGGATATCCATCTCTTGCTTAGAATAACTCTTTAAATATACTTTATATTGCTAGGTTTCTATGTATTATGTGGTGAAATATCAATTCTTAATTTTTTCTTCAATAGATATAGTGTCTCCTATTCTGCTCTCATTCATTGACAATTTAGATTATCACTGTCCAATTAAAATGTGAAATCTGTAAATGCATACAATATTCCGGGATTATTGACAGTACAGCAACTAAGGAATATCCACAGTTTAATCTACGACTGTTTATCTATAAATGTTCAATAAGCCAGGCACGGGAGGCTCATGCCTATAATCCTAGCTACTCAGGAGGCTGAGATCTGAAGATCATATCAAAGCCAGCCCGGGCAGGAAAGTCTGTGAGACTATCACCAATTAACCACCAGAAAACTGGAAGTGGCGCTATGGCTCAAGTGGTAGAGCACTCGCCTTGAGCTGAAGAGCTCAGGGACAGGGTCCAGGCCCAGAGTTCAAGTCTCATGACCAACAAGAAAAAAAAAAGTTCAACAAAATAGCCTTTTTAACAGCTGTATCATGTCATTTGCAAGAAAATGGATGCAGCTAGATGATTTCATACCAAGCAAAACCAAGCTCAAAAAAAAAAATGTTTTGGGCTAGGAAGGTGGCTTAGTGGTAGAGTGCTTGCCTTGCATGCAGGAGGCCCTGGGTTCAATTCCTCAGTGCCTCATAAGCAGAAAAAGCTGGAAGTGGCTCTGTGGCTCAAGTGGTAGAGTGCTAGCCTTGAGCTGAAGAGCTGAGGGCTAGCACCCAGGCCCAGAGTTCAGGCCCATGACCAACAACAACAAAAAAAAATCCTGTTTTCACTCATATGTGGAAGCTAGACCTAAAAGACACACGTATTTAAGGACATGTACATAAGCATGTATGCATATATATATCCATATATATAATGGTATGTTTAATATAGACCATGAATCAAGCTAACAGACTGCTCTGAAGGGGAGGGGAGAATGAAAAACAAAGTTGAATAATTATAAGTATATATGAGGGCAGCATAGAGAAATCCAACAGAAGGTAATGATCAATAGGGGATGGGAGAGGAGAAAAAGACTTTGTCGGTACATAGAGACTAGTAGGAGGGAACTGTGCTGGTGGGGAGGATAAGGAAGGTGAATACTGTCAAAATTCATTACTTCCAAGTATGAAACTGAAACAAGGAAATCTGTTGAGGATGATATTTTGTTGGGGGAGGAGGTGTGGAGTATGATAGAAGAGGCACAATAGAAGGGAAAATAGTATAAATGTCTAGAGACAGATCAAAATACATGTCCCCCCTGGACATGTAATATAAGACAACAAAAAATTCAAGTAAACAACAACAAAATCCACTTATCTGAAACATCCAAATATATACATCAAGATCTTTCCCTCCTAAATTCCAGACATGAACCCAAATGCTTATTCAACATCTTAGTCCAATAAGCATCTCTAACTTATGGCCCAAACTGAGCTCCTGTTATCCCCTTTAAATTCCTCTTTCAGACTTTCTCATCTCAATAAATAGCAACCGTATCTTCCAATAACTTAGTACAAAAAAACAGTCAATCTAAATTATGCTTTCCTGCACAGCACAAACACAATCTATCAGTAAAATCTGTTGACTTTACTTGCGAAACATTATCCATTGGTAAAGAGAGAGATAGGTGGTGACTGATCAAGATTGTACTACATACATAAATGGATATATGAACATGAAACACCCTTGAACCACTAATTAATAAAAGAAAAAGGATGAAGATAACACAAAACTATGCCAAGTCTGTAGACATCACATCGGGAATAGTACAAACTATTAAAGGAGTTTTCTTACAATATTCCAACACTAACCTCTGAATCTAGAAAGAAAGTGACATGGCAATTTCATCACAGTTGTTATCATAAATAAAAGTGCCAATCCATAATTCATGTAAAGTGATGCTCTGGGGCTGGGAAGGTGGCTCAGTGGTAGCGCACTTGCCTTGCATGCATGAGGCCTTGGGTTCGATTCCTCAGCACCACATAAGCAAAAAGAAAAACAAGCCGGAAGTGGCGCTGTGGCTCAAGTGGTAGAGCGCTAGCCTTGAGCTGAAGAGCTGAGGGACAGCGCCCAGGCCCAGAGTTCAGGCCCCATTACCGGACCAAAACAACAACAACAAAAAATAGTGATGCTCTATGTTGGAATAACTCTATATGCTGGCTAAATCCAACTCCATTGAACTGAATCACTAATTGACCACAGTGGATGAAAGCAATGGCTTTATAGAATTTACATAAAGCAAATCACAAAAAATTACATATTTTATTATTGAGTGTTTTAGACACATTCATTATTTCAGTTAACTATTCATCAAAGACACCTTTGAATATATAATTATTATTTAGGAAGACTGAGCTGAAATATGTAGACTTTTTTGAAAATTATAAAACTGAATCTAGTTCTGGTCAAAAAGGCAAACATCACATTGTCACTCATTTGTAGAAATAGACCTAGAAAGCTGATGATGATACTAATAATAGTAATGGGACACAAATGTAAAAGGGGGACTTGTCTAGGTTTCAAGGGGAGGAGGAAAGGGTAAGGAGTTAATGAGGGATAGAGGACATAGCATAATGAAACTTCAAACACTGTAAAGCAAGGAGGAGCAAGAGGAACAACATACAGTATAGGTATGAAAATACAACGAAACCCTGCTAAAACTTTGTTAAATTAAATTAAAAAGCTGGGTAATGGTGGCTCATGACCGTAATCTTAGCTAGCTGGGAGCCCGAGACCTGTAGAATCACAGTTCAAGGCTAGCATAGGTATGAAAATTTGAGAGACTCCGTCTCCTAAATAACCAGCAAAAAAGTAGGCTGGAGGTGTGATCCAAGTGGCAGAGTAAAGCACGAAAGCCAAGCCAGTGCAAGGCCCCGAGTTCAAATCTTAGGGTGGAGTGGGGTGGGGGAAGGGAAGGAGGAGACTGAAATCACAGGGCTCTATGCAGTTTACTGGCAAATAAAGCACGAAAAACAGTAAGAGTAAGCTGGGCACTGGTGGCTCACACTGTAATCCTAGCTACTCAGAAGGCTGAGATCTGAGAATCTGTGTAGGCCGGAAAGGCCATGAGACTCTTATCTCCAAGTCTTATCTCCAATTAACCACCAGAAAACCCAAAGTGGCACTGTGGCTCAAAGTGGTAGAGTGCTAGTTTTACGTGAAAGAGCTCAGGGACAGCACCCAGGACTGGGTTTCAAGCCCCACAACCACCACCAACAACAAAAAAGTACCAAAGAGTAATAAAACTAAGTTGTTAAATAGTTTAATAGCTTTGTGTTTGTATGTTTGCTTTCTAAGCTGTCTATGTCTAGTAAATTGTCAAAGAAGAGATTTATCCTCATGTGAACTATCACACAGACCATCAAATGCTATTTTTCAAAAAAAATGTATTCATCATATGACTTATGAAATGGTAACCCCTTTGTACAACACCTTAATAATAACAATAAAATTATATTTTTTAAAATGGTAATTTTCTTTAACAATTTTGGCATTTTTAAAAAATATAATTATTTTTCATTCCTTATATAACTGTTAAATAAGTATTCAGTGATACTTGCTAATGGCTTTAATTAAGAAAGGCTATTCTAGAAGTGGAGAAGAATCAAAACGATCTTGCAAATCAACAAGACCTTGTCCCATTTTTTTAAAAAGGTTAAAAATTACATTTATATTTTTATACTTATTATTGATCTTGTTTACTTTGTCTCCACACATAATATACAATGTATACTCTATGAAGGCAGAAATTTTTATTTTCTCCTCTAGTACCCAGAACAGTAACCACAACAAATTTTTCACAAATGCACAAAATAATAAATGAGTTTTTTCTTCAAAACAGTATCCAATGAATATTCTAAAATAGTTCCTTATTATGGACGTTAACTTTTCTTTCAGCGTCACATTCAAGAATCTACTTTTTTTTAATTTAATTTTATTTTTTGTTGGTCATGGGCTTGAACTCTGGGCTTGGGCGCTGTCCCTCAGCTCTTCAGATCAAGCAGCTCTACTGCTTGAGCCATGGAGCCACTTACGGTTTTCTAGTGTTTTACTGGAAATAAGAGTCTCACAGACTTTCCTACCCGGGCTGGCTTTGAACTGAGATCCTCTGATCTCAGCCTCCTGAGTAGCTAGGATTACAGGCGTGAGCCACCGGCACCCAGCTAAGAAGTCTACTTTTTAAAATGCTATATGCCGAACACCTATTCAGTGAAAACTTAGCACCATGTTTTTAAAACCTATTGTAGCTGGGTGTTGGTGGCACCCATAGTCCTAGTTACTCAGGAGGTTGAGATCTAAAAATCATGATAGAAAGCAAATCAGGACAGAAAAGTCGGTGAGATTTTAATATTCATAACCACCAAAAGGCCAGAAGTGACACCGTGGGTCAAGTGGTAGAATGCTAGCCTTGAGACAAAAAGCTCAAGGTCAGTGCCTAGGATCTGAGTTCAAGTCCTAGTACCAGCACAAGAAAACAAACAAAAAAACCTATGGGGGGGGGGATGTAGGGGAGGCAGAGGGAGGGAGGAGATGGGAAGGGATGGGAAGGGGAAACAAAGGAGGAGGCAACAATGCTTGATAAGAAATGTACTCATTATCTTGCCCATGTAATTGTAACCCCTCTGTATGGTATTTTCACAATAAAAATAAATAAATAAATAAATAGCTTTAAAAAAAAAAACCTACTGTGGACTCATGAGTAAAGATGGGAGTTGGCCAATAATGCCCAGTAACTGGGAGGCTGGAGCAGAAGAATCAGGCCATCCTGGATTATACACTGAGACCCTGTCTCAAAGAGCAAACAAAAAAGGATAGAAATTTTAAAATCTGATTCATGATCATGGCAGGCTTATAACATCAAAGTTCAAAAAAAGAAAAAAGAAGGCTTTGATTGGTAAGAACTGAAATGTCTACAATGCTACAAAATGCAATAATAATCCTTTATATTACTATAATAGCCTTTCTCACCTATTTTCTCATTTAATTCTCAACAACCCCATGCCCATGAGCTGTGTAAGGCAAGTAACAATTTGTTCATTTCAAAGTAAAGTAAAAACCTAAAGTAACAAACACACTAAAGCATCAGGGTAATCTCAAAACTTAAGACTGGAATCTCAATTTTTAGTTCAAAATCTGCATTATCACACCTCTTCTAATAAATAATACTGTAATAAACTATAAAATTACATATCCAAATATTATGTTGTGGATACTTTCCCCAAACTATCCAGGTTAATGCAGAATGGGAACAAAGTTCATCAGTCATTATCTCAATCTGAGAATAAAAACTGAAACTACTTCTTGACACTTGTAAGTCTAAGCACAGGTCCACTAACATCCAAGAAGAGTGCTAAGAAATGACCATTGATCTATATGCAATAAGGAAGTTCTTGCTAGGAAAGAAAATGGGGCAAAGGAAAATAGGGCGAATGAAAGAAGAACAGAGTCCTAGGGAGGATAGTGACATGGGTATATGATTGTTCTATACTGCTCTGGATGCCTACAAACGTGAGTGCAGAAGAAGAGACAGAACCCCTCAGAACCTCCAGAGTTCTCTTCTTCCCTTGTACAGATGAAGATGAACAGTTATGATCCAGAATGTTTCACCAAAAGTTCTTTTTAAAAAACTTAGAAAATAGAGTTTGGAATGTGGCTCTGTGGTAGAATGCTTTTTAGCATGCACAAAGCCCTGAGTTCAATCACAGAACCATTAAAAATAACAGTTAAAAAAAACAAAACTTAAAATATCATTCAAAAAGTGATCCAAATACCAAAATTAGATCTAAAATACACTGGGATAAGATAAATTATGCAGGATTCTAGGCATTCCCACACAGTGAGACCAAAGGAGAATGTTCACAGCTAAGAATCACAAGAGTTTAATGCCTCCGTGCCTCTGATCATATAATAATTTTATCAAAATGAATTCCAGGAAATGGGGGGAAAAAGGGTGATGCAAGGACCAGACATGGGCATGTACATCTATACTCTCAGCTGTGAGGAAGGCTTAACTAAAAGAATCAATTGACCAAGATCCAAAAAACTTCCCTGAAAAAACTCAAGATCCTATAGGGGTAGGAGAATTAAAGGAAAAAAATGGTGGGGAATGATTCGAGAAGCACAGCACATTCCCAGCATGTATGAGGCCATGGGTTCATACCTTAGTATCCCACACCACACACACATACACACACACACACAGATCTGATCTGGGAGAATGAACTCTATACCATGTGAACATTCTGACCATGTAGAACAGCTATTCACCAAGCTTTAATGTCTGAAGAAAGAGCTGTATGTGCAATAGCCAGGATATGGAAACAACCCAGATGTCCCACCACAGATGAATAGATCCAAAAATTGTGGTATCTATACACAATGGAATAGTATGCAGCCATTAGAAAGGACAAAATAATGGCATTTGCAGGGAAATGGATGGAGCTAGAAGAAATCATGTTGAACAAGGTAAGCCAAGAGCAAAGAAACAAACAGCACATGGTCTCCCTAATAAGTGGATGTTAAATCCAAAACATAAGGTGATATGACAAACTTAACAAGGCTTAAGAAACAAAGGACTAAAAAAAAAAAAAAAAGAAACAAAGGACTTACACTTATCTGGTCAAATCACTACTAAATAACTCCATGCTGCTGATCATATATATGGTATATAAGTGCACTGGAGGGAAATCAGGATGACAACACAGAACTAGAGGGAATCAGGGAAAAACATAGAACAGTGGGACCCATCAGCTGCACTGGACATTGATCAAAATGAACTAAGCAACTCAATGGCAGCGATGGGAGGGAGGGAATGAGTGGGAAAGAGGGAACAGCTGATGCTATGCAAAACAAAAGAAATGTACATATCACCCAGTGTGGAAGAAATAACTGCATTGTCAAAGCTCATAGAACTCATAAATGTTATAGACCACGATAGACAATTTGCCCCATGAAAGTTAGAATGTGTTTGTGACTTATACTAAGCATCACTATCCCCCAATACTGTGAAATTTGGGGAATTATGTAATCACTTAATCACAATAAAAAAATTTGAAATAAAAAAAGAAAGTAAGTGCTGTGTATGTGTCTTCCCCAGAGGGTAACACTAACATCTGCTGGGTCAGAGGTGCAAGAGAACAAGAAACACTACTAAGTAGCTGAAAATCTCTAGTTCTCTAGTTCTCACTCAGGCTATAAATTCTTTCCAATTAAAATCACATAGTGGCAATACAACTAACCAAGTGCAGATGTCCCTGTTGCTCCTGTCACTGACAGGGAATCAGCTCTCTTCTGATCCCTCATAATAATAAAATTAAATGCAAACAATGCATGGTAGTACAGACTTATAAACCAGCACTCTAAAGGCTAAGGCAGGAGGACAGAATTTCAAGGCCAGTTTGAGCTATAGAGTAAGACCCTATCATATATGCATGCATATGTACATACAATTTTTTAGAAAATATAAAAATAAATCCAAAAACTCATTTTCCAGTTTTTCACAAAAAATAATAGTCCTATCACACACCAACCAAATAGAGATAAACAGTATTAGTGGTCTGCCAAAAGGTCCAAGCATTCTGGCATCTTATAAAACAAATGCTATGGGGCTGGAGTTGTGGTTTAAGTGATAGAGTGACTGCCTAGTAAACCTGAGGCCTTGAGTTCAAAACCCTAGTAGTACCAAAACAACCACAAATACAACTACTAATTCAAAAATTCAAATGTCTACATGACCAGAAATAATCATCCAAAAGAGTGCAGTGTTGCTGGGGGGTTGGGGGGAGAGTGCACGAGTGCGAGAGAGCACACGCACCAAAGGGGAGCTAGGAGCTGTGGTTAACACATGTAAAACCCAGCTACTTAGGAGGCAGAGGTTGGGAGGATTGAAATTCAAGGCTAGTCTGTGCAAAACATTGGCAAGATTCCCATCTCACTACGATCATACAAAATTCCCAGGGCAGTCAAAGTGATAGACTTAACCTAGAACATTAGGTGGGGGGGGGGGGGGGGGGGTGGGAAGGGACTGCAAAGTAGTATACCAAGCTTCAGCTTTACAAGATAAGAGTTCCAGAAATGGATTGTGGTGTATGGTTGCCCAGGATTACGAATGTACTTAAAGCAACTAAACTGTTTGTTGTATGCAAACACAAAAGAATTTATTACCGCCCCCCCCCCCCCCCCCCCCGCCAGTCCTGAGGCTTGAACTCAGGGCCTGGGCACTGTCCCTGAGCTTCTTTTGCTCAAGGTTAGCTAGCACTTGATCACTTGAGCCATAGTTTAAAAAAAAAAAAAAAAAAAGCCATTTCCAGCCTTTTCTGTGTATGTGGTACTAGAATGGAACTCAGGGCTTCATGCATGCTAGGCAAGCACAATACCACTAGGCCACATTCCCAGCCCTACACAAAAGAATTTCTTAGAAGGAAAAGTAAAAGTAGCCTGAGAAAAACCACCACACATTATGTATAGAAGAATAAAGATAAACCCAATCAAGGCCAACTTCTCTTGGAAACCATAAAGGCCAGAAGAAAGTGAACCAACATCTTTTTTTCCTCTCCCTTCCCCTCCCCCTTCTACCCTCCCCCTCTTTCCCTTTCTCTCCCTCTCCCTCCCCCCCTCGCTCTCTCCCTCTCATGGGGCTTAAACTCTGGGCCTGGGCACTGTCCCTGAGCTCTTCAGCTCAAGACTAGCACTCTACCACTTGAACCAAAGTGCAACTTCCTTTTCTGGTGGTTAATTGGAGATGAGTCTCATGGGACTTTCCTGCCCAGGCTGGCTTTATACTGTGATCCTCAGATCTCAGCCTCCTGAGCAGCTAGGATTACAGGTATGAGCCACCAGCACCCAGCAGTGAAGCAACATCCTTAAAGTAGTATTAAAAAAAATAATAATGTAAAGATCAACCTATAATTCTATACCCTGTGAAAATAGCTTCTTCAAACAGAAGCAAACTAAACACTTCTTCAGAAATACTAAACAGACTTATCATCAGCAAACCTATACTGTAAGAAATGTTTTTGTTTTTTTTTTTACAGCCTTCAATCAGAAGGAAAATGATATTACACAGAAGCCTAGGGCCACACAGAACTGTGTCCTGGGAATGGTAAGTACATAGGTAAAGAGGAGGTTTATAACATACACATACTTGGACGACTTGTTATACTGGGAAAACATTCATTTATATTGCTAAAGGAAAGAAAAATCATTATGAAGAATTTTCACAATATACTTATCTTTCAATATGCCTGTCTTGCAAAATACTCAAAGTACTTTATTAACAGAACTTTACACAAAACTTTAATCAGCATTCTTTTAAGTGATAAGAAGCTCTAAGCTGGGCAGAATGGCGTAAGCCTATAATCCTACTCCTTGAAAGGCAGAGATTGGGAGAATGAAGCTCCAGGCCAGAGGGGCATAAAAGTTCAACCATGGCTGGGCGTGGCCATACACATTTGACATCTCAGCCACAAGGGGAACACAAAAGCAAGGCACAGTGACTGCACTTGTCATCCCCAGCACCCCAGGGAAGCACAATCCTCCTACCCAAAGATTGCAGTCCAGGCCTGCCTGGGCTTAAATTGAGACCCTAGCTAAAAAAAAAAAAAAAAGGTGGGGCCCAAGCAGGAGAATGCTTGACTTGCAAGTGCTCAGAGCCCTGAGTACTACAGAGAGACAGACAGGCAGACAGAGACAGAGACAGAGACAGACTCTTAAGGTAAAGCTATTTTTCTGATAACTAAGAGTCTTCCTGTTGGAGAAACAAAATTAAAACTAAAATCTTCTCAGTACCAGCAGTGTTCCATTACAGAGTGTTTTTTAAAAATCTATAGGAGTTGTCTAGAGAAAAATTCCTTGCGATAAGTATGATAGTGGTCAATAAATAATTTAAATATATTTTAGTATCTCCAGGGTACACCAGTAATTTAAGAATAAGCTACAAGACAGAAAAGAATGCTCATTGTTATGATGTCTGGAAAACATTAGGTTTAAAAAAATTAATCAAACTGCCCTAAATCAGCAAAAGAAAAAAAAAAAAACAACTTTTACCAAGTCTCCCTGAGGAAAACAAATTTGTCAAAGCCAAGATGTCAAAACAATAGTTGCAAAATGAAATCAGGGTCAGGTGTTGAAACAAGAAAATGAACACAGTAATATTGGGCACTATTACAGCTCAAACCTCAGAGGGCATGTGGTTAGTAGCAACAAACCTCTGTAATTTAACATCACTGATGCATACAGAATGGAATTACAGAATGGAATACTGCCTACTCTCCCCTGAACACAAGTTAAGTATAGTTCATACGTTCCAACTCCTCAAGACCACTAGCAGATCTGACATTCCAACTTCATTTGAGAGACCACTTGCAACCCTCAAACAAGTTAACTGAACAATACACAACATAATTCAGGATGTTCCTATGTCAGAATTTGAAAGGAAGGCTACCTACTGCTATCTCATCTGGACCAAAATACTTTCCTCTGAAAAACTGAGTTAAGAAGAAAATTATGTGATTTCAGTTTCACTAATGAATACCAGGACACAGAAAGGTAGGATTGTTCAGCACTTTGAGTCAAATCACTGAGTAACTTTCCACTTTATGTGATAATAACTGTATCCAAAGAAATGAACTGGTTATGTGCCCAAGAAAACTGGAAACATATGTTCCAACAAAAACTTATACAAGAATGCCCAAATAAGGGGAGGCACAGAAATGGAGAGACAAAGGGTGAGCAAATGCAGCAATGGTACTCATTGGACACTATATTGAAAAGGAACTATAATGGGGATGGGAAGGAAAAAGTTAGGCGAGAAAGAGGGAAGGAATGACATTGTCCAAAAAGTAACTGTAACCACTCTGTACATCACTTTTATAATGACAAAAAATGTAAAAGAATAAGCTCTGTCCCCCTCCCTTCCTTATTTCTTTTTTAAATAGTCTTCTATGCTGCCTCAAATTCCTGGGCTCACATGATTCCCCAGCCTCAGTCTCCCAAGAAGCTATATAATTATAGGCATGCCCAGGCAAAACAGAATTATTCTTATAGTCAAAACGTGGAAACAGCTGAGTGCCAGTGGCTCATGCCTACAATCCTAGCTACTCAGAAGGCTGTTTCTGAGTGCTACAGTTCAAAGCCAGTGTAGGCAGGCAAGTCTCTGAGACTCTCATCTCCAATTAACCACTAAAAAGCCAGAAAGAAAAAAAGTGGAAACAATGTCACTCATCAACTGAGAAATGAACAAACAAAATATCTAAATAATGAAATATTATTCAGTAATAACAAAGTAATAAAGCACTAAAACATGCATGTTGATATATCGCTGTGAGTAAAGGCAGAAACAAGAGGCCCTATTCTTTATGATTCGATGTATATGAAATATTCAAAATTAATTCACAAGATTTCAGAAAAATCAAGATTGCTAGTCTTCAGGAGATAGAGGAAGAGACTGTTTAATGGCTACAGAGTTTCTTTTTGGTATAACAAAACAGTTCTAGACTTCAAATACCGTAGTATTTGTACAATAGTGTGAATGTACTAAAAGCAATTGAATCACTTGCACATAGTTAACTTGTCAATGAGGAAATTTTATGTTATACAAAATTTATAATATAGAAATACATTTCCAAATGTTAATTGTCCTAGTGCCTGTATCTCCTTAAAAAAGAAGCAGCAGCAGCAGCAGCAGCCACGTGCCAGTGCCAGTGGCTCATGCTTATAAATCTAGCTACTCAGGAGGCTGAGATCTGAGGATTGCAGTTCAAAGCCTGCCCAGGCAGGAAAATCCTTGAGACTCTTATCTCCAATAAACCACTCTGAAAACCAGAAGTGGCGCTGTGGCTCAAGTTGTAGAGCGCTAGCTAGCCTTGAGCTGAAGAGCTGAGGGACAGTGCCCAGGCCCAGAATTCAGCCCCATGACCGACAAAAAAAAAAAAAAAAAAGAATATTTTGCTCATTAAAATAATCAATCAAAATCACTTTAAAACTGCTAATACAATGTTATTTTAGAAAAGGCAAAACTGTAGATAGTAAACAGAGCATTAAGAGGTTGCTAAAAGCTGGCACAGGGTAAACAAGGAGGTAAAACATAGTGATTATGAGACGTTAAAACTCCACTAAAACCTACAGAATCTTAAAAGCACAGTGTAAACCTAAAAAAAATGAAAATTCTTACATAATAAGTACAGGGATCTCAACATGGAATGCAGACTGTGACACAACTCTAAATCTACAGCAACTACATGAAATCTACAGGAAAGTAGTGCTGATGAAGAAATGTTGGAAAAACTAAAGGCAAGAGGAACTGTCCATAGTGCTATATTCTAGTTGCTGGTTTCCCATAGGTATGCAGCTTAACAACTCTGAAACCACCACACATGAATCCTGGAACTGAAGAAGTAAACAGACAGCAGACAGTGAGCCAAGTTTCTCACTGTAAAATGAGAGGTTTCAGATCACAAAGGAAGTTGGGTTAGAACGATTTCTATGATACCAAGTAAGTCCTGTTTAGCTTAATATGCATACTGGCAGTTACATACAGAAATATTTAAAATATGTGCAGATAAAGTATCAACATCTAACTCCTTGCTTTCTCTCTTATACACACATCTTCTTGCTGTCACCTAGAAGCAACAACACTCTAGTTGTACTCAGAATAAACAACAGCAAGATCTTGGCTTTTCTAATACCATTCTCAAATAAAAAGGAATCAGGGGAAGTGGCGCTGTGGCTCAAGTGATAGAGTGCTTCGCCTTGAGCTGAAGAGCTGAGGGACAGCGCCCAAGCCCAGAGTTCAAGCCCCACGACCTACAAAAAAAAAAGGAATCAGGATTCCTTAAAGAAACAACTGATTATAGGAATGGACCAAAAAATATACAAGCCTTGAAGCAGCTTACACTGCAAGAGCAAGAAAGTACTCAAAAAATACCCACAGCCACACTAGGTGGTGCATACCTATAATGCCAGCTACCTGGGATGTAAAGATCAGGAGGACCATGGTTTAAACCTAACCCAAACAGCAAGACCATCTTCAACAAATAAAGTGTAGTTGTGGGATAGCCTGAATTCCAGCAATGCAGCATAGATGAAAGAGGACTGTGATCTAAGGCCTGCCCCCCAGAAAAAACTTAAGACTCCCTCTGAAAAAATAGCTTAAAGCAAAAAGGGAGGGAGGCATGACTCAATTGATAAGAGTGCCTGTCTAGTCACCATGGAGTTCTGAGTTCAAACCTCAATACCATCAAAACATACAATGAGCTGGGAAGGTGGCTCAGTGGTAGAGTGCTTGCCTTGCATGCCTGAGGCCCTGGGTTCAATTCCTCAGCACCACATAAGCAGAAAAAAAAAGCCGGAAGTGGCGTTGTGGCTCAAGTGGTAGAGTGCTCGCCTTGAGCTGAAGAGCTGAAGGACAGCGCCCAGGCCCAGAGTTCAGGCCCCACGACCAGACCCCCCCCCAAAAAAAAAATCTGAATAAAGTGTGGACTTAGTAATGATGTAATATTGGTTCATGCATTGTGAAACTGTATCATACCAATGTAAGATGACAATAATAGGGAAGTTGGGTCTAAAGTAGACAAAGAAAGAATGAATGTCTCTGTATTAAATGCTTCATCGTAACTCTGTAAACCTAACACTATTCCAAAAATAAGTTTATTTTTAAAAGATTTTTAAAAAATGTAATATATTTGTGATGGATATAACTAATTTTATTTAGTGCATCTGGGAACTCCTTCCCCCCAAAAAAAGCCTAAAATAGGATTCTCTTCCCTCAAGAAACTTTTGTCTTATTGTGAAAAAAAATGCTCATGAAACAAGTATAAAATACAAAAACATGCAAACATTAAAGATAAATGTATGTTTAGAATATAGAGATGTCTAGAATTATATGAGAATGTTTCAGGAAGAAGATAAAATTTGAGTTTACATCTTTAAATGTGCTGGAGGATACCAATGTAATAAAGAAAGATAAACACACTTACAGAACAACCAGAAAAGGTCAGGAAATAAGAAAAAGCTAAAAGGAAACGTTTAAAGATCCCTGAAAAGACTTAAATGAAAGATCTAACAACACTGAACAAATACTTGAAGGGTCATGTGGCAGAAATAATACATCATATACCCATTTAACTTACAAGCTGACCTCTGTAAAATGTGACCAGTGCTCAAGGACAAATTGACAGCTGCTCAGTAGAACCACAACAGGAAATGCCAAAAGGGAAAGAGAAGAAGCAGTTCTCTACAACTTTTTCAAAGGACATTTTATGTATGTATGTGTGTGTATGTATGCCAATGAAGTGAAAAATCTCTGCTACTTTGAAATTCTGAGAACACTATTAACCATCCTTTCGTATTACATTGTGTTTAATATTTACATCTGTAAATGTAAAAACAGAATTTTTAAAACTCTGAACTGAAGCAGTAAACTATCAGAAATCTCCACCATCTCCCACACCATGATAGAGATTAGATGGCTATTTTTAAAAGCTAGTCTGAAGGCTAAGATATTCACAAAATAAGTTATTGACATCTCTCCTCTTAGTCAAGTTTAGTGATTCTCAGTCTCTAATGTGCATAAGAATTTTACTTGACTATATACACAAAATATAAACACTACACTTTTTGAGTAATTTAAATGATTTTCAAGAAAAATTGCCCCTTTATGTGATTTGTATCTCATGCACTAATCCGCAGGCCTACTCCTAGGCCAAGGGGGAACTCTACTGCAAGATTATGCCAAGGAAGAAAGATCAACTCCTAAAAGAAAAACACTCTAACAATTAGATCTAAAAACTGCACAGGCTACTTAAAAGTAATGAAATTTCTGGCACTAAAAATATTCAAGTAAGCCTCAGAAAGTCACTGTGAACATTTCAGAAAGGAGCAATTGGGTAAGTAAAAAATAAAAAAAAACTCAAGGGGCTGGGAAGATGGCTCAGTGGTAGAGTGCTTGCCTTGCATGCATGAGGCCCTCGGTTCAATTCCTCAGCACCACATAAGCAGTAAAAGCAGGAAGTGGGGCTGAGGCTCAAGTGGTAGAGCGCTGGTCTACAGCTGAAGAGCTGAGGGACAACACCCAGGCCCAGAGGTCAGGCCTCACGACCAAAAAAAAAAAAAAAAAAACTCAAGACACTTTAAGACTCTACAATAGGTAGGATTTTAAAACTTGGTAAGAGGAAAGCAAGCTAGTTGAAAGCAACAAAGGCACAAATGACAAGTTACATGAGGAACTTCAACAATGGATAACATGGAAGAGGCCTGTGTCTGTCTATCTGCAGACCTTTGCACATGCTGCTTCATGGCCATCTTTCAGGTCCTAATCTTCTCCCTAGTAAGGCCTCCTATGTAACCCACCACCTACCCTCTGGCTGACTTGCTTGTCACATGGCTCATTTTGTTCATCCATAGTAATGAACTAAACTATGAATAAGCAAACTTTTTTTTATAAAAGTCCACATACTGCATAAAAATACTGTGTGCCAAATACAACTCTTGTCTGTATTTTTTTGTATGGCTTGAAAGTCAACAAAAGTTTTACCTATTTAAATGGTTGGAAGGGAAAAAAATCAGACAAACATTCATGACATGTGAAAATTGTATGAAATTCAAATTTCAGTGTCTAAAAGTTTAGTTGGAAAGATAAAAGCAATACAAAGAATTATTCTGATCACAGTATATGCACATCTGAAATACCAAGTTGAAATGTACTTTACAATACACATTAAAAAATTATGATAAAAAAGAAAAAATAAACATGCTAGTTTATAATACTACCTATGGTTGCTTCTGCACTGAAACAATAATTGAGGAGTTGCAACAGGACTTGTAAGGCCCCAAATATTTACTTTCTTGTCCTTCACAAAAAAGGTTTAGTGACTGCTGGTTTACATTACTATCTGAAATTACCATATCTGCTTTTTGTTCTATATTCTTTTTCTCTATGCAAGCCACATACACAGAATCCAGTTTAATAAAAGCAGTCTGTCCTGCTCTTACAATGTAGTCCAGTGCTTAGAAAAAAATCTGAAACAAAGTAAGGTGCTCAATAAATATTTGATGAATAAATTAATTGACAGACCATAAATGCCATTCCGAGGAACTTAAAATTTAAGTCCTTCAGTCATTATAGGTTTTATGATATGCATAAAAACGCCTACAGAAAAGAGGAAATATCGAGCAGAGGTGCAAGCAGCTTAAAGTTTTTTAGTGGTCACCAACTAGCCCAGGACAGCATTCTTCATCATACTACAGGCAACAGGGGTTTTCTTTGTTTTTTTGGTCGGTTGTGGGGCTTGAACTCTGGGCTTGGGTGCTGCCCCGGTGCTCTTCAGCTCAAGGTGAGCACCCTACCGCTTGAGCCACAGTGCCACTTCCCAGTTTTCTAGTGGTTTATTGTAGATGAGAGTCTCACAGACTTTCCTGCCCGGGCTGGCTTTGAACTGCGATCCTCAGATCTCAGCCTCCTGACAACAGGGGTTTTGTACACATAAAAATTCTCTCAACTATTACAAGATGTCACAACATTGCCAACTGATTGTGCTACTGTTTATCCTAAGACACAGTCTATGACACTTCATTTCCATACATAGTATACAACTGCTACACCTTGCCAAATCTTTAATAAGTGCTCATAATTGCAAGCCTGTATAACATACAAATTCATTTTTAATATCTAAATTTCTCCTGTGCTGCTTCAGCAATCTATTCTGTAGGCAGCTGAAAACTCTAGAAATTAAAAGGTTACCACCCACAGACCAGAAGCAGATTTTTAATCTTTCTATACTAGCCAGAGTGGGTGTGTGCTTTCAAACACACACAGACACAAACATAGTTGAAGATAAGGTATTGTTGAGTTTAAATCCCCCCAACCGCATCGTTTGTTACATGATAAGTAAAAGTGCCACCTACTCACAATTTCAATCTCAATCTTCGAATCTACAAATAGAGAAAATAATGTAACTACCTCCTGGAGGAATTCTATGTCATTAATCATGAGGTTCTTTCCTCCAATCTTTGCAACAATTTCTATATACAGGTACTTCAAAAAGAACAGCGATTGGCTTAACCAGTGAGGTCCAAAAGTTAAGATAGTGGACGGATGATGGAATAAACACATCAAACTTTTGTTAAAAATTAAACTAGCTATCTTACTTTTTTTTAGCCCTAAGTGTTTTTAAAAGAACAACAACAATGATAACCTAATTGAGGAATTCAAGCCTTTTATAGAGAGAGATATTTATGATATAGGTACCTTTGACTTATAGCAACCATTTTAGATGGGGATGGGGGGGGGGGAGAACCACCTTTTTTTCCTCTGTAACAAGAAAGTCAGGATGAAAATGCAGTCTGCAAACTCTGGCTAGGCTCTACCAAGACTAACGATGTGTCACCAGAGCCAAGGAAAAGAAAGCAGCCGACGGCTCAGGTAGGCGGAGAATCCTCGCCACCGACGCTGTTCAAGGGGTGAATCAAACCAACACTATTTACACCTTGGCTTGGGCTGAAAAAGCCGGGACTGGCCAACTGGAAACGGATCTCTGGCTCTGGAGACAGGTACAACTCGCTGCACCCGGGCCCCTCCCGAAGAGAGTTGAGAAAGGGCACCCTGGGGTGCAGCCCAGCCCCCCCCATCCTCCCCAGTGCGCCCCCATCCTCCCCAGTGCACCCCCCCACCCCGGTCAAACAAGTTCAAAATCAAAACAAAAGGTGCAAAACTGGTCTCAGGTGGCAGCGGCCCGGCCCAGCGGCCAACTTCGCGGGCGCCGAAGACCCCCGACCCTTCTCCTCAACACGGGGGGTGGGGGACGGCCCAACTCCTCAGCGCCCCTCCTCACCTCGGCCTGAGGAGATGCTGAGGGGGCTGCGAGCCGGGCGAGGTCGGGGCCCGGCGGGAGGATGGGGGCCGAGCCCTAGGCCCGAGGTTTCAGGCTCCAACGGGGGCCACCGAGGGTCCCGGCCGCGCCAGGCCGCGCGCCCGAAGCCGGGCCTGCGGCGGCGGCGGCGGCGGGCCGCGCTCCCTCACGACCGTCCCCACCCACAGCGGAGGGCCGAGAGGGGGCCGCGTCCGGGCGGGGGCACGCACTCACCGACGGGGAGGGGAGGAGCGGCCGGCGTCCCCGCCGGCGCCGCCGCTGCAGCTCAAGCGCCGGCTCCTGCCGCTGCGGCCGCCGCGCCCGGTCCATTCCCCCCACCCAGCCACCCCCCCTCCCGGCCCTCCCCCCGCGCCGCCTCAGCCGCCGCCGCCGCGGCCGGGACGCGGGAGCGCGAACCGGCTCCGGGGAACGAAAGCCAGAGCGCGCGCCCCGCCACCGCCGCCACCGCCCACAACCTCCACCCCCGGCCGACGGCGCCTGCGCGAGGCGGCGCGGGGCGGGCGCGCGCACGCCGCACGGGGCGGGGCCGGCCTCGAGGGGCGTGGCCGCGCCTCCGGTCCGCCCACCCAGCGGGCGCTGTCCGCGAGGAGCGCCTCCGGACGAGCGGCTCCCGGTCCCGAAGCCCGGGAGCCGTGCTCCGCGGGACCGGTTCCTGTGCGGTGCGGGTTTGGGCGGGTTTCTGGCTGAGGCTCCGGCCTTCACAGGCCGCGAGAAAGAGGCAGAGGGGGTTCGTTCACGTCAGACATTTCCACCCCGGCCACGCGGGCCGCCGCGGGACCGCCCGCCGTGGCCGCGTTCTCCTAGCCCGCCGCCGGCGTCGCGGCCGGCGGGTCCGTGGTGTTTCCGTCCTGGGAGGAGCTGGGAGTGAGTACACTGTGGGGGCTAGCGGGGGTCCGACCCTAAGCTTGTCGAGGCCCGGGGCGGGGTGGGACCCCAGTGGGGGCCCAAAGGGGAGAAGACACTGAGTGCGGGGTGGGCCGTGGGCCTGGGAAGAGGCGGAGCCGATGTGAGGGCGGCCTGCGGGGGGGGGGGGGCGGGCCGCGGGGGGGCGGGCCGCGGGGGGGGGGCGACCCACGGGGGGGGCGGGCCGCGGGGGGGGGCGGGCCGCGGGGGGGGGGCGGGCCGCGGGGGGGCGGGCCGCGGGGGGGGCGGGCCGCGGGGGGGGGGCGACCCACGGGGGGGGGGGCGGGCCGCGGGGGGGGGGCGACCCACGGGGGGGGCGGGCCGCGGGGGGGCGGGCCGCGGGGGGGGCGGGCCGCGGGGGGGGCGACCCACGGGGGGGGCGGGCCGCGGGGGGTCGGGCCGCGGGGGGGGCGGGCCGCGGGGGGGGGCGGGCCGCGGGGGGGGGCGACCCACGGGGGGGGCGGGCCGCGGGGGGGCGGGCCGCGGGGGGGGCGGGCCGCGGGGGGGGCGGCCCCTGGTGATTGCGGGGACCCAGCTATCATGGGGGGGGGGCTCGTTAGGTGACCGGCCAGGTGGTCAGTACCAGGGAGGCCGGTGGGGAGGATTACTTAGTTACGGGGGCCGGACTTGCCGGGCTAGCTGGGAGGGAAGGAGAGGACGAGGTTGACTCAGATCGAGGGTGGTAGGAAGGCATTCATTTCGGGAGCATTGATGGAGGCCCGTGAGGAAAGTCACTCGAAGGGGGGGGGGGGGGGGGAAAGGTTTGAGAAACCTAAAGGTAAAACAAAACACTAAAATTTTCAGAGAAAAAAAAAATAGGGAATGTCTCTGTGACCCTGGGATAAAGATTTCTTAGGACACAAGAAACGTGAACCATAAATGAGATGAGCTCTATCAACTTCTGCTCTTGAGAGAACACTTAAGAAATGACAAGGCAGGCGGGGCTGGGAAGGTGGCTCAGTGGTAGAGCGCTTGCCTTGCATGCATGAGGCCCTGGGTTCGATTCCTCAGCACCACCACATAAGCAGGAAAAAAAAAGCTGGAAGTGGCGCTGTGTCTCAAGTGGCAGAGCACTAGCCTTGAGCTGAAGAGCTGAGGGACAGCGCCCAGGCCCAGAGTTCAGGCCCCACGACCGGACCCCCCCCCCCAAAAAAAAAAATGACAAGGCGGCTGTGGACTTAGCTCAGTGCTCATCTAGCACTCAAGGCCCTGGGTTCAGTCTCCAGCCACTGGAATTTTTAAAATGAAAGGCAAGCCAAAGTTAGGAAGAGGAGTTTTTAATGAAAAACTCAATAGAAAATGAAGGTCTTGGTCTGGATGTGTGGTTCAGGTAATAGAGTAGACTGCCTGTGTAAGCTCTGAGTTCAAACACTAGTCCCACCTTTGAAAAAGAAAGAATGGGGCTGGGAAGGTGGTTCAGTGGTAGAGTGCTTGCGCTGCATGTGTGAGGCCCTGGGTTCAATTCCTCAGCCCACATAAGCAGAAAGAAATGGGGGTGTGGCTCAAGTGGTAGAACACCATCCTTGACCTGAAGAGCTGAGGGGCAGTGTCCAGGCCCAGAGTTCAAGACCCACATTCAACAAAAAAAGAGAAAAGAAAAGAAACAGAGAGTGAGGTAAAGAATGTATATTGATACTAAGAGTTGTACAAGATTTTTTGTTGTTGTTGTTGGTCATGGGGCTTGAACTCTGGACTTGGGCGCTGTCCCTGTGCTCTTCAGCTCAAGGCGAATGCCCTACCACTTGAGCCACAGCACCACTTCCAGTTTTCTAGTGGTTTATTGGAGGTAAGAGTCTCCGACTTTCCTGCCTGGCTGGCTTTGAACCTCCATCCTCAGATCTCAGCCTCCTGAGTAGTTAGGATTATAGGTATGAGCCACCAACACCCAGCCTTTGTACAAGAATTTTTATAGCAGCTTTATTTTTAGGTTTTTGGTGTTTAGTTTGCTTTTGGCTTTTTGAGATGGCAGTTTAGTGAACTGGAAGACAGGCAGTAGAAAGCATTCAGATAAGTGATCACAATGCAGTGTACTCATAATCTGACCTATTGAATTGAAACCCCTTTGCACAACAATTTAAAGAGAAAGGAGAACCAGTCACTAATGTCTCATACCTATAATCCTAGCTACTAAGAAGGTTGAGATTTGAGGATCACAGTTTGAAGCCAACCCTTGAAGTCCTTAAGATTCTTATATGCAATTAATCACCGAAAAAGCCAGAAATAGCACTCTTGCTCAAGTGATAGACCACTAGCCTTGAGCACAAAAGCTCAGGGACAGTGCCCAAGCCTGGAGTTCAAGCCCCAGGACCAGGAGCGGGGTCGGGGAGGGGGAAAGAGTGAAAGAGAGAATATTCAGATGAAAGCACAGAAAAAAGAAGGAAAGAAAAGCCCCACAAAAAGCATCAGAAACCAGGAGCTGGTGGTTCACACCTATAATCCTAGCTACTCAGGAGGCCAAGACCTGAGAATTAGGGTTCATAGCTAACCCAGGGAATCAAATCTGAAAGACTGTTACATCCAGTTAACCAGTAAAAAGCTAAAAATGGAAGTGTGGCTCACCTGGTAGAGTGCCAGCTGTAAGCAGAAACAAAAAGCTGATCAAGAATGTGAGGCCCAGCCGGGTGCGGTGGCTTCACGCCTGTAATCGTAGCTACTCAGGAGGCTGAGATCTGAGGATGGAGGTTCAAAGCCAGCCCGGGCAGGAAAATCTGTGAGACTCTTATCTCCAGTAAACCACTAGAAAACCGGAAGTGGCACTGTGGCTCAAGTGGTTGAGCGCTCGCCTTGAACTGAAGAGCACAGGGACAGCACCCAAGCCCAGAGTTCAAGCCCCACGAATGTGAGGCCCTGCGCTGGGAAGGTAGCTCAGTGATAGAGTGCTTGCCTTGCATGCATGAGGTCTTGGGTTCGATTTCTCAGCACCACATAAGCAGAAAAAGCCAGAAGTGGTGCTGTGGCTCAAGTAGTAGAGCACTAGCTTGAGGTGAGGGACAGCACCTAAGACCAGAGTTCAGGCCCCACGACTGGCAAAAAAAAAAAAAAAGAACGTAGCCGGGCGCTGGTGGCTCACGCCTGTAATCCTAGCTACTCAGGAGGCTGAGATCTGAGGATCACGGTTCAAAGCCAGCCCAGGCAGGAGAAACCGTGAGACTCCTATCTCCAATAAACCACCAGAAAACCGGAAGTGGTGCTGTAGCTCAAGTGGTAGAGCGCTCGCCTTGAGCTGAAGAGCTGAGGGACAACGCCCAGGCCCAGAGTTCAAGCCCCACGACCGACAAAAAAAAAAAAAAAAAAAAAAAAAGAACGTGAGACCCTGAGTACAAGCACCACACTATCCCACACTCCCCAGAAAAAAAGTATCAGAGGTCTGAAGGCACGTGAAAATGCTACTAAGGCTATAAAATAGGGGCAAGGGCTGAGTGGGGCTGAGTGATATAGTAGGTGCCTAGCATCTGCAATGCCCAGTGTTCCATCCCCAGCACCCAAGTATAGAAGTAAATAGAATTGAGGGAAATACCACTGTGCCATTGTTGAAACATGTAAATGCTTCTGGTTTGGGCGAGGTACTATCTAGCCTTCAGATACCTTACCTTGTCGATTGTAAAAGTATAAAAATTATAATGTTAGCCATCTGGACAAATTTGGTAATGTCAAGGCAGAACATTTATATAGAAATCAACCATCACTAAAATGACATTTTGTTATTTGAGATGAAATACAAAATCCATCATAGTAATTAAATATAAACATGTTATAAAAATAATTTGAGGGGTTGTTGAGTATGTGGCTCAAGTGATAGATAGTTACAGTGTCTGCTTAGCATTTATAATACCCTGAGTTCAAACCTCAGTACTGCCACTTAAATAAATCAACAAATGGCTAGGTACCTGTGGCTCATGCCTATACTCCTAACTACTCTGGAGGCTGAGATCTGAGAATCACAGTTCAAAATCAGCTGAAGCTGGAAAGTCCAAGAGACTCTTAACTCAAATTGCCAAAAGAAGCCAGAGTGGAGCTGTGGCTCACATGGTAAGAGTGCTAGCCTTGAGCAAAAGAAGCTCTTGGACAATGTCCAGCCCTAAATTCAAGCCCCAGGACTGGCAAGTAAATAAACCAACAAACAAAAATATGTCAGCAATCAAAATTTAAAAAAAGAAATGCCTTGGGATAATGTAAGAAATACTAAATATTTTCATTATCTTAGATGCAGCTCCTGGTGTGAGATATGTAGCTCACATACTAATTACAGATCTCTAAACTCAAATACTTTGTTTTTAGGCCAAAAAAATTCTTAACAAAGATTTACAGGTAAAAAATACACCCATGGGTGGGTGGGTGGGGGGGAGATACTCCACATCAAGATTCCTGAGGGAAATGCAATTGAAACCATAGAAAGATAGCAGTATTAAGAGAGTTTAAATTGCCTAGAGGGGTAGCTCATGCCTGTAATCACTACTTGAGGGGTAGAGATTGTGAGGAAAAATTGATCAAGGACAGCTTTGAGTAAGACCTCATCTCAACAAACAAGCTGGGTGTAGTTCATGACTGTAAAACACAGCTGTTTTTTGCATGTCGCCAGTGATACCTTGATAAACCTCTGAAGAGTTCTAAACCATCTACTCTTCAGGAAAGAGGTGCAGCAGCCCTGTATGGACTTCACTTCTTTGTATCTGTCCTGGGAAGGGCTATTTCTCTCACTGTTCCTTCCCTCTGGGACAGGAAGTATTAGTGAACAACTGAGTCTGAACAAATACTAGCAGGGCTCACATAAGCCACACCTATAGACTCCAGAATTTCCCTGTCTATGTAAACAGATGTGTTGGGAGGAATTAGGTCCTAGAACTGTAGAGACTGGGAAGTCCCAACATCTGCCCTGGGCAAGCTGGGAACATGTGTGCCTAAGACCACACATGATGGGTCAAGTCCCAGTCTGGACAGGAAAAGGCCAGTGTCCCTGTCCAAGAGAGAACAGATGCTGCCTTCCTCCACTGACTTGTACTCAGCCTGCATCAGACTGAGACCCACCCAGGGGAGGGAGGTCTGCTCAGTCCATGAGTCTAGAAACACTCCAGAAATGATTACGTGGGCACAGCCTTGATCCAGTGACATGAAGAGAGAAAATGAACTTTCAGCACAGTTAAAAGAGGTCCCCAGAATTTCTGTACACACTGGTCCCCTGCAGCCATGCTCATGGAATGTTTGTGGTTGAATTTGCAGAAGACATACATTTCATCAATGTGCTATATTCACCACTCTACCGCCCTGTGTTTCTGTGATACTTGTAGATCATACACACCCCTCTCTTAAACCAGGGACAGCACCCTCCTGAATTCTGGACATCTGGCATGTGGCTGACGAAGGAATATCCTCCTCTTCAGTGCCAGGCACTAAGTGAGATCCTTTGTGAACAGGAGGAATACAAAAGCATTCCAAAAGCATGGGAGATGCTTACAACTGACCCCTTCAGGTGACCTCTGAGCCTGAAGAGAAGCTGGTATACTGGCTCCAGATTTAGACAGAATCCGGCAGCATCAAAGCTTCTACGTGTGAATACTTTGGGGATATTTTTTGTGAGGACTGGAGAAAATTATTTAAAATTTTTAGTAAAATGTCACAACTGAGCTACACAAAAATATACAAGCCAGAAAGATGACAATGGTACAAATATTTGTGGAACATATAACACTTGTACAAACAATCCTGGAAAGAAATTATACATTGGCTTTGCTTTGCCTTGTTTGCAGTGCTGGAGCTGAGCACAGAGCCTGTGTGCTCTGCCTCTGAGATGGCTGTCCCTCCCTTCCTAAGATTCTCTCAATTGTTAAATCTGCTTTGACATGACTTCCAAGAACCATGCAACTCATACTCTGGTTTCTCTTCAGATCATATAAATCTTTCGCCTTTTACCAAGAACCATGCAACTGCTGAAAAGCAGTTAAAGACACCCTAAATATAAGTTTGGAAGAGCAAAAGAACTGCAAAGTATGTGGCAGGAAATTGAATTGAGACTATCATGTCAGCAAAAACTCAATCACAAAACATGCTGTGTTCTTTTTTTTTTTAATGATGGTATAAATAAAGACTATAGACTCATGTCAGGTGCTGGTGGCTCACGCCTGTAATCCTAGCTACTCAGGAGACTGAGATCTGAGGGTCATGTTTCAGGCAGGAAAGTACATGTGACTCATCTCCATTAATTAAACCACCAGAAAACTGTAAGTGGAGCTGTGGCTCAAAGGTAGAATGCTAGCCTTGAGCAGAAGAGCTAGGGACAGTGCCTAGGCCCTGAGTTCAAGCCCCATGATGGACAATAAGTAAATAAATAAATACACACAGAGTTCATTAGCTCAGTACTGACTGGGTATGGCACTAAGTAAAATTGATGGTTGAACCAAGTGACACAGAAAAATCAAAATTCAGTTTATGAAAAAATTTGGCATACATAACTATCCCAAAAATCTCTTAAGAGAGGGCTAGGAATGTGGCTTACTGCTAGAGTGCTTGCTTAGCATGCATGAAGCCCTGGTTCGATTCCTCACTACCACATAAACAGAAAAAGCTGGAAGTGGCACTGTGGCTCAAGTGGTAGAGTGCTAACCTCAAGTAAAAGAAGCTCAAGGACAGTGCCCAGGTCCTGTGTTCAAGCCTCAGGACTGTCAAGAAAAAAAGAAAATCTCTAAGAGAAAATCAGGCACCTGTAATTATAGGCTCACGTTTAATAATCCTAGCTACTCAGGAGGCTGACAACTAGAGGAATGAAGTTTAAAGCCAATACTAGCAGAAAAGTCTGAGATTCTATCTCCAATTGACTAGCAAAATGCTGGGCTGAGAGGCCTAGCTCATGTGGTAGAGCACCAGCTGGCTGTGATTGAAAAATTCAAGAGCAGGAGCTCAAAGCTCTAAATTCAAACCCTGCTACTCAACCCCACCCCCCCAAGAAGGAAATTATTTGAAGAAAAACTAGGTAATGATGTTAATAAAACATTGAGTTGTAAAATCTGGCATTTGTTTCAATCTCTAAAAGGAAGCTAAACTAAATATGATGGTGTACGCCTGGAATCTGAGCCATGAGGTCAACGTCAGTCTTGACTACAAAACAAAGTACGGCCCTGCAGGAAGAGGAGAGCATAACTAGGATTAGGAAACGAAGATAGCAGTTGTAATCCTCATCTGCAATTAAAAAAAAATCAAGTATTAAAATCAGTTTCTTATCCTACACTAGAAACTGCAATGTCATTTTCAATTTTTACTTACTCACTTTGTAATGCCAGGCCTCACAATGACATCCCCAGTTCCTTCAGTGTCATACAGGGGCTGGGGATATAGCTCATTTGTAGAGTATGTGCTTAGCATGTGCAAAGCCCTGTGTTCAGTTCCCAACACTTCCCTCCACCAAAAAATGTTTACAACCCTGAAGGAAAAAGAAATGACCTTCTCTGTCTCCTAGAGTCTTATCTTTCACGGTGTGGTTGCTGGGCAGTGTGGCCTGGGAGCTGGTCAGATGTGCACAATCTCAGCCCCGTTCCATATTGACCTAAAGTCTTCCTCTTAACACAACCCCCAGGTAACTCATATGCATATCACTTTGCAAAGCACTGGCCTTGGTGACACATGTCACTTGAAGCGTTACAGCTATTAAAAACGTACAACTGGAATTGACCAAGGAGCACCCGTGGATGCCAGTATAGACAGGAACTGAGATCTGGGGAAACTGACACCCTCCATTGTTTGCGCATTTCTAGCGTGATTTCCGCTGAAGGGTTGCAAAACCCTTGAGTTCCTGTGCCTCACATTTCCAGACTCGTGTCTGCTTGTATGTGCACCACTTTACTAATATAGACAACCAAAGTGTGTGTGTGTGTGTATGTGTGTGTGTGTGTGTGTGTGTGTGTGTGTGTGTGTGTGTGGCTTCAGTACAGTACTGGCGGCTCACGCCTGTAGCCTATCCTCTCAGGAGCCTGAGATTGAAGCATTGTGGTTTAAAACCAATGACTACCAGAAAGCCAGCCTTGAGCAAAATAGCTACAGGCCGGTGCCCAGGCCCTGAGTTCAAGTCTCAGTACCAGCACACATACACAAAAATGGAGCTTCACAAAATTAAAATTTAGTTGAAACTGGTTTAGAGTGACCAGACCAAGTGGAAACTGGTTAAGATTAGAATCACACCAGGTGACTATGACCAGCATGAGTTAAATGGCAAACACTCATCTGCCAGTGATTGAATTTCCTCTTTCACCTTTGCTCCTGCTGTTTCCTCATGCCTGGTTCACCTCACTCTCCAACAGAGGGTGGCCTGGATCTCAGCATGAATGTCATTTACTGGGGAGGCCTTCCCTGACCCCACAGCAAAGGTTAGCTTCTCCCGTGACACAGGTTCCAAATACCCTCAACTTCTCCTTTCAGAGTCTAACATACACTCAACTTCCCTTTAGTCATCTTTCTTCCTCTTTGGACTGAACTCAAAGAATGCAGAAACTTTGTCTCTGCTGTTGTAAAACCAGTACCTACCATGGGGCTCCATAAATAGTGAATTAATAAATGAATGAAGTCTTATTCATAGTAAAGGTACTTCTCTTGTGTGTGCGCCAATACTGGAGCTTGAATTCAGGTCCTAGGTGCTTTCCTTTAAGTTTTTTGTTTCCTCAAGATTCATGCTCTACCACTTGAGCCGCTTCCACTTCTGGCTTTTTGGTTTATTGGAAATAGAGTCTCATGGACTTTCCTTCCCCAGCTGGCTTCAAACTGTGGTCCTCAGATCTCAGCCTCCTAAGTAGTTAGTATTACATGTGTCAGCCACCAGCACCCAGCTTCTTTCTATATTCTTTTTATTGCTCTTATTATTTTTATTATTACAAAGGTGGTGTAAAGAGGACTTACAGATACAGTCAGGTGAAGAGTACATTTCTTCTTGGACAGTGTCACCCCTTCTCTCAATTTCTCTCAGTTTTTCCCTCCTACCCCACCCACAAATATTATAGTTGATTTTCAACATAGTGTCCAGTGAGTACCACTGCTGCATTTGTTCACCCTTTTCCCTCCATTTCTGTGCCCTACTTGGCTTTCACAAAGATAGATAAATGAACAGTCAAGACAGAAAAGAAACAACAAAGGGAGAAAAAGCCCTCTTGTTTCATTTTTACATGATCAGAGGCACATAGAAATTGTGCCTTTGTGTGTGTGTGTGTGTATGTGTGTGTGTATTATTTATTTGAGGCTTGGACTCAGGGCCTGGATTCTATCCCTGAGCTTTTGCTCAAGGCTAGCACTCTACCACTTGAGCCACTGTTCCACTTCTGGCTTTTTTTTCTTTCTCTTTTGTATTTTAGTGGAAATAAGAGTCTCTCAGACTTTCCTGCTGGGCTACCTTCAAGCTGTGATCCTCAGATCCTAGCCTCCTGAGTAGCTAGGATTACAGGCCTGAGCCTCCGGTGTGCAGCATGTCTTCTCTGGGATGACTTTTTATTCTGTTGTCCTTTGGTGCACAAACACTTTTGGTGATGTACAATATGGGTATTTCTCTTTGGCTGCCTGTGGTTGGTGAAATCATTCCCAAACTAATCATCTTTCCTTTTGACAAGTCTCTATCATGTCTTTGGCCTTTTTTCTTGGATTTTTATGGCACAAATAAAATGTCCCAAAGTCATTCTGTATCTTAACTGCTCCTACACTGAAAGCAACCATTTCCAAAGAGCTGAGGTTTGGTTTAAAAGGCACTGGGTACCAGATGGGCCCATTTCTACCAAAATGGCCTTCCTGCTGTTAAGCCCTCTTAGCAGATGGAGCTAGGAAACATGTTTATGTGTATATGTGTATGTGAATATATATATATATATATATCATATAGCATGTATATACATATGTACCTAGCTGTGTACATATTAAACATGCATTACATATACGTATATATGTAAGCATATATTATATACATTTCAGTACAACACTATAGGGACCCTCCTTGTCACTTGAGCAATATCTGAACTTCAGATTCCTCATCTGAAAAATGGTCAAAGGGTCATTGTGGAGTTTAAACTTGAAAAGATAAGCCAGATGCCTGTGGCTCATGTTTATATTCTTAGCTACTCAGTTTTTTGAGATCTGTAAACCAAGGTTCAGAACCAGCCTAAGCAGACAAATCTGAGAGACTATAATCTCTAATTAGCCAGCAAAAATCCAGGCCTGGAGGCTTGGTTCAAGTCGCAAAGTAACAGCTGTGGAGGATAAAGCCAAACAAGAGCATCAAGGCCTGAGTCCAAGTTCCCATTATTGACTCCCGAATACATAAAGATAATCTGATTTTAAAAATGTATTAGCCAAAATTTAGATTAATGGATACAACAACACAAACACAATCAAAAGTGCATCAAGTTGTTTTGGTTATTGATTAACTGACTCTAAGGTTTATATGGAGAAATAGAAGACCAAAACTAGCCAACACAACGTGGAAGGTGAACAAGAAAGTTGGAGAGCTGATACTACATGATCAATGCTTGCTATTTAACTACAGCAACCAGGACCGTGCATTACTGAAGCTGGGGACAGCTGCACATGTCAACAGTCCCAGCCACCTGAAGTGCTGAGGTGACCACATAGTGAACCTTCACCTCAAATAAAAAAGAATGTGTGGTATTGGAGAAAAATAGACAAATACATTAATGCAACAGAGAGCCCAGAAACACCCATAGATCTTTGACACAGGAACAAAAGCAATGGAATGGACAAAGGATTGTTCAATGAACACTGTGGATGCAGCCGGACCCCACAGATAAAAGGAAAATCCATAGACAACTCACAGCAGATAGGCCTGCATTTAATGTCCAAAACTAAAAATAGGGGGAGGAGGGAGTGCAGTTGAGGAGGTGGGAGGGAAGGGATGGTAGGGGAAAAACAAAGAGGAGGCAACAATGCTTGATAAGAAATGTACTCATTACCTTGCTCATGTGATTGTAACCCCTCTGTATGGTATTTTCACAATAAAAAAACATTAAAAAAAAAAAGCTAAAAGTAGGACGTACCATTGGAGAAGCCCAGAGCACTTGGATTTGGTGATGAGTTTTTAGATATAAAATCAAAGACTGGGGTTAGGGTTGTGGCTCAAGAGTAGAGTGCCTTCCTAGCAAGAGTAAGGCCCTTGGTTCAAACCCTTGTACCACCAAAATAAAAATGAAGAAAATGAGCAACCCCATTTAAAAATGGACAGAAGACCTACACATGCACACATATCACCAAGATCTGCAGATAGAAAATAGGAAATAAGAAAAGATACCCTTCACACATCAGTGAGGAACTGCAAACCAAAATGAGATCCAACTACTCACCTATTAGAATGGCCAAAATCCAAAACACTGACACCACCAAATGCTGGTAAGGACATAGAGCAACAGGAACACTCATTACTGGGGGAATGTAACACAGTTCTGCCGCTGTGGCAGAATGACCTGCAGATTTGTACAAAAATACCACCCCCATCCATTAATTACACCCCTCAGTATTTACTTAAAGGAGTTTAAAACTTGTGTCCACAGAAAAACCTGTACACATAGCCGGGCGCTGGTGGCTCACGCCTGTAATCCTAGCTACTCAGGAGGCTGAGATCTGAGGATCGCGGTTCAAAGCCAGCCCGGGCAGGAGAGACCGTGAGATTCCTATCTCCAATAAACCACCAGAAAACCGGAAGTGGCACTGTAGCTCAAGTGGTAGAGCGCTGGCCTTGAGCTGAAGAGCTGAGGGACAGCGCCCAGGCCCAGAGTTCAAGCCCCATGACCAACAACAACAACAAAAAAAAACCTGTACACAGATGTTTACAGCAGCCTTAACATTACCAAAACTTGGAAGCCATCAAGATATGTTGCAGTAGGTACACAGGTAATGTGGGCTACATCCAGACAATGGCATATTATTTAGAACTAAAATGAGCTATGGAGACAGGAGAGACATGAGGAATGATAAAAACACAGTAAGAGATTTGTCAAAAGGAAAGATGATCATTTAAACAATGATTTCACCAAAACACAGGGAGCCAAAGAAAAATAGATTTGGACAACAAAAAGCAACAGAATGAAAAGTCAGTCTGGTGCAGGAAGTGGAAGAATTGGGAATTCAGAACTGTGATGAACATCAGACAAATGTATAGGCAATTTTATAAAGAGCTTTGAAGGGCTGTGGCAGCCTGGGAGGCTTTTCTGCAGCTTTGAGATTGTGCTGGAAGATTTCCTGGGGGAGATGGTTCCTAGGATGAGCAGTCTGCAAGATATCCAGGTGGAGGAGACAGGAAAGGGCAGGGGTCAGGTGTTAAACACCCAGGGGCGAGTCATGTGGATGGCTACAGGTCATGGGTGAGTCACAGGTTCACAGGGTTGACAGCAGCTCAGAGTCAACACAGCCCCAGGAATCTCTGCACCCTGGGACTGGTGCTTTCCAAGCAGCAGGTGGATGGACAGCTGCCGCAGACCTCTTCAGAGGCACCCTGGAGACTCCTGGAACAGAGGAGAGCTCTAGGTAAGAGGCAGATGGCCCCAAGGGCTCCTTCCACGCCCACCCACTCATCGGGCCCCCTTTCACACCTCTGCCGAACCAAAGGCTTACAAAACACTTTTTGAAAGGTCGGAGCCCAGCCTCCATCCTCAGTGGGACAGAGGAAGAAACTGAGGCCCTGAGGGAAGTCCCTGGCCTACCTCTGCTCCAAAGACTGGATGACCAGCCAGTGCTTTTGGCCTCACGTTCCTCTGAAGGCTTCCTGGGAGATGAAGCTTTGTGAGTGACCAGAGAGGGACAGGCAGCTGGGAAGGATAGCCCCCCCAACCTGCCTTTTGGGGGACCTTATAAAAGTAAGGCTGAGCAAGGTGGCCTCCGAGAGGCTCCAGCCCCCAAGCCTGAGGCCATCAGTTGGTGTTAGCCGCTGCTACATGGCCCCAGACGCCAGCCCTGCATCACAGCTCTGTCCGTCCATGCCCCACACCCGTCGCCGCAGGGCCTGGAGGTGTCCAAAGCAGCTGGAAGGTGAGAGAGAGACAGGTGCCCTGCTGGCCGAGGTTGATGTGATCCGCCTTGGCAGTTCAGGGTATTTTTAGGCCTCGGTGCTCACCCGTGCCTTGGGCTGGAAGCAGATTAGAGAGAGACAAAATAGGAATGACCTCTGCTTGGCCTGACAATGCTCACTCACTCGAAAAGGGAAGGAAAAGCTGGGGGGGGGGGGGCGGGGAGAAGCATCATCCTTTGTTTTCTTTCTGCTCCTTCTGCTCTCAGAAAGTGGAGGCAAAGCAGGGCCTCGGAGGAGATGGGGGGGGCCTGCTGGGGACCCTTCCTTCCTGCAGAGTCAGCCTCTGCTTAAGGGAAATCAAACAACTGCGGATCCAAAACGTTTGGAAAACAACTGTGCCCGTACTGAACATGCACCTTACTGTCATCATTCTCGAAACAAAGCAATACAGTGTGGACAGCGATTACTTTTAGTCATTACGGGCCACGCAGATGACTGGGTATGCAGGAGGATGAGTGTAGGTTCTGTGCAAATGCCGTGCTGGGGGAGGAATCCCAGATGGCACCCCCCTCAGGACCAGGAGCTCCCTCCCACCTTCCCTCCTGAACTCCCCCTTCCCCCCACCCCCCGCACCTGCTTACATCCCCCACCTCCTTGCCCAAGGCTTTGATGACTTCTTCTTCTTTTTTATTTTTTATTTTTTGGTCCGGTCGTGGGGCCTGAACTCTGGGCCTGAGTGCTGTCCCTCAGCTCTTCAGCTCAAGGCTAGCGCTCTACCACTTGAACCACAGCGCCACTTCCAGCTTTTTTTCTTTTTGCTTATGTGGTGCTGGGGAATGGAACCCAGGGCCTCATGTAAAGCAAGGCAAGCGCTCTACCACTGAGCCACCTTCCCAGCCCCGCTTTGATGACTTCTTATATGACTTTTTTTTTTTTCCTTTGCAGTGCTGGGGATAGAACCCAGTGCCTCACGCACTAGCCGGTGCTTTATCCAGTCTTCCCAACATGGCCTCCAAGAGCCCCATCACCTTGTCACCCTGTCCCACCTTACCCCTCCTGGTGCTCAGCTGACCTAACACCTTTCCAAAACCAGCTTAGCTCATCCTCAAACACTTCTCTTTTCCAGGCAGATCAAACCAGTGGAGGCCAGAAGCAGCAGGTGGGTGCTCAAGCCCAGAACACACTCAGACCCCCATTTCTCTAATGTGTCCAACACCATTCAAGGCCTGCAGAATGCCAGCCCACACAACCCTGCCTCTGGCTCAGGCAACCCACACCGCTCAGGTCACCCCACCCCTCTCCAAAGCATCCCTGTGTGTCTAACAAACCGCTGAGTCCCTGTCTTTTCCACCCTCTGACCTGCTGCTCTGGGTGCCCCTGTCAGAGCTGAGGGCCCTTCTCACACTGTCCCCCCATTAATGCTTCCAGGCAATCCGAGTCCAGGCTGGAGTTCTCCCAGGATTCTTCTGGAAGCCTAAGGGAGTGAAGGGAAAGTTGAAATCTAGTCAGCAGACATCTCCTCCACTCTGGCCACTTTGGCTGGCTGCTTTGGTCCTTGACCCAGGCGTCTGGCTCTAGCCCCAGCCTAGCCATCAGAATCCCTTTTTTTATTCCCACAGCCTAAGAACCCTCACTCTGTTGCTGTGCCCCAAAAGGAATGAGTGAATTCAATGATGCCTTTTCCCTACTCTGGAAGAACGCAAGCATTACCTTCCACAAGGGTGCCAGGCAGCTCGTGTTTGAGTGCCCGTCTGGCATGCTTGAGAACCAGGGTTCAATTCTCAGGATCCTTTAAAAAACAATTTCAAAATAAAAACTCCATACATTATCATCAGTTCCTACACCATCTGTAACATAAATGCTTGCTAAGTATACGTTGATAAGCCAGGTGCTGTGGCGCACGCCTATACTCCTATCAACTCAGTAGCCTGAGATCTGAGGATCGAGGTTCAACAAAGCCAGCCCTGGCAAGCCGTTGAGACTCTTATCTCCAGTGAAACAGCAAAAAGCCAGAAATGAGCTGCGACTCAAGTGGTAGAGAGCACCAGTCTTAAGCAAAAAGCTAAAGGGCAGGAAAGAAAAAAGCAAGGCCTCTGTTCTTTTTTTTTTTTTTGTCGGTCGTGGGGCTTGAACTCTGGGCCTGGGCGCTGTCCCTCAGCTCTTCAGCTCAAGGCGAGCGCTCTACCACTTGAGCTACAGCGCCACTTCCAGTTTTCTGGTGGTTTATTGGAGATAGGAGTCTCACAGTCTCTCCTGCCCTGGCTGGCTTTGAACCGCGATCCTCAGATCTCAGCCTCCTGAGTAGCTAGGATTACAGGCGTGAGCCACCAGCGCCCGGCAAGGCCTCTGTTCTTTATAAATCACTCGGTCCAAGGTATCATGTTAGAGCCACACAAGACTGGCAGAGCCCCAGGCATGAGGTTCCTCGATTCATCCTTTCTGTGGCACCAGGAAGTCCACGGAGGTTAATACAACTCCCCACAGTTGCGCAAAGAGCCAGGGCTGTGGTTTGCTGGGGTGACTGCCGTGTCCCCTAACATGTCCTCCTACCATGCATGGTGCCAGTGTCCTTGCTCCCTCCCTTCCCATGGGCCTGTTGTCCGGTTGGCCTCTCCCCACGCTCAGGACGGCAGGGCCTGCACGGCCTGCCGTGGAATGGGAGGGACAGGCTGTTTGGCCTGGAGAAGGCCGAGTCTGGGCACTGTGGTAGGAAGCCTGGGCTCAGCTTCCAGCCCCCATGGGACACTCGGTCATGGTAAGGCTTCTGTGGGTACATGGGCAGGCAGGAGTTGGAGGACAGCCAGGGCACTGCAGAAGATTCCCAAGCTGGAGGGGAAGGTGACCTAGATTAGAGAGTCTTCCCGTGAGCCTTCGCCGGTGGCCTTCATGGACCTACCTTGGAGCCTGTGGTAAATCCAGATTCCTGAGCCAAACTCCTAGAGACCCACTTACTAAGAGGTGGGGGTGAGACTGGATGTGTATCTGAGTGCGTTTTCTCCTCAGTGGTTCTGGCACAGAGTTCTACAGTTATATATCTGGGGCAGTGTGTGTGTGTGTGTGTGTGTGTGTGTGTGTGTGTGTGTGTCTGTGTGTGTGTCTGTGTGTGTCTGTCTGTGTCTGTGTCTGTGTCTGTGTGTATGCAAACTTGAACTCAGGGCCTGGCTGCTGTCCCTGAGCTTTTTTTTTTTTTCTCAAGGCTAATATTCTATCACATGAGCCATAGCTCCACTTCTGGCTTTTTGGTGGTTAATTGTAGGTAAGAGTCTCACCGACTTTTCTGCCCTGGCTGGCTTTGAACTATGTTCCACAGATCTCTGGGATTACAGGTTTTGAAACAGATGGTAGAGACCCACCTCTCCCTGGGATGCTGGAGCAGAAGTTAAGCATTGTTAGAACACAGTTAAATACTGTTGAAGCACTGATACTAACAAGCCTCTGTTGCAGCACTCTTGAAAGATTACGTTTTTCTTTAAAAGTGCAGAGCTGTTGGGAGGCTGAGGGGACTTGATTTCATAATGGCTGCCAGACCCTTCTCCGGGGCCCGGCCTGCCTCGAGCCACGGACTGTCCTCATGCCATGCCCTAAGCATCACTCCCAGCTCAGAAAGCACTGCCCAACAGAACTTTGGGCCAACAGAAGGAAGATCTGTGATTAGTGCCACCACAGTCCTTCACTTGTATAAGAGGCTGTACTATGATTGGTGAAAACTTGAGGAGAGTGCTGATTGGTGGATATGCCTTCGTCCCCACCCACCTTCAGGCTCTCAAAGCTGGCTGCCCAACTAATTCTGAATAGTTGGGAGATAATGTGTTTGCTGCCTTCCCCTGCCCAGTATTCGAATATCAAGTCCCAATAAAGGAACTTTCTCTCCAGTGGTCTTAGTGACCTTTGTGAAGCTGCCCTAGCTGGCCTTCCTACTCATCCGTAAAGGTCTGCGGGACTTCCTCCCTCCATCCATAAATAATCCTACTTAAGTACTCTGTCACACAATGGATAATGATCTAACCTGTTGGTGTTTCAGCCTCCAAATTCCTATGAGGCTGGACTAAAGACTTCCCTGGTCCCAGCTCGATCTACAGCTCTCAACATGTCAGGTGGCACATAGTAGGTACTGAAGGGAGAATTTGGTAATCAGTATGAGCTGACAGTGAATTAACCTGTGTCTGTGGGTCTTGGAGTCAGTTTCCCCGGGACCTCTCCTTTGCAAACCTTGGGTGTGGCATTCACTGTAGTGAGTTGTCAAACCCGCAGGGGTAAAGATTCTAGAACTGTTTGCTTCAAATTCAGAGTGGTCTGGTGATTTCTAGCCCTACAGTGGCATCTACCGGCCAAAGCTAGAGCTGCAGCCTCCAGAACACAAGGTCTGCTAGGTCTCTCGCTCTGGGAAGAGGAGCCGGCTGGGCTGAGGAAGCCCTCTGAGACAGAAAGTCAGGGCCAGGCCACCGCTCAGCCTTCTTCTTCCCCCTGGGCCCACTTTTGTGAAGCCTACGATCTTCCCAGGCCTCAGACCTCCAGCAGCAGCGGCCTCGGAATGCACCAAAACCCTTCCTCCCCAGAGGCCAGCCAAGCCTCCAGCCTTTCTTGTCTCAGCAACTTCTCCAGAGCCCACGCCCTGGGGTGTTCTACGCCCTCCCTTCTCTCATACCCACCGTAGTCACGGAGACCCCTACCTACTGCGTCTTCAGAAGTCGTGGGCTGGGACCATCCTTCACCACCTCCTGCTCCGAGTGTGGAAAAAGATTCTTCATGGACATTTCTCCAGAGAAGATGCACCAGCAGCAAAGGAGCACAGGAAAAGACGCTCAGGCTCTTGGTCAGGAACTGACGCTGCAGGGAGAGACCACTTCACAGGGAAAATTAGCAGGATGGAGCACCGCTGTGAGAAACGAGCCTGGGACGTGGCCGTAGGGACACCACAGGTGCCATGCCGTGGGAACACCGTGGTATGTCCTCAGACCGACAGAGAGCTACCATCAGACCCACCAATTCCACGTCCCAGGAGGCACAACACAGTCCAAAGCAGGAAACCTGATACCCGCAAGCCACCTACCATAGCAGTATTATTCACAATTGCCAAAAAGTAGAAACAATCCAAATGGTCATCAGCTGATAAATGAGTACACAAAATGGGACATATGTACAAAATGGAATATTCTTCAGCCATGAAAGAAATGAAACGTCCGAGGACAGTGACTCACATCTGTTATCCTACTCAGGAGGCAGAGATCAAGAGGACAGCAGTTGGAGGCTAGTATAGGCAAAAAGTTAGCAGGATCCCATCTCAAAGAATAATCTGGGGGCTGGGAAGGTGGCTCAGTGGTAGAGCGCTTGCCTTGCATGCTCGAGGCCCTGGGTTCGATTCCTCAGCACCATATAAGCAAAAAGAAAAAACCCAGAAGTGGCGCTGTGGCTCAAGTGGTAGAGCGCTAACCTTGAGCTGAAGAGCTGAGGGACAGCGCCCAGGCACAGAGTTCAGGCCCCACGACCGGACCCAAAAAAAAAAAAAGAATAATCTGGGCATGGTGGCTCATGCCTGTTTATGCCACTCACCTATGAATGCCATAGGTGAGAGGGTCAGGGTCTGAGGCTGGCCTGTGCAAGATTAAAAGATGCTACCAGAAAAAAAGAACAAAATGGCAAAAAAAAAAAAATCCAAAAAGAGCTTAGAGGAGTGGCTCAAGTGGTAGAGCACTGGTCTAGCAATTGTGTAGTCCCGAGTTCAGACCCCTAGTACCACTAAAGAAGCGGGGAGCAGGCACCAGTGGCTCATACCTGTAATCCTAGCTACTCAGGTCGAAATCCAAGAATCACGGTTCACAGTCAAGGCAGAAAAGTCGGCGAGACTCTTATCTCCAATTAATTACCAAAAATCTGCAAGTGTAGTTGTGACTCAAGCAGTAGAGCTTGAACAAAACTTCAAGGATGTTGGCAAGGCTCTGTGCTCAAGCCCGAGGACCAGAACGAGAGAGAGAACGAGAGAGAGAGAGAGAGAGAGAGAGAGAGAGAGAGAGAGAGAGAGAGAGAGAGATGAATTACTAATTACAACACAGATGGACCTTGAAAACATGCATAAGGAAATAAGCCAGTCACAAAAAGTGAAGTTTTGTAAGATTCCACTTACCTCAAGTATCAGAAATAGGCAAATTCCCAAGACAGAGCTGGTGTAAGTTCTGTAAATAGTGATGACAACTACATGGTGATGACTACATGATGTTGTGGATACCACCAAACTGTGCACATAAAATGGTTCCAGAGACGCTGGGAAGGGTGGACGCACCCGGGGTCTCAGCTACTCTTCTGACTGAGCCCAGAAGTTAGTTTGAAACCAGCCCAAGTAACGTAAGAAACTATCTCAAGAAAATAAAAAGTTTAAACAGTAATCTTTGTAACAGTCATGGGGCCTGAACTCTGGGCCTGGGCGCTGTCCCTCAGCTCTTCAGCTCAAGGCTAGCTCTACTACTTGAGCCACAGCGCCACTTCCAGCTTTTTTCTTTTTGCTTATGTGGTGCTGAGGAATCAAACCCAGGGTCTCATGCATGTGAGGCAAGCGCTCTACCACTGAGCCACCTTCCCAGCCCAGACTGTATCCAGAGACTCAAATGACACACACACACACACACACACACACACACACACACACACACACACACACACACACACACACACACACACACACACACACACACACACACACACACGGCAAGGGGCCTCCATGCTCCACTCTGCACTCCACTCTCTTCTCCCTCCCCTGTCTCCAGGGCTTTGTGCTCATCTAGGGGAACAACACCCCTGCCTCAGAGTAAAGGCCAGTCACCGCACTGGGGGGCCCTTGAGCCCCTCATTCCCTACACCTGCCCCTGGGCCCCTTCCCGGTGTCCTGGCCAGCCACAGCCGTACCTGTGGAGGCTGCTTCTCCCTGGGGTCCTGGCTTCTGTGCCCTCGTCCTGCAGCTTGCTTTTGTTGTTCTCACACCAGCCACACCCTTCCCTCGCTCAGCTCCTTGGTGGTACTGGGGCTCAAACTCAGGGCTTTGCTCTTACCAGGCAGGCCCTCTGCTGCTTGAGTCACACCTCCAGCCCTTTTTGCTCTGGTTATTTTCGAGAGAGGGTCTTGTTTTCTGCCCAGGCCAGCCTGTACTGTGATCCTCCTTTTTACACTTTCCGTGTGGCTGAGGATGACAGGCGCCTCGTACCTCACATAGATGTTTATTAGAAATCTAAAACCTGCATTTCTGGCCCCTTAAAACACGAGCCATTCTTTTTTGCTCATGACTTGTGATTGACGTAAGACAACATGGCAGTACCCTTTGGAGACATCCAAAAGCCTGTTGTCCATGTGGCTCAGGTGTAGATCTAGAATATAATGGTGTGAAGTCCTAGGTTTGATCCTCAGCATCAGTTATAAACAACAGAACCATAGCTGAGCTGGGGTGGCTCAAGCCGGAAATCCTAGCTTCTGGGGAGGCACAGACTGAGAGGATCACTGTTCAAGGCCAGCCTGGACAAAAAGTCCATGAGGCCCTCACCTCAAGTAAAAAGCAGTGTGTGGTGTATTGTGCCTGTCATCCCAGCTGCAGGGAAAATGTCAACGGGCATGGTTCAGATGATAAAGCTTAGCCACTGTGAGGCCCTGAGTTCAACCCAAGTACCACCACGCACACAAAAATAGCCGGAACAGTAACTAAGCTTGTATGTCTTACAGGCGGTGAGGTAGAGTTGTCAGATTTAGTAGATAACATACACAAGACACCCAGTGCAGCCGCAGGCGGGGACAGTCCCCCGCTGGGCTTCGGTGAGTGCCATGTAGCTCGCTGCAATGCTGACGTTTACCAGCAGAGGGAAGCCGCACACAGCCTGAGTCCTCAGGGCCAGGAAGGGACCAGGGCAGCCTGGGGAAGGGAGATGGATCAGGGGAGGGTTCTAGAAAAGGAGGTTCTTGAGTCCATATTTATTGTTGTTGTTTTGTTTTAAATGAATGCAAGTTTCTGTTCTGTGACTTGGCTTTGGACTGCTAAGACTGCAGAATTTTCGGTCTGAAGAAGACTAACAGTCCCCAGAGTATGTCCCACAAGGATGGGGGGGGGCGTGTCTAGCCTTTACAGAGTGAATAGACTTGAAAATGGGACACTTCCTACCACTCAGTACTTCTCAGAGCCTTTGGTTTGTGGTACCTCTGCATCCAGGTCAGATGGAGGATGCAGTATCCTGCACCATGTTGAATCACCAAATTCGCTTCCCTGGACGGTGGTAAATGGCCACAAAGCGGGTGACAAAGACAACAAGTCTCTTGTCCCACTGTGACAGGGCAAGGTCTGGAGTCAATACTCCCTGACCTTCCCTCCAGTCTCTGCCTCCATCAACACAGGTCCTCTCCCTGTCTGTCCCTGTCCACCCTGCCCCTCAAGAACGGCCAGAGGCTGGGGGAGGCCCACCTCGCTCCCCTGGGATCTGACTTACCCACTCACATCCACAGTGACCCTGTTTCGAAGTGGGGTTCAGCCAGGCTTTATGGAAAGGGATGGAGGCACGCCTCGGGAGGCGGGCACAGTGCAGGCTAAGATGCACCGGAGATGTCGTTTGCTTTGAGGCAATTGACTCCTAATCTCTGAAATCCTGACACAGTCAAGCCATTGCCTGCCGTCACGATTCATGAACATAAGGGTTAAAAACGCATCTCACAGTGAATTTTAAAAAAGAAAAGAAGAAATGATTCTCTTCTGTAACAAAGTCTAGGAGGAGCCTCAGGAACGACTGCATCCGGAGACTAAACGATGTCTCTCAGCCCTGCCTCTTCCTGCCCATCCTCAGGCAAGCATCCTTCCCAAGAGCTTCAGGGAGACACCTCAGACAGCCCAGCAACTACCAATGACTTCTAGAAGCTTCCCTTATATAAGTGGCAGTGAGGTGCACCCACCCCCAGCGCACCCTTAGCCCTGTTCCTGCCTTTTGTCTCTCTTCGAAACAACTTCAAGTCGGCTGAGGCTTATCCCTGAGCCCTTGGATCACCATCCGGTGTGCGCCTGCTCTTTACAGTGAGCCCCGCCCACCTGCGCATCTGCTAGTCCACGAAAGTGGATCCTGCTGGGGGAGACGCGCTGGGGCTGCAGCCTGGGCTGTTTCTCTTCTGGGCCAGTCTGTCTCCACTTGGTGCCTCAGTTTCCTCAGCTGGTAGCACATGGAGGGTCACCACAGCCTCCAGACAAGCAGACTGCTTCCCCACCCCATGCCTCAATTTCCTCAAGTGGAAGATAGGACTGGCAGGGTACCTGCTTTAGGAAGAGGTGAGGACTAAAACAAGTCCTATTTTTTAGCGGGATACCAGTGGCTCACTCTTGTAATCCTAGCTACTCATGAATCTGGGATGTGAAGGTTGCAGTTCAAAGCCAGCCTGGACAGAAAAGTCTGTGAGATTCGTATCTGTCCAATTAACCACCAGAAAAAAGCTGGAAGTAGAGCTGTGGCTCAAAGTAGAGCTCCAGCCTTGAGTGAAAGAGCTAAGGGATTGAGCCTGGGCCCTGAGCTCATGTCCCAGTACTACAACAAAAAATAAACATACTTTATAACAACAGTGCCTGGCGTCTGAGAATTACCTGGAAAATGTGAGCTATTTCGCACCCACCCCCCACACACAGAGTCTCTGTGTAATCCAGGATGGCCTCAAACCCTCAATCCTTTTGCCTCCCCCATACAGAGCAGGGATTACAGGTGTATGCCATACTCCTGGCTTGTTAGCTATTATTATTAGCTATTACTGTTGAGGCCAGGGTGGGGTGCGACACCCTCTGGGAAGCAGCAAGCTTCCACCCAGCACACAGATGAGCCCTTGAACCCTTCCTGATGCCAAATCACCCCCGAGAGTTGACTCCCCGCGACCACTTCACAGGTGAGGGAAGCGAGGTCCAGCCAGGAACTTTCTCAGGTATGGAACGGGACACAGGGCTGTGGAGAAAGATTCGATGCGGGAGTCAGATGGCCCCTGGGCTTGAGCCTCACTGGGACTCAGCTTCCGTGTCTATAAAACGAGCCACCGTGGTAGCTGTGGTTGGACTTCAAACGACGCTCTCATTCTGCGCTAGTCAGCCCTCCTGCCTAACGGGTAGCCTCATGTACGTGGCCATTCTGGAGGAAGAGAACTTTTTAGCCGCGGGGGTCAGCGGTCCAGCCCTTCGCTGTGACTCCAGCCCTCCTGGCCTGGGCTGTGGTCCGCTGTGACTCCAGCCCTCCTGGCCTGGGCTGTGGTCCGGCAGGAGATCAATGCTTAGCAGCTGCCACTCCTTCCTGCTCTGAAGCTCCACTTAATTGTATAGATGGCGGTGCGGCTGCCAGGGCCTCACGCCTCAGGCCCGTGCAGCCACGGCCGTGCCTGGCTGCGAGGTACATTCATTAGGGAGGCAGCTTTGATCCGAGCTTCCAGAGGGACAGGACCAGGAGAGAAGCAAATAGGCACGCTTGGTCTCCAGGGTGCGGCCGGGCTTCGAGCAGCATTCACTTAGGGCTTCCTGTGTGCTCACCGCCTAGCAGATCCCAACCTTGCCCGCGAGGGGAGGGGGGAAGCCATGGTCCTCCCCTGCCCCCCCCCACAGGTGGGGCAATGGGGTGACCCTTTCAAATTCACTGTGTGGGTCTGGATTGGTGGGGCAGGGGCTCTCCTGGCGTTGGCATTGAGCCGCTTCCAATTGGCCATTGGTTAGGAGCAGGCTGAGTGCTGATGCTCCCATGGTCTGCTGTAGGCTCAGTCGCTTTGGCTGCAGAGCAGGCTGGCAGGGCTCTTCCAGGCCATTGAGCTCATCAGGGAGGTAGCTGAGATTTTTTTGTGGTTGTTGTTTTGTTTTGTTTTTTGTTGGTTGTAGGGCTTGAACTCTGGGCCTGGGCGCTGTCCCTCAGCTCTTCAGCTCAAGGCTGGGTGCTCTACCACTTGAGCCACAGCCCCACTTCTGGTTTTCTGGTGGCTCATTGGAGATAAGAGTCTCACAGGCGGGGTACTGGTGGCTCGCGCCTGTCATCCTAGCTACTCTGGAGGCTGAGATCTGAGGATCACGGTTCAACACCAGCCCAGACAGGAAAAGCTGTGACACTCTTATCTCCAATAAACCACTCAGCAAATGGGAAGTGGCGCTGTGGCTCAAGTGGTAGAGTGCTAGTCTTGAGCTGAAGCACTGAGGGACAGCACCCTGGCCCAGAGTTCAAGCCCCATGACAGACAAAAGAAAAAAAATCTCACGTGCTTTCCTGCCCAGGCTGTCTTTGAACAGTGATCCCCAGATCTCAGCCTCCTGAGTGGCTAGGATTATAGGCGTGAGCCACCAGCACCTAGTGCCGTTTTGTTTTTGAAATCTGGGGTCCTCTGACTTCAAGCCTCAACTCTTCCCTTTGCCCTGGGGCTGGGGCTGGAACCCAGGACCTGGACCGAGCTCAGCTAAGCACTCTCCCTCCCACTGCACCTCCAGTCCAAGGCCAGGCTGTCAACCAGCCCTGGGGCCACCGGGCCCCTTTGTGTGTGTGTGTGGGGGGTCACCGAGCTCCTTATCTCTGTGAGTGGTTCTGAGCTCCCAGGTACCTGATGACTGGAGTCCGGGTGGAGCAGGGCTGAGCGGAGGCGAGCAGCCATGCGGCTGTTGTTCGACCTGCCGTGTCATTTGCCCGCTTCTAGCCTTCCCATAGATGTCTTCCTGGTGGGCTGGCTTGGTGTGGCCCTGTGGCCTGCCTGATTGTGACTCAGGAAGCCTGGAGGGGGTGGAGGGGGGTCGGAACCCGCGTGTAAGGAAGCATGCCTGGAGATGCTCATGCTCACCAGACTCCAGGAACGCAGCTTGCCTGCTCCACTCTTAATTAAAAACGCTTATGAAATAAATCAGAGAATGTATGATACATCCAAAGCCTTAGCAAAGTTCTTTTTTTTTTTTTAATTAAAAGCAGACATAGCAGCTCCTGCCTATAATCCTAGCTACTCTGGAGGGTGTGATCAGAAGGACAGAGGTCCTAAGCCAACCAGGACACAAAGTTTGTAAGACCTCATCTCAACCACTAAAACTTGGGTGTGGTGATGAGTGCCTATCACCCTGCTATGCAGGAAGTATAAATAGGAGGATTACTTTCCAGGCCAGCCTGGGCATAATATGAGACCTATTTGGGGAAACAAATAAAATAACTAAAGCTAAAGGCATTGCTCAGGAGTACCTGCCCAGTCATTACAAAGCCCTGAGTTCAAACCCCAGTATTGCCACACACACACAAATTAGCCATTAGCAAACTGCAAAAATTAAACAAGACTTAGAAATAAGAAAGTAACGAGGGGCTGGGAAGGTGGCTCAGTGGTAGAGCACTTGCCTTGCATGCTCAAGGCCCTGGGTTCGATTCCTCAGCACCACATAAGCAAAAAGAAAAAAAAGCTGGAAGTGTCACTGTGGCTCAAGTGGTAGAGCGCTAGCCTTGAGCTGAAGAGCTGAGGGACAGCGCCCAGGCCCAGAGTTCAGGCCCCACGACCGGACCCCCCCCCCCAAAAAAAAGAAAGAAAGTAACGAGCATTCTGGATGGGAACGGAGCTCTGTACCAACTCTGCTAGTTCCCACTCTGCCCCAGGACATGGGCGGATGGCCAGGAGGGCTCTGATCTGTGGGTGCTGGAGGAGCACTGGGAGGGGAGTCTAGCTCTAGGCCCGGGGGACAGCAGAGCCTGGGACCAAGCAACCACGCATTGACCTGGGCAGGGACATTGGTCTCTGTGGACTCCAGGGGCGGAGCCTGGCGTCTGGGGGGGGGGGGGGCCAGGGCAGTGATGGTGCTGAGCACCCTTGAACCAGTGCTGAGGTGGTTCTCTTTTTACCTGGACCTGGAGTTGCTGCTGAAATCATTTCCCTGCCTTCACCTGCATCCCTCAGCCATGCAGAAGGCAGGTTCCCGGGCTCCAGCCCACCTGCTTCTTGAAATGGAGTCTGGGGTCTGTATTTCCTGCTGTCCATTCCGAGCTGTAGAGCGTGGTCAGTGGGGATGGAGGAGGGGGAACCCACGGAGGCAGGAAGCTGCCTTGTGTGTGGGGGGGGTGAAGTCAGGACAGAGTAGGGAGGGGTCACCTGCCAGGCCCGGAGCTGAGCCTGGTCCCTGATCCACAGCCCCCCAAGGCTGCCACCCCCCTCCTCCTCCCTCCTCTCTAGACCCACCATTATCCGGCCCCGCCAGCCACCTCTGTTCTATTTTATTAGTCAAGTGGAACATTAATTAAATGTGAGAATAGCAGAGACAGGAGAAAGAAAAAGTCAAGCCCAAGGAAGAAAAGTCCCTTCTGGGAGCCTCACTGGTCAGGAGAGCGAGAGGAATGTGTAATGCTGGCAGGTGGGTGACTCGAGGCGGGGGGGGGGGGGGTGGGGGGGAGGAAGGGGAGGGGATGGAGGGTGCCAAACTCTGTGGACAAGACAGGAACATCCAAACTATCCTATCCTGACCCCATCCGTCTCTACTCTGTTCCTGCCCCCTGCTGAACTCCTATTCATACCTCAAGGACCCACAGAGTTGTCCCACCTCGGAAAGCAGAGTTAACCCTGGCATTGTCTGGGCTCTGGCCACACCGGTGAGCCTCTTTCTCTGTCCCAATTTGGGCTCTGGGTTGTGTAATTATTCCAGGCCATCATTCCATCCCCACCCAACCAGACTAGCACACCTGAGCAGGTGTTGGCAAGCAGAGGAGTCAAGAAGGTTCGCCTAGATAAACCCAAGGGCTGCTCAGCGCTGCTTTCAAATTCCCCCCTTCAAATATTTCTCGTCTCCCTGTTCCGGCCAATGCAGAGCAGGCAGGGAGGCCGCTTGACTTGAGAATTGCCACGTGAGGCCATTGGAACCGGTCCTCAGCAGGACGTCTGAGCCCAGCAGCAGCAAGAACACAGTCTCGGGGTGTCGGGGTGTCAGAGTCCTCCCGTGAGGATCAGAGGCACCAGGAAGAAGGGGGGCGGCTGTGAGGGGCGGTGGGCTCCCTCCAAGGCCACACCAAAGCTGCTCTTCTTGCTCACCAAACAGTGAAGTTATCTGCATTCAACACAGTCCTGCTGAAGCAAGGAGACTCATTACACACTCGGCTGCCTCCCGCCAGAGCCGCTAATGGAGTCAGCCGCTGTGGGCAGGCAGGCAGGGTGACAGCGGGCAGGGAGGCCTCACCCTGCCTGAACTCCAACAAGAGCCTAGGGCCCAGGGCGCTGCCCTGGGGGGACCCAGCCAGGGAGTCCCGCCTTCCCCGGCCCCTGGCTGGCTTGGCTGGGCTGTTTGGAACCACCATGGTGCTTCTGCTTTGAGCGAGGCACAGGGCCCCATGGGGTCTCTTGTAGCCCGGCTGCAGGCTGGGCAGTGTCCATGTTAGCCTCGGGGTGACCTGCCCTGGCTCTGTCATGTCCTGGGAGAAGGTGACTGACTGGCACAGCAGCTCCGCCCCCCCCCCCCCCAGCTGAGAAGTAATCAGAATGAGTTTCTAAAGGTCGCTCGGAGCCCAGGCCCCATCACCGCACAGCTATTGTGCATCTATTTGTGACTTCCCCAGATCCTAACGAAAATATGAGTAATGGCGGGGGGGGGCAGAGGGCGCGGATGTGCCTGCTGACTTCAGCCAGAGTTTATTAAACTTCCTTTTATAAATTTCTATTCATTTCCTCACCTGGTGGGCTCCAGTGGCTCATCCATCACCGGCGTCCGTACGCAAGGTGTGTCTTCACGCTGCTGCACCGTGTCTGGCCACTCCCGGTCCCTCAGTGTCCGGTCCCCCCCCCCCCAGACTACGTGGCTGATAAGGTCAAGTGCATCCTTGTCCTCAGTTCACCCTCATGGTCCCATCCCACGCCGTGCGCCGTCAGCAGAGGATGCTTGATCTTCAAGTGCATTATCCACTGGGCGTTAGAAGCCCCACAGCCTGACCTTCATCTCACTCTCCAAATCCACCTTCCAGCCCTCCCAGCCTGCCACATGCTCAGGAACTCAGCCCCGGGTTGTGCATAGGGCTTGGCTAGTGGGAGCGAGCAGGAGAAGGGCGGGGGCCTTGGCCCACTGGGTCCTCCCATACCCTCTTGCTGGTTCTCCCTTCCTTCTCTAGCTGCTGTAACTATGGCTGGCCCTGGCCTTTCTAAGCGGACAGCTGCCACCAGCTGTCTCCTCGCCCTGCCTGGGGACTGCAATGCTTAATGCACTCTGCCATCCTTTATTTGCTCTATGGTTCTGGGGGTTAAACTCGGAGCCTGCTCTTGCTAGGCAAGCATGAGCTCCATCACCAGCTACATACTCTCCTCAAGAGCCCCTGAGGAAATTATCCTCCCACTTTCCAATATTTCTCTGAGACCACAAGCAGACACCTGTCACTACTGCACATTTGAAGTGTTAACTCTATTTTTTTTCTTATGACAAATGGAAAAGTCAGAAAGTAAAGAACTATCATAGGCGGGCGCCAGTGACTCACGCCTGTAGTCCTAGCTACTCTGGAGGCTGAGATCTAAGGATCACGAGTTGGAGCCATCCCGAGCAGAAAAGTCTGTGAGACTTTTCTTCAATAAACTACTCAGGAAAAGCCAGAAGTGGCACTGTAGCTCAAGTGGTACAGTGCTAAAAAAAAAAAAAAAAAAAGCTCAGGGATAGCAATCAGGCCCTGAGTTCAAGCCCAGGACTGGAGAAGGAGAAGGAGGAGGCAGAAGAAGAAGAGGAGGAGGAGGAGAAAGAATAGGAGGAGGAGGAGGAGGAAGATGAGGAAGAGGAAGAAAAGGAGGAAGAGGAGGAGGAAGAAGAAAGAACTATCATTTACCAAGTGCCTACTCCGTGCCTGGCAAACCAGATGCCAGACATAGCTCTGTACCTGAGGCGTGTTTCCTCACAGCACTCCGGACCTGTGCCTTGTGCCACACCTGATGTCTGGACGAGGACCCTGGGCCCCGGGAGGTGTCATTACCTGTACTGTCTTACGGGCAGGTGCGGGTAGATCTGCAGAGGCAAGTATGCTGTGGGATTCTAGGATCTGGGATCCTTCCTGCAGCCCTGCCCCTCCACAGCAGCAACTAGCTTCTCTCATCCATGACTGTCCTAAATTGCTGTCTGGCTTCACAACCCATAAAGGGGAAAATCTGTGGCTGTATCCAGTCCTGGAGATGGGTCTCCCCTAGGCCTTACGCATGGCCAGGCCCAAAATGGATGGCACTGCCCCATCTCTCTGCCACAGCAGTGGGCCAGAGTGAAGAAGATCCATTCCTGTGGCTTGTCCCCTGGTACCCATGCCCTAGATCTGCGTGCACAGGTGACTCCTGGCTGTGTGGATGAAGGATGAAGGTATCAGAAATAATGAGGGCTGGACAGGTCAGCCAGAAGGGAGGAAGTCTTCTGCCCTTGGGCAGCCTCCCTCTACCTGCACTCCTCTGTGCCCTACCCCCCCCCCTCCAGCTTTTCCAGTATCAACCACCCCCCAGGGCCCTGAGCGGCCTCGCATCAGCCCTCCCGCTTCTTCTGTCCACAGCAATATCTGCCCACAGAGCCCGCCACCGCTCCCGGGCAGTGCCCCATGCGTGGTCGCTGCTGTTTTTAATCTTGCCTCCCAGCCTGCCCTGTGAGTCTTCCGTGGGCAGGAAAGTTCACTCAGTTACTCACATTCACTCACTCATCACTCAGGTAACCTTAAAAGCTTTCTAGCCTCCCTTTGAATATGCACAGACAAGACCAGGAAAGTCCCAGCAAGGCCTAGTCCTTGGGAGCCGGGCGGAGCCTGGCGACCCTCACTTGGATGCTGATCTGTCTCCTAGAGATTTGTGGAACCTCATGTCATTTCCCCAGTGGGGACACTTTTTTTAAGTGGAAATGGAGTCTTTCTTTTCTGGTGCAGAGGTCAAACACCAGCCAGGGCTTGGGAGCCAGCAGGCAGGACAGAACTCCCTTCCTCCCGCTAGCTTGTTAAAGGTTTGTTTGGTTTTTTTAATCCTATTTTTTTGGCAATACTGAGTTTTGAACTCATGGCCTTATATCAGCTAGTTACTCTACCACTTGAGCCCGCCCTAGCCCTGGCAAGATTGTGTGTGTGTGTGTGTGTGTGTGTGTGTGTGTACACATGTATGTACACCAGTCCTGGGGCGTAAATTAAGGGCCTGGGCACTATCCCTAGGCTCAAGGCTACCACGTGAGCCACAGCTCCACTTCCTGCTTTTTGGTAGTTCATTGGCAATAAGAGTCTCACCAACATTCCTGCTGGGGCTGGTTTTGAACTGTAATCCTCAGATATCAGCTTCCTGAGTAGCTAGGATTATAGGCTTCAGCACTAGCACTTGGTAGCATGCTGTGTTTTCCTCCCTGATCCTAGGGATTGAACTCAGAGCCTGGGCTCTATCTTTGAGCCTGTCTGTGCTTAAGGCTAGTGCTCTACCACTTGAGCCACAGCTCCACTTCTAGCCTTTTCTTTTTATGTGGCACTGAGGAATCGAACCCACAGCTTCACACATGCTAGGTAAGCAATCTACCACTAAGCCACATTCCTAGCCCTGGCACACTGAGAGGCTGTATGACATGGTGGTTAAGAGCCAGACTTGGTCTTCCACTTGACGTAACAGCCATGTGATTTGCCCCACCCAGGACCCTGATATCAGAAGAAAGGACACTGAACACGGGTATAAGAAGCTACATGCACAAATGGAAATGCAACTTCATGTCAGTTTCTTGTGGGAATTATTTGTGGTTACACAGACGTCATCTCTGGTACATCTTTGGGTATCTAAGTGGGACTCCTTTTTGTCCTTGATGTTCATTTCACTTCGTTAGTTGCTGTTCTTCTTGGTTTCCAGAATTTTCCTTCCAACCCCTCACCTACCTCAAGCTTATTTATGTGTTTGTTTATTTTGTCAGTAACAGGGTTTGAACTCAAGGCCTCAAATTTACTTGGCTTGTATTCTACTACTTGAGCCATACCTTAATGAGCTTAGCATTTTTGCTGAGATGGAGTCTCTGGGCTTTTCTGCCCAGGTTGGCTTCGAACCATGATACTCTGGGTCTCAGTAGCTAGAATTACAGTTGTGATGGGGATTCGATCTTGTGATCAAAGGCAGGGTTTTGCAGGAGTCCTGCGGGGCAGCAAGGACTAATCACAGTCTGGTCTAGCGCTGCCGCCGCCGCATGATTTCCCCTGACAGCTCTGTCAGGGTGTAGCTCTCAGCAAACAGTGGCTTCTACGGGCCAAGCTTGGGCCGAGTAGTGATAGGAGGTCCTTCTGCTTCCTGGACGTTAGTAGCTGGACATGGGTCTCTCCAGCTCTATGACTGGACAAGGACAAGCTCTGGGAAGGGAGGGTGGGTATCTATCTTTTTGGACCATGTTGAACAGGACTATCCTTCTCCATTTGATGTCACCCCTGATTCATGGCCCTGTACTTCTGTCTTGCTCATCCTGCTCCTCCCTTCCAGTGTTCAGGGTACAGACTCCCCATATTCTGAGGACAGCCTCTAATTAGCCCAGAATATCAGGACAGAACCGGCTTTGGGGCTGACAGCAAGATGAATATACCTAAATGGCCAAGGTAATTGGGAGTTGTTTTTCATTTTTCTCCTGTAATGAGAGACGCAATGGCAGGGGCTGGGGGCTCGATATCTCCGGTGGATGGGTGATGAGCTGTCTGATTTACCAGCAACTCTCGCTTCCTGGCTGCCAGATATCTACCACCAGCCCCCACCCAAGCATCTCCACCCTAGCAAGTTAACAACTTTGACAACAACAACTTCTCTTCCTCCTCCTCCTCTTCCTCCTCCTCCTCTTCTTCTTCTTCTCCCTCCCCCCTCCTCCCCCCTTCCTCCTCCTTCTCTTTCTTCTTCATCTTCTCATACCCGTAGCAGGTCTTGAACTCAAGGCCTGAGTGCTATCCCTGAGGTTTGTTGTGTTCAGGGCTGGTGCTCTACTACTTGAGTCACAGCTCCACTTCCAGGTTTTTGCTGTTTAACTGGATATAAAGAGTCATGGGCCAGGGCCAGTGGCTCACAACTGTAATCCTAGCTTCTTAGGAGGCTGAGATCTGAGGATTGCAGTTCAAAGCCAGCCCAGGTAGGAAAGGCCATGAAACTTATCTTGAATAAACCACTAGAAAACCGGAAGTTTTTGGGCGCTGTGGCCCAAGTGGTAGAGCACTTGCCTTGAGCTGAAGAGCTGAGGGACAGTGCTCAGGCCCAGAGTTCAGGCCCCATGACCGACAAAAAAAATTCATGGACTTTTCTGCCCAAGCTGGCTTTAAACCAACCTTCAATCTCAGCCTCTTAAGAAGCCATGATTAGGGCTGGGAAGGTGGCTCAGTGGTAAAGCGCTTGCCTTGCATGCCTGAGGCCCTGGGTTCGATTCCCAGCACCACATAAGCAAAAAGAAAAAAGCCGGAAGTGGCACTGTGGCTCAAGTGGTAGAGCGCTAGCCTTGAGCTGAAGAGCTGAGGGACAGCGCCCAGGCCCAGAGTTCAGGCCCCACGACCGGACCAAAAAAAAAAAAAAAAAAAAAAAAAAGAAGCCATGATTATGCTGTAATCCAGTTTCCCAGCTAGCGCCCATCTTCTCCAGGTGACTTGGAGAGCAGCTTTGTGATCCGCCCATCACATCCAGATGTCCCTCCTCCTTCCAGCCTTCGAGTCCACAGACTGGGTTGAAGGATTTCTGGGGAGATCTTTGTCTTGACAAGATTTTTGATCAAAAAGTTTCTTTAGTGGGAAGATGTAGGAAAACACAGAGGCGAACTTGGAGAAAGGGGAAGAAACTCCAGGCTCGTCATCATCCTACCTGGTAATGTTTTTGCCAGTGTTCCCTCCCCATGGCCAGAGTGGAAACATCTGGGAACAGCACAAACTCCATCAAACCGAGTGCTTCCGTTTCCTCACTGTGTGGCTTTGCGCACGCTGCGTCCTCTCCCTGACCCTGGGTTTCCTGAAGCAAGCAGAGCTGTCTCTGGGGGTTCGGGGCACTTTCCTTCCCATCCTTACCTGCTGTTCCTCCTCCGTGCGCACCTTCTTCTCAACACCCCCGGAAAGCATGCTGTATGAACACAAACTACTGTAAAGAATGTTCCTGCATACGGACACATGCAAGGCTTCCAGATGTACTAGCAGGGAGCAGGGAAGGGAAGAGAAAACTGGAGACTTTGGAAGGAGGGATGAGGACCTGCTGCCCGCGGGGGCGCGTTGGCTTGAGAGCCATGTTTCTTACCAGGTGCAGCCACCGTCGCTAGCTCAATGCACACAAATATGTGTATCTGCATGTACACACAGCCAAGTACTTAGGCGCACACACGAACACACGTGTATGCCCCATACATAGATTTCTATAAATGCATGCTTATATGTGCACACACAGAACATATGTGCACACACACAGCATATAGACACATGCGTGCAGCTGTATGTGAATATGCAAACACTTGTGCACACCCACATAGGTGTGTGGGTGCACCAGGTCAGCTAAGGCCTCTGACAATGTTCCTGGGGGTCCTTCCTGAGCATCTGGCCCCAGGTGGAGAATCCTTACCGCCTCCTGAGCACTCTCCTCTTAGCAAGCTCCTGATGGGCAGAAAATTGCTCCTTGGAAATGATCTGGCTGGTACAGCCCTGCAACTGGCCACTCAGCAGGAACAGCAGACTCTGAGGGGCAGCGCAGGCGTGGTGGGGCTCATGGCTTCTCGTCAGCCTCATCTGTAAGTAGAAGCCTGCTTCAGCTCTGAGCCCAGGCAGGGGCAACTCTGCCAGTGTCCCCCAGCAAGGGGCCAACTCGGGCATCCCTGGACAAGCGTTCAGCTCGGGGAATGCAGACAGCAGAGAATGACTTTGAACTCCTGGTCTTCCTGCGGTAGCCTCCCAAATGCTGGCATACCAGGTGTGTGCCCTTTGGGCACGAATATCTTGTCTCCCTGGCTTTTGTCCAGGGATCATAGACTGCCCTGGCCACCCCTGGCACAGTAGACAGCTTGTGCTTACTCCAGGTGGAGTGTTTTCATGCATGCATTCGCTCATCCATCTACCCGTCAGTTCACAAAAATATTCGAGTGGCAGTTGTGTGATAGGAACTAGATAAATAGCAAGGAAAAATAGATAGGGACTTTGCCTTCATGTTTAGGTTGAGGTAAGGAAAATAAACAATAAAGAATAAGGAAAGAAGAAATACCTGCTGCACACAGTGACAAAGGCTGAGAAGGAAGAGCGTAGCTAGGTCCCTGTGTCAGCCAGGGTGGGCAGAGAGGGCCACCTAGCCTGCTGCTCAACCAAGGTAGCTCTAAGACTTGCCCAATACACCCCAGGTTGGCACTGTGGCGCCTGCTTATGAACCATTGAACCATATCCTGTGAGCCCAGTGCACATCGTAATGTAGTTTAGGAGGACACACCTTCCTTTCCACAGAATGTGAACACCCTGAGAACAGGGTGTCTCTCAAACCCAACACAGGGGCCACTCAGGGAATGGTCATTAAACAGACTAATGGATAGATGGATGATGGATTGAGGATGGATGAATGGGTGGGTAAATTATAGATGGATGGATGGATGGATAAGTTGATAGATGGTTGATGGATGAATATATGGGTGGATAGATAGATGATGGATGGATATGTGGATGGATGGATATATGGATGAATGAAAAGGTGAATGAGTTGTTAGGTGGATGGATGATGGATAGATGGATGGGAAGATGGGTGAGTAGATGATGGATGGATGAAGGATGGATATATGAATGGATAGATAAATGATGGATGGATTGGAGGATGGATGGGGATGGATGGATAGATGAATGTATGGATGAATGGATGGGTGAATGGGTTGTTAGGTGGATGGATGGATGGAGAGACAGATGGGTGGATAGCTGCGTGGGGGAGGGGGACATGGGTCTTCCAGCCAGAATCTGGTCACTTCCAGTTCATTCAGAGAAAATTTTGACTTGGGTGGTGTGAAGAACAGACTCTGGGCAGGGCGTTGGACTTACGGTCTGTGCCAGCTCACGGAGGGCTTTGGGAAACCTTTCTGATTTCCTCACCAGTATGTTTTATCTCCTCAGTGCCCACCCTCACAGCCTGTGGTGGGTGCACCCCTGTGTGCCTTTGCAAACCCCTACTAATTCATGTTCAGAGGGTTGGTCCCAGGGTTGTTAATCTGACTCTTGGTGATTGGCTTAGGAATGGGCATGTGGCCTAGGTTGGGCCAATAAGAACTGGCACTGAGGTTCTGGAGGAAAGCAGAAGGGCTTTCACTCTCAGAGCAGCTGAGCTGGAAAAATGTGGTGCAGTGGCTGCCTCTGGCTATTTCTCCTCATTAGAGTCTTGCCAGCCAACCTATGCGCCAGTTAGGGGAGAGCAGGGGGAAAACTAGCTTTCTAGTGTCGTGACTTCCTGGATACCACCATACCTGAAGTTAGTGCTGAATCTTTACTACTTTTTTCAATACATGGATCAATGCATTACCTTTTTTTTTTTGGTAGGTTGTGGGACTTGAACTCTGGGCTTGGGCGCTGTCCCTGTGCTCTTCAACTCAAGGCGAGTGCTCTACCCCTTGAGCCACAGCACCACTTCTGGTTTTTAAGTGGTTTATTGGAGATAAGAGTCTCACGGACTTTCCTGCCCGGGCTGGCTTTGAGACACGATCCTCAGATCTCAGCCTCCTGAGTAGCTAGGATGACAGGCGTGAGCCACCAGTGCCCAGCTAATGCATTACCTTTTATTGTGCTTGGGCCCGTTTGGTTGAGTTCTCTTGTACTCACAGCTAGCTAGGGAAGTGGAGGCATTTTTTTCCTGATAACTGTGTGGTTTTCTAGGAGAAGCTGACAGGGAAGGTACCAGCTGTGAACAGGCTCGGGAGGGGAGTGAGCAGCAGGGGTGGGGAAGGTTTGTGGAGTGAGAGCAAAGCAGGCAGAGCCCAGGACGGTGCACACCACCCTGAACCCAGCACAGCAAAGACACCCTGAGAGGAAGCACAGAACCAGGGGGAAACTAAGGCAGGAGGGTTCCACTGAGCATCCTCTGTTTGTCCCCACCCCCACCCCAGGGCTCAACATACTTACCAGAAGCCCTAGGTGTGAGAAGGCCAAGAGATAAAGATAGATACATTAAATTATGCCATTATTCATTTTCAAAAGCATAGCGGCATTAATCTGATAAGGGGCCACAGTTTTCAGAGTCAGAACATTAATATTACCAGAGAGAGGAAGAAAAATAGGAAACCGGACGGAACATGAAGACTAGCTCCTCGGCGCGGGCTAGCTTGGTGGTAGTGTGCATGGGTCTGACCCCCTGCGCTGGACCAAATACAGACGTAGATTCTCAGCCTCACGGCGGGAGTCAGGGCCTGACTTGCCCCATGTGACCTTGTTTGGAAATGGAGGCTCCGTTGTTATTGCCGTGTGGTGAGATCAGATCAGAGGACAACTGCCATTGAAAGGAGTCTGTCATGTTCACAGAGGACTGGCCAGGCGCCATGCGGAGTTGTAGGGCACCAGAGGCAGTCTGGAGGCAGAGCAGTGAGAGTGGAGCCTGTGGAGGTTTCTCGGGGGACAGGTGAGGTAGGTGAGCAGGCTGAGGATTGGCCAGTGGGTCATTTGGGCAGTACTGAGGCACGGGGGTGGGGGTCTCCTCCTGATCTCTGCAAGTCACACTGTACCACATACCCTGTGTGCATGCAAGGGGTGGGAGGAGATGTAGTAAGAATTCAGCTCCAGCCAGCACCGGTGGCTCACACCCATAATCCCAGCTATTCAAGAGACTTAGTTCTGAGAATCACAGTTCAAAGCCAGCCCTGGCAGTAAAGTCCATGAGACTCTTTTATCTCCAGTTAACCAGCAAAAAAAAAAAAAGCCAGAAGTGGAGCTAGGCTTATGTGGAAGCTAGGCTCATGTTCAAGCTCTTGTACCTTCACCAAAAAGAAAAGAAAAAAAGAGAGAGAGAAAGAGGGAGAGAAAGGAAGGAAGGAGGGAGGGAGGGAGGAAAGAGGGAAGCGCAAGGAAGGAAGGAAGGAAGGAAGGAAGGAAGGAAGGAAGGAAGGAAGGAAGGAAGGAAGGAAGGAAAAAAAGCCTAGTGGAATCGCACAATTGTACACATGGGTACACTTTCAGGCTACCGAGTTGCTGTATCCCTACACACTTGCACCTTTGTATGGGAAAGATAATGAGTCAGTTGGATTAAAGCAATTCCTTCCTATCCAGGAATAACTTGAGAGGTCAAGCTGCAATATCAGGTTTGCAGTTGGACTGGAGACAACCATTTGGCCTGGGGGCCAAATCACTTGCCTGGGGGACAGGAGGTGGAGTCTCCCCAGGTCTCTCCATCTTTGTGAGGAGAGGAAAGAAGTCTAGCCGTGATCAGGGGCACCAGTGGCTCATGCTTGTAATTCCCGCTACACAGGAGACAGATATGGAGAATCTTAGTTCCAGGTCAGCCAGGGCAGAAAAGTCCATGAGACTCTCCAATTCAACACTATCTTCAAAACTACCCAAACAAACAAACAAAAAACCCAGACAGGTATGCCGCGGACCGGCTCTGTCGGGATGATGGAGGACACCTAGTGGAGGAACTGGAATAGGTGGGGAGATGGCAAACAGACAACTCACACAGAGGAGTGGATGCTGAGTGCGATTTATTGCAGAGGGTAACAAGCTTTTATAGTAAAAGTCTCTATGAGAAAGGGCAAAAGGTTATACAATCTTGCTGTAAGGCTTCGTTCTTGGGTGGTCACCAGCTGGTCGCCTGATCTTGTTTTTTGGATGAGAGCTATGACGATAGGCACTTGTTTTCAGCTTTACCTCTATTTTTAAGAAATACAATGGGTTTCGATGTTTATCACCAATTAACCATTAACCAGAGCATATGGGCAAGGTGCTGAACAGAAAGGCATGAATTCTAGTACTTCATAGTTACTTTTGTTTAGTTTTGTACTTTATACGTTTTAAATCTTTTCTAAGCAATTGTGCTTAGAGGGTTCCCAATCTGTGGCCCAAAATCATGATATTCAGTATACTTAGTTAAATCTGGCCATATATCAAATTTAAGCTCATAATGTCTTTTCTGTAACCCTTTCACATAATCGTTTACTCTTTTCTATAGAGGCCTTAACTGTCTCATAAGATCTTTCTTGTTCCTTCTTTAATAGTAAGCACCAAGGAGGCCTAGATCTAGCCAGTCTCTCAGTAAATGAAAGAGAGTAATAGGAAGTTCTTTCTCCTGAGTAGTTTTCCCAGCGATTGCCATCCTTATTATACACACCTGTAAAAGGCTATGGATCTGGGGGAAGTCTTTGGGGTCCTCTAGATAATGGAGGATCCCACCATTTTCCTCTGATAAGCCATTGCCACCTTTCATCTATCAACCTTTTAGGAATCTTACTTAGCTTTTGGTCTAAATATCCCTCTACATCTTTTTTATCTACAGGATATCTATGTGAATCTATTGTATTTGTTTTTAGGATTAAAGGAAAGTCCCCAGTAGCCATACACTCTTTTTGTTCTAACCGTGCCTACAGCTTCTTGTAAATCTCTTACAAACAATTCCTCCTGATGAAGTGACATCATGAAACCCCCAATACTTTTATATTTACTTATGACTTGTCTACTAGCCTCCATAAGAGGGGCTTTCAGGGTAGCACTTAACTCTGGTGAGTTAGTCATATTCTTAAGACACTCATCAGATGTTGGAGTCGTCAACACTTTTAAGAAAGAGCCTTGAATAAGGGAATGTTGAGCATGAGTAAGTACAATGAGCAGCAGGAACAGTAAAAGATTAATAGGCACTCCTATACAGTGAAGAAAAGAAAAACAGCAACACATCTTTCCCAGGGGCTTGCCAGCCTTTTCCAGGAGGTAGGCCTCTTTGAAGCCCCATTCTCAGATCTGAAAGCGGGTTTCCCATGCTAAGCAGACTCCACCGGAGTCGGCATGGCACAGGTAGAGCCACCAGTCGCACAGGCAAGCTGAGCAAGCAAGGAGACCTACGTTCAAACCCCAGTCCTGGAAAGAAGAAGGGAAAAGAAAAGATCTCACAAATGCCAAAGGATCCCTTTGATCCCTGACTTCAGAGTGGCTTTGCCTGTCAAGCCTAGTGGTGCTAACAGCCCCTGCTTGGAGTATCTTGTCTGGTGATGAGAAGGTGCGTGGTGGCGAGCGCGAACAGGTTAGGAAAGGTGTGTGCCTTCCCAAGGGAAGGTCTCATAATTCGATGCCTTTGGGATGGCTTCAGGTAGCCTGTTCTGGAGCCCAGGGCCCGAGCTCAGGTAAGTTCTGGGCTGAAGAAACGGTGCCCTGGGGAAGCCGGGGCGCTCCATTCCACTGGGGCTGCTGGGCATGGGGGACACCTTTGCTGCCCGAGATCTGACTCCCTGTGGGCCTGGCTAGCTCCTAGCCATCCCTCTGAGAACCCCAGAATCTCTGGGGGTGCGTCGGTGGCTCCCCTCTGCCTGCTCTCTACCTCAGCCGCAGCACCCAGCCCTCCTCGGTTACCTGGGCCTTTCCCAGCCTGCCCTCCCCTCTGCTCCGGGTGACCCACTCACTTCCCAGGCCCACGACGTGCCAGACGGCACTGGGAATTCTGGGGCAATGCTCTTGCCCACGGCATCATGAAAAGGCTCAGCTGTGTGTGGGGGGGGGCAAGCTCCTTGGGGTGGATGTCCTCCCCCCCCCCCGCGTCCTCTCTCCCTCTCTGCGAGGCTCCTCTGTGAAGGAGCACCACGATGGAGGGGAGGAGCGGGGAGTGGGGTGTCCAGGGGCAGCCAGGCCGGCTACTACTGCGGGGCTGGGGGGTAAACGTCAAGGACGGCCAGCTCCCACGCCCAGATTCTCCTGCTCCCTGCCCCGGAACTCCGGAACTCCGAGAGGTGCCCGCCTGTCCTCCCGTCCCGGCGGTGAAAGCACCCGAGGACCCGCGGGCAGGGAGGCGGGTGGCGGCTCCCCTCCGAGCCCCAGCTTCCTCGGGCTCTGCGCCTCCGTGCGCGCCCCGCGGTCCCCTCCGCCTGAGCGCGCCTCCCTCCTGCGTCCTCCCCCGCCCCCGCGCGCCCCTCCGGCGTCCTCCCCCGCCCCTGCCCGATCCGTCGGGGAGGGGGGGGGGCGCGTGGACGACCCCGCCGCTGGGCCGCCGCGCCACCGCGCCCCGCTCCCGGTCCCCGCCCCGGAGTTCCGGAGCAGCGGGCGGGGTCCGGCCCGCGCCCCCTCCCCGCCGGCCGCCCCCGCGCCGCTATAAGAAGCGGACCAGCCCCGCAGAGGAGCGGAGCGCGCAGCCCGCAGCCCGCAGCACCAGAGCGGTCCTGCGGAGCCCTTGCCACTGGCAGGTAAGCGTCCCTTCTTCCCCGCAGACTACAGCGGAGTCCGGGAGCACTGGATGGGGAGTCTTCTCCGCCCGAGACGCATCCCGGAGCGCCGCGCTCTCAGGACGCAGGCGGGGACCCGACGGAGGCGCACGGGGCGCCCTCCTCGGCTGGCCCGGCGACCGAGCTGCCGGACACCCGCCGTGCGCCCAAGCGACAGGGCCCCCAGGGCACCACCCGGACCCGACGGTTGGGACGGAGCGAGGCTGGGTTCTCGCTTTGGGAGCATCTCGGTGGCGGGGCTTCGCTGCGGTCCTGGGGCGCGCGCCCCCAGCTCCGGCGCCCCTGCTCTCAGGCGGGCACTCCGGGCACCCCTGAGGGGCAGAGCTCCGGAGATGCCCCCGCTGCCCGCCCCGGGGCCCGAGGTTCTGCTCTCGAAACGGGTGTTGTGTGGTTTGTTCGCTGGGGCCAGCGGCTCTGGGCCCCGTGCGCCTCGGCCGGACCCGGGTCCGTGCGCCCCAGCGGGACCCAGGCTCCCTGCGCCCCGACCCGGCCCGGACCCCGTGCGCCCCAGCGGGACCCAGGCTCCCTGCGCCCCGACCCGGACCCCGTGCGCCCCAGCGGGACCCAGGCTCCTTGCGCCCCGACCCGGACCCCGTGCGCCCCAGCGGGACCCAGGCTCCTTGCGCCCCGACCCTGCCTGGGCCCCGTGCGCCTCAGCTTTCTCTCTGCCCCACTCCAGCCGCCGCGATGCCGTGCCCTCCGCTGCTGCTCGCCCTGGCCTTGACCTTGACCCTGACCTCCGTCCCTGGAGGCCGCGCCCAGCCCGAGGCGGCCCAGGAAGAGGCGGCCCTGGAGCACCCCGGCCTGGACGCCCTTCAGCGCCAGGCGGAGCGCCTCCTCCTCCTCCGGGAAGACCTCCACCGGCTGCGGGGGGACCTGGGCGAGCTCTCAAGTGAGTGCGGGGACCGAGGGGCTCCGTCCTGGGCCCCCTGCCCGCCCTGGCCGCCGCCTCGCGGGGTGGGGCCGCGGTCGGGCCGCGGGGCCGGCTTCCCCGCCTGTGCCCATGCTGGGGGCGTCTCGGCGGGCTCGGTTCTGCGCGCTCCCGGCCGGGACCCGTGCGGCCTGGGTCAGGTGCCGTCTGAGCACCCGGGCGCCTTCTCCCTGCCCGCCTGCGGGGCCACGGCCGCTCCCCTGCCACACGGACCAGGGAGCTGGGGGAGACGGGTGCTTGTGGTCCCACGGCCGCGGTGTGGCGGGGCCGGGGCTGGAGCCGTGTGGCCGGGGCTTCCCTCACCCCCCTTCTCCCCTCCCCCAGAGTCCTTGGTCCTCCGCAGACTCGACCGGCTCTCCAAGCGTCAGCATCCAGGCAAAAGGACGGTGGCGGCCGGAGAGGGCCTGGAAGAGGCAGAGGAGGAGGCAGAAGGGGGGCCCGTGGCGCCCCACAAACGGCAGCACCCAGGCCGCCGCTCCCCCTGGCTCTCGTATGCTGTCACCAAGAGGCAGCACCCCGGCCGCAGGCTGGCGGACCCCAAGGATCCCAAGGGCCAAAGGAGCTGGGAAGAGGAGGAAGAGGAAGAAGGAGACGGGGAGGGAGCGCTGGTTCCCGAGAAACGGCAGCACCCCGGCAAGAGGGCCCTGGAAGGCCCCTGCGGGCCCCCGGGGGCCTGCCGTCCAGCAGGCCTCTTGCTGGGGCTCCTGGGTGACCTGAGCAGGGACCAAGGCGACGAGGAGCAGCAGCCGCAGCCTCCGCGGTGGGCGGCCTGGGTCCAGGAGCCCCTGGAGGAGTGAGCTCGGTTTCCCCAATTCCCGATTTCCAGTTTGGGGGGGGGGCGTTGAGCCCTGTGTGGCCCTCCCTTCCACAGCCCCCCACTTGGACCCCTAAGCCTGGACCCCAGCCCTCTGTGTGATGTGCACCCACGCTCAGGCAAAGGGGGCAGATCCCAGAGCCCCCCTCCCCAGGCCCCAGCCCCTTCCCTCCCACGCCAGGGTCCTCCCATGCCTCCTAAGGGAACCCGAAAGAGGACCAGGCAAAGGCCCAAAGCGTCAACGTCCAAATCTGCTTCTATCCTGGGGAGTGCCCTCCCCTCTCTGGGCCTCCTGTGGCTCTGCTGGGTTTGGGGCAGGGGACACAGCCACTGGAAACTTAGAGAATACATGTAAGTGTCAGACATGGCCCTGGAGGTCAGGCTTGTAGACAACCCCACCAGCACGTCATCCCCTTTGTCCACAGTGTCGTGCTAATGATAATAAACTCGCATCTCCAGGCTCTGTGGTTGCTTTCTCTTCTATATCCAGAGGGTGTTCATTTATTGGTTGATTTTGCACTACCAGCCATGGAACACAGGCCCTTGCACACTCGCTGCAAGCTCCCTGCTACCTAACCCCGCCTCATTCAGAGGGTTATTACAACAGGACAGGCTAGAGCTTCCCAGCACCCAGCTTTGCTGTGGTGGCACCCGCACCTTGGGGATGGAAGGTTCCCACTCCTGTCTCCACTCCCAGCAACTTGGGAGGTAGAGAAGGTTCCGGAGCCCAGTTTGACCCCTGGGGAAACTAAAGTTTGGAGAAGGGCTTGTTCAAAGACTCAGCTGGCCGGGGACTTGGACAGGGCAGGATCCTGCCTTGAGTCTGCCTGATTTTAGAGGGAGCAGAGGAATCCTGCCCTCGCTCAAGTCTGCAATCTTCTTCCGGGGCAACTTGTGTCCATGTAAGCCCACTACTAGAGAGAAATGAAGAGGGCAGCGGACCAGGCTGCAGCAGGAGGTGGATTAGGTGCAGGACCGGAGTGGTAGTGGGGAGTCTGGGAACCAAAGAGGTGACTGGAAGAGTTAAGTCCAGAATTTTAAAGAAACCTGTCGACAAGCAACAACACGAATAAATAACAGCAAAACATTCAGAACATGTACTATGTGTCAGCCATTGCCCTAAACACTGTCTACTTTTAACTCAATAATTCTTGGTGTTGCTAGCAGTGTGTTCATTGAGTAATGTTTAGCATGGCAGGAGGCCCTGGGCTCCATCCAAGCACTGCACACAGAAACACTTTAGTGTGTGGTAGTGGACACTTGTAGCCCCAGCTGTTCAGGAAGTGATTACTTGAAGCCAAGAATTGAGCCAACCTGGGTACCATAGCAAGATGCTGCCTCAAAAGAAAGCAAGAAGAAGGGAGGGAGGAAGGAAGAAAGGGAGGGGGAAAAAAGAAAAGAAAAAAAGTACCTATGTCCTGTTTACGATTCAGTGATATTTGTATGCATGTGTGTGCACGCGCGTACGCATGTACATGCTCGCACATGCGCACACACACAACTCAGCCTTGTGCTCTTGCTTGGCCTTTTTGCTCAAGGCTGGTGCTCTACCACTTGAGCCACTGCTCCACTTTTGGCTTTTTCTGGTTAATTAGAGATAAGAGTCTCACTGACTTTCCTTCCCTAACTGGCTCCAAGTCATGATCTTCAGGTCTCAGCCTCTAAGTAGCTAAGATTACTGGTGTGAACCACTGGCACCTGGCTTAAGGAAATTTTTTCTCAAGTCACTTTGCCAAGTGGTACAGCTGTCAGTTATAAAACATTAATAGTCCCAATGAAATCTTGATTTTTCTCCTTCCTGATTGGAAACAAGAAAACACTTCCCCAGCAGGTGGCCTCTGGAAGCCCCCAGGTCTTCAAGCTTAGCACCTTTACAAGCACTAGATTCTGAGTGATATGCAAATCATTCAAGGGGCATTAGCCAATCGGCACATGCATCCTGACCAATCAGAACAGTAAGATTCTGGCTTCAGATACCTGTGAGCCCCACCCCCACCCCCGCCCTGCCCAGTGCCAGGAGAGCAGTGCCATCCAGCCCTGCAGTTTACCATTCCCAATAAGGTTCCCAAGTTCGGTGCTGAACCCTGCTAATGTGCCAGGATGTCTCTTACTCTTCCTTGGCTGTCACTTTAGACAGCCCCCAGCCAACTCCTTCTTCCCAGACTACACAGTTTGTAATTACATCTGTCTAAAGCTGTGTCTCCCCACCACCAGTGGGACTGGAGTGCAAATGATTTGCTTAGAGGCTGAGCCCAGGAAGCACCAACTTGGTGATTCTGGGAATGGAAGGAAGGAAAGCAAAGCGTTCTCACTGAACTGGTTGTCTTGATGGGCAACTGGGGTGGGGGGGTCTGTCTTGTTAGGGGTCCTTGGGAGAATATAGAACGACAGACCGGTCCCTTCTGTTATTAGGTAAGGGAGGTTGGAGATGTGTCCTCGAGCCTGAGGCCCCACCCAGGGATACAAACTCCATCACTTCCAGCGGCCCTGAGAGCCTGCCTTGAGGATGGTGCCCAGGGTGAGTCCTGAGGGGATGGAGTGAGGTCCCACAGTGTCTGTGTCATGTGTCACGCATGGCTCCTCCTCCTCAAACTCTGGTATTGGCCAGCACCCAGGGTGGGGCAGCCATGGTGCTACCTACCATACTAGGATTGCCACAAAGGCCAGGGGAAGAAAAGTGGAATTGGGATTTGAGACCAGAGCTGTCCAACTCTGGACACCACAGGGAGCTGCAGGGGAAAACCCTGAATATTTGCACCAAGCGTGGGGTGCTATGCAGTTACTAGAGATCTGGGAGCCTGCCCAAAGGATGGCCACAGAACTGAGAACTTAGGCTGCAAACAACGTAACATCTGCCCAATATCTGGACCCGTGGCCCTCTGCAGGCTGCTAGTTTTCACCTGTACACTGTGCCATTAAGAAGTCCTTGTGAAAGTCAGGCACCGGCAGCTCATGCCTGTAATCCTAACTACCCAGAAAGCTGAGATCTGCAGTTGTAGGCCAGTCCAAGCAGAAAAGTTCCCTACATTTTCTCTTCAATCAACGAAAAAGAAGCAGGGCTTACCCCAAGGCCCACCCTAGCTCTGTTACACCCCCAAGTCCAGTAGTTTTTTTTGTGTGTGTGTTGTTGGTTTTAGTTGTGGGGCTTGAACTCAGGGTCCGAGTGCTGTCCCTGAGCTTTTTCGCTCAAGGCTAGTACTCTAACACTTTGAGCCACAGCACCACTTCTGGTTTTCTGGTGGCTAGTTGGAGATAAGAGTCTCATGGATTTTCCTGCCTGGGCTGGCTTTTGAATCACGATCCTCAGATCTCAGCCTCCTGAGTAGCTAGGATGACAATCGTGAGCCTCGGGCATCTGCCCATTGGTCTTTTATCTCCACTCTCTGCCTGTTGCTTGGGTAGCTGCAGGGAGTTGGATAATGAATGCTTCAATGAGCAGCGGCCTCTCCCACCCCGGGAAGCTGCCTGTCCCGCTTTGCGGTGAACCACTGGCTGTCACAACTTCATCTGATCTGTTCTATAATTAATTCTTTTGGTAAACCTTACTTTAATTAAGTGCAATCAGAGACTAGTTTGCTGAGAGACTCAGTTCCTGCTCAGGGCCTCTTGGGTAGCTGGCGAACATGTGTGAGTTCTTACCTAAGGATGTCAGCAATTAGAGCCCATTTCAAATGCCAGGGTATGAGCTGACTGGCTCGGGGAACATCAATTAGCTCGGTGGCTAAATCGTGCTCACAGTTACATGTTACCAAGGGGACCCGTGGCCAGTGCCAGGATTTAAGTGGCGGGGTGGCCTTTGGGGATCATCTTTCCTGAATTGCAGCCACATTCTGGGCCTGGTAATTATTGGCAGGCTGATGAGGTCTCGTCTGGAGAATGACTTCCTCGTCACCAGCTGTTGGGGGAACCAGCCTTCCCGTCAAGACGCAGGTACACCCCATCCGGCTCTGACGCTCTGGAGCCTGGCATGCACATGGACATGGCTCTTTGGGGTGTGTGGCTGGCAGGGGAGATGGCACAGCTCACACGTGGAACATGAACTGAGTCTTTCTGGGGAGGGGGCTCTGGGTCTCTTGGATGTCGTGGGGGACATGGAACCCCAGGCCTTTCTTGGAGAGGTGAAGCTGAGCTCTGAGAAGATGCTGGCCCAGGAGAATGGGGAGCTCACACCTAGCGTCGAGCATTGGGATAAGACCAGGCATGCACAGCACGATGAGGTATCAATCAACGACAGACAGGCTGCATCCACAACGGTGGTACTGGAGGGGTACATTCCGGGGGACTGGGTTGAGGGCAGCTGGACATAGAGTTCTTTCTTAGGTGTTCTGTTCTATTTGAAACTGAAAGGCTCTAAGCAACATGGAATATATTGGCTCATGTACCCTGAAAAGTCAGGCTATAGGTATGGGTGGATCGAGGTTTCCAACTAAAGTCACCATTCTCTGGCCATGAGGAATGGAGGGTCAGTCAGGAGTCTGAGTGGCCTTCCCGGTGGGGCGGGGCCTCTGTCTGCAGAGAGCTGCAGGAATCTGCTCAGGAATCTGCTGCCTTCTGGGGATCGCTCCAGTCTCTTCACCGAGGCAGGCGCCCAGCCCGGCGGCCCTCCCTCGCCGCGGCCCTCCCTGCCTCCTCCTGCAAGACAGTTTTCCCAATTTGCAGGTGGAGAAGCTGAGGCTGGGGGCGGGCAGCCACCGTGAGATGACTCACCCCTCGGTCTTCTCAACCTCTGGAGTTCACCTTCCAAGAGCTTCTACTGCCATGTCAACAAAGGAACTCACAAAGCGGATCCTGAAGGAATGAAGGACCACGCCGTTTCTCTCCACGTGGCTCAAGGTGAGGGTAATGTCTTTCCTGGGAAGGGTCTGGGGGACGTGGGACTGGCTGTCGGCAGTGTCTCTCCCCAGTGTGGTTCTCCACGCCTCTGCGTGTGCTCCTTGCCCCGTCCTAGGAGATTTCTGGTTGGAGCTGGCTGTCCTAGCACACATCCTCAAAGAACGACCAAGATAGTTTAAGCATTTCAGGAAAATGTGCCTTTAAGTGAGGCATGAAGATAGAGAAACGGGAAGAAAACACGACCCGGGAGGAAACAGAGCTAGTTCCAAAGGCAAACATGGATGTTTCAAAAGGAAAAAATCCTGCTAACTGATGTCCTCAGAGAGAGAAGATAAAACACAGCAACCATAAACCCAGTAAGAGAGGACAGAGAAACAGGCTGGATCAGCAGCAAGAAAACAGCAACAATAACAAAATCTTAGTGGTGACCCCGGCACAGTTCATCTTTTCCCTTCCACCCTCTGGCCTTACACAAGACGAAAGGCCATTTTCCTTCTTTCTCTCCTGGTCTGTCGCTCCTGATGTTTCCCCCACAGTTTTCTCTCATTGCCAAACATCCTTCCTCTTGGCTGCATGGGTGATCTGTTCAAAAGATAGAGCTCAGTGGCAAAGCACTTACCTAGCAAGTACAACGTCCTGGGTTCAATCCCCAGTACCAAAAGTGAAAGCCCCCCTCCAAAAAAACCCCCAAAATACAAAACATAGACTTGACACTGGGTATGGTGACACATGTCTGTAATCCCGCCTACTTAGGAGGATAGGTAAGGAAGATGGCGGTCCAGAGAAAAACAGGAAGGCCCTATCTGAAAAATAACTAAAGCAAAATGGCTGGGGGTATGGATCAAGTGGTAAAACATCTCCCTAACAAGTGCAAGTCCCTGAGTTCCAGCCCCAGAACTGACACCATAGCAAGTAAATAAGTAAATTCCCAAAGGAGCCTATGACTCAAAGGCCAAGAGCCACAGGATGTCGCTGCATGATTCTGCATGAGGGTGCGAGTCCACCCAGCGCGAGTGGGACCTGGGTTCAGACAAAGCCTGGAAAGGTCATCGAGAGCAGCAGGCAGAGCTTGGTGAGCCGGTGACTCAACGCTGTCATCCTAGCTACTCAGGAGGCTGAGATTTGAGGATCACGGTTTAAAGCCAGCTCAGGCAGGAAAAGTCCATGAGAGCTTTATCCCCAATTAACCACCACAAAGCCTGACGTGGAACTGTGGCTCAAGTTGAGGAAGGGCTAACCCAGCCCTCTCGAACCCTGTGCTGGAGCTAGGGCTTCGCATTTGAGTGCATTGTCCCTCCGTGGCCAGGCGGCCCTGCCCCCGCAGTCCCTTCCCCTCCCGCAGTCCCCACCACTGCCCACTGGAGCCCTGGTGACTTCCTGCTAATGGAGCTGTGACAGAAGAGAGTTCTCCTGGCCCCAGCCGCTTCCCTCCCGCTTCCAGCAGACATGGGGCCAATTTCAAATCACAACTCACTTTTATTGGCAAAGAAGGAGCTTGGACACCCTTCTCATTTATTTCTCATCAGTCGCACTGCGTGCCAGTCCTGCCGGCTGGAGCCTGCTGGGCTGGGGAATCGAACTCCGGTCACCTGCCTCTTCAGAGAGCTGCTGTAAATTTCCTGGGGCTCTCCTTAGACACACTAAATGTTGTCTGGAAAAATCCATCTTTCCCTTCTTCTGTTGCCCACTACCCCACCGGCACTCAGGATGCATGAAAGCCCCTGCCCCCTCACATGATCTCCAGACAGTTTTTCCTCGCATCAGTAGAGTCCGCTTTCTAGCGGGGCGCCTGTGGCTCACACCTGTAACCCTGGTTACCCAGGAGGCTGAGAGCTGAGGACACAGTTCGAAGCCAAGCCCAAACAAAAAGTCCACACGACACTTCTCTCCAATTAACCACCAAGCAGTTGGCTGTGTGTGTGTGTGTGTGTGTGTGTGTGTGTGTGTGTGTGTGTGTTTGTGTGTGTGTGTGAGAGAGAGAGAGAGAGAGAGCAAAAGCTTCTGGTCGGTGCCAGGCCCCCAGTGGACCGCACTTACCTGTCCCCATTCCCCACTGCAAAACACACCATTCTTCACTTGGCTGCTGCCTGCCTTCCTGCCTTTCTTCCTGCCTGCCTTCCTGCCTGCCTTGCCTTCCTGCCTTCCTTCATTCCTTCCTTCCTCCCTTCCTACTATCCTTCCTTCCTTCCTTCCTGCCTGCCTGCCTGCCTGCCTGCCTTCCTGCCTTCCTGCCTGCCTGCCTTCCTTCCTTCCTGCCTTTCCTTCTTTTTTTTTTTTTTTGGTCGGCTGTGGGGCTCGAACTCTGGGCCTGGGCACTGTCTCTCAGCTCTTCAGCTCAAGGTGAGCGCTCTACCACTTGAGCTACAGCACCACTTCCAGTTTTCTGGTGGTTTATTGGAGATAGGAGTCTCACGGTCTCCTCAGATCTCAGCCTCCTGAGTAGCTAGGATTACAGGCGTGAGCCACCAGCGCCCGGCTATCCTTCCTGCCTTTCTTCCTGCCTTCCTACCTGCCTTCTTTGCTTTCTTCCAGCATGCAAGGCTGGCACTCCATCACTTGAGCCACAGCTCCACTTCTGGCTTCTTGCTGTTTAATTGGAGAGAAGCATCTAATGGAACTTCCTGCTGGACTGACTGTCTTTGAGTCTCAGCCTCCTGGATAGTTAGAACTACAGGTGTGACTGGCTCCCAGCTTCTTTCTTTCTTTTATTCTCTCCCCCAACCTGCGCTCGTGCTAGCTAAGGAAGCATTCTACAACAAAGCTACAACCCCAGTCTTTTTTTTTTTTAATTCTTTTAAAACTCCTTAAGCTTATCACCATTTTAAAATCTCTGATTTACACACATAATAAATTAATACAGTATCACATTCAAATTTACATCATACACAGCTATCTAGAGCCAAAATTGGTCTCCTTGTATAACTTGCTGGCCCTCATCCTCCCGGTGAAGCTGACAGTTCAGCCAAGGCAGAATGGATGTGTGGGTGTTTCCTCCAGGAAGGGCGAGCCCAGGACAAGAGCCACAAAGACTGATTTCAAGGCATTAGAAATGCAGGCGCTGCACTGGGTGCAGCACTTGGGGAGGCAGGGATCAGAAGGATGGCGTCTTAAGGCCAGCCTAGGCAAAAAGTTCTCCATATTCATCTTAACCAATAAAAACTGGGTGTGGTGGCATGCGCCCGTCATTCCAGCTTCATGGACAGCATAATAGGAGGATTGTGGTCCAGGCTGGCCTAACATAAGCATGAGACCCTATCTGAAAAACGACTAAAAATAAAAGGGGCTGGGAGTATGGCTCAAGTGGTAGACTACCTGCCTAGCCAGCGCAAGGCCTTGAGTTCAAGCCCCCAATGCAATCAGTCCATCAACCAATAGATAAATAAGTAAGTAAACAAATAAATGAATAGAGGAGTAGCTTAAAAAGGCAGGATTAATCAGAAGTGCTGGCCAAAAGAATGCACTGTGCTGGCCAACAGAGCGGGTCTTTTTTTTTTTTTGGTCAGTCATGGGGCTTGAGCTCTGAGCCTGAGCGCTGTCCCTGCGCTCTTCAGCTCTACCGCTTGAGCCACAGCACCACTTCCAGTTTTCTAGTGGTTTCTTGGAGATAAGAATCTCACGGGGCTGGGAAGGTGGCTCAGTGGTAGAGCACTTGCCTTGCATGCATGAGGCCCTGGGTTCGATTCCTCAGCACCACATAAGCAAAAAGAAAAAAGCCAGAAGTGGCACTGTGGCTCAAGTGGTAGAGCGCTAGCCTTGAGCTGAAGAGCTGAGGGACAGCGCCCATGCCCAGAGTTCAGGCCCCACGACCGGACCCCCCCCCAAAAAAAAAAGAATCTCACAGACTTTCCTGCCTGGGCTGGCTTTGAACCACGATCCTCAGATCTCAGCCTCCTGAGTAGCTAGGATTACAGGTGTGAGCCACCGGCGCCTGGCCAGAGAGGGTCTTCTACTTTCTGGGCAGCAGGGACACTGCCTCTCCTGCCTCAGCCTCTCTTCCCAGGGCTCCGGTAGCCACCATGAGGCTTCTGGAACAACAGGCAGATCTCTGTCACCGCGTGTTACCACTCACTGAGGTGTGGCCTTGCACACCTTGCGTGTTGTACACCCACAGATTGTCTATCTGTTGTATTTATTGTCCCAAGCCATGGTCTGGACCAGGACCTCCAGCATACTAGGCAGGCGCTCTACCAACTGAGCCACACTGCCAGCCTTTTGGTTTTTATTTTGTTTGCTACCTTTTGCCTGAGCTGGCCTCAAACTCATGCTCCTTCTACCTTGCCTCCCAAGTAACTGGGATTATATGCATGCGCCACTACGCCTGGCTGACCCAAAATGTTCTAAAAACACCCACAGCTTGGTATTCTCCTTGTTTTTTCATCCTTTGGCAGTCATGTCTGGATACATTGCCCATTTCCAGGACTTTCTGAGGGCGGACAATGTTGTCGTGGTGGACAGTCTTGCTCATCTGTGGGTACTCTAGAGTTTTTGTAGAACTGAGAGTTTTTGTAGAAGTGGAATTACTAGGACCAAGAGGCTGGAGGATGGGAGGCAGGTCACAAGCCAAGGAATGCAGGCGGCCTCTGGAGGCAAAAAAGGCAAGGAAACAAACTCTCCCGAGTCTCCAGGAAGACCAGTTTGGGCCACCTCAGAACCTCAGGAAAGAGCTGCTTGGGAAAGCTGGATGGAAAGGCTGAGGGGGCAGAGCCCTTCTGGGGCTAGGGGAAGGGAGGAGAAGAGAGGGTATGCGCAGCGCCCCCGCTGCCAGACCCTTCCAGGGTCTATCTCTGCTAAGTGCAGGGGGCAGCCCGCTTATTATGTAAGCCCCGCTCCAAGATTCTTATTAACATTTAACAAGTGGATGCTATTTAAGGCAGGCAGCTAGGAGACATGTGGGAGGCCACTAGGTCTGGCACATGGGCGCAGGGTGCAGGCAGAAGATGATGCCCCAATATTCAGTCCTCAAAGAGCCACCCAGGCCCACACAGAAATAGAGGCTGCAAAAGTGGTGGCCAGACAGCATGGGGGCGTGGAGGAGGCTCTAATTAAAGTGCTTAATGCACTTGGTGAGGTTTCTATTTTTCTCCCAGCTGAAGTCTTACCCAACCCCAATCACAGTCTTCTGCTCATCGGTTCCAGCAAATAACCCCAGGGTTGGCTCCTGTGTGGGCACCAGCAACAGAAATGACAAATCTGCTGGATAATCATAAATAACAGGAGGAACTGCTCACGTTTATTGAGTGCTTGTTATGTGACAGACACTGTTTTGGCTTTTTTTTTTTTTTCTGGTCATAGGGTGGGATTTCTGGGCCTGGGCACTGTCCCTAAGCTCTTCAGCTCAAGGCTAGTACTCTACCACTTGAGCCACAGCGCCACTCCTGGCTTTTACTGCTTATGTGGTGCTGAGGAATCAAACCCAGGGCCTCATGCATGCAAGGCAAGTGCTCTACCACTAAGCCACCTTCCCAGCCCCAACTCTTCATCTTCACTGCCGTCTCTGAGGAGGAGCCTCATATATAGGAATAGATGGCTAAATAGATAGATAGATTAAATAGATAGATAGATAGATGGATAGGTAGGTAGGTAGATGGATAACTTTGTCATTGGAAAAAGAAAAGGATGAAATACCATTGTTTGCAATCATTCCCAGAAAGAGGTGGATCTCTGTCTCCATGTTTGAAGTAGGCTGGTGCTATGACATACATTGGCCCACAGAAAGCAGTGGGAGTGGAGCCGGGCGCTGGTGGCTCACGCCTGTCATCCTAGCTACTCAGGAGGCTGAGATCTGAGGATCGCCGTTCAAAGCCAGCCCAGGCAAGAAAGTCCGTGAGACTCTTATCTCCAAGAAACCACTAGAAAACTAGAAGTGGCACTGTGGCTCACTCAGTAGAACGCTTGCCATGAACTGAAGAGCGCAAGGACAGCGCCCAAGCCCAGAGTTCAAGCCCCATGACTGACAAAAAAAAAAAAAAAAAAAAAAAAGCAGCGGAAGTGCCAATGTGACAGCTCAACCCTAAGGACTCTAGGGACCTCGGCACCTTGGCTCGCTATGCTCTTGTGCACAAGCTTGGGTCAGCCCGCTGGACAAGGAGGCCACACGAAGGGAAGTTCTTCTGTCACACCTGGGGCCTTGGACGGTGCAAGGTCCACTGAGACCGCAGACTGCAGGGAAGAGGGGCCTGTCACGGACTCCGACTCAGGGGGATCCTGTTGGGTGCAGAGCATGGGGCACGGGGGAGGGGCAGGGAGAAGACAGGTGGGAGAGCTGGGAGGGCGGTGGCAGCCAGAGGGTGAGCCTGGCTAGAGCCATGACCAAGCAAAAGTGGGCAGGACTTGCTGATGGGTCGGATGTGGGGTCGTGGGTCTAGCAGGATTAGGGATCCTGTAGGGAAACCGATGCTGAATGGCCGGGCTGGACCAGAATGGGGACCTCCGAGTCCCCTGCCAGCAGCTCAGCTAAGCGCTAGGAGCAGAAGGACTTACCTAAGGCCAACAGTGCAGAGTGGGGGGGGGGAAGACTGGGGCTCCTATCCTAGGCTGAAGAGCCCCCACATCCTCTGCTGGACACAGGAGGGTGACCGGAAAGGCAAGAGTGTGAGATGAACCCTCAGAACCCCATTGGTTTTTGAAACCTGGTGAGGCTGCGCCCCCTGGTGGCTAGTGTGGTTAGTCACAGCCTGCTCACCCTGGACACAACCCACAAGCCAGGACAAAACCGTGGGACACCCCAACTCCCATCTGGGGAAGTTTTGTCTCTGGCTCTGAGCTGCAGCCAACAACTCCCCAGGCAGGAAGCTGTTGGGACTGCCAGGTGTGTTCCCCGGCCCGGCCCATTCTGGGGAGGGATTCTAACTGCTCATCTAACACGCTTACAGAGAGGAAGAGGTTCTGGAAGAGGGAGTGACCTGGGGGCCTCTTCCACTTCTTCTTTTTGCTGATCTTCTCAATCTCCTCCCGCTTTTCTTTTCCTTACATTTTTTTCTTTTGCTTTAGGTATCTTTGAGGGAAAAAAAAGCACATGGAAGAAAACAAGTCAAAACATAAGAGAGCACACACTACACCCAGGAACCCTCCCTCTCCCTCCTCCCCCTCCTCCTCCTTGCGGCTGCCTCCTCTGGCAGTCACTCTTATAATTAGTGTTTCCTCCAACGCATCCTCTCAACTGGCAGTAGCTCACCCACCTCTAGTATGTGGCAAGCACACTTGGAGTTTTCCACCTGGCATTTCTCCTCAGCCTCTCAGCTAGAGTCAGAGTCACATCCTGTCCCCCACCCCCTCTCACAACTTCCCCTGCTCGGAGTCCCCCTCCTTGAGAGCAAAGGTCAGAATCTTCACAATAGCACAACCTGACCTCTCCAACTCCGGGACTTGGTTTCCTGTGACTCTCTTGCCCCACAGTCCTCCTTGCTTTTCTTATTATGGGACAACACAAAGCAGAATACTGGTCATTTCAACCAGGTGTGCAATTCAGTGGCATTGAATCCACTGACGGTTGTGAACCAGCTGCTATCCATGCCCCAACTTTTTTCATCCTCCTCCATATAAACAGTAGATAAACAGTGACCCCCCCAGCTTGATAGACAGCCCTATTTGTTTATTGTGCCTATGACTCTGAGTAGGCTAGATGTCATACACTACCCATCCTTCTGCTTCTGAACTATTTGAGTGAGCACAAGGACAGCAAATCATGCCACATTCCCTCCCTTTTGGTGGCTGAAAAATATTTCACGGGATGTACAGTGGCACCAGCATTGTGTGCATCCATTTGCCCATGGGTGGATTTCGGCTACTGTGAATGGTGCTGCCTTGACTCTGGTGTCAGCCTCCTCGGGGTTCTACTTGTCCTGTGCACGTCCACCTGGAGGACTTCACACTGGCTGCGCCTGCTGCCTCGAAGGCTCTGTCCCAAGAGGTGCACATGGCACAGGCCTCAGTTCCGCCAGGTCTCTGGCTTGTCTGTTGGCTGCTCGGTGAGACCCACCCCGACCATCCTTAAACCACACCACCCGGGCCTTCCTGCTGCCTCGATTCTCTTTTGGCTTTTTTTGATGGCACTTTTGAATGTTCCAAGCTACTTGTTTAGCACCTTTGTTGTTTAGTGTCTGCCTGGGAAAAATGTCAGCACAATGAAGACAAGAACCTCTGCTGTATTTATCTCAGGCACCCAGATGTTCAATGTATCATTTGTTAAATAAACTTAAGGCTAAAAGCCTTGGGAAATGGCTAAAAGTGTACACACACACACATCTATTTTTTGTGGTGCTACAGATGGAACTCAGGCCCTCACGTAGGTGAGGCAAGCTCTCTGCCACCGAGTTGGACTCCGAGCCCGCATTACAGGTGTGTGCGATCAGAGGCAAAGGCTGATGGGTGAGATGCTGTCACGTGCTGACATCTCTGAAATGCATGAAACTTGAAACACCTCATGTTGCAGATTGTTTCAAATCTGGGTTGAAATGGGGATTATCTCCTCAATCCAAAGAGGGTTCATGTCCTCAGGATTGAGGTCAGGGGCTGAGGTAAAGCTGCAGAAAGCCAGATGACCTTTTCTTACCTTTGGGGGTCTTTAAGGTCTTTTCTTGCCTATTCTGGGCAGCCCAGTGTCAGCGTGACAGCAGCTGCTGAATTCCAGAGAGCTGACGGAGCAGAAACAAGAAACGACAAGAAGGGCTGGGAAGGTGTCTCGGTGGTAGAGCGCTTGCCTTGCATGCATGAGGCCCTGGGTTTGATTCCTCAGCACCACATAAGCAGAAAAAGCTGGAGGTGGTGCTGTGGCTCAAGTGGTAGAGCTAGCCTTGAGCTGAAGAGCTGAGGGACAGCGCCCAGGCCCAGAGTTCAAGCCCCACGGCTGACCAAAAGAAAAAAGTGACAAGAAGTAAGAGAAGCAGAGAGGACAGACGCTGAAGAAAGACAGGAGGCTTCAAAGTCAGAGATGAGAAAACACAGGTGCAGGCTGGAGTTGCAGGGAGCTGCCAAGATTTACAGGCTTAAGGGTCCCAGATACCCTAGTCCTGAGAGCTGTAACCAGCCATTAGCAAGGGCTGAGGTTTCCAAGATGTCAAGCCTGAGAGCTGTGACACTGCACTGGCAAGGGCTGTGTCTGCTCAGGAGCTGTGACACTAGCAGGTACTGCCTGCTGCTACTCAGTGCTGCTAGGAGCCAAGCAATGCAACAGTTGCCAAGTGCTGGGCCACAGGTGGCTATGGAGTAGAGTGTTAAACCTCCAATCTGAGCATCTGGAGCATCAGGCCCCTAGTTCTCAGGGACTGGAGCCCCGAGTCTTTAGGTATGCAGTCTCGCCCCTAGGCGGAGGTCAGCTACCATTGGAAGAGCTTTGCCTTCCTATTTATGGTTTCTACCCAGGGAGAGCAGAAGAACCCCAGAGAGCTGAACCTTAGCAATTTCTTTCCCATTTCTTTTTTCCTCCAACCCATGAAGCTGCCACCACTTTTCCTGGACACGGCCCAGCCCAGCATCCCTGTACGGGGCCCTCGAGCCAGACCATGGCCCTCTGGCATCACTCCTGCTTTCCCGCCCGGGCAGCAGGGGTGCCAACCTCAGTCCTCAAGTGCCAGCTCAGGACCGCAGCAGCTGGCGGGCCTGGGCACTGGGGCCAGCTGCCTGGAAGGTGCCCTCGGGGAAGTCACATGACGTGCTGCACACTCTCCCCATGTCATGGTTCCTTTTATCTGCTCTGGGATTTTATTGTGCTGCCAAGACACCTCATGCTACTCTAGATCAATGCAGACAAGCAAGGGGGCAAGAGCCAAGAGAAGGAAGTAGATAAAAAGAGGATAGAGATGCCAGGTGCCGGTGGCTCACGCCTGTCATCCTAGCTACTCAGGAGGCTGAGATCTGAGGATCACGGTTCAAAGCCACCTGGGGCAGGAAAATCCCTGAGATTCTTATCTCCAAACCACTAGAAAACCCGAAGTGGCACTGTGGTTCAAGTGGTAGAGTGCTTGCCTTGAGCTGAAGACTGAGGGACAGCAGCCAGGCCCAGAGTTCAAGTCCCCCCAACTCCATCCCCCCAAAAAAAGAGAACAGAGACCAAGACAGAGCACAAGACCAAGTAGCTCCCTACATTTTGGCAGCAAGGAAGCAGGCCTTGATATTCTGCTTTGTGTGAATGAGCTTTTCTGCGTTTATCAAAGGACTCGTGTTCTTCCTCATAACCATGTGCTGCTCTTCCTGACTGCGAGGCTCTTCCCATCCATCTCTCCCTAAGCACTGTGCTTCCGAGTTTCTGTGTCTGGAAAACCTCTCCTTTGATACCAGAGCATCTGCACACAAACACACTACGACTCGGGAGTATCTGTGCCCTGCCAGTGGAGACCTCTTCCGGTGACACTGCTAGGCCTTCTCCTCTGGCACCCCGTCTGTCTCTGTACTTGGCGCATGGTTATGTCTGGATGAAATGGGTTAAGTTAAACTCGTAGAAAAGCGCTCGGTAGGGGCAAGTCACTGTTATTTGTGCCGACACTGGGGCTTGGATCAACTCCCGCTCGGCTTTTCCTACTCAAGGCTAGTGCTGTGGTGGTGATTTGAGCAAGACCCCCCTGCTCCCGGTTCTGGTGATGAACTGGAGATCAGAGTCTCACAGACTTTTCTGTCCGGGCTGGCTTCGAACCATGATCCTCAGATCTCAGCCTCCTGAGAAGCTAGGACGACAGGCCGGAGCTTCTTAGCTGATTCTTGAGTTGGGTTACAACTGCGGTGGGGTGGGAGGCGTCACAACATTTGCTCATCCTGTTGGCTAGTCTCGGGGAGCCGTGGGTCTCAGTTTCTCCGGCGCCGTCACAGGCTCAGCTAGGCCTTCCGTCCTGACAGCGCCTGCGCAAAAGTCGCCCCCAGCCCCGCGCGGATCCAGTGAGTCCCCGCCTCTTCCGGTCCCTCGAGGACTCGGCGCTCGGCCGGCGTCTGTCAGCCAAACGCCCTATTTCCGGGCCGCCGCAGGGCGCCCTGCCGAGCGCCGAGCAGCAGATAGGGGCTGGCTGCCGTGGCTCTGTGAGGAAAGGCGGAGGCCCGGAGCTGGGGCCGAGGACGAGCCAGGCCCGCGGGCCTGGGAGAGCGCGGCCCGGTACTGAGGGGTGCGCCGTCGGGAGGGCAGGGGTCGCGCCGGAGTGCGCGGGGCGGCGTGACGTCTGCGGGGGACGGGGCGTGGGGCGCGGGGTTCTGTGGTAGCGAGAGGTCGAGGCCGCGTTTTGTGTGGCAGAATCTCCGGTCGGTCGTCTCCCGTGCGTGGGGATGCGGCGTGTGCGGGGCGGCGGGGTCCCGGGCCGAGGGGGGCGCGGGCGCGGGGTCCGGGGCGGCGGGGGTCCCGGGCCGAGGGGGGCGCGGGGGTCCCGGGCCGAGGGGGGCGCGGGCGCGGGGGTCCCGGGCCGAGGGGGGCGCGGGCGCGGGGGTCCGGGGCGGCGGGGGTCCCGAGCCGAGGGGGGCGCGGGGGGTCCCGGGCCGAGGGGGGCGCGGTCGCGGGGTCCGGGGCGGCGGGGGTCCCGGGCCGAGGGGGGGCGCGGGCGCGGGGTCCGGGGCGGCGGGGGTCCCGGGCCGAGGGGGGCGCGGGGGTCCCAGGCCGAGGGGGGGCGCGGGCGCGGGGGGGCGCGGGCGCGGGGTCCGGGGCGGCGGGGGTCCCGGGCCGAGGGGGGCGCGGGCGCGGGGTCCGGGGCGGCGGGGGTCCCGGGCCGAGGGGGGCGCGGGCGCGGGGTCCGGGGCGGCGGGGGTCCCGGGCCGAGGGGGGCGCGGGCGCGGGGTCCGGGGCGGCGGGGGTCCCGGGCCGAGGGGGGCGCGGGCGCGGGGTCCGGGGCGGCGGGGGGCGCGGGCGCGGGGGTCCCGGGCCGAGGGGGGCGCGGGCGCGGGGGGCGCGGGGTCCGGGGCGGCGGGGGTCCCCGCCCTGATCCCCCCCGCGCGGGGCGCGCACTGACTGAGGCAGGACGTGAAAGTTTCGTGCAGTGCGCGGCGGCCGTGGGTGGCCGTCAGTGTCCTCCGCGGTGGAAGCTTCGCTGGAGCGCGTCCGCGGCCCCTCGGTTCCCTCACCTCCGGAGCTTCGTGGGTGCCGCGAGGGAGGAGCCGCCGCGCGCGCTGGCGGGGCTCGGGGTCCCTCCCCGCTGCAGACGCTTGCGAGGGCAGGGCGAGCTGCCCCGGGGCGCGGGAGAAGCGCGGGTCCCGGGAGGAGGCTCCGGTGGGACCCGTGGCTGTTGGAGGCGAGTGCCTGGGAAGGATCTGAGCTGATCTCTCAGTAATGGCCGGGACGAGGGCTGCAGGGCCTGGTGTCTCCTGTGCTTCTAAGCTGCTCGGTTCTGCCCACCCCGGCCCCCCTCCCCCGTCAGTCAGCTTGGAGGACCAGAGGTCCCCTCCTCAGTGGCCCCCCATCGTCCATCCAACGCTGAGTCCACTCCCTCCCTCCCTCCGTAGTGTGGTTTGTGGTCCAGGTTCTTGGTGAGAAATTTCTCTGCTTTTGTGAAATAGTTTTATCAGAATTGTTTGTGTGGCTGGCAGTCTTTCTGAGGTGGCATTGAAAATGACTTTGCCATAGTTCAATAAGACAGAAAATGTAACTTACTAAAGAAAAGCCTGAAAGACAAACTCCAAGTCCTTTTATGTTTGAAGCAGTGAGTACATTAGGCTTGCTGCCCAACTCTCGCTGGCTTATTATACAATCTAGTCAGTTCATTGTAGGCAAAAGTGCTTCACAAATAGAAACATAAATAGCTGTGTGTTGAGTGTGTGAGAGAGACCACTTGAGACACATCTTCAGCCCAGCATTTTGCTAGTTAATTGAAGATGGACTTTCACAAGACTTTTCTATCCCTAGCTAGCTTTGAACTTCGAGTCTCAAATCTCAGCCTCCTGAATAACTATAGGATTACAATCGTGAGCCACCAGTGATTAGTTGCTCTTTTTCTTTTGGACTTACTAACTTACTTTTCTTTCTTTCTTTTTTATAATTTACTTTTCTTATGAAAGGGTCTTACTATGTTGCCCAGGCTGGCCTCAAACTCTTGGGCTCAAGGGATCCTCTTGCTTCAGCTCTGGGGTGATTTTGCTTTCTACCACTAAGCTTCTAATGTTTCTCTTTAACCTGAAGTTAAGATTAAAAAAAACAAACAAACAAGCACACAAAACAGACACTGTCCTATTTTATACAGTATATGTGGCTTATAAAAGCTACTGCTTGCTAAGAAACACCATTTCCTCAATGGCTAAAGTGCATCGAAATGGTAAAGCTGGGCCAGTTGGAATGAACTGTATTGGCATCGCATTTTCTTATCTGAGGAATCTGCTTCCCACCTTAATAAGTTGCTAGTGTTTCGTGATATTCTCATATCTTGGGTTATGTGTCTAAGGATTTGAGAAACAATTTGTTTTTGAAGATTCCTACTGAACAAAAAAGTGCCTTTTTTTCAACTATGAAAAGAACAAAGAAAGTTTTGGTTGCTGGTAATTTGCCTGAATTAGCTTTTTTTTCCTTCTTCTTTTCTTACAGCTCCTCCTTTGCCAGAGAAGAAACCTCCTCCAGGGCCACGATGCCACTTCCCCATCACCCGAGGGCTGCTTGCTTCAGTTAGTGCTGTGGGAGGCCTGCTCCCTTGGGAGGAATCCAGCCGACTCTTGAGGTTGAGAGGGGCCCAGCCATGGCAACTTTGGATGACCCAGGGGAAGTGAGGGAGGGCTTCCTCTGCCCTCTGTGCCTGAAGGACTTGCAGTCTTTCTACCAGCTTCAGTCTCATTATGAGGAAGAACACTCTGGGGAAGACCGTGATGTCAAAGGACAAATTAAAAGTAAGAGGCGGGTTCTTTCTACTCCATTCAGTTGAATTTGTGGGATAGTTTCATAGATTTCCATGTCACTGTCTAGATCTGATGATGATAATAGTGAACAGATAGATACCTAGTGCTTGCTGTGTGCCTGACTTGTTCAGTTCACAGCAGCTGTCCATGAGCCCATTTTGCTGGTGAGACTACCAGGCACAGGGAGATTAGGTAACTTGCCTAAAGCCACATAGTGAAGATTTATTTGAAGCTACTAAAAGTCATCACTGTGGTCTGCTGTCTCGCTAGATTATTTGAAGGATTCAAGCCCTAGCCTGAGATAGTTTGGACAGGAATGCCTTTCCCCTGCTGTGAAAGTTAGACATACTGGGCCTGTGAGTCAGCCAGGACTACAGTGAGAGCACAGGTTGAGTTGATTATTTTTAATTTTTGGTGGTACTGAGGTCTAAACAGGGTTTCAAGCTTACTCAGCTTACACTGTGCCACACCTTCAGCTCGAGTTCATTATTTTGATACACATTTCTTTGGCATAAAATGGTAGTTATGGTAACTAGAAGATCACTAATTATATCTATCACAATTTTCAGGAGAGATAGGTTTTAGTATTTGGGCAAGAAGCTAAAATAAATAACACAGCGTGACATTTGCATTTAGGTTCTAAAGTAAGTAACTGTAGAGAAATCTATGCAATATATAATTTTTCCTGGTTAGTTTTCATTTGGGGACAGGAATTCTTAAATTCCCCAAAGCAGTTTATTCATCAATTGAAAGTCCAACAAACAGAATGGGAAACTAGCTGTGGTGGTAGAAAAGAAAAGCTTTCTCAATTTTAGAGAGAATAATTAAAAATATTGGAATGGCTAAGTTTACTTGATGCAGTTAACAAACATTAATTTTAACATTTATTCACTCACCCTCCCCCTGTCCTGGGGCTTGAATTCAGAGCATGGATGCTGTCCCTGAACTTCTTTGTGGTCAAGGCTAGTGCTCTACCATTTGAATTACACAGTGCAATTCCCGCTTTTTCTGAGTAGTTTATTGGAGATAAGAGTCTAACAAACTTTTCTGCTTGGGCTGGTTTTGAACAGTTATCCTCAGATCTCAGCCTCCTGAGTAGCTAGGATTATAGGCATGAGCCACTGGCACCCAGCTTAATATTGCTATCGCATCTGAAATAAGTTTACATGATGTTCTGGCTAAAAATCCTGTTGGATTTAAGACTTCCTCCCATCCCTTCTTCCCGTACTAGGCATTACCTCTTGCAGCCTGGTGAAAGAAAGGTCATAGCTGAAAAACAAAGAGAAATAACCCAGAATGTTAAACTGTGATTTTGAGCTTCCAGGATTTCAGGTCCTGAAGAACTGAAGAAAGAACATTTCTGACCACACATCATGTTTATTGTATTTCTGGAATTTCTGGTTCCAACCCCCAAGTAAATTGTTGCCCCTCTGGACTCAGTTTCCTAGTTATTCGGCCACCTTGCTTCTCACCCCCCGGCAGCATTTCTGGAGGCCGAGAGTTAAGCAGTCCAGCTGTTGTTTTTATAACCAGCTCAGTGGTGCTCCTCAGTGGATTTTTCCCTCCCCATGTGTGAATCATGCACCTTGAGGTCGTGTTGCTTACTCAAGTTCCACTCCACATTTCACATTCAGGAGAAGAAAGGAGTTACAGAAAACATGGTTAGTGATGTCCTCCATCCAGAAACACGATGAGACCAAGCGTTTTTAAAATCCTGAGGACTATGATTGTCAGAGTAACGTCTGGCCATGAAAGCTGGAGCACAGAACCATAGCTGATAGAAAGATGGGGAAGAGGACTGCTTTATGGCTTTCTGTTATTTCCTTTGACTCTCCTAACAATCCTACAGGAAGGCCGATTGGTCACATTTTACAGATAATAACTATGGTTCAGAGATGTCCAGTAACTTATCCAAGGTCATGCAGGAATGGCCAGCCCCAGTTCTGGAACACAGACCTGCCACCTTCTAAGTCCACTGCTCTTTCTGCATTACTGATGGTGACGTGCCCTACATTCTGTTCACAACATGCGTGGCGGCTTCCTGAGGGCAGTGGGGACAGGAACAAAGCATTTTGAAACCTGACTATGGGTTTGCCCTGGACAGTTGAAGGGCACCTAGCTTTTTAATAGCTCCGTCTTAGCATCTGCTTGCCATGCTATTTCTAAGACTGGTGAGGACAAGGACAACTTGTGGAGAGGTTAGAGAAGGTGACCTCTGTTTAAGATGAATACAGATGAGTTCCTAGAAGTACGGGGCTGGGCAGCCCAGTGGCAGAGTGCTTGCCTACCATGGGCGAGACTCTTGGTTCCACCCCCAGCAGCAAACAAAATATAATTACACAATCCTTTTTGTTTTTGTTTTTCTCCCATTTCTACCTCAAAAGCACTAAGAGATTTAGTTAAGCATTCCTTTACATGAATGTGATAGAATTTTTACGAAGTTCTCAAGCAGTTTTCTTTTATAGAATCAGGAAGGCAAAGTGTTAAAGATTGACATCACAGTTGCTTGAAATGTCCTTCCAAAAGCAGATCACCTCTCTGTTTGGTCTTTGCCAGTTCTGAGGCTTGAACTCAGGGCCTGGATACTGTCCCTGAGCTTTTTTCTTCAAGGCTAGTGCTCTACCACTGAGCTAGAGCTCTGCTTTGGGCTTTTTTTATTGGATAGGGTAGTAGATAATTGGAGGTTAAAGTCTCATGGATTTTCTTGCCGGGTTTGGCTTCAAACCATGATCCTCAGACCTCAGTCTCCTGAGTAACTAGGATTGCAGGTATGAGGTACCACCACCCAGTTCTGTCTGGTTTTTCTATCCTCCAAAATTTTAAGGTATTTGTATTCTTAAGCCAGTAAAAAGTAAATGGTACTGGGCGCCTGCTAGCTCTCCTGTCTCTGGACTTACCTATATTTTGCAGAGCCTTACGGATTGTTTTTAGTGTTACTCAAGTGAGAACTCCATGAACTATCGATCTATTGACTATCAAAGAAGTGATATAGTTTTGTTTTAGATAGAGTCTAGACAGGGATAATAGTCACCCAAGAGTTGGAATTATGAATGTGAGACCACCAGTTAACTTCTCTCCAGTTCTAACTGGTGGTGCTCGTACCTCAGCAGGGGCATAGTTCATGAACTGCCATTGGTCATTGGCAGACGAAGCATTTACTTGAGCTCACTGCCTGTGCTCTATGATACTGAGTGAAGCAAGTTTTACCCTCCAGTGTGACATCATTCTGTCAGTAGGCCTGCCGCCCTCCTGACAGTGTGAGGTAAGCGTGAACTGGCATCATGTGCTCTCAAGCACTTTGTGTCATGCCTGGGGCATGCGAGGACCCAATTCAGAAAAGGTGCCTTTGCTCTTCTCTTTTTCTTTTCTTTCGTTCTTTTTTTTTTTTTGGCCAGTCCTGGGGCTTAAACTCTGGGTCTGGGTGCTGTCCTGGGCTCCTTTTGCTCGTGGCTAGCACTCTACCACATGAGCCATAGCACCGCTTCTGGATTTTTCTGAGATTAATTGTAGATAAGAGTCTCACAGTCTTTCCTGCCTAAGCTGGCTTCAAACTATGATCCTCAGATGTCAGCCTCCTGAGTAGTTAGGATTACAGGTGTGAACCATTAACACCCAGACACCCATTATTTCCATTTCTATTTAGTTGAGCTCTTACATTTAACAGTAAACAGTGACTTAGGTTATATATTGGCTATATAAAGCAGTGTACTCCTAATGTTGACTTGGGCTCTGTGGTATTTATAATGACAGTGTTTTTGTGCTTATTGCTCATTTTGTAGATCTTTTATACATTTTTAAACAAGAGTGATAATTTCATCAAGTTTGGTTTTTGAGATTCCCTGGACTCCTTTTTTTTTGTTGTTGTTGTTGTTGGTCATGGGGCTTGAACTCTGGGCGCTGTCCCTCAGCTCTTCAGCTCAATGCTAGCAGTCTACCACTTGAGCCACAGTGACACTTCCAGTTTTCTAGTGGTTTATTGGAGATAAGAGTCTCACGGACTTTCCTACCTGGCTTTGAACGTGATCCTCAGATCTCAGCATGAGCCACCGGCGCCTGGCTTCCTGGACTGTTTACTGGTGGTCTTCATAGGTTCATTTGTGGTGTTCCCTTTTTCTAGGTCTTGTGCAGAAGGCAAAGAAAGCAAAGAACAAGTTGTTGAAACGAGAGGGGGATGATCGAACAGAAGCGGGGGCTCACGGATATGAGTCTTTCAGCTACGGAGGGGTTGATCCTTACATGTGGGAGCCCCAGGAGCTTGGTAAGGAAATGCTGGCATGCATGTATACATTCACTCATTCAGCAGATGGTTGTTAGGCATCTAGGATAGTCGAGGCAATATTATGAATATTGGTTGAGGTGGAGTCAGTTCTGTTTCTCAGGGACCTCATGCCCTCGTATGAGTCAGTGAGTGGAAATTCACCTGTGTGTCAGGCACCACAGTGCTTTGCATGTGTGGTCTGGTTAATCCTCACTGCACCCTGTGGGAACCTGCCCATGGTCGAGTAGCTGGTGAACTGCAGAAGTGGTCTGTGATGTCAGCCCTGGCACAGATCGCATTGGCAGGTCTGTCTTCACTCAAATAGGGTGTTGCCTGCCAAGTGAGAGGCACCTGATTGTTAAGAACATAATTATAGCACTGTCTGCTATGTCAGACCTAAGGGTCTTTTTATGTGTTTGTTGGTCCTGGGGCTTGAACTCAGGGCCTGGGCATTGTACCTGAGCTTTAGTGCTCAATGCTAGTGTTCTATCACTTTGAGCCATAGCTCTACTTCAAGGATTTTTTGGTGGTTATTTGGAGATAAGAGACTTAGGGCCATTCCTGTCTTGATTGGCTTTGAACTGCGATCCTCATATCTCAGCCTCCAAAGTGGTTAGGATTATAGGTATGAGCCACCAGTACCTGCTATAATTGTCTTTTTGGGGTGATGAAAAATTTCAGAATTTCATGTGATGGTTATTCAATCTTGTGTATATATCAAGCAGTTGAATTTGTGTGAGTTTTATGTATGTGAATTATATCTCAGTGCAGCTCTTACCATAAAAATGTCCTGCCCTCCTTACTGTGTTGAGCTATCTAATCTTACATGTACTTTAACTGTGGGATAGTAATCATTAGTAATATTTTTAGGGAGTGCTTAGGACCTCATGTATGCTAATTAAGTATTTTGTGTCTATGACAGGGATAAATGAGGTAAAAAGTATTATGGATGAGCACAAATGAATAAAAAGCACTATGATTCCTTCATAGTGCTTTACTTTCCCAAAAGCCTTCAGAAATAGGGTGACCCTGATGCTCATTTCCATTCGTACATGAGGAAATGGAGGCTATAAGCAGGAAGGGATATTCACCCACAGTGTTCTGTATCCCAGTATCCTGTAGTGCCATTGTAGAAGGTGGTTTTGTATTTTTTGTTTTTTCGGAGGGGAGGACAGTACCAGGGTTTGAACTCAGGTCACTCATTTGTTTGGTCCGCCTGCTTTCAGCTGGCCCTCGGACACCTGAGCCCCTCTGGCCTGGCTTTTTGCTGGTTATTTTGGAGACAGTCTCATGTACTTTTCTGCCTGGGCTGGCTTGAACTCTGTAGATCTCAACCTCCTGAGTAGCTAGAATTACAAGTGTGAGCCCCTGGCACCTGACAGAGGTGACCTGATGAAGGAAATTTCAGAAATGAGCTCTTCATATGTACACTGTTGAAATAAACTGAAATAAGTCATTTTCTTAACCATATACTAGCTATATTTCAACTGTCCAGTTTCCACCCTACTGGAGAGTGGGAACATTCTATTCTCCTCATTGTAGGAGAAAATTGTTCTAACAATTATTCTTTATATATGAAAACCAATTAGAAACTGAAGAAGTACAAATTCCAGACATATGAATTCTACCTAGCTCTGTGATAACTTTCCTCATGATTCCTAGAGTCATATCACCAGGCTGGTTTTCTGCTTAACTTGCCTGTTTCAGCAATTGAAGGAAATCATGTTGAACACCAAAAAAGGGCACATTTCAGGGCACATCTTTGTAGTTACCCCTAAGAATTCTAAACTAAAATTTAGTTCGATCGATGTTGGAGTATGGCTAGGGAGGGAAAGGCACAAGTAAGAACATCACGTGGATATAAGTGGATCTAAGACTTTTCAGGGCTGGGATGTAGTTCAGTGGCACACTTGGCTAGCAAGTGCAGTGTCCCGGGTTCATTCCCCAGTACCAAAAAAGAAAAGACAAAAAAAAGAAAGACTACAGATAGGAAGACTGAGTTCAAGGTACCCATGGTATAACACTAAGTTTAACTAATATGTTTGTTTAACTAATATTTTTGTATTCTATTCCTCAAATTTTCTGAGAGAATAGATTTTAAATGTTCTCACTACAAAATGTAAATGAGATAATGCATGTGTTTATTAGCTTGGTGTAGCCCTTCCATGTTGAAATATTGCAGCAGATCTAATGCATGATAAAATATATAAAAGTTTTTGTTAAAAAAAAAATGATGAAAGCCCAGCATGTGACAGTGACCAGTCAGGATACAGCGTGTGAGTGAAGAGGGTGGTGCAGGGTGCTGGGGGGCCATGGGTTTGCTGTAAGAGATGAGATCTGTCAGGAGATAATTCAGAAAAAGAAAGGAAGGGGAGCTGTGACTCAAAGTGGAAGTGTGCTAGCCCTGAACAAAAGAGTTCAGAGACAGTGCCCAGGCCCTGAGTGCAAGCCTGATTCCTGACCCCCTCCCACCCACCCCACCCCCCCAAAAAAAAAAGAAGAAAGAAAGGAAAGAAGGAGATAGCTTGGATATGCTGTGGCAATGTGCTGGTTGGTCCCATCTGTGCTGGGAACCTGTCTCCTGGATCTGGGGTGCTGGACTGAGGATGATACTGATTTAACTAGCTACTAAGGGCATCTACTGTCACTTGAAGCTTTTGGGCCATTTTGATCAAAAGTTATATTGTATCAACTCCAGAAAGTACTACATGTTCAGTATTTACCACTTAACATGCCTGGTAAGTGTTCTAAGGACTTTATAAGTTTTATTTATTTAGTTTTTAGAACACTGAACTAGTAATTTTGTTACCTTCATTTTGTAAGTGTGGCTTCTCAGTTCCAGAGAGGTTAAGTAACTTGTCCAAGGTCACCCAGTGTGTGGTAGAATTGAAACTTCTAGTCTAAGCTCCAATCTGAGGCCTCTCAGGGCCATGTGAGCATTTTCACAAATTCCACTTGCGTTCTAGTTTTGAAATTTTTAGTAAGACTAAAACCCTAGGCATTTTACTGGCTTTGAAAATCCGTTGAGAATAAGCAAGGGTAGGAAGGAGTGTTCAGAAAGATTACAAGCCATTTATCTTGCCATGTTCCCTCCTAGGTGCCGTGAGAAGCCATCTCTCTGACTTCAAAAAACATCGGGCTGCAAGAATTGACCATTATGTTGTTGAAGTCAATAAATTAATAATCAGGTTAGAGAAGGTAAATTTTTAGTTTTAAAACACTTTTTCCTGAAAGTACGAACCTCCCCCCATTTCTGCAGGATGTACTAAGTGCGCCCTGTGGATGTGGTGGTGGCAGAGGGTGCAGTGGGCCCCGAGGACGTGTGCTGTGGAGGGAATAGCCCAGACGAACAGACTTGCCCAGCTTCCTTCCACCCATGAGGCCCTCTTAGTTACTGGAAACGCTTTTCTTTTTGGGGTGTCTCAGGCATAACCCTTCAGTGGGTGTGATGCCACCTGGTGGTACACAGAAATGCAGTGACCAGGTCTGCGAGGAGTGCTCAGCTAGGCCAGTATGCAGGGGAGGACCTCTTGACTGGCTTCTTGTCCTGTGGTCCTGGAGAGTGTCTGCAGTGCAGAATCATGCTGTGCAGTGCCCCTTGCCCTGGGTGCAGGGGACAGCCCTAGGGACCTCTCTACTTCCTGTGTGGGGATGAGAACCCAGGGCTTCATGCATGCTCTACTGCTGAGCTAGTCTGTGTGTGTGTGTGTGTGTGCGCGCGCGTGTGTGCATGTGTGCGTGCGTGCGTGCGTGCGTGCGTGCGTGTGTGTGTGTGTGTGTGTGTGTGTGTGTGTGTGTGTGTGTATAACTAGAGATTGACCCTAGAGTCTGGTACCCTTTGAGCCTCCTGCTTCTCCTTCCCAGGAAGGTAGGATCAGGTGTGTACCACCAGGCCTGGCCAGGCACACTGTGTTTGACAATACTAGGGACTTGTGCTAGTGCTCTTTCCACGTGATAACAAAACCACGACTGCCACCACCACGCTCACTCCTTCCTTTTTTTTTTTTATTGTGAAAATACCGTACAGAGGGGTTACAATTACATGGGGAAGATAATGAGTACATTTCTTATCAAGCATTGTAGCCTCCTTTGTTTCCCCTTCCCATCCCTTCCCATCCTCCCCCTGTCCCCTCACCCAATCCTCCCCCCCCATACCAAAGTTGTAAAGTTCGTTTTCGACATATCGACTTGTACATCTCATTGTTGCAATGGGTCCACCCCTTCATTCTTTATGTGGTCCTTTTAGGCAGAAGTATGTGACCAGTTTTACTGTGCACGAAAACTGGAAAATCAGTAGCTCCTATTGCTTTCAGTACTGTCCCGCCCCCATCCTCACCTACACCTGGCTACCTGGAAATAGGTGCCAACAGGGAAGAGATTGGAGGCAGATCATAGAAAGAGATGCCTTCTAGATCTGAAACGACAGCTCTGGTCTGTGTGAAATTGCACTCCTGGCAGCACAGTTAGGGATGACGAGGCACGTGAGAAATGCAAGGTGTGCATTCCTGCTTGAGTGAGTAGCAGGGAATGTCCCCTGATTAACTCCATTTGGTACTGTTTTCTCCTGCTCAGCTCACTGCATTTGACAGAGCAAATACAGAGTCTGCAAAGATTCGAGGTAACTAGAACTTTGCTCATATTCATTCTATTTTTGTTTTCCTGGCCAAAAACTTAAAAAAAATTTTTTTGTTTGTTTTCTGTTTTGTTTTTCCCAAAGCAATAGAAAAATCTGTGGTGCCTTGGGTCAATGACCAGGATGTCCCTTTCTGTCCAGACTGTGGGAATAAGTTCAGCATTCGAAACCGCCGCCACCACTGCCGCCTGTGTGGGTCAATCATGTGCAAGAAGTGCATGGAGCTCATCGGCCTGCCCTGGGCAAGTAGGTGATCTAGCTAACACCACTGGCTCAGGGGCCTCGCTGTCTACTTCGTGGCTCGTGGGGTCTTCATTGATCCACTTACAACTTGGTGGCGCTCACTACAGCCACTACTACCACCACTATAGCCACTGCTACTGCCACCGCTGCGCTGGGGCAGGGATACGGTGGTCTGTGTCGGGCTGGTAAGCCTTTTTTTGTAAGGGGTCAGACGGTGTTAGGCATTGTGGGCCACCTGTGGTCCCTGTGTTGTACTTCTTCCTTTTTTTGGGGGGGGTCTTTTTAACAATCATACATGACTATTAGCCAGGCACTGGTGGTTCATGCCTGTAATCCTAACTACTCAGAAGGCTAAGATTTGAGAATCATAGTTTGGAGCCAGCCCAAGCAGACAAATCTCTTATCTCCAACTAACTAGCAAAAACTGGAAGTGGAGGCATGACTCAAGTGGTAGAGTGCCAGTCGTGGGTAGAAAAAGCCAATCAAGAGCACAAAGCCCCAAGTTCAAGCCCCTATACTGGCCTAGCATGTGCAAGGTCCTGAGTTCCATCTTTAGCACTTAGAGGAAAAAACAGTACAAAGTATACTTAATTTAAGGGCTGTACAAAGCGGCTGCAGTCTGGACTCACAGGTCTTTGTACATGTCTGGTCTGTAAGGCATCATCGCTTGTTCTCACAAGGAGCTCAGCATCTAGCAAATACAGACTCAGGACTAAAGGACTGTGACACAGTTGTATCTCGCACTCTGAGAGGCTCAGCAACAGTTTCATTAGCTCAGCTTTGCGAGACTTTGGGAAGAATTGAAAACAGAGCAGTGGGCTCATCCCTCCCTGTTATATAGAAAGGACTAAGGTCACATAGGAGCTACTGAGTGCTTTCGGGGCCTGGAGGCTTCACCTGCATGGCAGCAGCATTACTTTCTCATCGGATCCCCACCCCAGGAGGCAGAAGGGCAGGTCCTTGCCCATAGGTAGCACCTGATCTTACTTCCCAGGTCAGCCTCCTGTAGACTGGCAGCCCACTGTCATGAGCGGCAGGATAATGCATGCCGTGGAGGTCATGGCTGCCTGTCTGTTGTTTACAGATAAGCTTACCAGTGCCAGCAAGGACTCCCTGAGCACCCACACCAGCCCCAGCCAGTCACCCAATAGTGTCCATGGCTCCCGCCGGGGCAGCATCAGCAGCATGAGCAGTGTCAGCTCGGTTCTAGATGAGAAGGACGATGACCGGATCCGCTGCTGTGCACACTGCAAGGACACGCTGCTCAAGAGAGAGCAGCAGATCAACGAGAAGGAGCACACGCCCGACATCGTGAAGCTCTACGAGGTGATGTGCCATCCGCCCTCGGGTCTGCTTTGCCTCTTAGCTGCGTACATGCTTCCAGAATCCAGAGAATGCTTTGGGAAGTGGTTCCTGCTCAAGGGCTGGGCTATGCTGTTCCAACCTGGGTCTCAGTGAGCCACAGAATCCTCCTGGGGGTCTTCTCACTATACATTTCTCCAACTTCCATTGCCCACTTGAAAGTGGGAAGGTGGGGACTTTGGGCAAGGGAGGAAAAGCAGCTGCTGTGGTATGGATGGGTTCTGGGGGGAAGGCAGAAGCTGGAGGTGTAACAGTGGACTGGAAGAATTGCCTGGGAAGGCTGTTCTTCGTTGGATTGAAAGGTGTTATACATTTCCTGGCTTTCCATTCTGACTGCCTGTGGGCTGAGAGCCCCATTTAAGTCCCAGATGCCTTAGTTCTTAGTACCCCACCGGTGACCCCAGAATGCCATGTACAGGCATGTTCTGAGAATGCCTTATATGAGGCTGGCTTGCCTTCTGATGGCCGGGTGAGGCCCGAAACCTGGGTGGGGAGTCAGGGGTGGAAGAAGCTGCTTGTGCAAAACTCTGAACTGAGTAACAGTTTAGGCTTTTGTTTTGTTTTTCTGGGGAGTTTGTTTTTTGGTTTATTTATGCTGGTTCTAGGACTTGAACTCAGGGCCTGGGTGCATTCCTTAGCTCTTTTGCCAGCACTCTCCCACAGCCACAGACCCACTTCCAGCATTTTCATGGTTCAGTGGCGATAAGAGTCAAACAGCCTCTCCTGCCCAGGCTGGCTTTGAACCTTGACCCTCAGATCTAGCCTCCTGAATAGCTAGGATTATAGGCTCGAGGAGCCACTGTTCCCTGGCTAGGAACAGTGTTTTTGTCCAATGACCACTGAAAGGTCACTGCAGATCATGATGTCAGGTAAATACTGAAGTTTCCAGAAACAGTGTGAGTTAAACTGGCACTGAGCTGCTGATGTTGCCTGGAGTTCATGACCTGCTATCACCTTTGTGAGTAGCCACTGTGCTTTGTGCCTCATTCTGTTGGGAAAGAAGCTCTGGCCGTGCTGGTCTCTCAAAACTCTGGCTCCAAGGCTCTACCCTCATTTTCTTTTCTTCCTGTAAGCTTTTCTGCCTAGAATGTAGGTGTGCATAAGTTAGGGGAAAAAGTCCTCGGCTTGAAATACTAGCATTTTCCATATGTCTTTGTTGTGTGGCCAGGCTTCTGTGTCAGTGTATTTTGAGACCACCACTCACCTCTTCTTTTTTTGTTTCTAGAAGTTGAGACTTTGCATGGAGAAGGTTGACCAGAAGGCCCCTGAGTACATCAGCATGGCAGCGTCACTAAAGTAAACTGCTGTTCTGTTCTCTAATTCACCGGTCACTTTTCTGCCACTTTAGGTCAGATCTGCAGTGGCTGAAAGTGCTAGTCATCTCTTCTCTTTTTTTCCTTTCCTCTGGTGGTGGGTATAGAACCCAAAGCCTTGTATATGCTGAGCACATGCTCTGCCACTAAGCCTTACCCCACTGGGCGTCTTACCTCTTAGCCATGCTTTTTTTCTGTGGCTAGCTGACAAGACTCCATGTCTATATTTCAGTGAGGCATGAACTTAGTAAAAATATGTAGTCTTGTTTAGGTGACGGGGCCGTTCTGACTGCAGGTTTGGGAAGTGCCTGGAAGGAGTAGCCTCTTTCCTGCCCGTGCCTGATGCGCACTGGCAGTAGGGTGTCGGAGCTTATAGCTACCATTTCCTTTTGGACAGTAGTTGGCAGACTTCAGTCTGTTGGTTAAATCTAGTCTGCCATCTGTTTATTTTTGCAAGTAAGATGTGGCTCACACACTTTGTCAGTTGTGGGGCTTGAACTTGGGGCCTGGGTGCTGTCTCTGAGCTCAACTTCTGTTTTTTTGAGTAGTTAATTGGAGATAAGAGTCTCATGGGGATTTTATTGGCTTCAAATCGCTAGGATTAGAGGTATGAGCCAACGGTGCCCAGCTCACACACCTTTTTTACATGTACAGTTAGTTAAATGATTTCTATGATATCACAAAGTTTGCAGCCGTCACCACTGTCTTAATTCCAAAGGTTTTTGTTAACTAATTAAGTAACTTCTTGCCCCTTAGCAGTCATCTCACTTCCTGTCAACTACTGGTTTGCCTCTTTTCTCATCAGTTTGTCTCTTTTTTACATTTCATATAAATGGAACCATAATTATGTGACCCTTTGTGCATGGCCTTTTACACAGGGCAGTGTTTTCAAGATTCATCCATTGGGCATGCATTAGTACTTGATTCCTTTGAATGCATGTGTTAGATTTATCCATCAGTCAAAAATAAGATTTCCATTCTCTTTTTTTTTGGGGGGGGAGTGGTGATGTATTGTACTAGGGTTTGAACTTAGGGCCTTATGAACCATGCCTCCAGCTCTGCTTTTTGCTGGTGATTTCGGAGATGGAATCTTGAGATTTTTTTGCCCAGATCTGTTGGGGATTCCTTGATCAGCTTTTTATTCCCCTTCTCTTGGGCAGAGTGAAAAAAATCTAATGGTTGGATGCTCTAAGGTACTGTGACTAAGTCATTCAGTAAATCACTATGTAGTTCTATAAGATGCAGTGTGATTGTACAGGAAAAGTGAGCCAGAGTGGATTCAGCTGCATTTATTTTGTCTGTGAGCATCTAGTGGTCTTCGGAGCCAGACCACAAGTATGTCCCCGAGGTGTCTGCACCTTGAGAAGTGGCTTCTGGTGGATTAGTGCATCCCGAGAAAGGAATAGTCCATTGTTGAATGTGAAATGCCCCCTTGAGAGCTGCCCTTGCCTCTGTGAGGCCTTAAACCCCAAGAGTCTTCCTGTACCACAAACTGCACTCAGCATGGTGAAACTCAGATCCAGTGTTGTGTGGTTTTCCTTAGTGCCGGGGAGACGACCTACAGTCTGGAACATGCCAATGACCTCCGACTGGAAGTGCAGAAAGTGTATGAGCTAATAGATGCACTAAGGTAAGGTCCGCCCACACAGGTCTGCTGCCGACTGAGGGGAGAAGGTGATGTTTTGATTGAATAGTGGCGGCAGAGTAGTCCTGGTGGCAGCCGGGTTGTGTGAAGAGCTGTCCTGTGCCTAGGTGCTCCGGCACTTAGCTCATCTCACAAGTTTCTGGCTAAGGATTTCATATTAAACACATAGGAGTGAGACGCGGACACCAGCTGTGTGCCTGTCACTGCCCTGTTCTCAGGGAGCAGCTCATTGGCTCCACTCGAGTTCCCTGTGACGGGACCATCAGCGTCCTGAGGAGGCACGGGAGGGAAAGCACACCACAGCCAGCACGGAGGAAGAGCTGGGGGAGGAGCCAGGTTCTTTGTTCACATCTAAGCTGCCTAGACTGTGGACCGGCTGTTGAGGTTCTCAGCCCTTTGAGGACTAACGGCTCGGGGGGATAATTGAGATGAGGACCCACTGTCTACCTGGACATAGAGGACATCTCCAATTTAAACATGATCAAGCATTTGAAGACAGTGACAGCAGGACATTAAACGAAGTCTGGATCCTTTGAAGTGCCAGACCCGGGGCTGGGAAGGTGGCTCAGTGGTAGAGTGCTTGCCTTGCATGCCTGAGGCCCTGGGTTCGATTCCTCAGCACCACATAAGCAAAAAAGCCGGAAGTGGCGCTGTGGCTCAAGTGGTAGAGCACTAGCCTTGAGCTGAAGAGCTGAGGGACAGCGCCCAGGCCCAGAGTTCAGGCCCCACAACTGGACCCCCCCCCAAAAAAAATAAATAAAAATAAAATAAAACTTGAAGTGCCAGACCCTGCGCAGTTGCAAGGGCCTTTCCTGTGCAGCCAGGTCTTCCTGTGCGGTCAGGGCCTTGGTACCTGCACCCTTGTCATATGTCCCTACTGTGTTAGGAGCCTGGGGTACAGCCAAAGGGTAAGAAATATTTCACCTTAAAGGACACACTAGAGTCCTTACTCATCTTCATGGCAGGAACGTAGCTCCAGGGACTTCTCATACTTGTTTCTTTTTTTGGGGGGGGGGTCCGGTCATGGGGCCTGAACTCTGGGCCTGGGTGCTGTCCCTCAGCTCTTCAGCTCAAGACTAGCACTCTACCACTTGAGCCACAGTTCCACTTCCGGCTTTTTTCTTTTTGCTTATGTGGTGCTGGGGAATCGAACCCAGGGCCTCAAGCATGCAAGGCAAGCACTCTACCACTGAGCCACCTTCCCAGCCCCTCATCCTTGTTTCAGAGACTGGCAGTACCCATCACATCTATGTGTTTGTTCCAATTTAGTAAGAAGATCCTAACCTTAGGCTTGAACCAGGACCCGCCACCACATCCTAACACTTTGCGGCTGCAGAGGATGATCAGATACTCGGCTACACTTTTTGTGCAGGTAAAGCTGTCCTGCGTGGCGTAAGTGTTGCCCTTAGCCTGTGCTGCTCTTCAGCCTCTTGGTAGGCAGATTGGGGTCAATGGCTCATTTCATTATTTATAAAGGTTATAATATAAATCTATTGTAAATGACATCTATAGAAAAAGCTAGTTTTCAGATAAAAGTAAAACTACTTTTAATCTTGTTTTCCTAACATAATCATCACTTTCTATTTGCATAGATATATACATATATATGTATATATATGGTAGTTGTAGTTAGGACATATGCTTGAATTTTATATCAGGCACTTTTTTTTTTTTTTTGGTCGGTCGTGGGGCTTGAACTCTGGGCCTGGGCGCTGTCCCTCAGTTCTTCAGCTCAAGGCGAGCGCTCTACCACTTGAGCTACAGCGCCACTTCCGGTTTTCTGGTGGTTTATTGGAGATAGGAGTCTCACGGTTTCTCCTGCCCGGGCTGGCTTTGAACCGCGATCCTCAGATCTCAGCCTCCTGAGTAGCTAGGATTACAGGCGTGAGCCACCAGCGCCCGGCCATTATCAGGCACTTTTTTACACAGTGCTCACATAACTTGTTTCAGTGGCAAGAACACTGCTTCCAGTGTGTCCGCCATCCTTTATTGGGTATTTGATGGCATTGTATTTTTGCTGATTGCTACTGTGCTGTGTGGCCTCTCTTCTGTAGGCTGTGCTTCTTGGGGGCTCTTCCGGGGTTTACGCTAATGAGTCAAGGGCAGATTGAGCATGGGTAGATAGGTCTGAGCTGGCTCTCACAGCTCACCACTTGGGGCTCCCTCACAAAGAGAACCAGTGGGCAGGATTGCCCTGGCTGGTCCCTGCAGGGCAGAAACTCAGCCTTTCTCCTTTAATTAGTGACTTTTCAACAACCCAGTGTTCTGAGTGCTGGGTGTCAGTTAATTTAGAAGGACACCCGTTCCCGTTCTCACAGAGGAGGACAGATGACAGGGTAGAATGAGTGCTACTTAAGAGGTGAGAAGCACTACCGACAGGGGGCTGGGCGGAGGCGTAGGTCGGTGGATGGGAGGTCAGGGCAGAGCTCAAGGAGGGCTGGGCGGAGGCATAGGTCGGTGGATGGGAGGTCAGGGCAGAGCCTTGGAGAGACTTAAGCGGGGAGGAAAAGCAGTCCATCTGGAAGTTGGCTGAGGCCCAGTGGAAGGGCAAGTTTCTCCTCCGCTGCTGCCGGTAACTGTCACTCCAGAGTGGAATGCCAGCCTGGGCAGACGGGGCTTGCCAGTCTACTCTTCCCTCAAAAGCTTTCAGTGTAACCTTATCTGTGACTCCCTACAGGAGAAGTTACTGGGTTTGATGTCACTGCCAACCAAAGAACAGTTTGAAGAACTGAAATGGAAGAGAAAGCAGGACCTGGAGCGGAAGAGGACCGTGGAGAGGCAGGTGTGTGGACCCCCTCATCCGGCAGCTGCGGCCTCCACAGCCGCTCAGCCTGGGAGCCACGCGGCCACGGATCCTCGCGGCTCTGGGTTTGCTTTTGTCTGGCCGCACTTTCATCTCTGGGAACTTCCTTGTACAACCCACTGGCGTGCACACTGTTAGATAGAAAATGGCTGAGCATGGCGGTGCTATCCTGGCAGTCAGCTGAGGCAGGAGGATTGGGAGCTCCAGGCCACCTGGCCACATGGAGTCCCTAATAAGAAAATGAGTCAAGATACAGTCTATACATAAATGGACATGGTAAAACCCCTTTGGATGACTTAAATAAAAAAAATGAAAGGGCCAGAGTGTTACCTGTAATCCTAGCTACTTAAGAGGCTGAGCTCTGAGGATCGAGTTTGAAGCCAGCCCAAGCAGAAAAGTCTATGAGACTCTTATCTTCAATTAGCAGCAAAAACCTAGAAGTGGAGCTGTAGCTCATGTGGTAGAATGCTAGTCTTGAGCCCAAAAGCTCAGAGATAGTGCCCAGGCACCCTGAATTCAAGTCCAGTACCAACATGCAAAAAATATGGGTGTCAGGTTGTAGTTTTATGGTGGGTTTGATCACCACCACTCTCCAAAATAAGGCCAAAAAAATGTGTGTTTTACACTGAGATATGGATGCTAGACTGTGGTGATTTATGAAAAGTATAGACTGATACTAAGCAAGAATATCATGTCCCTTACATTCTGTTAGTCATTGTATTTATTTATTTTTTTTTGTCAGTCGTGGGGCTTGAACTCTGGGCCTGTGTGCTTCCTTCAGCTCAAGGCGAGCGCTCTAGCACTTGAGCCACAGCGCCACTTCCAGTTTTCTGGTGGTTCATTGGAGTTAGGATTCTCACGGACTTTTCCTACCCGGGCTGGCTTTGAACCGCAATCCTCAGATCTCAGCCTTCTGAATAGCTAGGATGACAGGCGCGAGCCACTGGCGGCCCGGCTGCATTGTATTTTTGAAGGTCAAGGCCAGCATCTCCTGATTTTAGCAGCTGGATATCTTAATCCAGAGGAGAGAAAATAGAGTGTCACTGGACGGGAGATGGTGGCTGACCTTGTGCGCTGCCTCTGGCTTAGTGTGGTGTTCTGTGGTCTTGGTGTCTTTGCAGGCATCCCTGGAGTCTCAGCGAAGACTTGAGGTGAGGCAGAGTGGCCTGTCCTCTCGTGCAGCCAATGGGGAGGTGACATCTCTCCGCAGGGGCCCTGCCCCCCTGAGAAAGGCTGAGGGCTGGCTCCCCCTGTCAGAAGGTCAAGGGCAGCGCGAGGACCCAGACCCCCTTCTCCAGCAGATCCACAACATCACGTCGTTCATCAGGCAGGCCAAGGCCGCCGGCCGAGTGGACGAGATGTGCACGCTGCAGGAGAACCTGCGGCAGCTGCAGGACGAGTATGACCAGCAGCAGACCGAGAAGGCCATTGAGCTGTCTCGGAGGCAGGCGGAGGAGGAGGACCTGCAGCGGGAACAGCTGCAGATGTTGCGGGAGCGGGAGCAGGAGCGGGAGCGGGAGCGGGAGCAGTTCCGGGTGTCTTCCTTCCATACCCGGACCCGGTCCCTGGACTTCCGAGAACTCACACCCTTCCAGCTGGAGCCCAGCCCAGGGCCTCGCACCCACCTCGCTTATGCCTTGGATCTGGACCCGTCCCCACCTCAGAGTGGCACGGCTCCTGAGACCCCTTCTCCTACTGCGGCTCGAGGCCCCGTGCAAGTGCGGTCCGCGTCCCAGGTCCCCGGCCAAGGCATGTCACAGCACAGTGACACGTCTTCCCTGAACCCGTTTGCCCAAGGCCTTTGCAGCCCCACAGCGGAGGGTGTGGCCAGCCCTGCTGCTGCAGAGGCTGCCCTCCGCCCCGCAGCTGCCACCCTCAAGGAGTACAATCCTTTTGAAGAGGAGGAGGAGGAAGGGGAGCAGGAGAAGGTGTCGGGGAATCCCTTTGGTGACCCAGACAGGCCCGGGCCCAATCCCTTTGATGAGGAAGATGACCGCCCCCTCCCAGGGCCCTCCAGCCCTCCTGCCCCTGGGAACCCCTTCGAGGAGCCCGTCCGCACCAACCCCTTCGAGGTGGACAGCGACGAGGCCGAGGAGCCCATTGAGGAGGAGCTGCTCCTTCAGCAGATCGACAACATCAAGGCCTACATCTTTGATGCTAAGCAGTGCGGCCGCCTGGATGAGGTGGAGGTGCTGACTGAGAACTTGCGGGAGCTGAAGTGCACCCTGGCCAAGCAGAAGGGGGGCCCTGACTGACCGGCAGGGCAGCAGCCCCGGGGACAGGAGAGGAATGGGCTGGAGAGCTGAAGGGAAGGAGGCAGGGAGGGCAGCTGGTTGCACAGGGATTAGCGGTGGGCATCTGCTGTATTGTGCTGTGCACTTTGGGGCATTTCTACGCACATACAACAGGAAGAATCAGCATTCATTTGCTGGCTCTCCTGCTTTTATTTTTTAAATTACAGGGGGAGGAGGCCCCCTGTCAAAGGGACATTCCATTTTGATCACTGAGATCTACTCAACGCAGCTGTTGGGCATGGCAGAAATGGCTGCCAGGCACCTCTTGGCCCATTTGCTGCTACCTCACTTTGGTCTTGGTGCATTATTACAGGGTAGCCTGTGATGGGGCCTTTCCTGTAGCCAAGACGGGCAGGTCCACTTCTCCAGCAGAAGCGAAGTCTGGGGGTCCCTTTCGCCAGGCCTCCTCTGCCCTGCTCAGAGCTGCTGCCCATGCAGTGGAAGGAGGTGATGCAAAGGGAGGAATTGGGTGCTGGAGGGCCTAGCCCCTTGGGAAGGAAGAGGAAGGGGGATGAGCCCGTGTCTGTTCTCCCCTCAGTTTAAGGAAGTTAAGCAGGGGTGTCAGTTTGAGTTTGATCATGGGGCTTTTGGAAATAAGAGTGGTAATGTTGGTGTTGTCGGGGAGAAGTTTGTACCTCAACACTGGTCTGATGGAAGGCTCATGGGGAGCCCTCCCTCAGGGCTCTGTTGGGGGGCTCTGTTGTGGTCTTGTGAAAGGATCCAGTGTGCAAGTCAGTAATGGGTGATCAGGAAGCTTCTGTGAAACGTCATCAGGAGAGAGAATTGAAAATTACTTTCAAGCTCTTGGATTAGCCTTTCCTTGAGGTTCATCCTGACCTGTAGCACTGATGAGCTATTTCTTACACTTTCAGTATTAAGAAACTGCAGTGTTTGGGGAGGTTCAGGCCAGGATCACTCCCGTAGCCCTGTAGTATTTGAACTGTTCAGCGAAGGGCAGAAAGGGAAGTGGTGCATGCAGCTCTGGTGCTCTGGCTGGCGGGAGCCACGCCCACAGCACCAGCCCGCATGTTGCCACCCACGTGTGCTCAGCTCTGGGTAGAGTTTCTGCAGTTACACTCATTCGGTAATGAACAGTTACTGACCACTAGTCACTTTATGTCCTTCACCAACCCTTGGCCATGCTTCCAGCTTGCTGGTATGAGAGTTGAGACTCATTTCCCACATTCTGGGAAGGTTCCTCTTGATAATGGGAATGCCTGAACTCTGGGTATAAAGAGCTTCATTTGTGTTTACTGGTTGTGTTTGTTTAGCACCTTCAGGGGCTTTGGGCTAAAGGAAAGTCCTGCAAGAGTGTGGGTGGGGGTGTGGAGCGCCCTTTACACACAGGTTCTGTTCAAACAGGACTGGGTGTGGGTTGCCAGTGTCAGCCAGGTGCCCGCCTGGTGTCCCGGGCCAGAGACAGGGACATCTATGATGTTGCCTATGTGGGCCTCTGTCTTCCTGAGTCCCAGGTCCTGAAGGCCATTCCTGGGATTCAGGCTCGCAGGCCTGCGCCTCCCTGCTTACACTATCGCCTCCCTCTGCTTCCCAATATCATTGCTGTTCTTAGAGAACGTGTCTCTTAATATTCATTAGCATTGATTCACTGACTGAAGTCAGTACCATCTAACATTCTGTAACTAGAACCTAGAGAAACACACCAGAAACACTTTTTTTTTTTTTTTGGCTGGTCCTGGGATTTGAACTCAGGGCCCGGGCACTGTCCCTGAGATGCTTTCTGCTCAAGACTAGTCGCTCTACTACCTGAGCCACAGCACCATTTCTGGGTTTTGAGTGGTTAAGTGGAGATAAGAGTTTCATGGGGACTTTTCTGCCTGGGCTGGCTTTGAACTGTGATTCTCAGATCTCAGCCTCCTGAGTGGGTAGGATTACAGGCGTGAGCCACCAGTGCCAGGCTACAAGAAACACTTTTTAGAGCTAGTTTCAAAAACCTTAGTTTTTGAAATCCAGCTCACTGGATACACTAAAACTAAAAGCAGATTCCTTGGGTCTTACTCTCCTGTGAACATGACTGGAGAGAACTCGCCCCTCACACACACGCCTGTACCATTTCCAGAATTCATGGGTTATAGAGGCAGGTTGATAGCTGAGAAAAACTGGCTTATGAATTGTAACCACAATTTTGTGTTTTTACCTCTTGTGAATGTACCCCCTTCCCCTCCCCACTGCCTTTCAGGCCACGCGGCTCTCCATTAGTGAGGCAACGAGTTCTTGATGTGAACACACATCATGATCTCAGATGGAGGAGACTCTGGGGATTTGGGCATGAAGCTGGCTGCTTCTTGTATACCTTGTTTATAGTTCCTGCCAAATAACTAAAGACACTAACTCACTGCACTTGCTGTCTCTGCTGACTAAAATGAGCCATGGGTAGGTTGGACATTAGTATAGTTAGGCGGAGGGACTTCACAAGTCGCTGGCTGGAGAAGTAGTTCAGGTTGTTATCTGGGGGTGGCTGTCAGCTCGGGGGTGGCTGATGTGCATGCACTACTCTGGGCCATGTATCAGAATCCTTTTTCTAAAAAAATAAAATAACAAAAATGAGTGGTTGGGTCTGTATTTGTTGCATGTGTGAGAACCACCACAAAGCAGACTTCTCTCCCTTGACACGGCTTCTGAAGACTGCCCCAACTGCTTGGTGGAGGCCTCTGGATGAAACCGGGGTCCCCTGCCTCTCCACAGAGGCTGCACCCCCGAGTTCCGGCCCCACCGCACCGTTATTCCTGCAGTGATTGAAGGATCCATTTTACACAAGCACAGTGCAATACCCTTTGCTTTCCTCTGCATTTCTCACTGGAAGAAGCTGCGGCTCAAGAAAGTGGAGGAACTTAGGACTTAGTGCAGGTGCTGCACTACATTTCACACTTTGAGCTCTGCCCCAGGCCTGGAGTATATTCATCTGACAAAGGGTCAGGTTTGAGGGATTAGCCTGGCAAGGGAGCCAGACAGTGGGGTGAGAACTGAAGCCCAGGTTTCCAATCCACTTTGCCCTGAGTAGCGAGGAGCATTTGAGCTGGCTGAGACATGGGGACACCTGTGGCCGCAGGCTCTGGTACTGGGTTAAGCACAGAGTGACAGGAGTCATGGTGGGAAGAGGTTGGGTACAATGACTGCCTGTGTCTTGGAAAAGCCCACCTCCCAGAATCTACAGATTACTGAGCGAGGAAGGGCAGCTACTGATGCTGGTCGTGGGCTGGCAGGAAGGCCTAGTGATAACAGATGACTGAATGGTCCCAGCTCCCTCGTTGACAGGTGAAGAGGGGCGGGAGTTCCACTGGGATCCAGCCCAGCTCTCTGCACATGCCAGGACACACACCCTTGCCTGCTTTGTGTGGAGACCCCAGGTTTCTAATGTACAATTCTCATGTGTGGATAACTGAAAAGTGCTTGTGATTTTTATTGAGACAGGTAGAATTTGGAAGTTGCCAAGGAAAAGCTGGATGAAGTGAAAATAACTTGGAATCATCAGACAACTGGAATCCGGAGAGTTTAACCCAGAGACACAGTCAGGATGTGAGTGGCTATGGCCGGGGCGGCTGTGTGGTAATTGTGAGGGACTGCTGCGGGCTGAGTGGGCCAGCAGGGGAGGGAGGGCTCTACGCCAGTCTGCTTTGCTTGATTCTTTGGTGAACAGCAGAGAAAGACCCTTTAAAAGCTCCAGCAGAGAGGCTTATGACAGTGGAAGGGACCACCCAGGGGAAGTGCTTTCTTCCTGTCAAGGCCTGCCTGCCACATCCGAGGAGGTGGCACTGGTGAAGGTCACAGCCAAGGACACAGCCCATCAACATCTTTTGCCTTAACCTTAAAGTCCTAGAAAGTACCGCTCCTTCATCCGTCACCATCCCAGTGGGGCTTCAAGAAAGTAAGCATGGATCATAGCTAAGACAGCTGCCAGACAGACTGAGGAAGAATGTAGAGAAGCTGAAAGCCAAAGGGAGACAGAAGCAGACACCAAAAGAATCTGGAGCCTTTGGTACAACTCCAGCTACAGCAAACATTCAACACATCTAGCCAGATTAATACAAATCATCACATGAGGTTTACTTACCCCAGTTCCTATTATTCAACACAGCAATACTGCATCACCTTCAACAAGCATGCTAAAGGGCAAGAGAACCCCTCCCCCCCAAAAAAACCCCAGCAAGACTGCAGTGATGGCAGGAAATTTAGCATGTGTAAATGGTTATAGATGTACCCCTAGTGGTAAAAAGCAAACAACATATAAGAACAGGTGGATGTTGAAGCTGATGGAAGGGAACTCTTACAAATCAAAAAGAAATACTGGGAATAATAATAAAGACTGCTATAATGAACTGAACAGTAAATGCTATGAGCCAAAGAATGTGCTTGAGGAACTCAATGTAAATCTGCCTTCTGAAATCAAAGAAGAAAATGCAAGAATTGTGATATCAAAACATGTTTTAAAAATACATGCAGTTGGCATTCCAACAAGAGAAGGAATAAAGTGGATAAGAACTTCAAGGAGCAAGCTGGGGCGCTGCTGCAGAGCCGGGCCTCTTCCTCCCCCTGCTGCCACTGCCTAGGACGCCTCAGGAGCCTCAGGTGCATACTTCCTCTGCCGGGAAGTAGAAGAGTGTGAGTAGCAATATGCCCCCCAAGTTCAAGTGCCACCCCAATGACGACCTTACTGGCTCTGTGAAAGGAAGATGATTCTGATGAAGAAGACTTTTTTCTAAGGGAACCATCAGGATTAAGATTTGGACCTAGAAATGATCAAATGAAGTGGATGAGGTTATTGATGTCACGCAAGAAAATATTGCTTAGGTAATTGGGAGGGATAGATGAACTGCAGAACAAATCAGAAGGCAAGTGCTTCTAGCAACACATCGAAAACAACTTCGAAGGCAGGTGTGGTGGCTGCATTGAAAGAAATGACCAGACGCCGGGCGCCGGTGCTCCCGCCCGTCACCCTAGCTACTCAGGGGGCTGAGATCTCAGGATCGGGGTTCAAAGCCAGCCCGGGCAGGAAAGTCTGTGAGAACCTTGTCTCCAATGAACCACCAGAAAACCGGAAGTGGCGCTGTGGCTCAAGCGGTAGAGCGCCGAGGGACCGCGCCCAGGCCCCGAGTTCAAGCCCCAGGACTGGGGAAAAACATACCTAAATGACAGCCACCGAACTCGGCACAAACACCAAAAACGGCCTCTGCATGGGCTACGAAAGAAGCCGGCCACCGAACAGGAGAGCGCGGCGGGAGCCCCGGCGCCGGGGACGGCGGGAGGACGCGGCCGCCGCGGGGCCTGCGCGCGGCGCCGGGGACCACAGGGGGCCGCCGGGATCGCCGGGACCATCGGGCACCGCCGGGGACCGCCGGGGGCCGCCGGGGGCCGCCGGGATCGCCGGGACCATCGGGGATCGCCGGGACCTTCGGGCACCGCCGGGGGCCGCCGGGATCGCCGGGACCATCGGGGATCGCCGGGACCATCGGGGATCGCCGGGCCCATCGGGGACCGCCGGGGGCCGCCGGGATCGCCGGGACCATCGGGGATCGCCGGGACCGCCGGGGACCGCCGGGGACCGCAGGGGATCGCCGGGACCGCCGGGACCGCCGGGGACCGCCGGGGACCGCCGGGGGCCGCCGGGACCGCCGGGGACCGAGCTTCCGCGGACCGGGGCGGTGGCTGAACGCGAGCCAAAGAGAGAAGACGCGCGGCTCCGTCTTCCTTTCGAAGCTAGGAATCTTGGGAGACAGAAGCTGATCTACTGGAGGTTGAGCCGCAAGGCTGAGCAGGCCGCTCGGCGTCCCGGCTTGCTTCCCACTGGGAAGCCGGGATCCGTGGCGTCTTCCCGCGGAGGACGCGCGCGGAAACCCGAGCCCTGCGCCGCAGCCAGTCCGGAGGGGAGCCTGCCCGCAGCCCCGCCCGCCGCCGCCCGGCCCCGCCCCCTGTCCCGCTCACCCGCGCACCGCCCCCCCCTCTGGCCAGAACTACAAATCCCTAGGTGCCCCGCGGCGCGCCGGGAGGCGTCTCCCGTGATGCCGTGCGGGTGTCGAGGCGCGCGAGGGCCGGGCCGGCGTGAGGTCCGCGGGGCTGTGGCCGCCGCGCTTCCCGCCGGAGGCCGCGGGCCGCCCCCACCGCCACCATGCCCATGAAGGGCCGCTTCCCCATCCGCCGCACCCTGCAGTACTTGGGCCAGGGGAGCGTGGTGTTCAAGGAGGCAGTGAAGGTCATGACGGTGAACTACAACACGCAGGGGGAGCGCAGCGAGGGCGCCAGGTCAGTGGGGGCCCGGGCCCCGTCGTGCGCTGCGCGCAGCGGGCCGGGGCGGCCGGGCCTCCGCCGGGGCGGACGGGCCTCCCCCTCCCGCCGCCGCGCCGCCGCCGCGCCGCCGCCCCGCCTGCCCGGGCTGGCCTCCAACCCCAGGCCTCCGGCCTCAGCCCCCGCGCAGCCAGCATGGCCGGCGCGAGTCCCCGCGACCGGGATCCCCGCGGGGCCGGCCCCCGGCCTGGCCACGCTCACGCCTTGGTTTGGGGCTCATGGCCGCGGGTTCCGGAGCTGATCGCGGGCGTGACGATGGACCGGAGGCGCCCACGGGGACGTCGGTGGGGAAGCTCCTGAGGCCCGGGGAAGCTGAGGGCCCGAGGATCGCGGTTCGAAGCCAGCCTGGGAAGGAAGACTCTTACCTCCAAAAAACCACCAGAAAGCCGGCAGTGGCGCTGTGGCTCAAGTGTTAGCGCGCTCGCCTTGAGCACAGGGACAGCTGTCCCAGGGACAGCGCCCAGGCCCTGAGTTCAAACCCCACAACCGACCAAAAAATAATCTTCCTGGGGCAGCTTCACTTCTTCGCCAGAAGAAAAGTCTGGTTTGGAGTTAGTGCTTTGAGGCTGCTGACCAAGTTCTGGCGAGCACTGCCTTGCCACCGTCGGCTCAAAGCACCTGCCGGACCTGTTCTTCTTCCCTGGATGTCAGAATTTGACCTTTTCTCTTCAGTATGCAAATATTCCCAGTCCCTAGCCCTGTTCTCTACTGCCTTACCTATTCTTTCTTCAGCAATCTTGCCACCAGCCCTTCACTAGCTCTGTCCTGTGCTCTTTGCACGTTCAGTAGATCTGACACATTAAATAGTGGAGCTTTCTGAAGGAAGCACTTTCAGGGTTTCACACTGTTGTAGCCATCTTTTCTTTGCGTGGTTTAAGTTGTTCTTTTTCTTTAATATTGTTGCTTAAAATTCCTGTTCCGCGTTAGTGTGCAGATGCTTTTGGTGCTGTCATAAAGGCTCCATGTTTCCTCCTGTTGGGTGCTGGCTCTGTTTTGTTACTTTGTCACAAGGCCCATGCTTTGGAGGAGTTTGCAAATTCATGCTGTGTTTCTGGCCTTTTTCTCTGATAAGTTCCCTTCCTCATCACTCTTTCTGATTTTTTTAACTGTTAAGCCTTTTTCTTGGAATCAGTTGCTTTAGTAGGCATCTTGTTTACTGAGTGATTCTTAAAGCTCCCTAAGTTATGCTCACAGTAATTTGAACTGGTAGTAGGTGGCAATGGTTGTTTTTTGAGACAGAGTCTCACTCTGGAGCCCAGGTCGACCTTGAAGTTGAGATCCTTCTGTTCCTACCTTTGGAGTCCTGGCACAGCTTGGCAGATTTTTAGCTTTGCTTTTGGCAAGTTTTGCCATGCAAAGATTTTTAATATATTTAAGGTTATCTCTATTTAAAACATTTTAAGCCAGATGCCAATGGCCCACGCCTGTCATCCTAACAACTCAGGAGGCTGAGATCTGAGGATGGCAGTTCAAAGCCTGCCCGGGCAGGAAAGTCCGTGAGACTCTTACTTCCAGTTAACCACCAGAAAGCTGGAAGTGGCGCTGTGGCTCAAGTGGTAGAGCGCTTTCCTTGAGCTGAAGAACTGAGGGACAGTGTCTCCAGGCCGAGTTCAAGCCTCACAACAGACAAAAAACAAAAACCCCCAACATTTTAAGTTTAAAGGTTTTCTTCCACATCTGGGTTATGAAAATATCCCCCTTTACTGTATTGTGGGCTGAACATAGGGCCTTACAGTTGCTAGGCAGGCGCTCTGCCAATTGAACCATACCTTTAACCCTTTTGTCTATATTTTTTGAAACAGGTTCTTGGTTAACTTTGCAAGGGCTGCCCTTGAAGCACCTCCTGCCTTTGCCACTCGGGTAGCGGAAATTAGAGGTGTGCAGTAGACTGCCTCCCCTTAAATAACTGTACTCAGGGTTGAACTCGGGGCCTCATGTTTGCTATATAGGCACTCTACCAATTGAGCTATGCTTTTTTGGAAGATAAGAGTCTTTTTTGCACGGACTGGCTTCAAACCTGGATCCTCAGATCTCAGCTGCCTCAGTTGCTGGGATTACAGGCGTGAGCCACCTGTTCCTGCCTGCTCCCAGATGGCTTATTTTTGCTAAGCAGTGCACACCTGTAGGACACGCTTGTGTTCACAGACAGGTGTGGAGCCTTCTGTGGTTTCAATTTTACCTTTGTGCAGTGAGTTTCGGAGCTGTGCAGGTGGGGCACAGATTCCTTCAGGTCGGGGCCATGGTGGGAGGATTCCTGATCTCTGTTTCTCTTATTTTTCACCTCATTCTTGGGTCTTTCTGTGAATCTGATGCAAACTATGGACTTTCTTTGCAGCACGATACATGTGCACATGAAATGTTAGGGTCAAAATTCGTTCATAGGTGTCATTTCTTCCTTTTTTTGCAGGAAATTTGTGTTTTTCAACATCCCTCAGATCCAGTATAAGAACCCCTGGGTGCAGATCCTGATGTTTAAGAACATGACGCCCACGCCCTTCCTGCGGTTCTATCTAGGTGAGTGCGGTGCCCGTGTGTCAGCTGCGGGTGAGTGCAGTGCCCGTGTGTCAGCTGCGGGTGAGTGCGGTGCCCGTGTGTCAGCTGCGGGTGAGTGCGGTGCCCGTGTGTCAGCTGCGGGTGAGTGCGGTGCCCGTGTGTCAGCTGCGGGTGAGTGCGGTGCCCGTGTGTCAGCTGCGGGTGGAGGGGCTGCATCCGCCCTCCTGCTGCTCTCCACTTCTGGGCTACACGTGGCGGCTGCTGAGTCTTTTCTTCCTGCAGCCTTGTCTCCAGTTGTTCCTAGCATTTGCTCTGGCCCATTTCCCAGATTCCTGTCTGAGCCCTGTGGGGTTGCCTTTGCTCATTCAAGTCTCTGCTTAGTGATTTAAAAGATCTCAAAAGGTGTGGGGGTATAGCTCAGTGGTGATGTAGGCATTGTGCAGGAGGCTTCAGGATCACAAGAACAGAAGCGGAGGATTGGAGGCGTGGCTCAGGAGGTAGAGCACTAGCCAGTGAGCAAAAGCATCAGATACAAGTTTAAGTCTAGGTTTTGGACAAATGAAAGAAAAAAAGATCAAAGGGAAACATCCTTCAGCGTGGGATTAGTGCCGTTTCTTCCAGGACGTCTTCCTGCGTCCTGGTTGAGCCTGGGCTGCCCGTGCGCCTCAGCCCCATGTGCTCCCTCCATGCTGCGCATGGCCTCACAGCTGCTGGGGCTTCTTCCAGTTCAGTTCACCCTGGTGCAGGAAATCAGTAACCCAGATGGTGACACCTCTTTTCTCTGTTCACCTGCCTTCTGGGGGTGGAGACCGTCGTTTGGGAAGCGTGCGGAGCCACACAGGCAAACACATCTGCCCTGTGGACACCGGTGCCCACAGGGGACTGCAGGCAAGACAGCCAGCCAGAGGCGGAGAAGATGAGTCCTGCGCATGTGGACCATGGCCCTGGGCGAGAGGGTGCTCATGGACGGTTGTGGGTCTCTGCTCGGACTGTGTGCATGGTGTGTGTGTGTGATGATTGGATGGAACCATGCCTGAGCATGTGACACAAGTGCTCTGCTGCTGAGCCAGGCAGCGGTGGCGAGGCGGATGAGGCGGAGCCCCCAGCCTGTGCCATTTCTTCCAGGGAGGACAAACAGGCTTCTGCGGCTCCCGGAGGTCGTTCGTGTTACCTGGGTTCAGCCCCATCCCCCTTTCCAGAGGCAGTTCACTGTGATTTCTTTCACCATAGACTTCACCATGGAATAGCACTTCACTTAAATGCGTGCTGCGCACCACCACCAGAGCCTCGGGAGAGCTGCTCTTTCAGCGTGTACAGGGCCTAGGCTCCATCCCAGCCAAAAAAAAGTTAAGCTGGGTGCTGGTGGCTCGTGTTTGAAATTCCAGTTACTCAGGAGGCTGAGGTCTGAGGATTACAGTTTGAAGTCTGTCCATGAGACTCATCTCCAATTAACCACCGCCAAAAAGCCAGAGATACTGCCCTAATACACACACACATAGTCACTCACACTAAAAGCTATTCCTTTGCTTTTGCATGTCCTTGGTTTTGTTTTTTGTTTTGTTTTTGGTGCAGGTCCTGCGGCTTCAACTCAGGGCCTGGACACTGTCCGAGTTTCGTTTTGCTCAAGGCTAGTGCTCTGACTTGAGCCACAGCACCACTTCTAGGTTTTTCTTAGTAGTTCTTTGGAGATGAGTCACAGACATGGGGTTGGGAAGGTGGCTCAGTGGTAGAGCGCTTGCCTTGCATGCAGGAGGCCCTTGGTTCCATTCCTCAACACCACATAAGCAGAAAAAGCTGGAAGTGGCGCTGTGGCTCAAGTGGTAGAGCGCTTGCCTTGAGCTGAAGAGCTGAGGGATAGTGCCCAGGCCCAGAGTTCAGGCTCATGACCAACTCCCCTCCCTCCCACCAAAAGGGGGGTCACAGACTTTCCTGCCTGGGCTGACTTCAAACTGCAATCCTCAGATGTCAGCCTCCTGAGTAGCTAGGATTACAGCGGTGAGTCACCAGTGTCCAACGTCTTCTTGAGTTCCTTTACCTACAGTATTCTAGATGTAGCTCCTTTGTCAGGGAGTGTACATGTGGTGACTTCTCTCAGTCTGTGTGGCCTTTTGTTTTTTTTTTTGTCAGTCGTGGGACTTGAACTCTGGGCCTGGGCGCTGTCCCTGTGCTATTCAGCTCAAGGCAAGCGCTCTACCGCTTGAGCCACAGTGCCACTTCCAGTTTTCTAGTGCTTTATTGGAGATAAGAGTCTCATGGATGTTCCTGCCTGGGCTGGCTTTGAATCTCGATCCTCAGATCTCAGCCTCGAGTAGCTAGGATTACAGGTATGAGCCACTGGCGCCTGGCATGGCTTCTTTTTTGTAGTGGTGCTAGGGATTGAGCTCTGAGCTTCCCTTGGCTTTCTTGCTCACGGCTGGAGCTGTGCCACTTGAATCACGCATCCAGTACAGCTAATTGGAGATCAGAATTGCATGGACTTTCCTGATTGGGCTGGCTTCCATTGGCCCGGAATTCTCAATCCTGTCTTGGTCTTCTCAGTGCTGGGATTACAGGCAGGCATGCACACACCCACATCTTTCCTCTCCTCCCACCTCCCACCCCCCCAACAACAACAACAACAAAACAACCACACACCATGCTAGGCAGTCAGCAGTCCCAACCTCGAGGAAAAATGTGCTTTGGGTTCTCAGCTCCTTGGTGCTGCTTGTTTCCAGATTCTGGGGAGCAGGTCCTGGTGGACGTGGAGACCAAGAGTAACAAGGAGATCATGGAGCACATCAGGAAGATCCTGGGGAAGAGCGAGTGAGTTGATGAGGCTGGCCGGAGGGGAGCTGTGCCTGGGAGGTGCAGACAGAGCTCTTCCACCTCCGGGCAGTGATCAGAGCTGTGCCAGCAGGGTCGGTTCCGGCTCACCCGAGCTCCCGTGGTGGGCGAGGCCAGCTCTGCCCTAAGACACTGCTGGGGGAGGCGGGACGAGGACTGCAAGCTCAGCTGCTGCCAGATGCTGGCCTGCTGTCAGCAGGGAAGCCCAGCAGCCGCACTCCATCTTCCTTTCCCTGTAGGGCTGCGGGCCCTGCCCATGGGCTGCAGGAAGGCTCATGCTCAGCCTTGAGCATGTGCAGACTGTGGTCAGAACTGCAGCAAGCTTGTGCTTCCTCTTTCCCCTTTCCCCTCAAGTGCAGAGGCCTCCCCCTGGCTCACTCCCTCGGAAGAGGCGAGAAGGCAAGAAATACAGAACTGGCTTAGGGAGATGGCCCCCAGCCCTATGCCATGTTGTTGTACCTTCCTGAGGCCTGTGTTTTTTGGCAGGGAAACGCTCAGGCAAGAAGAGCTGGAGAAGCAGCAGCGATCTCATCCGGCCAACTTTGGCCCCCCGAAGTACTGCCTGCGGAAGTGCATGTGCCAAGTGGAAGGGCAGGTGCCTTGCCCCAGCCTGGTGCCCTTACCTAAGGAGATGACAGGGAAGTACAAAGCCTCATTGAGAGCCAGTGCCCAGGATTAAAACCCCAAACTGCCAATGGGCTGGGACAGTGCATCTGCTCAGTGCAGAGGTAGAGTTGGTTACTGTGGCCCTGAAGATGCTGGCAGGCCCTTGCAGAGGCCCCTCCAGTAAAGCATACGGGAGACAGAGGTGTGGCCATCAATAAAAGGCTTCTCTTCCCAGCTCGCTGGATCTGGTCCTGTTCAGCGTTCGGCTGGGGAGGGGCCAAGGCACAGCAGCTGCCTGGCCTAGTCCTGCAACCTGCTTGTGTCTCCGCCGGCTTTGGCTTCCTCTGTCCTTTTGGGTGTTTTTAGTAATGCAAGGCAACCTCGTGCGCAGTGCCCACCTTTTCAGATGAAGCCCTGGCCCTTGATTGCTGAGGCTGTGGCCACACGTCTGAGTGGAGACCCCGCCGCAGACGAGCCGGCCCTGCCCAGCAGGTGCAGGGGGCTTGGGGCCCTGCTTGCCGCTGCTGTCTCTGCTCTTGGGCCTGTTGAAAAGTCCCGGGAAGGAGCCCAAAGGGCGAGGGGCCTTTCTCAGCTGTTGCTGCCTGTTCAGTTAGGCAGACCTGAGCCCACCTGGGTAGTGCCTGCCACAGACTGCTGGCAGCCTGGACAGGTGGGACTGAACGGGTCGGCTAGTTCTGCCCAGGCTCTTTCCTGGCTCCTCCGCACAGTACCTGCCCCAGGAAAGGCGGCCGTGGGCAGCTCTGTGCAACACTGCTCTTTAAATTGTGTGAGTGGGATCTTATGTGGAATGTGTGCGGTCTGGTTTGGGGTGATGGTTACCAGACTTAGTTTAGGTGATGGCTCCTGGTGTGTTAGAGGAGACAGGCACATGTGCTCGGTGGAACTGGAATTTGGCACCTTACCCCTCTGCCCTTTGGAGGAGGGTAGGTGGACAATTCCTCAGCCCCCAACCCCTTGAGCAGGGGCGTGGCTTGGTCTTGGCTCTAGGGCTCTAGTGTCCCTCCTGGCCTTTCTTCCTTGGCTGAGAGGTTGTAACCAGGCACTAAACCAAAGCATTGAGCCAGAGGCCAGTCGGCTTGGTTTCAGACTGGTGTGAAACAGGCTTGGGGGTGCCCGCAGGGCCCCGGTGTCTGTAATGAGGGTAGTGAGGCTGCAGGAGGCTGGCCAGGATTTCCACATGAGTAGACAGAGGCCGACTCGACAATCTTCTAGGTCATTGTCCCTGTTTTGCTCAGCGGTGATGAGAGGAGGAATCTAGAAGAGATTCTGCGACGTGACACACCTAAATTGTGTTTTGCCAAATGCTTTTGCCCTTGCTTCTCTAAAGGGTCCAATCTTGTTTTCATCTGAGGTGCTACCTGGCAGTGCCATTTAAAGACACTGAACCAGCTCTGTTGTGACTTCAAGAATCCCCCCTGTAAAAGGAGCAGGCACGGGGCAGTGTGCAACCCTGACCACAGATGTCCTCAGAAGAGGTGTTTGCTGTTGTGGAGGCTGAGGCTTGACCTGGGACTTGTCTCTGACTCTCTGCTCTAAGACCAGCACTCTGCCACTTGAGCCACAGGTCCACTTCCAATTTTTTTTTGGGGGGCGGGGGGGGCGTGGCCATGGGGGCCTGAACTCTGGGCCCTGGTGCTGTCCCTCAGCTCTTCAGCTCTGCTTATGTGGTGCTGAGGAATGGAACCAAGGGCCTTCCCAGCCCCATTTCCAGCTTTGTTTTTGTTTTTGTTTTTGGTAGTTAGAGCTAAGAGTCTCACAGACTTTCTTACCCAGGCAGGCTTCAGTGATCCTCAGCTTTCAGCTTCCTGAGTACTTATCTGGGATTACAGGTAGACAGTGGAGGTTCAGCATCCCACTGCTCTGCTCTAGAAAGGTCTGTGTGGCACCCTTAACCTTCACACTAACTTGCTCCCCTGTGGATGGACGTGGAGATGGTCACTGACAAGTCCAGTGCACAGAAATCACCTTGGTGGAGAACCCGCTGGAGGGCGCATGGCGGCACGGTGGACTGTCATGAGGAAATATGCTGGGTCACGCATTAGTCTTTAATACACTTTTAATAGTACAAACCTCATGTAGGTAGTAGTAAGCCACAACAGTAATGCCACAACAAAACAGCATTTAATAAAATGCATAAAGCTAATAATCATGCACTGCAGTACTCTATATACAAACACAACAATGCAAATTTCTCTTCAAGACTGAAGACACTGATTAGATATAAAACTCAGTTTAAAAAGAACATGCTAGTTTTTAAATGCCATCACATAACAAAGCTGATTTCACATGGGCGGAAAGCTGTGTAAAGCTACAGCTTTCGGCAGGTTTTGAACCTGGAATTAAAAGATAGATAATGGCATAAATGATAGTTCTATATTATGAAGGGCAGAAAAATCTCACACCCGGATTTTCCTTTAATAGACATTTTTTTAAAGGGCTGTTAATACAGACAGAAATCCAGACTACAGGTAAAAACTACAGTTGATGCTATGAAAAATGTACAGCTCTTCGGTTATAAAACTAGTTGAACACTGATTTACAAGGTAATTGGGAAAACGGAGAGTGTAGAAAAATATTCCAGCACTTAGTTGTAGGTGGAGCAGCATTTCGGGTCCATGCCTGCTCAGGCGCCACATTGACACTGACGGTGCTTCTCTAAGGAAAAGCTCTTTCTCTGTGAAGTCTATCACCTCCGGATGTTATCCAAACCTTAACACACAGTCAGAGTCGATTGGTAAATATCGCTGAGTATTTTTTGTATGTTGCATGTATAAAAGACACCAAGTTCACTGGCTTCCTGACTGATAGCATAGAGGGATATTTTAAAATGCCTGTCTTCCTTTGGTGCTGGGTGGGGAACATGGGCCTCAGCCTTGCTGGGCAGCTGCTGTGCTACAGGAACTACTTCCAGCTTGGTCTTTGCTTGGTTTTTAAGACTGGGTCTCAGCATTCTGCCCAGGACCATGATCTGCTATTTGAGGCTTCCCATAATTGCTGGGATGTCAGGTGTTACGCAGGGCCCAGCTTCCCTCTGTGGAGGTGGAGTATCTCTGACTGGCCCAGATCCACGATCCTCCCAATCTCGGTCTCCAAAATAGCCAGGATGACAGGTGTGAGCTACCAGTGCCTAACTGCTCTGGTAACTTTTTTTATAGGCTCTTGTTTCTTTGTCTGGGTTGGACTGTGATGCTGATTTATGTTTTCTGCTATAGCTAAGGTGACAGATACACATCTAGCCAGAAATACCTGACAGTTGTATCCCCCCAATTATTTTTTAAGCTTATGTCATTATTCAAAGACATATCTCAAAAGAAATTTAGATGCGTGATACTGTTGATCTTGCACGTGTGTTTTAACTGGAAAGCCACTGTCAGTAGTGATTGTCACAGGCAGGGTCTGACAATCACAAGAAGGTAAGGCCAGGGGTACAGCAGAAACAAAGCTGGAGGCTGAGTGGCCCGTGCTTATTGTAGCAAGAAAAAGCAGCCTGCACATGATGTTAAGTTTTGCCGTTATGCAGGGCTCTTTTCAGCCCTGTTCCCAAGTCTCAGCCCTGTCTGAGCCTAAATCCCTGGCATGGGGATTTAGATCTGGTAGATAAGGAAATTTTGGCACCTGTAGTTTTAAGGGCATATCCACATTAAAATGCAGTTTTCATGTAAAAAATTTGCATCATAATTTACATTAGACAGTTTATCTAGTGGATTTCATTTACATACTTTCAGAAAGGAGTAACATAAGAGTTGTAGCTTTTATGCCACCAAGGTTAGCCACGGGCACTCAAACTTGACTACTGGAAGGATACCTCTTTTTACTGCTGTTAGATGGGAAGTCTATGTGGTCACAAGACAGTGCAGAGTCTTGCTGACTAAGCAGAGCAAGCATGGAGACTGCTGGGAACCGACCGACCCCACTGACCTGGGCCTGTCCAGCTCCAGAGCATACAAAGAGTTCACAGAATTGGAGAAGGCAGGCAGTGCTAGCCACTAGCTTCCTTTAGTTACCCCTTAAACTGATGCATGAAAAAGACTGAGTTAGCTTTGAGTGAGGATTAACTATCTTCCAGCTTTCTGGCCCTGTGATCCAAGAGAACAGAGAAGAACTGCCCTCCTCTGAGAGTTTGCTTGCCCAGGAGTCTGACTGCCCACTGCTGGACGTGCTTGTCTCCCCTTGTCGGACCTCAGCACCCACTTCTATTAGCAATGCTACCCATAAACATCCTTAACAACGTACATGAAGTTTGGATACGTGGCTACACGGCTGTATATATAATATACACCTATGTACATACTATATACACTGTACAGAAGATATAAACACATGTACATTCATTCAGTCATCCAGCCTGGAACTCTGGACATGCGCAATGCTGCTGTAGGGACCAGGTCTGTGCACACGAAGTGCACACTGGTGGGAGGCACATAATGAGAAGGCCCAAACCTGTGTACAAGAGACCTGACCCCCCATCTCTCACAAGCCTGTGTACAAGAGACCTGACCCCCCACATCTCTCTCACAAAGAGGTTGTCTTAAAAAAAAACAAAAACCGAAACATCAAATTGAAGACATTTTTGAAGCCCGTATAATCGAGACTGGAGGTGGGCAAAGGGAGGACTGCAGCGGAGCGTCCTCAGCCAAGGACAGGCGCTGCTTCCTTTCTCGAGGGAACACTGGGCTGCAGCACATGGTCTGGACTTAGGGCGTTTCAGTGCCACTCCTCCATTGCACACAAGCGTCTGCAGTGGGAAGTCAGCAAGAGCTCCACGTGCAGATACTGAGCTGCTGAAGGACCAGCGTGCAACATGGCCTACAGGAAGTGCAACACAGAAAAAGCACACTCGAGCGCACCCTGCGTCTCAGGCTACTGTGGTTCCCCAACAGCCTAAGCGAGTGAACTCTGGAAACTGCAGCTCCGCTTGAGAGCCAAAGCATCCACTCTTGCCACCCTGGCTGGTGCCCTGACAAGCTAGAAACCACTCCTAAAGCAAACAGCACCCGAGCACAACACCCAGACTTAATATTAAAACCAAAACAATAAAAGAACTGCCAGCTATGAGCAGATGGCAGAGGTTAAACAATCAATAATGCAACTCCTCCAATACACAACAAACTTTGAATCGGGGAGATGGTGGCGTCTTCAGAAACCTCCCAGGAATAGTACGACTCCTAGTGTTGTGTAAGTCATTTGGTCTTTAATACATCTCTTGCCCTCTTTACAGCCTCCACCATTTCCACACATAGCTGTCCTAACCCAACACGACTTGGGATACATCCAGAAAAGAGCACACTTGCCTAGAAAGTGAGCGTGTCTCAGCCATGTCCACACTACGAAGAGCAGCTGGGCCCCTAGGCAAAGCCGCTCGGAGTTGGGCAGGAGGGACAAGTCTCAGTTCAGGTGGAAGTTTCACAAGCTATGAGCAAGGGGAAAGGCCTATGAAGACTGAGCCCAAATAGGGTGAGCTAAGTTATTCTTGGCTTTGGCTTAAACTGCTCTGACAAGAGATGGAAAGGACCTTTGCTCAAAGCCTGGATGTGACTTCCAGCAGCAAGAAGTGGGGTAATATTCACGTGATCCTTCAAGGAAAGGCCCCTGTGACGTAAGGCCAAGAAGAGCTAGGGAGCAGATCTCTCAGAGGACCCCAGAGCAGGCCGTGGCCAGCCAGGGGACTGGAGCCGGGCCAGGATGGAAATCAACTGAGCAAATGGAGCTTTCTTCCTCACCACGTCTTCAATCCAGCCTGAGTCTACACAGCCTGGTGGCACAGGATGCCAGGCCCGGCCGCAAGAATGAGGGTTGATGCGTTCATACCCCAAAATCAAACTGAAAAGCAGGCCACACCTTCTATCTACTCAAGTCCTTCATGAGCAGAGATGAAACAGGTCTGTGCTAACTGCCTGGATATGCTGCTCATCTTAATTGTGAAATTCACACCATGTTAGGGTTAGAGAAGTAAAAAATAAACTGGGAATTAAATCCTTTCCATCACGTTACGATAGTTCCTGTGCTCCAGTGTGAGCTTGGGAGGCACGGCCTGCGAGCGGAGTGGGTTAAACACAGGATCTACAGGAGGAGCTGGGCGCAGGGCGCAGCGCAGGGCGCAAGTGTCCTGACAGCTTGGGATCACCCCGCTGGATTCAGCACACACCAACAACCTCGCACCAGGTTTTCTTGATCTTGCCTAAACAGGAAGCAATATGAAGCGCCTTGCCCAGCCATGGGCACCTGTCCCATTTTTCTCACAGACAGCCTTGCTGCTGACTCCCATCTCAGTTACACGTAACTTCCTTGTAACCAAAAGTTACTATTTCGTAAAGTCTGGCAGCTGTAATCTGTGAGGGAAATACCCTGGGGATGGGTACTCCCCCTCCCCCCCACTAGTGGGGGTGGAGCCTAAGGCCTCACGTGCTAGACGAATGCTCTGCCGCTGCCTGCGCAGCACCCAGGGCTGCCCCACTCCTACTTAAGGTCTCACCAAGTTGCTCAGGCTGTCCTTGGATTTTTCAATCCTGTCTGGCTCCGGAATGTAGGGGTTATAGGCTTGTACTGCACGCCTGGCCTCAAAGTTGCTTTTGGAAGAGTGGTCATCCTGCTTCTACACCCGTTATTTAAAACACTCTGGGGTGCTTTGTTGGTGTGGCACACACCTGGAGAAGCAAAGTGCTCAGCACGCCAGGACACTCAACAGCTAGCCAGTAGAGGTGGCAAGTCTGCGGACACTGAAAACCCTAATATTTACAACCAAGAGAGAACCTGTCCTGCCGACATCTTCCATTCAGCTGCACTAGACCTGAACAGAGAGGCCCGTCCAGATGCCAGTCTGGCCAGATAGAACGCTGTCCAGGGACCGTGCGGACAGGCTGACTGCTGGGCAGCATGCAGCCACCCAGGTCGCATGGAGGAAGTGCTGGCGAGGGTTCAGAATGCTCACTTTGTACTCGGGGTCAGAAGGCTCCAGCTGCCACGAGAGGCGGAGGGGACCTGGGAGGTGCTTTCAGTCCCTGTGTCTGGCAGCTACAATCTAATTCTGTAAAACAGTCATCACAAGAGAACCCAGAGTCCACAGGAGTCCGCCGACCCCGCCACGGACCAGAGCTGGCGGGCCCGGGCTCCCTGTCAGGCAGCTCCTGACTAGGGTCACACACTAGGGCCACCGCTCCCACTCGGGGACAATGTCTGTCAGCCTCGTTCTGTTCATGGGAATTGAATGCAACACCACCAGGGGGCCTCCTCTTCCCGACACGGTGATTGTCTCCTGACCCCTAGTAATTTTCACAGAAATTATCAGCATTTCAGCAAAAGACATACAATTTTCCATTTGCCCTGCCCACAGGCAAGATGTTGCTAACAGTACAAAATCTGGTAAGAAGTGCTTAGAAAGTGCTAATATTATTATTACCCTGGTAATTAGTAGCTATTAATTCCAAGGAAAAAATTTAAATATATTTACACACATACTGTTCTCTTAGGTTCTTTTAGTTTGCTTTAATACTAGTCTCTAATATTATAAAACCTCACTTTTGTTTTTGCCCTTTGAGAATTTCTAAATACAAATTGGGTTAAAAGATTGTTCCAAAATCTGCTTCATCAAAAGGCATTAAAACATTGCTTGTGGCCGGAAAGGACCCTACTAGTCTCTTAGTCGCTATTGTCTCCGACGGACAGGTGAGGGGCAGCAAGGCAGGAAGGCGAACACCCTGGAAGTATTTGCACATACCAAGATAGGCCTACTGTACTCCCCTGTGTCTGCACAGTCCTGGCAGGGCTCTTGCCTGGGCAGCAGATGCGATGGGCACTATAGGCTGGCTCCGGTGATCTGGCCGTTATACTCTGCCGTCTCCATCTTGAGGATGTATGGGATTATGCTGTCTATTGAAACATTGCCAATGAGACCGGTAAAGAAAAGCTCTTCTGTTATGTTGGAGCTCATGAGCCTGAGTGCTGGTAGGCGGACGAGAATCCGGGCCAAGCTGGAAGAAGGAAGAGCATTAGAAAACTGGAGTGGCTGCTTCCAGCCGGGGCACACTTGGGTTCTGGGAACCCGGTCTGAACTGCACAGAATGGACACAAACAGCATCTACCCTTGTTCTTGGTTTTCTGATTTCAACAGTTCTTCCCCAACCTCGCACAAAGATGGATGTACAAATGTATTCTCCTCAGTTTGTGTACTTTCTCCATCCCATCCACAAAAAAAAAAAAAATGAATAAATAAAAGGAAAAAGGGCTGGAAAGGTGGCTCAGTGGTAGAGCGCTTGCCTTGCATGCATGAAGCCCTGGTTTTGATTTCTCAGTACCACATAAGCAGAAAAAGCCAGAAGTGGTGCTGTGGCTCAAGTGATAGAGTGCTAGCTAGCCTTGAGCTGAAGAGCTGAGGGACAGCACCCAGGCCTAGAGTTCAGGCCCATGACCAACAAAAGAAAAAAAAAAAAAAGAAAAAACTTGGAAACTCATCAACAGATGATAGGCTAAAGTATGGTGTCCTCATAGAATGGACAACTACATGCTCATTAAAAGGATAATGTCAGGTGTGGTGGTACATGCCTGTAATGCCAGCAGCTGGGAAGTTGAGGTAGGAAGATTGGGAGTTCAAACCCAGCCTGGGCTACCCTGTTGTAAAATAAATAAAAGGAAAAAGGTAAAAATCTGCACGAACTGATAAACAACAAAAATGGAAAAGAAGGCAGTGATGCTTCTGCAGGAGCAGCGGAGCATGTGGAAGGTGGGAAGCAATAAGAAAGTTTCTGCTTTATAGATGCCCTGGGGGGGGGGGCGTACCTCACTCCTGCCTTGTAGAGCTGTGGATGTGACCCACAGTATCCCACACAACCTGGCTGTCCCTCACCTAGGAGCCCACCTGGGGAGAACAAAGTGACGTGGGCCAGAGCGCGGCTGCTGTGGTGCTGGAAGCTGCAGCCCAGCTACGTCCACCCCACCTCCGTGTGAGGGGTGGTGGTGTGAGAGCACGCACGCTCCTTTCAGATGAAGTGAAGGCTACAAAACCTAGCTCTTCAGATCCCGGTTACAAGTAGGTCAGCAATTTCTGGAAGTAAAATGTTGTTTCCTACAGTGCCTAGAACAGTCTTTACAAGGAGTATTTAGTCTTTTGACACTAGTACCGTCCCATTCACTCAGCCACCACGTGACCTTGGTCCAATCCTGCAGGGCATGCAAGGTGGAAAGGGTACCACCACCAACTGTGGGAGCAGAACAGGCTAAAGGGGCACAGGCGGTATGAGGGCAGACTGGGAGGACTTCCTGGAGGCTCTTGCACGGCCTCAGAGGATGTGGCAAGCTTCCCATTGGCACAGGTGCCAAGAATGGGGAGGTACAGACTGCGTTACAGGCAAAAGGACAGAGAAGGCTGGAAATGAATGTGCAAAGAGTGTGTGCTCCATTCGAGGGCCGCGGGGGGTGGGGGGTGGCACTGAGTGAGTTTGAGGCCTGTAACAAAGCTTCCTTGTTTCTTGACTCTTAATCACACATTGCTTCCATTGGAAACACGAAACATCTTCCCAAGGCCAGAGTTGCCGAGGTTAAGGAAGGGCTCTGCCCACGCGCTCGGCTGGCTGTGGCACAGGGAGAGCCCCACTCGGCAAGTCATTCTCACTTGGCGCAGTGAGGGATGGCGCTGCAAAGGGCAGGGAGAGTCAGGACTCAGCTCCCTCACTGCCCCCGACACACACCAGACAGATGGCTGGAACTGTCCTTGTCCTGCCCGAGGGACAAAAGAAGCCAGCTTGGGGCATCTGTGGGCTTTGGGCATGCAACAGAACGAGTTCTACGCATGAGATGCAGTCTGCAGAAGGCAGGGACCTGACTCTCGGGACTCTTAATTTTGCTAATTTGGGGGAGGGAGCTAGGGACACACACGGCATAGATCGCATGACAGGGCAGCAGAAACTCCTGCAGCTGCCCGTTGGATCCAGATCAGGACACACTGCTTCTGGGCAGACACGCACAACCTTCCTCTTCAAACACATACACGAATGCGGACTTACTGTTACATAAGCATCCACTGTTCTAATACTGCCAATTAATGTTCATCCAAATAAAGGGACTTAAAGAAAATCAGTGCATCTGAGGGTAAAAGCATTATCTCCCACAACTCACCCCTCCCTTCTAGGGGTCAGACTGGTTTCTGCCAGTGGGAAGGTGGCTGTGGAGAACTTTCCCGTTGCTGCTCTTCAGCGATGGGGGAGAGGACACACCTTTCTCCCTTCTGGAAGAGAGATTCTCCAGGAGCCTCATGGGCAGTGCTAGCCCCAGAGAGACCACCTGGCACACACACCCCTAATCTAGTCAGAGGTCCCTGAGGCCTGGCCACACTCACACAGAACAGGAGCGGCCAGCAGAGTGTCCACTGGCCCAGCATTTCCACACACTAGCCCGTCCTTGCCTTACCATGTGCAAAGCCTACTGTGTAAGAGAGTAGTTTCTGCCAGGCTGAAACAGGAAGGGTGGCACAACTCCTATTTCAGCCTCCAAACCCTCGCCCCACTTTCCCCGTCCTGTCCAGGGGAGCCCCGGGCCTCACCGGTAGGTGTCTTCTGAGTAGGTCTTCTGCACGTAGTCCTGCAGCTCCATCTGTGCCTTCTCTTGGAACTTTTCAATCTGGCTTGTGCCTGTCAAACCTGGATGGTCTATAAACAGAAAAGTCCCCTAAATTCCCCTCTGCATTTAAGTCTCAACTTCAGACTTCTTAGTTATTTCTTTTTAGTTAAGCTCCTGACAAACTTCTTCAGTACAACAGAGTGGGAGGCGAGAATTCCGTCAGCACTGGCTCTGCTCTATCTCCCCCAAGGCCGAACGTTTCCAGGACAGGGCGGGCTCCCGAGCGGCCCCCTGGGTTGGTGCTACAGTTTGCTTCCTATTACACTAGCAAACAGATTTTAAAATTACCTACGATTAGAAATGATTGTTTTAATTACAGTTTCTCCCAGTTTTATTAGTTACTTTTGTTGTCTGTGGGTGGAAGGCAGGAGGAAGAGGAAGGTTGCGCTGTGCCTGACCCTTCTGCTGAGGACAGTGGACAGGTCAGTCTGAGCGAGAATCACTGCAGGGAAGGCGCTGAGCCAGGCCGGCCAGGTGCCGTTAGCGTCTCACCTACAAACCACGCTGCCGCCGCCTCTTTAACTGCCATGACTGCAGACTGCGCCTGTCAGGGTAGCCTGCTGTACTGTTGGACCCAGAGGCTGAGTAAGCCCATGATTATGCTACCAGAACCTAGCACCTGGCTAGGGATCGAGAGGGATCGAGGACCAGAGAAGGACAGAAAAGGAGTGTGGGCTTCCCATGTGGAGCATTCAGTGTGGACATCACGGGGCACCGCAGTGCTTTCTCCTTCAGGCTGCAAGGCAAAGATTTAACAGAAAGTTTGTGCTGCTTAGTTAGCAAAGCAGTCAGCCAGGCTCGCCGCACCCTGACGACGTCATGATTGTGGTTCAGTACTAGCAGCAGACACAGTGAAAAAGTGTCACAAGTACCCACCGCATATCTTACCGGGGCTAAAGAGAACTATAGCTTTAAGGTATGCGTACTCGTAGCCGTCTATATCCAGCTTTGCCATGCTGTTGCAGAATTCCTGCAGCTTCCAGATGTGCTCCATGACTTGCTTGATCCGATCCCCAGAAAGTTTATCTACAATTAAGAGCACAGAGCGCTGAGAACTGACAAGCATAGTAAATCCAACTTCACTGAGGGGGCCGCGCAGGCAAGATAGGAGACGCTTTCACTTTCTTTTTCCCTTCAGTGGTGGGTCTTGAACTCTGGGCAGGCCCAGAGGTGTCCCTCAGCTCTTCAGCTCAAGGTGAGCGCTCTACCACTTGAGCCACAGTGCCACTTCCAGTTTTCTGGTGGTTTATTGGAGATAAGAGTCTCACGGACTTTCCTGCCTGTGCTGGCTTTGAACCCTGACCCTGAGATCTCAAGCCTCAAGTTTAGCAATGTTACTCAGTTTGCATTACTATACAATTGTACCTGCAGAGCTCTGCAGTGGTTGCAAGCACTCAGAAGTGTCAGCCATTTGTGATTGTCCCCCAAGGATGCTGCCAGCTGACTGGGAATATCTACTTCCCGTTCTTCTCACCTGAGTGCTACTGATTACAGCTTTTACGGCTACACTCTACTGAACCTGAGGAGTAAGCTGAACCTCTACTTATGGCACTCTGTTAAAGTTTTGAGAACCAGACCTCAGTTGTTTGGGACTCAACCACAGTTCATCCATTACTATGGATGGCAGAGCTCAAGCCCCACACAAAATAAGAGCAGCCTGGCAGAAACTCAAATGCTCTGACTAGAAACAGTTCCCATGACTTCATCCAGCTTCTACTGGCCTGTGGGTATGGTAGGACACTGAAGTTGCCATCTGCTATGTTGGCAGCCTTGATCAACACAGGTAAAGCTTTGGTAGAGGGTTCCAGCCAGGGCTGTGCCCTGCCTGGTGGGCACAAGGCTGAACCCAGACACTCCATCCCTCGATCCCAAGCCTACCTTCCTGGATGCTGTTCTGCAGGTGGTTGACGATGGCGGCCAGGATGGTGGAGAGACTCATGACCTGGGCGCACTGGGCCAGGCCAAGGGTGAAGAGCTCGTTCCAGCAGGCTCGCACCAGGCTGGTGTTGCAGTCCTGCCTGAGGACACAAGGGTGAGGCTCAGTGTGGCGTGCGGCACTCGTGGAGGTGGCGATACCGGCACTGCTCACACAGCAGCTGGCAAGGGATGTGGGGAAGACTCTTCTCCCAAAAATGGCCAGCCTAAGTGTTTCCACTGAGGCTCCTCTGACCATAAACTATTCTTCCTCTTAAAAAAAGAAGAAGACTTGTGTGATGAGAAAACTGCAAAGGAAGGAATGGCCACATCCTGGTTTCTTACAGCATCCTAAGCCCTGAGCAGTGTGGCTTGGCTGTCCCATGAGCTAGGCGTCTGGGAAGGAGGGCCTACAGCCAAGTCACGAGAGGCTGCACGGATCAAAGGACGGGCTTGGCGTGGACTCAGGAACACCTGCCAACTCTGGTGGGCAGGGAGCAAACAGCTGGAAGTGGACTGCGGGAACTGGACGCTACTCTACCTGCAGCCGTCTCTGGGTCAACCTACTCAGGAAGCGTTAGCCTGGGGGACACAGCCATATTCTTCAAGCTGCCAGACGCAGCAGCTCTGGCTGCATCAGGCTGCCTGCCTGCTTGCCTGCCTGCAGGGAGAACTGGACGCAAGTGCTCTGCATTTTGTTAGGACCATAACCCTGACCACAACCTATAAAAGATGTATGTGCAATAGAATAAAGAGAGCTGGTTATGGAATCGTAACCCATTTGTACAATTCCTTAATAACAGCAGCCAGGCTCTAGTGGCTCATACCTATAATCTAGCTACTGAGGAGGCTCCAAGGATCATGATTCAAAGCCAGCCCAGGCAGGAAAGTTTATGAGACTCTTATCTCCAACTAAGCACCAAAAACCACCAGAAGTGGAGCTGTGGCTCAAGTGATAAGAGTGCTAGCCTTGAACAAATAAAGCTCAGGGACAGCACCTAGGCCCTGCGTTCAAGCCCCAGGACTGATACAGAAATAATAACAACAACAAAAAAAAAGCTGAAATATGCTAGCACATTTAATCCAGACTGAGCTATGAAAACCTATCCAAGATTCCAAATTGCTCTAATAGAACAAATCCACTTTCAGAGCAATGGTGCCTCGATGCTTAACCCCCCAGCCAACAGTCTCATTTCCCCAGTGATGCTGACCACTGCGGGCTGTTAACAGGAGGCCCACGTCACAGCACTGATCAGGCGGGAGAAAGTGTGGCCGCTGCTCTTAAGGGTTCATAGCAGATTTGAATTTGCAATATTTCTTTAGCAGCCACTGTCTAGTTTTCCCAGAATGCAAGCCAACTCTGTCACCTACCCTCCCTGCCCAGTCCTGGGGACTGAGGCCAGGGTCCTGGGCATGCTTGGAAACTTCCTACCATTTCAGCTGTGCCCCTAGCCCTTTTGTTTCTATTTTTCTTTGGGCTAGCCTCAGACTCACAATCCTACCTACCTTTGTCTCCCTAGTAGGTGAGCATGTCCCCCTGTAGCTGGCTTCCATTTCCCCTTTATCCGTGCTTGGAGTGTGGCGACTGCTCTACCACACAGAACATGAACCAACCATAGCATCCAGCCCGCCAGCGCCACCTACCTCTCCCGAGCACTCTCAATGCAGTACTGGTAAGAACTTTATGGACTTAACCCACTGCAAGGATTCTATGGGGAGGAAGTTGAAGGCTGTGAGAAATGAAGTGCTTGCAAACTATTCTCATGGACACACACCCAGCTCTGCCTGCCCCAAGGCGGGGCCTGGTGTCCCTCTGGTGTTTTCTGTACGCTACTGAGGGCCAACTCCCCAGTATGTCCTCTGAGTTCCAGGTGGCTGCCGTCTTCCAGCCAGGCTGAGAGCCAGCATGGCAGCTTCACTGACTAGTGCTGGGACTGCGGGAGAAACATGACTGAAACATATAGTCACGTTCAACAAGCAAACGCAAAAGGATTTCCAGCCCAGAAGATGCTGGTCAACGTGCCACTGTGGTAAGGTGCTGACACAGGAATGTCAGCTGGGCTTCCATAAAGGCTTAGGTACACCACAGTTCCCAGCTTCTGGTCTACTGAGTACATTTAACAAGACACTCGGGGTTTTGAATGAGTCATAGGAACAGTCAACTACACGGACCCTCAGAGACCTCTGCACCACTCCTCTAGGCAAGGACATATGGGAGACAAAAGCCGCGTACCCGAGGGCCTGAAAGGCTGGGATGGACCGCGCCCAGTGCATGGAGAGGAAGAGCAGGCGGGATGCAGACTCACAGATGTAGTGCACGTTGAGGTACTCCGGCATCGGGCTGGGCATCGTCAGCTGGAAAAGAGACAGGACACAGGAGGTGAAGGAGGGCCAGGGGTGGCTCTGTCAACATTCATCCCAGGGACAGCCAGGGTCACTCCTGACTTTCAAGCCCACATGGGTCTATCCTCAGTGTAGGGCATGGCCAGACAGGAGGACTGGCAGCGCCGCATCATTTCTTGCTCAGTGACTCAGGGTTGGGAAGCCTGAGGGTAAGGCCAGCTTCCCCATTCCAAAAACATCTTTGCAGCTCTGTCAATATGACCCTGCCATGGCTTCTATTCCACTTCGATCCCTAGGTCTAAGTGGGAGCAGGGCACAGGATTCAACCTCACAGCTGGCAGGTGTTACTTGATCACCTGAGAGGACCATGGGAGGGTGTTGAACAGGCCTATTTGCTGGAGGACGTCCTATCGTTAGGATGCCAAGGACTCCAGTGCCTTTGAAGCTGGAATCCTACTGGTGAGCAAGCGGAGACAGGAAGACCCACTCCGGACAGGAAACCAAGAGGGTCCAGTCTCTAGGGAGACAGAGTTGACTGGAAGACCTGCTAGCCCTCTCTGGTCTGCCTTCTGCAGCTCTAGGGGGCAACGTGGTCAGCACCAGTGGCTGGCTGCCTGCTTGCCAAAGAGTTCCTGCAAGGGCTTCCACCCTGTAGGAGACCAAGATGCCATGAGCCCATGCTGAAGCCAGGCTGCACAGGAAAGGCAGAGGCGGGGCAGCCGTCCTCGGCCCTGCTGGTGAGCACCATGGCAGCCATGTTCGCAATGACAGGCCACACTGCTGGCTTGGAAGATTTCAGAATCAAATGCAGCTGTGAGCAAGAGAAGAGTGGACATACTTCACAATGAGAAGACTTTTAGCTGCCAAGAGTTTGAGAATGAGCTCACCTGTGTGCTCTAATTGCCCAGCCCCTGCCTCATGAGACTTCTTCCAGACTTCATTCAAGTACTACCACCAAGGGACAGCCGCTGCCTGCTGCCTTCACGGAGGGGCCCATATCAATGCCTTTTATCCTTAATGTCGATGCCCTTGCCAGCAGGAAGTAGCCAGAGAGACTGTGTCCTTTTTCATAATTGTGAAAAGGCTGGAATGGAAGGTCTGCCCTGGAAAGGGGGGGCAGACTCCTGCCTCCTTGGCTAAGTCTCCTTCCAGTATCTGTGTCACCTAGGTAACTGCACACCTGGAGGCAGCCACCGCCCCTGATCATGCCTCCCATTGGACCATGGGAGGGTCCCAGGCTCAGATCACATCCACATCAACCTTCCCCTACCTAGCCACACCTTCTCTCCACCTCTTCTCTCGTTCAGGCTGGGCAAAACAGCCCTCTGGCGTGTTGGACCATGTAGTCTCCACCACGCAAGGCAGGGCAGCAGTTCGGTAATAATAAAACCTCTTCTATTCCTGCCTGAATACTGTGTGGTGTTCTTCATCAGCTACCTAATTAAACCTACTTACCTTACAACCACAAGGTCTGAATTCAGAGAGCAGAGCAGCTGTGGCAGCACATGGCCCCCAGCAGCTGGGGCAGGCAGGGTGCACTCACTCACCTTAAATGTGACATGCGTATCTGAGAGGAGGGGGCCCTCCACTTCAATGATGGGGGTGGACTGGTCTCTGCTGATGACGTGGATGCTCCCTCCTCCACTGGCATCAATGCCGTCTGCCAGGCTTGGTGGGGAGGAGCTGTCTGTGGTATTAAGTGCTTTAGCTAAAGTATCAAATGCCCTGTTGGCGAAAACAAAGCACATGAATCGCAAGTGAGAGAGGACAGCAGCTGCTGAGCTATCGTTTAGAAAAGCCACGTGCTGAGGAGAGGAGAATTCAATTCTCCCTGTGGAGGGAAGGCCGACCAGGGCAGCGTCAGTCATTATCATCTGAGGAACTGAGCATGCACATTTATCTTCACCTATGAGTTCTGGCTCCTTGCAGCCGCCCTCTAAAGATAGAGATTTTCTCCATTTATTAGTGTGAACGCTGAGGCTTTACAATTATGTCAAATAACTTTTCCAGGGCCATCTGAATAGTAAGCAGAACAAAAATTCTGCCCTATTTGAATCCTATCCTCTTTTCTCTGGACTAAGAGCTGGGTTTTGCAGGCAGACTGCAAGTGAACAGTGAAAGTGGGCACAGGAGCCCTCGGATGGTTCTCAGGTGACTGCGTTAACTGTCTTCACAGCAAGGCCCGGGGTAGCAGAAAACCACCTGATGGCCAGGCTGCACCAAAGGCAGTTCTCCGTCAACACATGTGAAGCTAGCTCTCAACTCGCCACTCAAAAAAATAGAGCAGGACACTGGTGGCTCATGTCTATCATCCTAGCTATGCAGGAAGCTGAGATCTGAGAATCGTGTTTCGAAGCCAGCCCAGACAGGAAAGTCTATGAGACTCTTATTTCCAATTAACTTACCAGAAAACCAGAAGTGGAGCTGTGGCTCCAAGTGGTAGAATGCTAGCTTCAAGCAATAAAAGCTCAGGGACAGTGCCCATATCCTGAGTTCAAGACCCATAAAAAGTAGACCTGAGAAATCAGGCTAAAACAGAAGCAAGGTCTGAATCCAAAAGGTGATGAGCTATTACTATGGAGGTGCATTAAATACTGGTCAATAAAACAGAATAAACCATCTGTCCACCAAAAGTGCGTTACTTTCCTGCAGAATGAAAAGCAAGTTTTCTGCACATTTTATATCACATAATGTGTGTGTGCGTGCATGCATGTATATACATAGAAATGTATACATATACACATTTATAGCGTGTGCGCACACATGTATTCACACACACATGTATACACATGTGTATGAATATACACACGTGCACAAACTATATACGTGTATACACACACACACACAAGTGCACACACACACAGTGTGAAGACATCCAGGTGCACAGCTAGCTGAGGACTGCCTGAGGCTGCTGTTCTCACGCTCACTGGTATCTCTCTATTGCTGGTTAAAACGGAAGGAAGACAGATGTGCAGGGTCACTGTGACAACTTTACAGTCCTTGATTAAACACGAGATGTAGGGCTGGGGTCAGAGCTCACTTGTTTAGCACGTTAAGACCTGCGTTTAAGTTCCAGAACCAAATGAAACAAAACATATAAACCAGATCGGTGCCAAAATGTAGTGCCTGCCACTCCTCCCCCCACTTTGTAACTGTGACTGCGTATAAGGAGTCTGAGGACCTTTATATACACCCAGGCTCTTACCGAGTAATCTCACTTGCAGACTGGTCTTCTGGCTGGATTTCTGAAGTGTCACCATTATTCAAAGATTCACTTAGGTTGGCAAGGGAGGTTACCACATTTGCCAGTGTACCCAAAGCCCCTTGGCTCGTTTCAGCCTATTAATATGAAAAATAATAACATTAATGATGAATACATATACCACATGACTCACAGGTCTAAGGTATGAACACACAGAGGGCCCAGGGCAATAGGATCAGTTTTCTGTATCCTGGTTATGGCTGATGTCACATAAATCCACAGGTACTTAGACACAGAAAATGGATAAACTGGTCTTTGCTAATCAAAACTTCTATGCAGGAAGTGGCACTGTGGCTCAAGTGGTAGAATGCTAGCTTTGAGCTGAAGAGCACAGGAACAGTGCCCAGGCCCAGAGTTCAAGCCCCATGACTGACCAGAAAAAAAGAAAAACAAAAACTTCTATGTACCAAAAGGTATTAAGAAAGTAGTAGCTGAGGTGCTGGTGGCTCAGCCGGTAATCCTAGCTACTCAGGAGGCTGAGAACTGAGGATCACGGTTCAAGACCAACCAAGGCAGGAAAATCTGTGAGGCTCTTATCTCCAAGTAACCACCAGAAAACTGAAAGTGGCACTGTAGGCTCAAGGTGGTAGAGCACTAGCCTTGAGCAAAAAGCTCAGGGCCGTGCCCAGACCTTGAGTTCAAGCCCCATGACCAACAAAAAAAGAAAGGAGTAATAAAAGACAACTCACAAAATGGGAGACAATGTACGGAAGTCACATATGCAATGATGACATAGTAGCCAGAATATCTAAAAAATAGCTCTTACAATTCAACAATAAAAAGAACTCCTCTGGGGGAAAAAAAAAAGAACAAAGGATATGAAAAGACATACAGGTGGCCAATAAGCACAAGAAAGAAGTTTGGTATCACTGGCAATGCAAGTCTAAACCTGTGACTAGATCTACTTCACACCCACTGGGCGGCTATAAATCCTAAAGACAGTACCAAGCACTGGCACTGAAGCGTGAAGTAAGAGCTAAGGCATTGCTGGTGAGACTAGAAACTGAAGAAGAAAAAAGAAAAGAAAAAGAACCTGGCAGGTCCTCAAAGTTTAAATGTGCAAGGTGTCATATGACCAGCAATTCCACTCCAAGTAGAAACAAGCCAAGTGCCCACAAGATGTCGAGCTGAGAGGAGAGCCATGCAATGGCATGGTGTTTGGCAAGGAAAACTAATAAACAACTAGTATGAGTGCCATCATGGGTGGACCTTAAAGATACTGAGCTCAGCGGGGCGCCGGTGGCTCACGCCTGTCATCCTAGCAATTCAGGCGGCTGAGATCTGAGAATCGTGGTTCAAAGCCAGCCCGGGCAGAAAAGTACGTGAGACTCTTATCTCCAATAAACCACTCAGAAAACCTGAGTGGCTCTGTGGCTCAAATGGTAGAGTGCTTGCCTTGAGCTGAAGAGCTGAGGAACAGCACCCAGGCCCAGAGTTCAGGCCCCACGACTGACAAAATAATAAAAATAAAAAAAATAAAAAAGATACTGAGCTCAGTGGGCCATGCACTCTATGACACGTTCAGCACTTGTGAAGCCATGGAGAAAGCTGACTGATGCTTGGCAGGGAAACCATGCTCAGTGGTGCCAGAGCTCCTTTTGAAATGAAGACATCTGGGACTTGGTGAGAGTTACAAAGTTATAGAAATATACTAAAAAACACATTCTATATTTCAGGAGTGATACTATATGTGAATTGCATTTCAATTAATAAAAAGCTGAAAGCCAGAGTAAATAAACCAAGATTAGCAAACACAAATGTCAGCAAAGTGAAAACCTAAGTCCACCAGAAAGGTCATAACCAGAGCACGGATGAACAAAGCATAGTAGAGTCAGAATACTGTGTCGCCGCTGTGCTGTGTAGTGCATGCGGAAGGAACTAGAGTCCAAGTCCGAGAATGGGGGAAAGACACACAGAGCAAACAGCACATGCTTTGTGCCCTGACTGCGACACCGCAGCCCTGGACCTCTGGTAGCCCCGTGCTTATTCCTCAGCAAATTATTTTGAATGTAACCTTTTCAAAGGAAAAAGTTTAACTGCTTCTGAAAATAGCAACCTTTAGGGGCTACGCGTGTACTTTAGTATTGGCAGCAAACTTCTGGGTGGGGATGGAGCTCCATTTCATAGAGGAGGGAAAAGCTAGGATGGGAGTCTGGTTCTGCAGCTCTTCCTTTTAAGTACTTACACACAAAATGGCTTTTCTATTCTTTCTCCTGTACCAGTGACAATAACTAGTTAACTTACAGAGTATTCAGTATGTACCAAGTACTTTAAAAACCTAACTGTTTCCTCCCAGCCCTGAAGGAATCAGAGGAGTGGAAGGAGGCTGGTGGCTGTGGGGAGCAGGGCTGGAGAGGTGCCCAGGCCCAGGGGCACGGGAGTCTTCACCTCAGTCTCAGCTTCTGCACGGATGGCTTCTGTGAATCCTTGGGACCCAGGATTGTCCTCAAGGTGATCTACCTATCTTCTCTACCCCTATCACACAGAGCCACACACCAGCAGGTCTGCTGGGGGGTAGCAGCACTCCAGATGTGACCCAGAAGCTCACACCACTCATTATCATTGCTTAAAGCCCCACCTGAGGACCAACGTGTGCAGGGTAACATTCCATGCCAGCTACAGGGCTCTCAACTTTGCCTTCCTTTTCCCTAAAGAGGATGTCATCTAATACACTTAGTTGGTGCGCGTGTGCGTGCGTGCGTGCGTGCGTGCGTGCGTGTGTGTGTGTAGGAGTGGTGTCCACACTGGGTTATGGAATTGCCCTCAAGCACCACTAGGCAGCCATGGCTGGTTGCTTCTTTCCCATTACTGATTGGTAGGAACAGAACAAGATGCAGCTTCGGCTGCAATAGGCCTAGCGAGGTGGGGCCAGCAAAAAAGAGAGGCTGCACTGTCACACAGAAGAGGAGGAGAAGCAGGAGGAAAGAACATCACCTTGGAGTCCGCGGCCAGCAGAACAGTACCATCCTCACGTATCAAAGGCTGCTGGATGTTCACAAGCATTCCTGGATCAAGAAGACCTGTTTGTCTATTTAAGACATAAAGAAACCCAGAGTAGCTTCTAACATGTACGTATAAACAGTCATGCTGTGTTTGCCTGTCCTTCCACATGTGCGCAGCTGCCTGCTAGGAGAGCAGCTCTAAGTGGACTCAGCCACACGGTAAGTGAGCAACCCTCCTTTCTGGGCAATGAGATATGCACAGGGTTGGTCTAGAGCTAAGGCAGGATGGACACACGGACGCTCCAGGGCTCCTACACTGTCTGTAACCATTCTGCCAAAAAAGTTACCTTGGTCTTCAGAAATTACCCTCAACTAGTTCTGTGACACGCTTTGGATTTCTGATTTCCCCTCTTTTTGTTCCTTTTAAAACAAGCTTAATAGATGACACTAAGAAGATACAAGTTAAATTAACCCATGGCACTGTCTGGGACCTGACTCACATCCTAGTTCCTGTCTAGACTGCAGAAAAGCCCAAATCTTGAGTCCCAGACCAGCGTTTTCCTCCTTGGTGAGTGAAGCCTAACCTGGAACAGGCTCAGCAGTGAGACTGGGCAGCTCCAGATGTGCAACGCATGCCAGAGCTGCGGTAGTGAGGGCCGAGACACACACCCATCCTCTAAGGATCCCTGCGGTCCCCCTGGGCAGCTCTGAAGATGGATCCCAGTGCAACCTGAGACAGCGGACTGACCTTGCTCCATCTTTCTCTGCCACAAACGTGGGAGTGGCTATTAGAGGACTTCTTAGATCCTTCCGGATATAGATCTTCTCAGTTGAAGCAGCACAATTGCTTGGTTTCTCTCGTTGCACATCAAAGGGTTTCCGTTCACTCTGTACAGCTGAAAAATAACAATGTACACATTCACATTTATCGAGAAGATTGAGATCAGAGCCCTTATGGTCAAGTATGGGCTCTCTGGTGCTAGAGCTGCCTGTCTGCCCTGTTACCACAGGAGAGCAGGCTTCAAAGCTAGACAAGGCACTGGCAGGTTTGAAGGTACACACAGGCACTGGGAACAGCAGGTGCTGCTTGCAAAGGGATGCCCATAAAGCGCTGGCATGAGGGACCTGTGGAAGCCTACCCACAGGGAGCCCACTGGTTGTCATTTCTTCCCCCAGCAAAACAGCCTTTGTCCAGAACAAGAAATGTCCATATTCAAGGAGGTTCATCACAGAGATACAGCATGCCACAAATGGTAGAGTACCATTCCAATTTCTAATTCCAGCTAAAGTAGCTTCAGCACACTGATAGTTGTCAATCTTTATCACATCACTGATTTCTTCCTTAAAAAAAGTGTTGTTGGGGCTGGGAAGGTGGCTCAGTGGTAGAGCGCTTGCCTCGCATGCATGAGGCCCTGGGTTCGATTCCTCAGCACCACATAAGCAAAAAGAAAAAAGCTGGAAGTGGCGCTGTGGCTCAAGTGGTAAAGCGCTAGCCTTGAGCTGAAGAGCTGAGGGATAGCGCTCATGTCCAGAGTTCAGGCCCCATGACCAGACCCCCCCCCCCAAAGAAAAAAAAAAGTAAAAAAAAAAAGCGTTTTTTTTTTAAAAAGAAGAGATGAAGCTTAGAGACTAAGATTCAGATAAACTGGTAATCAAATGGAAATCTAACTGGATCTTGAGTATGAAATGCCTATGACTGCAGAAACTCCAGTCACTGCTCTGAGTAAGTATTCCCTACTAAGACAAGACAGCTTGGCACCATGGGTCTGTTCCACAGCAAGCCTGTGATGTATTTATTCATTGGAGGAAGTCCAATACGACTAGACAAAACATACAACGGCTGGGCTCTGGTGACTCACACCTGTATATACTAACTAATTAGGAGGCTGAGATCTGAGGATCACAGTTCAAAGCCAACCCAGGTAGGAAAGTCTATGAGAATCTTATCTCCAATAAACTACTCAGGAAAAGCTGGAAGAGAGGCTCAGGCCCTGAGTGCAAGCCCCAGGGCTGCAAAAAGAAAGAAAGAAAGAAAAAAACCCAGACAGAAATTAGGGTATAATCTAAATTTCTCAAAGGACACACTTCTTCTATTTGTTCTCTAAGAACTCTGCAGCTTTCCATTTTCAGAAGCGGCCCCACCAGGCTGGAGTTCAACCATTTGTCTAGGGAACCTGAACTCCTGGGCTGTCAGCCTCACCGCATGCAGGCGCCCCTGCCACGGCTTGACAGAACCACTCTCCTGCACGTCCCTTTGTTGCTAGTCTTGAGGCCAGGGCTCCATGTTTTCAGCACTAGGAAGAGGACTGACCCCGACACTATCTGGTTCCTGTGAAACAGACCTAGTTTTGATCAACTCAGCCTCAGAAATCTGGCTCTGGGAGCTGAGAGGATGGACTTCAGACCTTGCCTGCTGCCCCGTGCCCTGCTCCCCTCAGAGCCCTCGCTGCACTGAGGTTTGGCAGAGGACATGGACACCTAAGGACACCAGGTCAGAGAAACAAGGGTGGAAGTCTCTCATCTAACTCTGTGGAGCCCTATGTCAGCAAGGCACGGGGGATTTAGGGGTCACAGATGAAGAAGCCGCAGAGTTGAGATAGCCCATGTTTCCCAGAACTGCCAGCTCTTCAGGATCAGGCTGGAGTATGATACACTCCCGGCAGTGTTCACCCTGTTCCCCTACGCTGCTCCTCCCCCATCCATCGGGGGAAGCATGAGGCTTGACCAAGCCCCAAGTGTAAGCTCAGAATCTCTGGGTGACCTGGAAGGAAAACCCACATGCAGCTGCATGGGTAGTTTTCATAGTTTAAGGCTAAATACAAAATCCTTACTAGAACAAGCTCTTGCTCCCTCTTCTCTCCCTTCCTACTACCTTGTATGGTGTTAACACTGCTACTCACATTCCATTTTCATGCCCATCTCTAAGCACTTTTTCAGCCGGCAAAATTGACAGCGGTTTCGGTGGTGTTTGTTGATGATACAGTCTTGGTTGCTCCGGCAGCTGTAGGTCAAATTTTTCCTCACGCTCCTTTTAAAGAAACCTTTGCAGCCTTCACAACTGACAGCCCCATAGTGACGGCCTGCAGGGAGCAGAGTGTATGGAACAGTTCACACAAGCAGAGGAGATCTACCCCATGCCCTCTGACGACTTGTGCTCACACTGCCACAGATGGCAATCCCTTGGGGATAACAGCAGCTGAGCATTAAGCATAATGGCTGTGCTCACCACCTCATTTCTCCATCATCTCCGGAACAGTCTCCTGAAGTCATGATGGAGAAACAAGTCAACGGCATGACCTCCTGTCTCGTTGGGGGACCTGGCTGGATTTACAAGAGCCAAAAGTGGGCCACACGCCAGGTGCTGGGGGCTCATGTGATCCGAGGATCATGATTCGAAGCCAGCCTGGGCAGAAAAGTCAGTGAGACTCTTAGTTTCAACTTTAACCACAAAAGGCCAGAAGGGAAGCTGTGGCTGAGTAGCAGGGCCAGCCTTGGCACTCGGAGGACCACGGGAGGCTCTGGGTTTCTAAGGCTGCTTTGCAATATGCTTAGTCCAACTGTTGTTCTCCTGAGCTGGTGTATACCTGGGCTTGAACTCAGGGCCACCTGCTCTCATCTGGCTTTTTCACTCAAGGCTTGTACTCTACCTCTTGAGCCATGCCTCTACTTCCAGCCATTTGCTGATTAACTGGAGCTAAGAATTAATGGGCTTTTCTGCCCAGGATGGCTTTGAGCCATGATCCTCAAATCTCAGCCTCCTGGGTAGCTAAGATTGTTTAAAAAAAACAAAAACCCCATATTCAGGACAACAAAATCTCCACAATTTCTGTGAATTTCTTGGCCACAGAATAAAGAAGGTCCAAGCAGCTGTGAACTCAGGCCTGTGCCAAACATCACTGGAGCTGTGCTGTTCCCTCATTGCTTTCAATAGCTCATGCATCTTCTCCCTTCTCCCTACACCAAACCCTTTTCCATGGAGGTCCATGAGCTCTATCCTAAGGCCCTGGCTCCATTGGCCAGAATGCCCTTCTCCTTCACCAGAAATCACATGCCAACCATAAGGCTCCCGCGGGGCCTGCCTCTGGAGGGCAGTCGTGTTGTAGCAGGGCACCACACCAGGTGTATGGGGAGGAATATGCAAAAGCCCACTTGCGGGATAGCGAAGTGTTGTGTCAGTATAAACTAGATTCTTTCTTAGTAGCACAGTAAACACTACTAGACATTTCACTAAGATTTACAAATCATAGAAATTTTTTTGATTTTTCATGCTAATTCTAATAATCTAACAAACTATTTATATCACTATCCCAACAAGAAAAATGAAGTTGATGTTTGAACCCTATAAACCTCCTATGGAAAATGATCTTTCTCTGTTCACTACTGCCCACCCCCAAGTCCAGTTGCTCTGCTGGTCATGACACACCCAAGCCCAGGCTGAGGCGGCATACCAGAGGCTTTGTCACCGCACACCACACAGTACTCCACCACCTGGGGCCGCTGGACGTCTGTCTTCCCCAACAAACGCTCCACAGAAGCAGAATCTGTGACGATCTAAGGGAAACCAGCAGAGTATCAATCAAAACAGAATATCAATCAAAATCTAGCTCTGCTAAAGTCAAGTTTCATTGTAAGTTTGTAGTCTTGAGTTTCTAAACAGAAAATCAGGGAAATGGAAAACCCCAGCTGACAGTTCCACTGTCAGCCACGGCCTTGCCGCTCTGCCCTTCAGTGGGGTCCTCAGCAATTCCATCTAGCTCCCCTCCCATGACTGGGACCACGTAAAGATCACACACATGCTCCGAAATGAAGACATGTAAGTTCTTCTAGCTGTCTCTCTGGTCCCAACAAACAACTATAGAATGTGCAAAGGGGCTTCTCTGTCAGAGAAATAACCAGGCTTTAGTAAATACGTCTCTAGTTGAGGCCCTTGAGTGGAAGGACCCACAATACATACCCTGCTGTTTGCCATCACCTGTACATGACTTTCTGGGTGACAAGCAGTGCTGCCCATATCAAAACGAGTGAAGAACAACTTATTTAAAAACATACTCGGAAAGTGCACTGGTTGCTCAGGCTTGTAATCCTAGCTATTCAGGAGGCTGAGATCCGAAGATCAAGGTTCAAAGCTAGTCCAGGCAGTAAACTATGCCAAACTAGTCTTTAATTCTTAACTACCCAACAGCACCCAGACCCTGAGTTCAAGCCCCAGGACGAGCAAAAGGGGGGGAAAAAGTATTTAGTTTGAGCACATGATAAGCTTTCAAAATGATTCATGCTTGTTGGACCCACATAAATAAAACACTGTGGAACATTGATATCAGCAGCCTTCATAAGCCAGGAGGGCCCTGAATGGGTAAGGCTCAGCTTATGAAGCGCAGTACGAGATATCTCAAAAATGTAGTTTTGGGTGCAGTGGTTCATGCCTGAAATCCCAGCTCAAGTGGTAGGATTCCAAGCCTAGCAAGCTCAGAGTTTAAATTAAACCCCAGTACTAGAGAGAGAGAAAAAATGTACAGTTTTGAAAGCTGAACAGGTAAAAACAAGGCATAGTCATACATGCCTGTAACCCCACCACTAAGGAGGATTGCAAGCTGGAGCCCTTCCTGGGTCACCAAGACTCTGTCTTAAAAGAAAGAGAACTAAAATGTAGTATATGGATACAATGAAGTATTATTCAACTTTTAAAAGGGAGAAAATCCTGAGACGACAACATGAATGAATCTTGTCGACACTGTTAGGTGAAATAAGCTAGTCACAAAAGACCAAACTATTTGATTCCCATTCCACAGAGACATGCAATGGCCGTTTGCCAGAGGCCAGAGGGAGGGAGATGAGAAGACTCTTTCTTCAGCTGGTAGAGAAAAGTACTTCCGAAGAGCCTTCATTGTGGAGCACTGTGTGTGCATTCTTCATAACTTGTTTAAACAAGTTACAGAGGTGAATACACTTAATGCTACCAACTCCCCTAAAACTAGTTAATATCGCAATTTTATGACACACAGTTAACCAAAAACTATAAAAAATTTAAAGCAAACAGGGACTCAACTTTGACCTGACAAAACGAGCTCCCTGGGACAGTGGTCGTAGGTCTCTGTCCTCTGGCTTTTGGGTTTAGAAATTGACTGCCTCCCCACCTCACACTGAACAGCAGCCTTGCTTTGCTTCCGCATCCTCTCTTCATGCAGATGGACCTGCCTTGCCAAAGGGAGCTGCGGGGAGACAGAAAGGCAGTTCACGGGAGCAAGTAAGACCAGAAGGAAGGGCCAGGACTAAGCCTGCAATCTGGAAAAGAGCTAGATCAACCAGCATGGGCTAAGGGCTGACACCATAGAGCTTTCATTAAGAACAATTATCCTGTGGCCTTTGTTTTTGCCTGTAGGCTGCTGTTCCTTCCTCAACTTGTAACTTTCTGAGCATCCCTGCTGATTATCTTCTGGGTCTAGCCAACTCATTAGCTAGAGTTTTACTTTAGTCAAAACAGCATCCTACCATATTTGCAGGCTCCCAAAGGACCTTCCAGGGATGGACCTGGCTACCCAGGTAGGGAGAAAAACAAGTTAGGAGTAAGTCAGGAACCCAAGTGCTGAGACAGGCACCATTTGATGGCCTTACCTGAATCCTTCCGGGAACAAGGTTGTCAGAGGTGGTGAATATGAGCTGCTTGGCACTGGACGTCTCCGGAGAAGCCAGGATCACCTTCCCAGCTCCAGCTCCATCTGGGCTGGTCAGAATGAACTGTTGTTTGGAAGACCCGGAGGCGTCCACTGCGGTTACTATCTGGATCTTCTGTCCTGTCTGCTGGTCTGTCACAATCTGTAAGACACCACACAGAGGAGTATGAGACCCTTGCACTTGTACACAGTGCTGAAGAGCCATGATTACCAAATGACATCCTTGAGCTGATGTTGGTTTCACCCGCATAAGTTGGTAAAAAAAACACAAGAGTAAACTTTTTAGGAATGAATTTTTATAATACTTGTTTTACTCTAAGTTTCTATCTTTGCTATTTTCAGTAATGCTTTCCTTTCATTCCACTTTTTCTGTTAATAGTCATATGAAATCAACCACACTAATGTATCACTTAATGAAGCAAACGTTCTATGAAATCCGTCACTAGGTGATTTCTCTGCATACACAGTCCTCGCACAAATTAAGAAAGCTACACCACTAGGCAATAATCTCAAGAGACCATTGAAGCATGTGTGGTTCACATCTGACTGAAGTACTTAACATGGTGCATGACCATAAAGCCAAGGAAAGACAAGGCTAGTCATTCCTTTGCCCACAGTCTATGAGGAGCCAAGACTTCTCCTTCATGTGAGCCCCAGTCCTTGTTGTGGTTGAGGCCCTGCAGGTAAGAATTCAAGCAGGAGCGGGAGGGAGGACAGACCAGATCTAGACACAGGCATGCAGTCTTGGCTGTACATAGCATCTCAAGGTCTAGATTATTCTTTATTCTCCAAGGACACAAGCTTATAAAATTCAACCAATCATAATTATTAGTTACTTGTATTCTCCCTTTTCCTTAGATATCCTATTTAAGGAGATTAAGATTACTTCTATAAATACACTAAAATTGAAGGCAGGAAAAGAACATCACTCCCCCTTACTAAAATCACCCTCCAGGAACCAGATGGCAAGCACTCGTAGCAGACTTTTTTAATGAGGTGGGGAGGACATGGCCAATCCCATTAAAAGTTCAGTCCCCTGGAGGTGGAAAAGAGTGACTGTAAGAACTATATCCCCTCAAGAGACTTACAAGTCTGAATGCTCCAGTTCTGTGTCTGTGACTTTATTTGGAAACAGGGCACTGGCAGATGTAACCAAGGTGGGATCACCAGATTACAGTCAGTGAGTACACCTCCCCACCAGCAGCCCCACTCCATTATACCTGATGCCTGTGGGGTTGATGGGGAGAAGTGGCTACAGACAAGTAAGGAATGCTAACAGCTGTCCATACTTATGCAAGCTAGGAACAATGTTTTTGTGAACCTAGACAGGGCCCAGCCCTGAAACACCTTGTTTTTAGACATCATTTCACCTCCACAATTATGAGAGAAAGCTCTTCTATTGTTTTAAGTTGTTAAGTCTGAGGAACTTGCTATGGCAGATGTAGGAAACACATACAAGAGGTAAGTTTGACTTTCTTGGAACAAATGTTTACCTGCTCTGAACAGGGAGAACACTTGTTGCCAAAAGTTGGCTTTGTCCCAATGTGATTGGTGAACAACTGAGCAAAATCTAAACCTTGAGATTTTTGTTTTATGTACTATTTCTTCAGTGAGGAGCTCTAGATAAAGACAGAATGGAGTCCTGAGCTTGGCTGTGAGTCAAGTTGTACCCACCTGTTGGCGTTTTAGGAACAATGTTTTGCTATAGAAATATGAAATGGTATGGCACGATGTGTGTGACTGCAAGGATAAATAAATGTGGTCTGTACACAAAATGGACTACTACACAGCCAAAACGCTGCTAAGCCAAAGAAGAAAGAAACCAAGTCACACATTGTGAGTAGGCCCAGCAAGGATGGAGCCAGGACAGCCTGTCAGAAGTCTGACCAAGGAGAGTGGTACTGTGTGGGGCTCCAGAGCCAGGAGCACTGATCAGGACTTACTGTAGTCTGTGTGGGTCTGTGGACCTGGAAGACACAGCAGAGATGTGTACCTAAGAGTGGCACTCTGACCACTGGGGCAAGGAAAAGGACAGAGTGGGGAGGCTGAAGGGTGGCTACTAGGAAGGTCAGAGCTCTGCACAGGGGAGCCTAGACTGTTGAGTCTACATTCCACCAGGCTATGCCTTTGCACTAAGAAGATGGTGAGAAGATTCCAGCAACCCTCTTACTGCTTTAAATGGCCAACTGCAGCCTAACCTACCCTTTGCTTATATGCAAAGGATGTGTGTTTCCCTGTCTCCATCCAGTAGAATGTCTGCCCTAGGAGGGCAGGGCTAACCTCTGCAGTGTCTATATGATGATATTCAATGTGCACTGGCCAAGCTGAGGGGACAGAGCTAGGCCTAGAGCCAAAACCTTCTAAGCAGGCAGTACCTTCACCAGAAGAAGCTGTCAGTCTCTGAAAAGCTCTGTGTGTGTGTGTACACACTCTAGGCCTTGCACTCTTACTTGGCTTTTTTTGTTCACAGCTAACATTCTCCTTCCATTTTTTTCACCCAAGGCTGGTGCTCTATCATTTGAGCCACACCCCTAGTTCCACTTTTTGCTGATAAATTGGAGATAAGAGTCTCTTGAGATTGTCTACCCAGGCTGGCTTTGACCCTCAATCCTCAGATTGTGGTAACTACGCTCCTACTTCTCCCTAGCTTGTCCAGTCTCCTCCTTACCTTCTGTCTCAGGACCCATCTGTCCCCACTGTCCATCTGCTTCTGCCATTCCATTCAATGGCCACACGACATAAGATATTGTGGCACAGAACACTGGCCTCTCCAGTCCTCCTGCCTACTCCCCCAAAACAAAAGTCAGATTTTTGTGTTGCCATTTATATGGAATTCCGTAAGACAAAATGGTCGTTTCTAGGGGGCCAGGGAAATGGCAATGTTTTGGAGCTAGATATAGGTTGTGGTCGTAAATTGCAAATCTACTAAATACTACATACTGTACTTCAAAATGGCTTAATTCTGTATTTCACTAAAATTAGGTGTCATTTATAGATGGGACTTAACAGTAGTTAAAAATGTATATAATAAACTACAGGGTACAGATGGAAACATTTTAAACGAAGCATATATATATTTTTTTTGGGGGGGGGGATCAGTTGTGGGGCTTATCTCTGGGCCTGAGCACTGTCCCGCAGCTCTTCAGCTCAAGCCTAGTGCTCTACCACGAGCTACAGCGCCACTTCCAGTTTTCTGGTGGTTTATTGGAGATAAGAGTTTCATGGACTTTCCTAAGCCCGTTCTGGCTTTGAATTGCAATCCTCAGATCTCAGCTTCCCGTGTAGCTAGGATTATGGACATGAGCTACCGGCACCCAGCCAAGTCAAAATGTTTCTTTTAAAACAGTTGCTAGTGGCTCACACCTGTGGCTCATGCCTGTAATCCTGGCTACTCAGGAGGCTGAGATCTGAGGATCACAGTTCAAAGCCAAGCCATGGCAGGAAAGTCCATGGGAGTCTTATTTCCTGAGTAGCCAGGATTACAGGCATAAGCCACTGGCAATTGTCTTAAAAGAAACATTTTGACTTGGCCGGGTGCCAGTGGCTCATGCCCATAATCCTAGCTACTCAGGAGGCTGAGATCTGAGGATCGTGGTTCAAAGCCAGAACAGGCAGGAAAGTCTGTAAAACTCATCTCCAATAAACCACCAGAAAACTGGAAGTGGCGCTGTAGCTCAAGTGGTAGAGCGCTAGCCTTGAGCTGAAGAGCTGAGAGACAACGCCCAAGCCCAGAGTTCAAGCCCCAGGACCAACAACAAAAAAGAAACATTTTGACTATACCACAAGACGAGATAAAGAGAATCACAAAAGTAAAAAGCTCAGTCAATACCAGAGAGAGCTGAAAGAAAAGCCTTTGATGGAAAGAGTCACAAATTGGTGATATTAATCCAAATATATCAATCACCATTTTCTTTTTTCTTAATTTTTTAGGTCTAAGACCAGAACTCGAACTCAGTACCTGATGTTTTCACTCATTGGCTAGCTCTCTACCCACCAACTGAGCCACTCCTCCAGCCCCTCAATCATCATGTTAAATGTGAAAAAGTTATGTATAGACATTAAAAGACAGAGGTTACTAGTTAGGTAACAAAAAAAAGACCTAATTTATATTGCCTAGAGAAAGCCCAGAGGTAAAAGAAGATTAAAGGGATGAAGAAAGATGAACCATGTAAACATCAATCAAAAGAAAGGTGAAAGATCAGGTACACTGGCTCCTAATGCCTGTTATCCCAGCTACCTGAGGAGCAGAATGAAGAGGATAGCTAGGCAAAAAAGGTAGCCATACCCTCTCTCAAAGAACAAACTAGGTGTGGGTTCAAGAGAAAGAGAGGTATCTCATTTACACTATATAGAACTAGTGCCAGATAGTTACTAATAGTTAATACTGTGAAGATGCATAGACTATTGATGCCTGTGTAAGAAAGTATATATGTGTATGCTTACAGACTTACAAGCAAAGCCCTTCTCTGAAATAAGCAACATAGTGATAGTGACCCCTTGTGGGATGAGGGGAGACCCGTTTCTCCACTGCCTCACTTGCTGTAAATTTTGTTACAGCATGTATATACTGCCCATTCAGTTCACACACATAAGTATCAATTCCTCTGATTCTTGGGAGACATCACAGGACTATTAAGAGAAAAGAAACATTATCAACTTGGAGACATGGAAAGAGTAAAAAACTTCTGAAACAAGCAATTCAAAGAAATTACTCAGTGACCCTTATTACACTTTTACAACTTAAACTCTGAAATTGGATCAATTTAGTAGCACATAGGCACATCCAATTTTATTCACAGGCCACAATGGAAAGGTTTTCAACTATATTTATTATACATAAAACCTACTCCAAAAGGTTATCTTTCCTTAATGTGAGAGCTTAATCCTAAGGACTTGGGTTATAAGAGCTCTGTTCAAGGGACCTCTGCACTCCAGCAGGACAGCAGTGAGTGCCGTGCATAGAACAGCCTTAGTGGATAGATAAAATGGGATAGCAGAATGGCCCCTAGGGAAACAGAATTCTTATGATACAAAGGAATGTGTATTCTCTCCGGAAATACACAGTAGAAAATCTAGTAACTAGATACCAAGAGTCTCCCATGGCAACCACTGGGTCCTTGTCTGCAATCATAACCTGCCTGTCTGGTGGCTTATGTTGTGATTCCAGCTACTTGAGAAGTAGAGATTGGAAGGATCAGGATCTAAGGTTAGTCCTGGGTAAAAGCAGAAACGGGTCGAGGCACGTCTCAAGTGGTAGAGTACCTTCCTAGCAAGCGCGAAGGCCTGAATTCAGATCCCAGTATGCGAGTAAAAAAAGTGGAGGGGAAAGGAACTAATTTTACTAATGGATAGCAAGCTCCTTTCTAAGGCTGGAAGTGTTATGTAATCAGTATCCTAACACCTACCACACGCAACCACACAGGACCTGCTTTCAACTCTTTAGCAAATAGGAACAAAGTAGGTAAAGACAGCCAAGATGGCCGAGATGGCCTGAAGTGGTGTTCCCCACGGTGTGTGTCTATGGCATATGTGCTCTGTCATCGTCTTTTCTAATCAACTTCTATCAGCTTTACTTAACAAAGAAAAAAAGAAAAAAAATAACAGCTTTATAATGATCCTCATTTGGGAGAATGTTTTCATTAATGTTTTCTCAAATTTTACACATTTAAACACATGTTATTTTTGAACTGGAGTAAAGTTAAAACAATAACAACTACATGACTTCTGCATTATGTGTGTGTGTGTGTGTGTGTGTGTGTGTGTGTGTATGTGTCTCTGTGTGTGTGTGTGTGATATGCAGGAAACAACTTTAAAAACTCGTTTCATTTTACTTATTAGAAGTCTTCTAGCTTTAGGATAGTCCAAAAAAAAGTATCAGATACTTTATTTTCTAGTAACTACATAACGGTTCACTCATACTTCATTTAGATTAACTAAATAAAGGCAATCTTGTTATTTATTCCCTGGATGCCTCTCTTCTTGGTTATATTTCATACTTGTGCTATGTAACTAATTTTCTTTTCCTGCTGTTCATCTTCGTTCATGTCTTTTGGCTTGGCCGTAGACTGAGCTTGCTCTAGTAAAAGTAAGTCTCTGAGCTTTCATCGTATTTTTCCTTTCCCTCACTGTGTAGCCCACAAGTTTAATGTACATGACATTTCTTTGTTCAAAAGGGTAGAAAAGGGCTGGGAAGATGGCTTAATGGTAGAGCGCTTGCCTTGCATGCCTGAGGCCCTGGGTTCGATTCCTCAGCACCACATAAGCAAAAAGAAAAAAGCTGGAAGTGGCGCTGTGGCTCAAGTGGTAGAGCACTAGCCTTGAGCTGAAGAGCTGAGGGACAGCGCCCAGGCCCAGAGTTCAGGCCCCATGACTGGACCCCCCCCCCACCAAAATAAAATAAATAAAATAATATGTGGCCTCTCAGTTTGAAAGCAAAGTAAGGGATAAAATAGAACTTCATCCCAATAGTTTGGAGCAACAGTTACATTGCTGCTTTGAAATTGTTAGTTAAATTTTTAAAATAAGCAAGGTTGTACTAGACTTGATTCTGACAGGCGCAGCTACTTAGTGAAGCCCTTAGCACATTGTTTTTTAACAGATGGAGGGAAGGCAGGGCGTGTGGCCAGAACGCAGCAAGACTGGTGCGGGCACCTGAATGCGCTGAGGTGAGGCTACCGCAGAGTCGGTGGAGATGATCTGGATGCGTGGGGAGGGGCTGGTCATCCCTGGAGATTCCGGCCGAAGGGTCTGCGTATGTGGTACCTGTGGGTGAGATCAAAAGGGTCAGAAAGATGTCCAGTGGAGCCTGAGAACTGTCTCTTTTTGCTATGGCCTTGTACAATTCTGAGGTATTAACCCAGCATGACAAAGGATCAGTGAGATATTAACATAAGGTGGCTCCAGAAAATAGCATCTTAAAATAGCTGTTTCTAATGTAGAAAATACAAGGATAAACCAAAGGAATTTTCACTTCTGCTCTGCACAATTTAATTTTTTTTAAGTTACCAAAATAACTTCTTAGAGAGAAACTTTGAAAATTTTCACTACTTTCAAAGCCAGCTGTAAAACTCTTTTAGATGACTTTCCAGAGAAAGGCTCTCATAGCAGTGCAGGAGGGACAAACAGAACCTGCAAGACACTGAAAACTACTGGGATCACAGCATTTCATAGCATTAGGAAGCCTCAGTCCCAAAGGGATGGAGCTGGGAAAGCTCACCAGGAACATAAAGGTTTGGCTTTAGTCAATGCCTACCAAAGGCAAGGTTCAAAGTGCTGAGTTGGCACCTGGGTACTGAAGTAAGAAGATATCAACTTTCTTGATTAAAAGTATGTCATGAACTAATACCCTACATAGTTCCAAAACACAGGAGACAACATTTCCTAATTCATTCTATGAGGTCAGTATTAGCCAACACCAAAATCAAGATCCAATAAGAAAATGATAGACCAGTATCTCTTAGGAATACAATGTTAAAAATCCTCAATATGTAATCCCAGCTACTTGGAAGGTAGAGATCTGGATGACTGTGCTTAGAGGCCAGAACAGGCAAAGTTATTTAGCAAGATCTGCTTCTCAACAAACAAGCCAGACATGGTGATGCACATCTATAACCCAAGCTACTACATGAGAGATGTAGGTCCAAAGTTGGTTCTAGGCAAAGGCAAGACCTTATCTGCAAAATAAAAGCAAAAAGGCTGGGGATATGGCACATGTGGCAGAGTACCTGCCTAGAAAATGTGAGGGCCTGAGCTCAAACCCCAATACTACAAGAAAAGAAAACTTACAAAAGAGAGCAAACCATATCCAGGAACATTTAAAAGATTATACACTGGGGCTGGGAAGCTGGCTCAGTGGTAGAGTGCTTGCCTTGCATGCCTGAGGCCTTGGGTTCAATTCCTCAGCACCACATAAGCAAAAAGAAAAAAAGCTGGAAGTGGCGCTGTGGCTCAAGTAGTAGAGTGCTAGCCTTGAGCTGAAGAGCTGAGGGACAGCGCCCAGGCCCAGAGTTCAGGCCCCACGACTGGATCCAAAAAAAAAAAAAAAAAAAGATTATACACTGTGACTAAGTGGGGTTTGTCTCAAGGCTAGCAAGATGCTAGTGGCTCACACCTGTTATCCTAGCTACTCAGGAGACTGAGATCTAAAGATCATGGTTTGAAGCCAGCCAGGCAGGAAAGTCTGTGAGATACTTATCTCCAATAAATTATTCAGAAAAGGCCAGAAGTAGTGCTGTGGCTCAAGTGGTAAAGTGCTAGCCTTGAGCAAAAGGGGCTCATAGACAGCACCAGGACCTGAGTTCAAGGGTCACGACCTACAAAAAAATAGATAAAAATGCACAGATGGTTCAACATATGTAAATCAATATAGTACATCATATTAAAAAAAGTAAAGGACAGGGACTGGGAAGGTGGCTCAGTGGTAGAGCGCTTGCCTTGCATGCCTGAGGCCCTGGGTTCGATTCCTCAGCACCACATAAGAAAAAAACCGGAAGTGGCGCTGTGGCTCAAGTGGTAGAGCGCTAGCCTTGAGCTGAAGAGCTTAGGGACAGTGCCCAGGCCCAGAGTTCAGGCCCTACGACCGGACCAAAAAAAAAAAAAGTAAAGGACAAGAGACCACATGATCATCTCACTTGACAGAGAAAGCCTTTGAGAAAATCTAATACCCTTTCACAATCAAAACTCAACAGAGGGGGCTGGGAAGGTGGCTCAGTGGTAGAGTGCTTGCCTTGCATGCATGAGGCCCTGGGTTTGATTCCTCAGCACCACATAAGCAGAAAAAGCTGGAAGTGGTGCTGTAGCTCAAGTGGTAGAGCACTAGCCTTGAGCTGAAGAGCTGAGGGACAGCGCCCAGGCCCAGGGTTCAGGCACCATGACTGGCAAAAAACAAAAAAAAAACAAAAAAAACCCAACTCAACAAAGTAGGAACAGAAGGAAAGTTTGCAACCTGGCAAAAGACTAAAAGATTCCCCCTGAGATGAGAAGCAAGATGAGGATGCTGGCTTTCACCACTTGCACAAAACATTGACGTAGAGGCCACAAGCAAGGTATTAGGGGGAAATAAAGAAAAGTAGGCATGCATCCTGACTGGGAAAGAGGACCTAAAACTATATCTGTAAATTAAATAATCTTTTATATAGAAAATCAGTCCACCCTCCTCACCCCCCCCCCAAAAAAATCTACTGAGAGCTAGTAAATGAATTCCAAGGTTACAGGGTACAAGACGAATGTAGAACAGTCAACTGTAGCTGTAACATTAGCAATGAATGACTTGAAAATAAAACTAAGGAAACAATCTCAAAAAGAGCAAAATATTTAGAAAAATATAAGATAATAAATATAAGATTTGTAATGAAAACTATAAAAGATTGTTAGAATTATAAAACAGCTTAAATAAACTGTCTTGGGCTGGGCACCAGTGGCTCACGCCTGTAATACTAGCCACTCAGGAGGCTGAGATCTGAGGATCGTGGTTCAAAGCCAGCCTGGGCAGGACAGTCTGTGAGACTATCTCCAAATAACCACCAGAAAACAGGAAGTGGCGCTGTGGCTCAAAGTGGCACGGCTCAAGACACTAGTCTTGAGTGATAAAGCTCAGGGACAGTGCCCAGTCCCTGAGGCTCAAGCCCCATGACCGATCCAAAAAAATAAAAAATAAAAAAATCTGTGTGCATAGACCAGAAGATTTAAGACTGGTAAGATGGCAATCCTCCGCAAACTGACTTACAGATTCACTACAATTCCTAGAAAATTCCAGACGCTTTTCTTGTATAAACTGACCAGAAGATGCTAAAATTCACATGGAACTGCAAGCGACCCAAAGAGCCAGACCGTGAAAAGAAAAAGTTGCCTCTAGCTAATCTAGCTAATCTCTCTTCTGGGGATTCACCCAAAAGATCTGAAATCTGAAGAGATGTTCAGTATAGCATTAGCCAAGGTAGCCAAACCAACCTAAGGGTCCATCAATGGATGGAGGAAATGTAGTACATATATACAATGGCGTGCATCAATAACAAAGGTCTGCCCTTTATGACAACATGGATGGAATTGGAGAACATTTGCTAAGTGAAATATGCCATGTACAGAAACATAAATACTACATGTCCTCATTCACATGTGGAATCTAAAGCAGAGGCAGAGAAGAATGGGCCTCAGGTTCACTAGGCAAGCACTACCCACACCATAGTCCTTCTTGTTCTTTTTTTTGTTTGCCTTCCTTTTCCATCCTTTTCTATTCCCTTTCCTCCTCTTCCTTTTAGATTTTTCAAATAGGGTACTGCTCTTGCTTGGAGCTACACTTGGCTCCAATTCTCCTATCTCCAATTCCCACGTGATGGGAATTAAAGGTATGAACTACCGTGCACAGGTTTGTTGTTGGGTTTTTTTTTTTTTAGATCAATTACATAGCATGGTAAATATGGTTAATAATTGCATATTGTCATTTTCAAAGTTGCCAAGAAAGTAAGTTTCAAATTATATCACAAAAATAATATTTGAAACAATGGACACATTAAGTAACTTGACGTGTTTATTCCATTTTGTATTTGTAAATCCTAACATCACCTTGTACCTCATAAATGCAAAATGTTATAAACTGTCAGCCAGGTGCCAGTGATTCACACCTTTAATTCTACTCAGGAAGCTGAGGATCTGAGGATCATGGTTCAAAACCAGCTTGTGCAGGAAAGTTCGTAAGACTCTTATCTCCAATTAACTACCCAAAAAAAGCCAGAAGTGGAACTCTGAGTCAAGTGGTAGAGTATTAGCCTTGAGCACAAAGAGGCTCAGGGATAGCACCTAGGCCCTGAGTTCAAGCCCTTGGACTGGCACCAAAAAAAGTTTAAAAATAAACTGTCAATTTACAACAACAACCCCAGTATGGTATTGGTATAAACACAGATAAACAGACCAATGGAATTGAGAACCCAGAAATAACTCTCATATATATGTTCAAATGATTTTGCCAAGACAATCTGATTTGTTAGCCACTAAGACACTACCTGTGGTTGTGGAATTGTGAAGGAAGTGCAGGGGAGGAGCTGGACTTTAGGTGACTGTTATATACCTCAGCATGGTCTTGTTTCAAAAAAAACAAAAAAACAAAAAAAAGAAAAAAAGTCTTCAGAGAAACATACAAGAAACCAGCCCAAATCTCGAAGGCATACTGACTTGCCCTTTTCAGGGTAAACTTTGCCCATTATAATACTACAGTCTCCACTCAGGGTCATTCCTATCTAACATTGTTTTAAACAGAGTATGTATGAAGAAACATGGTGGCATGTGCTTGAAATCCCAGTGAGGTGGGAGGAATAGCATTTAGGCAAAAATTGGAAAAGTTAAGCAGGCTGAGGGCAGGGCTCGAGTAGTAGAGTGTCCTGACTATCAAATCCAAGCCCCAGAGTTCAAATGCTAGTATTGCCAAGACAACAACTGCCCAGTGAATATATTACACCTTAGGGAAGGCACAAAGTCTTTACTATATATAAGCTTTGAACCCAGGACTCTGCAGAGATCTGCTCTGAGATCTCTACTCCTGTCTGTCTGCTAACTACCCATTCTCTAGGTATAGATTAGCACTTAACACTAGCTCCCTGTGAAGTTCCCTGCAATGGAAAATTGAGCATTCTCACGCTGGGCCGGGAACACAGGAAACTTCTCCATCCCATCACAGCACTCCACTGCCTACATACAGGTGTTTACTGAAAGATGAACCTCTGGTGAGAGGATGATGCTCATATTAACAGTTAAGGTGCAAATTCTACAGTTTATTCTACTATTTATTCTTAAGTTTTGGTTTTAACAGTCCCATAGGTTATTAATTGAGCAACAGAGTTCAAACAGTGTTTAGAAAACAGCATGCGGACCTAATAAGTTACAAACCTCAACCAGGAACTTCCTACTTCTCCCTAACACTCCCTCAAGGAAAACAATGAACAATGAAAATGTCTAAGTGGGATAAGGGTTTCTGTCCGGGGATGCCTTCAGCCTGCACTGAAATGTATTACATCCTTCTTTTAAATCTATTTCAAAGAATCATTAAATCAGAAGCCTGGTGAAGAGTCACTGGGCAAAGAGTTACAAGCCCTCTTGTGCTGTCCTTTCATCAAAAGGAAGACTGTAGGTGGCTGCTGGTCTTCAGGGAGTCTACTCTTCACTTCATATAAACCACTGAGCCCTCCGAGCTGGCCCATGGGCTACAAATTCAGCGTTTTTCTGTAGTAAAGTCAATGAAGGGTGAAACCTGAACAATATAAATAAGTGCCATTTATATAAAATGGATTAGCCCATCTTTATAATTTTCCAGTGCTAGCTAATGGTAGCCCAACATCACCTACTCAGGAGCCTGGGACCTGGAGAACCAGGAATCAAAGCCAGCCCAAGCGGTAAAGTCTGAGATACTCCATTTCTATTTAACCAGCAAAAAGCCAGACTAGAGGCATGCTTCAAATGGTAAAGCACCAGTGGAGCAAATGTCAGGGTCCCAGTACTTCCAAAACAACTAAACCCCTAAATGTGATAAATGTCCCCCCACCCCCAGGTCTGCTGGGAATGGTGGGACATAAGGCTGTAAGCCCAACACTCAGGAGGCTGAAGTAGGAGGATTATGAGTTCAAGGCTAGCCAGGATTACACAGAGAGACCGAGTCTCAAAACAAAAGTGAAAATAAACAACTCTTCTAACGGACCCCTAAATTTCTTGGCACAGAAACAGAGATCCAGAATCAACAATCAGTAGCATTCAGAAGGCCAAACCCAGAGAAATGGGAGTTCCGGGCCAGCTGGGCTAACAGTGAGACCTTCAAACAAACACACTTACAGTCAAAATTTAGAGCAACCACCACCTCTCACAATTACGTAAAACAACCAGAGCAATATGATCATAAACCTGTGTTCATATGCACATTAACCTGCCAAGAAAAGAACAAGCAAGCAAGTAATCAGCTTTTGCCACATCTGAATTTATTCAGTATGGACCCTACTTCAAGGTCTTTTGAAGAAACAATTTGCTAGGAGGTTAGCCTAGCAATAGACACCAAGTTGATGTCTAAATCCTGTATAGTCGTACCAGCTGCTTTAAACAAGTGCTACTGAAACATGCCGCACTGCAGGGATTCCCCAGAAACAGAGAGCGAGCCCTGGACACTCACTTACCATGCCAACAGCTCCCTGAGGCTTCATCTACATTTTTCCCTCAGCAACCTCCAGGCCACACAGAGGCCAACCAAACTGCCCAGGATGGTGGAGGGCATGGATCTACAGGGCTGTGCTTTCAAGCCCTGCCAGCCAGTATAGATTCCATTCACCACACAAGACAGGGCTGTTTAAAGATGCCCTCTCTGTGACCCTGCTTTGCCGAAGGTCAAGTACACTATCACTCCCTGTAACCAAGGAAGCAAAATCGACATGCTCCTGCTGGTATGCCAGCTGCTGGAACAGTTAGTCTCATAACACAATGAAGTGCTTCTAGGGAAGATGTGCATTGATTTAGGAAGGTCTCCCTTCACCTAGACTGTTGCCTTTATTAAATCTTCTTCCCCACTGCCGTTTCCCTTAAAGATTACCTTGCCTTTCCCAGAGCTCACAAGAACGTTACCATGGAGGCCAACCAACTGCAAACAGTTCTGGGGTTTTTACTCCCCAGCAAGGGGTGTGTGTGTGAGCTCAGGGTCTCACCCGAGCTGGTCAGCAGCTCCACTGGAGCCACCCCTCTGGCCCCTCAAAACAATTTTGAACCTATAAGGAATGGGGGGGATAACAGCTTCCTCCTTTTCTCCCGCAGGGCAATTCCTCTAGGCGGTTTGTCTTTTCTCACATTATGTCTAGATTTACTGTACGAACACTAATTTTATCCCAGATCCACTTATATATATATTTCCTCTACCAAATTCTTCTAATTTGATTCTAACCTTATTATCACAGCTTATTTAAATATAAACATTATTTCTGTATATATCATTATATTTTATAGGACTATCAACTTGTTATAGCCTGGCGCTGAAGGAAATGAAAACTCCCCAAAGGAACAAAATACTTTAATATAATACTATGCAACAAAATTATTGCGTAGTATTATCAGAGTAATATTATATTACTCAACAAATTGATTAACATCTGAGCTAACTAATGGTTCAGCCACTTCTTTCACATGAGGGTGTGTGACTCTCAAAAACTTTTACTACGCTGGGTGCTGGCGGCTCACACTCATAATACTAGCTACTCAAAAGGCTGTCCAGGCAGGAAAGGCTGGGAGACTCTTATCTCCAAGTGAAGGCATAAAGATTTTACAGAAATAAAAAAGGTTTGTCAGTACAGCAAACAAACTGGAAAAGTTCCTAGAAAAACCACAATCTACCAAGACTGAACCTTGAAGAAATAAGAGAATCTGAGTGTACCTGCAGATAGTAACGAGGTTTAATAAGGAATCAGAACTTTCTAAAAAGGAAAAGTGCTAGACAAAATGATTTTGCTTTGAGAGAAACAACTGAGAGGAAAATGTAAACATTTAAAGAATAATTATCATCAGTCTCTACCAAACTTGTCAAAAAAAAAAAAAAAAACTGAAGAGGAGAGAATATTCCTAACCTCATTTTGAGGCCAGCATCAGAGTAGACATCAAGACTATAGACTAGCACCGCATATGAACACGGATGCAAAGATCCTTAATACTGGCACATATCAAAAGGAATATATGCCATGATCCACAGAGGTGTGTTCTAGGATTTCTATCTAGATGGGTTAACATATGAAACTCGATGAAGAAACACAATGAAGAAAGAAACTCACTTTATCTTTTCAATTGGTGGAGAAAACAGATTTGAAAAAATTCAGTATCCCATCAGAATCTCTCTCTCTCTCTCTCTCTCTCTCACACACACACACACATACACACACACACACACACACACACACACACACACACACACACACACACACACACACACACACACACACACACACACACTCAACAAAGCATGGGTAGAAGAAAATAACCTCACCATAATAAAGGCCATATATGAAAAATAACAGCTAGTAGTACCAAACCAATGATGAAAGACTGAAAATTTTTACTCTAAGATCAAGAACAAGGCAAGGATGCCTACTTGTAACACTTTTGTTCAACATTGTACTCAAAGTCCTAGCCCAGAGCAATGAGGTGAAAGAAGATGAGAAAAGAAGAAAATGTCTATGTACAGCTGACATAGGAAACCCCACAAATTACTATAAATAAACCCTCAAAAACTCATTAAACCTAATGAATTCAGCAAACTTGTAGAATATAGTATCAACACACAAAAATGATTTTCACTTCTCTATATTAACACTTCAACAAAAAAAATTAAGAAAATAATTCCACTTAAAAAGTATCAAGTATAGGGCTGGGAATGTGGCTCAGTGGTAGAGTGTTTGCCTTGCATGCATGAGGCCCTGGGTTTGATTCCTCAGTACTCCATAAGCAGAAAAAGCCAGAAGTGGCGCTGTGGCTCAAGTGGTAGAGTGCTAGCCTTGAGCTGAAGAGCTGAGGGACAGCGCCCAGACCCAGAGTTCAAGCCCAGGACCAAAAAAAAAAAATATCAAGTATCAAATTTTGTGGAAAATGAACTATGTAACATGTGGGCAGGAGCAAGAGGGGAAAACTGGGGAAAGCAAGAAGAGGTAACACTGTTCAAAAAAGAAATATACTCATTACCTTATGAAACAATAACCCCTCTGTAAAAGACCTTAATAACAATTGTATTTTTAAAAATGTATCAAATTATATCAAGAAGTATTAATCAAAAGTATGAATAGCAGGGGCTGGGAAGGTGGCTCAGTAGTAGAGCGCTTGCCTTGCATGCCTGAGGCCCTGGGTTCGATTCCTCAGCACCACATAAACAAAAAGAAAAAAGCTGGAAGTGGCACTGTGGCTCAAGTGGTAGAGCGCTAGCCTTGAGCTGAAGAGCTGAGGGACAGTGCCCAGGCCCACAATTCAGACCCCACGACCGGACTCCCCCCCCAAAAAAAGTATGAATAGTATCAAAAAGAATAAAATACTGAGATATAATACTGATATATAAATTTAACCAAGAAAAAAAGACTGTACACTAAAAACCTACAGAACACTGCTAACAGAAATTAAAGAAATTCATGGAAAGATATCCACACTCATGGACTTGCATGACATTAGTTTCAAGATAGCAACACACCCAAAGCGATGTAACCATTCCATTATTACCCCTATCAAAGGTGCAATGATACTTTGTGCAGAACTAGAAATTTTCTTTCAGACGGACTCTCTAGGAATCCAAACAGCCAGTCTCTTGAAAAAGAAAAGCAAAGCTGGATTTTTCAGTTTCTGATTTAAAATTTTACTATAGGGCTCAAGTTCAATGGTAAAATCTGTGTATCATGCTTTTAGGCCTTGGGTGCTATCTCCCAGCACCTGATAAAGGAAAAAAAGATTCTTGTTGGGCACCAGTAGCTCATGCCTGTAATCCTAGATACTCAGGAGGCTTAGATCTGATGATCACAGTTCAAAGCCAGCCTGGGCAGGAAAGTCCCTGAAGTTTTTATCTACAATTAGCCATAAGAAAACTGGAAGTAGTACTGTACCTTAAGTAGTAGAGTGCTAGCCTTGAACAACAAAGCTCAGGGACAGCACCCAGGCCCCATGTTCAAGCCCCAGGACCACCACCAAAAACGAAAAAGGTGAAGCTTCAATATAACAGTGAGGTGAGCCAGTTGTAGTGTTACATGCCTACAACTGTAGCACTTCAAAGGCTTAGGTAGAAAGATTGCAAATTCAAAGCCAGTCTGGGCTACAAAGTGGGGTCATCTCAAAAATTCATGAAATACAAGCAAACAAAAAGAAAAAAAAAGTGCAGTACTATGTATGAATAGACACATATATAAACCAATAAAACAGAACACAGCCTGAACCTTAACAACATGTTAAGTAAATTAAACCAGTCACAAAATGACAAGTTCTGTATGATTCTACTTATAAGATGCATCAAAAGTAGTCAAGTTCATAGAAACTGGAATGATGATTGTCAAGGGCTATAGCAGATGAGGGTACTACCAGTTAATAAATAGTATTTCATGTTTACAAGATGAAGCTGTGAAGATCTGTTCATTACACAAAAATATAGATACAGTTAATGTTACTGAACTGTGAACCTACAAATGGTTAAGACAGTTTCATGTTATGTCATTTTTACCAACATTAGAGGAAAAAAAACAGACACAAGAAATAAATTCTTCCAGTTATGTCCATTCCAGAATGACAAGAAATTCAAAATAGGGGGGAAAGACATCTTTTTAACAAATGGCGCTGGGAAAACTCCAAGCAAAAGGAATGAAGTTGGACTGTACTTTCCACCATAAGAGGGAAAAATTAATCAAATTTAAATCCAGACACAGAAACTTGACACCTGAGCAATGACTGTGTTCTCTCCCCCTTGACGATGAGTCCTTGCCAATACTAAGGTTTATTTTGGAATGGGAAGATCTGTTTTTAAACATTCCCTTACATGGAAGCACGTAAGTGTTCTGCAGTGAAGACACAAGCCCTGATGAGAAAATGAGTAATGAGCGCCTAAGATTTTACCTTTCTCCACTCTGTAGGACCTTCCTATTCAGAGAATCCCATGGTGACACCTTTAGATAACAAGTAAGCTCTTCAAATTGCCCTCACTCAAAACATCTTACACACCTGACAAACTGTCTTTATTTAGGCAACATTACACACTATACATTTATTTGTATTGTATCTACTTTAAATTTTCAGCTACACAGCGAAATCTTCAACACTTATGAAATACTAAAGCCCGGTTAGAAAATTTCTATTTATTTACTTATTTATTATTTGTCAGTCCTGTGGCCTAAACTCTGGGTCTGGGTGCTGTCCCTCAGCTCTTCAGCTCAAGGCTAGCACTCTACCACTTGAGCCACAGCACCACTACTGGCATTTTATGCTTATGTGGTGCTGAGGGATAGAACCCAGGGCCTCATGAATGCAAGGCAAGCACTCACCACTGAGCCACCTTCCCAGCCTGAAAAATTCAATTTTTAAAGTGTGAAAGATAAAATTAATAAATTATTAGATATCTCACTGCTCTACAACCAACAAAAAAGAAAAAGAATAAAAGGTATCTCACTGCCTCAGTTACTGGCACTTGTCAAATCATTTCTTTTTAAAAAAACTAATTCTAGCTACTCAGGGGGCTGAGATCTGAGGATCACAGTTCAAAACCAACCTGGGCAGGAAAGTCCGTGAGAATTTTCTCCAATAAACCACTCAGAAAACTGGAAGTGGCGCTGTGGCTGAAGTGGTAGAGCTAAAGAGCTGAGGGACAACACCCAGGCACAGAGTTCAAGCCTCACAACCAACAAAAAAAAATCAACAACAAAAACCAACCAATAGTTCTGTGGCAGAATTCTCATCTGCCATGAAGGATGCTTGGTTTTGATTCCTACATCATACAGTGCCTGGTCCCCTCTGAGGAGTGGCTATGGGAATGGGAAGGTTCTTTATAGGGCTGGGAATGTGGCTTAGTGGTAGAGTGCTTGCCCAGCATGCATGAAGCCCTGGGTTCAATTCCTCAATACCAGATACACAGAAAAAGCTAAAAATGGTGCTGTGGCTCAAGTGCTAGCCTTGAGCAAAAGCAGCTCAGGGACAATGTCATGGCCCTTAAATTGAAAAATATAAATATGAGCAATTTTTTAAAATATAAATATGAGCAATTTTTAAAAAAAATCAACATGTGTGCCACGTACGAGTGCACTGTGCCAGTAATCTTAATTACTCAAAAAGCTGAGATCTGGAGGATCTAGGTCCAAAGTCAGCCTAGGCAGAAAATTCCAAACTAACCAGCAGCAAGTAAATAGATTGGAGACATGGCTCAAGTAGTAAAGTGCCAGCTATGAACAAGCAAGCCCAGCAAGGTTGGAGGTCTGAGTTCAAGCCCTGGTATCAGCAAAAAAAAATTTTTAGGAAGTGATGCTGTGGCTCAAGTGGTAAGAGCGCTTGCCTTGAGCTGAAGAGCTGAGGGACAGCACCTAACCTCCTCAAGCTAACTAAACATGTCAACTTTGCAGTTTCTGCTTTTAAGCCCTCCCTTTCCCTTTCCCTCAGAGTTCCTTTGTTGTTGGTGATAGACAGCTCTCCTACCCATGGCTTTAGTGAGGGACCTTCACATCTCTCAGTGCTCGGTGGTGCTCCTCTGTTTCCACTCAGTACAACAGTCTACACTATATTCAGTGGTCTCTATGAATAACTAAATAAATCTGACAAATTATGCTGAACCACTCAGTTTCCATGTTTTACATTGGTTCTTGTGACTTTGCTGATCCATATAGAAAAGGGGTGACCAGGAGGTCTGAGAAATTCATTTACAGACTTGACAGTGTTGTTTTTCTCACTCATGAGGCAAAGGCATAATGGCCCTCAGCATGGTGACACCCTAGAGTTTCTGCTACTAGGAAGGCTAATGCAGAAAGATTACTGAGCCCAGGAGTTCAACTCTGGCTCAGCAATTCAGCCTGAGATAGGACATTCCATGTCAAATCACAACAAAAGTACATAATTTACAACAAACACAACCCAGAAAAAATGAAGTGCTCAATTAAAAAAGCATGACACCGTTGCATTAGTGAGGTAGTGAGTAAATTTCCTATTGAGCAGTTCCCCTCTCCTCTGTTATTCCCCTACCATCCCTCCTTTCCCACCTCCCTAACTCCTGCCTCCCCCCGTCAAGTTGTAAAGTTCTTTTTCAACATAGTGCCTTGTACATCTCATTGTTACAATGGGTCAACCTGTGTCCTTGTTTCAGCATTTTGTTATTTCCCTTCCTCTCCACAAATTAGAAAAATGTATAAACAAGATGCAGGGCACCAGAATCAAATACAGTGAAAACAGGGGTTATACCATAGGGTAAAAACATACAAGAGAAACAAAAAAAAAAAAAAAATCACATAGTACATTAAGAATACATTAAAAACAACAGTGACAAAGATAAAAAAAAAAAAGCATGACACCAACTAAAGATCTTTAATGTTAGTTTTTCATTAAATTCTTATATATGTAGGGAGCACTTGGTACACCTGTATTCTGCAAGAGGAGGGGACAAGATCACTGACACAGCAAAGTACAGAGCACTGACTGAGCCTAAGTCTTTTCTGGTCCAGTCCTTTCCCACGCAGGCCTTTGGTGTGGCCCAGCTTAATCTCTTTGACAGAGACATCTTAAAAGGGAAGAAGCCCTTTCTTAATGCCCATCAAGAAGCCAACCCTGGCAGGAAAGTCCATGAGACTCTTATCTCCAATTAGCCATCAGAAAACTGAAAGTGGCACTGTGGCCCAAAGTTGTAAAGCACTAACCTTGAACAGAAAAGCTCAGGGACAGCACCCAGGCCCTCAGTTCAAGCCCCATGGCTGACAAAAAAAAAAAAAAGGCAGTGGTACTCAGTAGACATTATGCTAAAAATGAACTATACAACTTATGGGCAGGGATGAGAGGAAAAAACTGGGAGAGAATAAAGCAAAGGGGTAAAATTGATCAAAACAAATGTACTCATCACCTGACTTATGAAACGGTAACACCTCTGCACATCATCTTTATAATAACAATTTTAAAACTTTTAAAGTCCTTTCTTTGTTCATTTCTTGGTGAATTTGCCTCTGCTCTAGAAATATGATTCAAAAGTACAAATCTAGCCACAAGCTAGATTTGTAATCCTAGCTACTCAGGAGGCTGAGATCTGAGGATCACTGTTTAAAGACAGCCTGGGCAGGAAAGTCCATGAGACTCCTATCTTCAATGAACTACCAGAAAACCGGAAGTGGTGCTGTGACTCAAGTGGTAGAGTGCTCACCTTGAGCTGAAGAGCTGAGGGACAGCGCCCAGGCCCATAGTTCAAGCCCCACAATCAACCAATGGCCTTAGTTTCAGTATGAGCCATGGTTAGCTGAAGATACTCCAGACAATAAAAAGATGTGGGTTAGAATCTCAGGTTTGTTATAGTGTACCCTTGGTATTTGAGTATTGCTTTCAACATCTCTAAAATGAAAATATTAGCACTAACTTCAAAAGTTTATAGTGAGGATTAAGACCCTGGCATAGGGAGAGTCTGGTACAGAATGAGTATTCAAAGTTTTTCATTAGTGATGATAGATTATGCTTTTCAAGAGCTAGACCTGACTGCGTCCTTTAAACTTCAAGTTGCCTGTACATACCAGTCCATGTAATGCTTCAGCCCACTACAGAATTTCTGACTTAAACGGCTCCTTCTTCCCTCTAGAATCGGATAGAAAATTTTCCACCCTACTTGCCTGGGTCTGTGACAAATGCATACTTTTCATTCAAGACCCACCTCTGGGATCCCCTATGTCATGTAGGTGTACTTCCTAAGTTGCTTGTAATTATTCTTTAACTAGGTCTTGTGGTCACTGACACACCCGCCTTCATATTTCTCATAAGGATAATGGTAAGTATGCTGAATGCACAGAACAATCGGCCTCTGATTCTACAGTATTAGTAAAATATCAAGTGTATGAGAAACTATGATAATAAGGTTAGAATTCAAAGTAATTCCCACATAAAGAATCATTCTATTAGTTTGGCTCAAGTCATCTTGTATGCAAGATGAGCCACCTGCTCATGCAAAGAAATGTTATGAACAACTGTTCTTGTCATTTTTGCCTTTTTCTTCTCTTTGGATTTGGATCATGTGCTAACTTCCTTGGGACTATTTTGAAACAACAGAGCACACTGATTTTTCTTTCCTCTCAGAAGCAAGGGTGCCAGCCCCTGGAACTCACCTCAGCCACCTGCTGGGTCCCCACTCTGTGCTGAACCAGCCCCTCCATATTTGTGGCCATGATGAAGCAAGACCATTAGAGAACCTGTTTGGAAAGATGCAGCAACTTCTATCAGGTGGGGAAAAAACCAGGCTACTTGAAAACTATTACTAACCAAAATTTACGTTTGGTATTGTCTTACATGGACTGTGCCATCGACGGAGATGGAGCTACAAGTCCAGCATGCCAGAACATACTGAAGACCAGCGTCTTTAATCACAAGTGCCGAAAGTAACTGTGGAAACACTTTAATTTGGGAACAAAACTTCTCTTGGCAGATGATGTTGAAACTTTAATGACTAGGTCATCTGGGTTTTAACAACTTGGTTCACTGCTCTGGGAGGTGGAAGCTCCCAGTCATAGTACACTGAGTAAGAAGGTAGCTATCTGAGAATAGTATGAGATCAGCTTTGGACAGAGCACAAGACTGCTATCGGAAACTCTACTTTTAGTGGTGAAATGAGGAGCTAAGCCCTGCCCAGGTGCTAATGCACCTTGGTCATAGATTGAAAAATGAACATTATCAACAAGAAAAACATACAGATAATGTGCTTACAAGAATATGTTACTTAGAAAACCGGATAACTCAGCATTTCACTAACAGGAAAAAATAAATTTTCTGTTATCATTTGTAAAAACTGAGGAATTGAAGTAGACCACCTAAAGACCAAAGAGTGTGCTTGTCTCCTAGATGAGGGCCATTTGAGTACAAGTTTACCGTCAGACCCCTGGTCTCTTCTGGCCATAAGACAGTGCCCCTGAGTATTTCTTAAACTTTTCCTAGTTAATTCTAACACAAAATCCAGGATAGACGGGGTACAGTTTGAACTTAACTCCTACACGATTTGCTCAATAGAAAAACAAAGCTCTAGTAGAAGTTACTTTGGGATTTGCATCATAACTACACAGTTGTAATGAATGTGCAATATTTATAAACCCATGGGCTGGGAAGGTGGCTCAGTGGTAGAGCGCTTGCCTTACATGCCTGAGGCCCTGGGTTCGATTCCTCAGCACCACATAAGCAAAAAGAAAAAAGCCGGAAGTGGTGACGTAGCTCAAGTGGTAGAGTGCTAGCCTTGAGCTGAAGGACAGTGCCCAGGCCCAGAGTTCAGGCCCCACGACTGGACCAAAAAAAAAAAAAAAAAAAAAAATTTATAAACCCATGTACAATTCATTTGTGTACTCAGAAAATTATGTATTGCAATTTTTTAATGCAATTAGGTAGAGTTCCCATGTAAAGTATTATAGGCTTTTTAATTTTCTTGTGACTTTCTTTACCATTCTATACACTAGTAGAGAGCCAATTCTAATATCATAATTCTTGTTTAGGTAATTTTATTGCCAAAATAGAAAGGGAAAGAAATGGGAACATGTCATGAAAAAGAACTAGCTCCTCCTGTCCCAAATAAATGATACAGTGACACCAGGCAACCCACAGTAAGGATCAGGTCTAAAACGGTGAAGCAGTCCTTGTGGTTATATATTCATTTTCTCTTCTTCCATCCTGGGGGAGACTGGCTTTTTGGAGACCGATTCCAGAGCCTTTCGCATGCTTTGCATGTGTTCTACTAATGGGCATTACAGTAAGTCTCGTCTCTGGTAGGACAAATGCCCCCACCAATTTCATGAATTATCTCAAGCGCCTTTCTGTTTTGGTGGTACTGGGGGCTGAGTTGTGGCCTTGGGCTTGCTAGGCAGATGCCTTGCCCCACAACATCATTTACTCTTAGTTTTTGGATAGTCTTGCTAATTTGCCTGTGCTGGCTGAGACTGCAATCCTCCTTATGTATGTGTTCCAGTAGTAAGTATAAAAATGTGCACTACCGCCGGGCGCCGGTGGCTCACGCCTGTAATCCTAGCTACTCAGGAGGCTGAGATCTGAGAATCGCGGTTCAAAGCCAGCCCGGGCAGGAAAGACCGTGAGACTCCGATCTCCAATAAACCACTAGAAAGCTGGAAGTGGCACTGTAGCTCAAGTGGTAGAGCACTCGCCTTGAGCTGAAGAGCTGAGGGACAGCACCCAGGCCCAGAGTTCAAGCCCCATGACCGACAAAAAAAAAAAAAATGTGCACTACCATGCCCAGCCTTTTATTGGTTGGGATTTATGGGATCTCTCAAATCATAATCCTTTAGATCTCAGCCTCTCAAGTAGCTACGATTATAGGTGTGAACCACTACACTCTGCTTTCCAATTCCTTTTTTACTTGAAGATAGAGAACCTTTCTTTATACAAAAATTCTTGATCTCAGTGTTGATTCCCTGCCTCTAAAGCAGCTCTAAGCATCACAACAACTACTTAAAACTGAACCAGGAGAAATGTGCACCTTCTAGAAAAACAAGTAGAGTCAGAGTAAGTCTGAAAGGGAGAGAAATTGATTAAGAAACTATAAAACAAATGCTTTCAACATCAAGATTTAAACTGTCAGAGCAGAAAAGTGAGAAGCAGTTTTAAAAGTATTTTCTAGCCGTGTACCAGTGGCTCACACCTGTAATCCTAGCTACTCAGGAGGCTAAGATCTCAGGATCACGGTTCAAATCCAGCCTGGGCAGAAAAGTCCGTGAAACTCTCATCTTCAATAAACCACTAGAAAACCTAGTGACGCTAGAAAAACTAGTGGCGCTATAGCTCAAGTGGTAGAATGCTCACCTTGAGCTGAAGAGCCCAGGGATAACGCCCAAGCCCAGAGTTCAAGCCCCACAACTGACCAAAAAAAAAAAGTATTTTCCATTTCATTACTTTCAAAATTAAGTTGGCATAAAACATACCCCATTCTTAGATACTATATAATAGATAAAGGTTTCTTCTTTTAGGACATAACAATGGAAGAAACAAGACCCTCCAGGAAGTGTTAGGAAGGGAAAGGGATTTAACTCAGGCGCACCCAGAAAAGAAAGACAACAATCATGGTCAAGACTCACCTAAGAGTTTCTTTCACTGTTATCACGGCTATAAGTTGTCCTACAAGTGGAAAGATCACTCAGGAGATGACAGATCTTGAGGAAGAGTATTGAGCATGATTATCAAGCACAGGGTGTTTCACTAGATTGAAAAGCCCTGTGGGGCTTTGTGGTGGTACATACTAGTCATCAACAAGAAGTATCAGGCAGGAGGATCACAAGTTTGAGACCAGCCTGGGCACACCTTTGGGGCTGGAGGTGTGGCAGGACTGGTAAAGTGCTAGCCAATAAGCAAAAAAGGCAGATACCCAGTTCCAATCCCAATTTTAGACCAAAACAAAAGCTCCAAGAATAGGGGCTGTGTTTATATGTAGTTTGAAAGTCCATATTCACTAGCACAATATAGTTTTGCAACTACATTCTGGAGGAAAAAAAAATGCTATTGCTTTGCTGTTATCAACTATAGAAATAAAATTGGAGGGCTAGAGGATTTGGAAGTGTGGCTCTGTGACAAGAGTCTTACCAAGTCAAGGGCCCTGGGTATGACTCTCAGCACTGAAAAGGAAAAAAAATGCTTTTAAAGACAATCTTCTTAGCCAGGCGCCCGTGGCTCACGCCTACAATCCTAGCTACTTGGGAGGATGAGATCTGAGGATCACAGTTCAAAGCCAGCCTGGGCAGGAAAGTCCATGAGACTCTTATCTCCAATTAACTATCAGAAAACTGGAAGTGGTGCTGTGGCTCGAGTGGTAGAGCACTAGCCTTGGGCTGAAAAGCTGAGGGACAGCGTCCAGGCCCAGAGTTCAAGCCCCATAGCTAACAACAACATAACAAAAGACAATCTTCTTGGCTGGCAGAGCTAATAATTATTAAATGGTTATTATTAAATGTGAACAGAACACTGAACTAGCTAGCTTCCTGATTCAGAAAACTGAGTCTCAAGGGCTGCTGAGTCACTCATCTTAAACACCTGCCTCCACCCACAATAATGTTTATGGAAAAGAGCCAGACTGTTGCCAAGAGCTGTAAAACCAGGTATCTTCAGTAAGAAAATACTACCACTCTATCTTTCCCTGATGGCATTAAACTAATTAAGCCCAAATACCTGCACCAATATTTATTAACTGTCATGAACTAGGCAAGGGTTGACTGCTAAGAATTAATAACAAGAAAAAGGGGTGGAAGAGAATAGCCCTGATTTTGATGAACTGCCTGTAGGAGCCTGTGAAAATCTTACAAGACAAGCAGTATTTAAGCTATGTTTTAGCACTGCCAGAAAGGGAATATAGAAAGTTCTACACAGAGCTGGGCGCTGGTGGCTCACCCCTGTAATTCTAGCTACTTAGGGGCCTGAGATCTGAGGATCATGGTTCAAAGCCAGCCTGGACAAGAATGGCCATGAGTTTCAAACAAACAAACAAAAAAAAAGGCTAAAGGTAGATCTGTGACTCAAGTGGTAGAGTATTAAAGCTCCAGGGGCAGAGCCCAGTGCCTGAATTCAAGTCACAAACACACACAAAGCTCTACACAGAGTAGACAATTCAGGTGTAAGAGTCTGAGATGGAAGGCATATTCTAAAACTTAACATGAATGGCTCACAAATGACACAATGTAGAACTGGGATACAGAACACAGGATGCTGGGAGCACAGAATACAACCATGTCTTGAATGAGTTCTTCCAAGCTCTCAAGTGACAGCTGCCTAACCCTTCCTACCGGGGTCCTTCAGCCATACCAGGCTACAGATCATAATGCCATGAAAGTGGGACTCTCAACTAGGAAGAGTTCCATCTCATTCGGAGACCATGACAGCCCATCTGTGCTCCTCAACCAGGCCTACAGCTGGTGTCTCAAATAGTCAGTTCTGGGCCAAGGAAACTGTCTTCTGTGGCAGGAATGTGTAACCCTGATTTTCCCATCACAATCAACTGATTCAAATCATCCATGGCCATAATTACACAGCATTAAAGGTATCTACTCTTTTGGTATTTTCTCATCTAAAAAAGTACAGTAGGTTTTTGAGGCTCCAACACTGACATCATCTGTTTAATACTGATCATATGAGGTTATGTGAAGATTAGATCTTAAATATGTATGCACTGCACCCAGAACTGAGTAGGCATGAAAATGTAGCTGCGACTTGAAGGTGACAGTGCTTTTACTTTCTCAGAAGATCTGAAGGTGGTAACTATTATATGAATTATATGTATTATATGAATACACCAACAGCATTTGTAATTCACACTGCTGAATTGCAAAAACTAGGCAAAATAATGGGCAGAATTAGGATAAAATCGTGTCAACATTTAAAAGATCAATACTTATTTGCAAAATACTACTAGATAAAATTTCTTGAATTTGAAGGCAGGGCTGGGGAATGTCTGGCCCACATGCAGTATTAGGCCCTTGAAATCACTTGACATATGACAGGACAGACTCATATGCTTCTCATATGTTTCCAGTTGTAAAACCCACAAATGATGTTATTATAAAAATCCAAATGAGGGCTGGGAAGGTGGCTCAGTGGTACAATGCTTGCCTTGCATGCATGAGGCCTGGGGTTCAATTCCTTAGCACCACATAAGCAGAAAAGGCCAGAAGTGGCACTATGGCTTGAGTGGGAGCACTAGCCTTGAGCTGAAGAGCTGAGGGACAGTGCCCAGGCCCAGAGTTCAGGCCCCATGACTGGCAAAAAAAAAAAAATCCAAATGAAAGCTGGGTGCTGGTGGCCTGTACTCCTAGCTACTCAGGAGGCTGAGATCTGAGGATCACAGTTCAAAGCCAGGCCAGGCAGGAAAGTCCGTGAGACTCTTATCTCCAATAAACCACTAGAAAACCAGAAGTGGTGCTGTAGGTCAGAGTTCAAGCTCCATGACCGACAAAGCAAAAACAAAAACAAAAATCCAAGTGACCCTTTGCAGAAAAACAGGTATCCCACTATTGGGTATGAAGTATTCCATAAAAATTCAGTTCTACTGTAACTGGCAGAAGCCTTTTTGTACTAATGGGAAAATAAAGACAGAAAAATCTGAAGAGCCAGAAAAAGAACAAAACATGACAATTACATAGCCCTAAACTTGGGAATCATATATTCAAACTTGAAACCAGGAAATGAAAACAAGGGTTTAATAAATAAAATTCTAGAAGAAGAAAAAGTTCCCTGGGGTACCTTCAAGGTCAAGTTCAGTCTATACCTCATCATCAAAATGCCGCCACTTTTTTATTTATTTATTTTTTTGCCAGTAGTTGGGCCTGAACTCTGGGCCTGGGCGCTGTCCCTCAGCTCTTCAGCTCAAGGGTAGTACTCTACCACCTGAGCCACATCAACACTTCCGGCTTTTTCTGCTTATGTGGTGCTGAGGAATCAAACCCAGGGCCTCATGCATGCAAGGCAAGCACTCTACCACTGAGCCACCTTCTACGGGAAGACCAGGGCTTTTTTTCCCCCTGGTCCTGGGATTTGAACTCAGGACCTAGATACCATCCCCGAGCCTCTCTGTGCTCAAGGCTACTGCTCTACCATTGAACCACAAGGCCACTTCTGGCTTTTTATGAGTAGTTTATTGGAGATAAGAGTTTGCCTGGATTGGCTTTGAACTGTGATCCTCAGATCTCGGGCTTCCTGAGTAGCTAGGATTATAGGTATGAGCCACAGGCGCCCAGCTTAAGCTTTTGTCTTTGCCAGTCCTGGGGCTTGAACTCAGGGCCTGAGCACTGTCCCTGAGCTTCTGTTGCTCAGTGCTAACACTCTACCACTTGAGCCACTTCCAGCTTTTTCTGTTTATGTGGTACAGAGGAGTCGAACCCAGGGCCTCATGCATGCTAGGCAAGCACTCTACCATGAAGCCACAATAGGTTCATGTAACTTTTTTTGTGCATTATTCCCCTCTCAGAAAACTTGTATTTTCTTTATTTTTTATTGTGAAAATACTGTACAGAGGGGTTACAATTACATGGGCAAGATGAGTACATTTCTTATCAAGCATTGTAGCTTCCTCCTTTGTTTCCCCTTCCCATCCCTTCCCATCCCCCCCCCCCAAAAAAAACTTGTATTTTCCATATTAAAAGACTAAACACTGTTGGGTTCTGGCAGCTCACACCTATCATCTTACTCAGGAGACTGAGATCTGAGGTTTGTGGTTCAAAGCCAGTCCAAGCAGAACAGTCTGAGATTTTTATTCCCACTAAACTACCAAAAAAGCCAGAAGTGGTGCTGTGGCTCAAAGTGGTAGAGCACTATACTTGAGTTGAAGAGCTGAGGGACTGCACCCAGGCCGAGTTCAGGCCCCATGACTGACAAAAAAGAAAAAGAAAAAAAATTTCTTAGGCTGGGAAGGTGGCTCAGTGGTAGAGTGCTTGCCTCGCATGCATGCATTCTTATTTTTAACTTTTATTTTTGGTAGTGGGAATGAGACAAAACCTGTTTACATGCTAAACACAAGCTATACCACTAGACTTCATGCTCAACCTCTCCTGTCAGGTGCAAAGTTCAAGCCCCAGGACTGGCAAAAAAAAAAAAAAAAAAAAAAAGACTGGGCCTATGTAGGTCAAGTTGGCCCTAAACTGGTGACCCTCCTGCCTCAATTTCCCAAGTATTAGGACTGGATATGTGTCACTATACCCTGCCCTGTCCCTCTTCAAACAGGCAAACAAAACCCCACAAAAAGGACGTTTAAATTTTATTTCTTAAAAACTGTGATTGTATTAAGTCAATAAACACATTCTAATTACCAGCCTTTCAGCCAGGGGCTGATACACTTTGTGACATTTGTTTTTAGCTTTGGCAAAGCAATTAAAAGGTAATGTTTCTTCAATAACTGCAAGACATTTACCTAATCAACTTAGTGAAAAGAAAGATATGTTATTGCAGAAGCAGTGTGGGAGTGGCAATGGGAGATACAAATGACATTTCTAAAATGTTCTACAAATAATCCATAACCAGATCCACTCTGCCATAAAAGCCACTTGGCTGTGCATCATTGTGAAACTTCTACAGCCATCCAATTTCAGTTGTGTATTTTTCTCAGAGACCTGTCTGCTCCAATGGCAGGCCATCAGGGTTGTTGGGGTGTTTTTGTTTTCTTGTGGTTGTGAGGCTTGAACTCAAGGCCTGAGCACTGTTCCTGAGCTCTTCTGCTCAAAGCTAGTGCTCTACCACTTTGAGCCATAGCTCCACTTCCATCATCAGAGTTTTTAAAAGGTGTGTGGGTAACCAGGTAGAACTTTTTTATTTCCTGTTTAGTTTTGTTTTTACTCACTACAGAAACAATAAAGGTAAACACGCGGGGTCCCCACGCAACCACAACGCCTTAGCCCACCAGGCACAGTTGACCTCCATATGTGGCAACAGCACTCTACTCTCCAGTCACCAGCACTTTCTCCTACAGCCCAAAGAGGAGAAAATGGTATCTTCCTTCAACCTTGGAATAAGGTTCTTAGCCATGTTAACATTACTAAAAAGAATCTTTGGAACTGTCAACAATTATGAAATAAAAGGTGTTACTTCCTGTCAAGGGATTTTTAGGTGTCTGCTTATTATAGTGAAGAAGGTAATTTTTATTGCCCTGAAAAGTCACCCTTTGCCCTGAGATGGACTTTCATCAATACAGGCTACTGGAGTCCAGGAGTGTATCACAAAGGAGAGTTCAAAGGCTGTCCTGTCCTCAACAGTCCTCTTCCCATCCCTCCCTCTGATCCAAGGCTCCCAGACACCAGCTCTGAACCTGCTTTAACCTGTCTCCTATGCCAATGCCCTGGGCAAAAAAGGTGAGACCCTACCTGGAGAATAAAGCAAAGAGGGCTGGGGGTGAGAATCAAATTGTAGAGTGCTTGTCTAACATACAAGGCCCTGGATTTACACTTTACTAACGCGCGCGCGCGCGCGCGCGCGCGCGCACACACACACACACACACACACACACACACACACACACACACACACACACACACACACACACACACACACACACACAATCTTTCTAGTAGAAGCTTGACATATGTTGTAAACATGATTTTAACTTTGATAAAGCCATAAGAAGATGGAAAGATAAATTCCAACTCTCTGCAAATCTATTTCAGTCCACATCCTTGCTCTGAGAGCCCCTGTGACAGAGAAATAAAGACCAGAATTTTTTATTTAAAGAAAATCATAGTATGGTACTATAATTCTTCAAGGTAAATGGCATGATTATATTTGGAGCTATTAGCTTCTTTACACATGAGCCTGTTAATTTTTATGTAATTACTCTAGCAATTCAATTAATAAAATGTTTCTTGTCGGGGCTGGGAAGGTGGCTCAGCGGTAGAGCGCTTGCCTTGCATGCCTGAGGCCCTGGGTTCGATTCCTTAGCACCACATAAGCAAAAATAAATTTAAAAAAATGTTTCTTGTCTTAAAGAAACAAAACATACGAGAGAAGTGTAGAAGATTCAAATAGGTCATCTCACCTATATTTACATTTGCAGGCAGTGATGTCTCAGTTAAAATGTCCAAAATTCATGCAAATACTGTAGCAAACATCTTGTTGCAAGTAGTGTTCCTTCAACTTCCAAACAAGTACACATAAAAAAGCCCCCATTTATGTGCAACAACTTAGCGATATCATCAATTATCAACACTTCACTCATTCCACAAACAGTACCAGGCATTCTGCTAAGAGCTAGACACAAAATGGTGAGCAAAATGATTCCCACTGGAACAACGCTTATTGTGTACTAAAAAGGACAACACTAATCAAACAATCAGGAGTATTAATTACAAAGTGAGATGAAGGTTATAAAGGCAAGGACAAAATAGAAAATAAAAGAATCTGATCTAGACTGGCAGTGGGACTCAGAATTTCCTGGAGAAAGGGAAAGACTGAGGGGGAGGAGGAGTGGCGAGCAGACAAGCATTTGAGTATTTCAAGGTACCTGGCTGATGGTAAACCACTGTGAAGGAAGATGAAGGCAAGTCAGTGTGTCCAGAGCTGGGATAAGAAAAGAACTGACAAGCACTGGAATGCTTTAACAGACAGCAGAAAAGTAGCTTCTACATTGGAGCCTAAACACTGTAATACCTGTAAAAGATCTGCAATTGGCAAAGTGCTCTATACTCTGGTTAGTAGTACCTGGTCCCACACCTGATTTTCTTAGTAAGCTTTTGGAGTGGATGCCAGGCATGCACTGGAAATAGAAGAGTCGAATCCTAGCATTCCAATGTAATGTTTTGGCTCCTACAGCCACACTGCCAGAAAATTCATTGTTTCTATCATTTAACTGTCTCTGACAGACAACTACTGCTTCATAATTACAATAACCTCCAATTTTTATTAAGTATTTACTATGTACCAGACACCTTTTTTTAGGCTTTTAAATTTTTATGTTAAGTCAATTCTAAAGGGAAGGTTCTCTTAGCATTTGGAGGCTTTCTGGCTCAAAATGGCTAAGTACCTTACTCAAAATTACACTGCTGGTAAACAATGAGCAGTTAACCACAACGCTTTAACTTCTGCCTAAAACATTTTGTATGTGTGTATGCCTGTGTGTCCGAAGAATCATGTTCATATGTGTTTGAAGATTACAATCTTTGCCATCTTGTATTCCTATGTGCCTGGGGTATTAGTTGGGCATAAGTTCGATGAACATAGATTAGAGTCGTTGCCCCCAGTCACCATTCTCACACCCCCAGCCTTCTCTCCTGTGAGGAGGCTGCATGCTGGTGTCTGGAACCCTATTTTTTTCTTCCTGGGCCCTTCCATCCAAACACCATCCTGAGTGGCCAGCCTTCCCTACCATCCAATCTAAATGCATACCCCTGGGCAGTCCTTAGCATACCACCCAGTCTCCTCTTCATGGAACTGATGAGCTCGCTCTCTCTCTCTCTGAAACTACTTCTTCGTCTTTTCATCACTCACCCAACTCTAGGTGGCCTGGGGCCTTCTCCAGTTGGTCCTCTAGATGTAACCCTAGTGCCTAAAACAAAGTACATTTGTGTTTTTAATAAAGCCCTTCAGCTTTCCACTGCTGGCGACTCCGCAACCTCGCGCTCACACAGCTTGCGTGAGTCCGTGCGCCAGTCCTGGTCTTGAACTCTGGGCCTGGGCGCTGTCCCTGAGCCTCTTCTGCTCAAGGCTGGCGCTCTACCCCTTGAGCCACAGCGCCACTTCCGGCTTTTCCGGTTATTTGGAGATCAGAGTCTCACGGCCTTTCCTGCCCGGGCTGGCTTTGAACCGTGGTCCTCCGATCTCAGCCTCCTGGGCGGCTGGGATGACCGGCGGGAGCCACCGCACCGCCTGGGCCCGGTTCGGCGCTGGCGCGGGCGGCGGCCCTGCCCCGGCGAGGGCGCCCGGTTTCCCGTCACTCTGGGCGGCGGGGTAGCCCGGGCTCCACTCTCCGAGCGCTGACAACTCCAAGAGGGAAGGCCGGGCCCGGGCCCCACACGGCCCGGCGCCGCGGGCCCCACACTGACAGACTCCAAGGACTCGGCTCACGAGACCGCGCCGGGCTTCGAGCGCTCCTTCGCCTCAGAGCCACAGCCCCACCGCACGGCCGAGCTGGAGCGGATGCGCCTCCGCGGGCCCCCGCCCGGCTCCGTCCCGGCCTCCCGCGGCCCCGGCCCCGCACCGCGCGGCGGCCTCGGCTCCCGGCCCTCAGGGCCACCCTCCGACGCGCGAGCCAATCAGCACAGCCTCGGGGGCGGCGCCACAGGCCCGGCCCTCCTATCCGAGGGCCCATTGGCCAGCGCGGCCGTCGCTCAGAAGGTCGCGCCCTGCGCCCGCCTTCCTCCTTTCCCTCTCAGAAAAAAACGGCGGTTGGGCCAGGGCCGCCCTCAACGGCAGGCGGGAGGCGCCCGGGCGCGGAGCCGGGGAGTCGGGGAAGGAGGGACGCGGGGAGGCGGAGGAGGGCCCGCAGGAGGGGCGCCCGGCCCGGCCGGGGCCGTCTCTGGCGGGAACAAGATGGCGGCGCTGGCGGGGGGCCAGCCGTGAGGCGGGGCCGCGGCCGTTCCCCTCCGCCCCCCCCCGCCCGCGCGGCCGGACCGGTCAGGGGAGCCCGGCTGCTCGCCCGGCGGGGCCGCGGGCGGGCGGGCGGGGAGGGAGGGCGGGAGGGCGCGGCCCGGCCCACTATGCAAAGCGCCGGGCGCCGCCGCCCCGTGGCAAAGGTAAAAGGCCGGGCTCCGCCGCCGGCGCCCCGAGCCCGCGCAGGCCCGCCCCCCGCCGCCGGCGCCCGCCGCCGCCCCGTCCCGCTTACCTCAGGGCTGGGCGCCGCGGCGGCCTCGCAGCGGGTCCCGTGTCTGCGGCGGGCGGCCCCCGGCGCGGAGGGCGAGCGCGCGGAGGCCGGCGTCGGCGGAGGGCGGGAGCCCGGGGCCGCGGGCTCGCGGGCGGCGGGCGGCGGCGGCCCAGACGCCGCGGCGGGGAGAGGGGCGGCGGGGCGGGCCCCGGGGCGCCGCCGGGGTCGCGGGGGAGGGGGTTTGTTATTGTTTTTGTCAGTGAAAGGTCAGAGTTCGTGACCCCGGTGCCGCCGCCGCCGCCGCCCGCGCGCTGGGAGGAGGAGGGCGAATGTTCCTCTTCCTCTTCCCGGCGCCAGCCTCGCCGCGGCGGCGGGGGGCGGGCGGCACGCGATTGGCTGAGCGCGCGCGCGCACCGGAACGCCGCGGCCGCCGCTCGCTCGTCCTCCGGGCCGCGGGCTGCCGGCCCGGAGCGCAGCGGCGCGGCCGCGGGGGTCGTGGGGACAGCGCCGTCCTGCCCGGGGACCCCGCGCCCTCCGCCCGCCCGGGTGACGGCCTGCGCCCCGGGATCCCCGCGCCCTCCGCCCTCCCGCCCGGGTGACGGCCTGCGCCCCGGGATCCCCGCTCCCTCCGCCCTCCCGCTCGGGTGGCGGCCTGCGCCCCGGGGACCCCGCGCCCTCCGCCCTCCCGCCCCGGTGACAGCCTGCGTCCTGGGGACCCCGCGCCCTCCGCCCTCTCGCCCCGGTGACAGCCTGCGTCCTGGGGACCCCGCGCCCTCCCGCCCCGGGGACGGCCTGCGCCCCGGGAACCCCACTCCCTCCGCCCTACCGCCCCGGGTGACGGCTTGCGTCCTGGGGACCCCGCGCCCTCCGCCCGCCCGCCCCGGGGACGGCCTGCGCCCCGGGGACCCCGCGCCCTCCGCTCTCCCGCCCCGGGGATGCCCTGCGCCCCGGGGACCCCGCGCCCTCCGCTCTCCCGCCCCGGGGATGCCCTGCGCCCCGGGGACCCCGCGCCCTCCGCTCTCCCGCCCCGGGGATGCCCTGCGCCCCGGGGACCCCGCGCCCTCCGCTCGCCCGCCTGGGTGACGGCCTGCGCCCCGGGGACCCCGCGCCCTCCGCCCTCCTGCCTGTCCGGGTGAGGGCCTGCGCCCCGGGGACCCCGCGCCCTCCGCCCGCCCGCCTGGGTGACGGCCTGCGCCCCGGGGCCCGCGCCTGCCCAGCGGGAGGTGTCCAGCGGACTCGCCCGGCCGCGGGGCCGGGCGGGAGCGAGCGCGTGGTCCTTTGGAGTGGGTGTCGGCCCCACGGTTATGTTTATTGTTGTTCGTACTGTTACGGGGGGGGGGGGGCTCTCGGGATCTGAGGCTGCACCCGCTTCTGACCACGCCGCGGGTTGGAGACGCCCAGGCTCATTTAAAAAAAGATGAGTTAATGGACACTCATCCGAGCCGCGAGCAGTTCCACGCCCCTCCACTGGGCGATTTCTAGTCAAGAACGAGGTGGAGTGTGCCACGGTTTTACACACACCATGTATTGAAATGGCTTGTTTGACAATCCCTAGATCGCTTCCCATTACCCGTGCTTGGGAAGGTGCAGTCCCTGAAGTGTTCACTAGGCCCCAACGGTCTGTATAATTGACGTTTTCCTGCACCTTCCTTACTAGGAATGAGTGCTCCAAGATAGGTGTGTTTTGTTAAACAGTATCCGTGGGGGCCTTAATGAGGGTGACTCCAAATTTTAGTATTCTGGTCACAGTAGTTCTGATAGGAAGCATTTTAAACCCACGTTTCCCTTCTTCCCGCCTTTCCGCGTAGGAAAAAGCACCATTTGTAATTCCCTGGTGCGTAACAGATCCAGGACCTGGAGAGGCCCTGGAGAAACCCTGGAAGGGAGTTTTTGCTTATTTTGAAGGTGAAGTGGATGAGAACTAGAAATTTAAAGCAATAACTATTTTGGCAAATCCTTGTCAACGTGGAAAGCTTTGTGGTGTGCTTTAATGTCACATGTAAAAAAAATGGAGGAACATTAGAATAGCACTATATTAAATAAACAGGACTGTTTATAGCCTATAGTTTGTAATTTTTTTATTTATTACACTGTTACTCCATATATGCAGCACTCTTGCTGGTACAACTCCATCTTCAGCTTGCTAAAAGGCTAGAGTACTCTACTACTTGAGCTATTCCTCCAACAGCTTTTTACCCGTTTTTGCTTTTGAGATGGAGTATGGTGCACACAAGTGTGAGCACATGACAATGCAACATACACGTGTGTGCATGTGTACGGGTGCCATACTAAGGCTGGAGCTCTGGGCCTCATGCTCTGAGCTGGTTTTTTTTTTTTTTTTTTTGCTCATAACTAGTGCTGTACCTTTGAGCTATGACCCCACTTGGAACTTTTTTTGCTGGCTAATTGGAGATGAGTCTCAGATGTATCTGCCCAGCCTGGCTTACAACTATAATCCTCAGATCTCATCCTCCCGAGTAGGATTATAGGCATGAGCCACTAGCACTCAACTGAGACTCCTCTCCAATTAACCACCAAAAAGCTGGACTGGAGGTGTGGCTCAAATAATGGAGTGCCGGCTTTGAGTGAAAAAGCCAAGCAAGTACACAAGGCCCTGAGTTCAAGCCCTAGTACCTGAAAATGCAAAAGTAAATGTGTGGCTGACTGTGTCAAAGCTGCCACATGCATCCCTTCCTGGACATTCTTCCATACTTTGGCCTTCCCTACAGGGGTGGCAGCACTCAGCTTATTATTCAAGAAAAAATGACAGTTGGCTTTCTAAAACCTATTATCTGCACTTGTAACTAATTTAAAAGCATCTAAAGGCCCTAACACCTGGCCCCAGATGGACTTTATAATGTCACAGCATTTGTGGCTCTCTGGGCTACTTCCTTCCCATTTGATGCCTTCATTATTACTTTGGTCACTTCTTTCTGTACAGACCTCTCTAGCCCCATGTCCCGCTGAGGCAGCTCCCTCTTGGGTCACCTCAGGTGACCTGCCCCAGACAGGTCACTGTTCCACTCACCCGGGGTATGTTCTCTGTGCTTCTAGTCATTATTCCGTCGGTCCCGACCTCAGATTGTGACCTGTGGAGTAATGGGTCACATCCAGTGATTATTGTATGCCAAGGACCTGGGTGTTGGAAGCATTTCCTCCAGCTCCTAGCTGCAGTAACTAAATCCTGCAGCAAGCCCCTATTTGTTCTGTGTGTCTAATGGCAGACTTTCCCACTGTGGGACAGTGTCTGCCAAGGTTAGCAAGACCCCTGATTAGAACAAGGATGGGGTGTGCAGAAGCATGGAACTTTCCCAGGGACAGCATCTTCACGGTACCCAAGTTTTTTCTGCTGTAAACTACAGCTATATATAAAGTAGATGCTTTGCAGGCGAGGGGTGGTGGTTTTGGGGGTCCAGGGAGTCCCAATGACAGCCCTTCAGGAGTTATAGACCAGGTCCAATAAACACAGTGATCTGATCTGCAGGAGGCTTACTGCTCTGTAACTCCTATTAGAATTCATTTTGCTCATTCAGGCTGGATGTGAGTCATTCATTGAGCTCTTGGTGTCATCATAGTTCGGAAGCAAATGACTTAACAGGCCCCAGAATTTCACACAAAACTTATTGAGAGTCCCTTAGAATTCTCATAGCCTTACCTTCACACCGCTCCACCACCTGTTCACCTCTGCTCTTACAGAATTGAACATTTCTAGCCTCAGAAACAAGACAAATGAACCTTGCTTTCCAACTAACTAATCCTAGAGATAAATAACATGTTTTTAAAGCTTCAGACTTCAACATTAAATAGCACATAAATGTTTCATTACCATTTAATCACTATTTTCCTGTATTAGGGAAGTCAGTCCTTTCAGTTCACAATGTATCAGATTAAGCTTCCAGAATAACAGAATGGAAGGCTGTGTGGCTGAGGAGGGCTGGCATCAGCTGCAGGGGGAGCAAAGCTCCTGCTTGTCTCCTTCAAATTCACCAGTGCCCACTGTGGCACTTCCTACAGCAGAGCTAACCCAGTAGTAGCTATACCAACAACTCTTGAGTGGAAGCACTTTTGTAAATGGTAAACTGAGGCAAGCAGTAACAACTAATGCATCTTTTTTTCTTTCTTTTTTTGGTTGGTTGTGGGGCTTGAACTCTGGACCTGGGGGCTGTCCCTAATCTTTTCAACTCAAGGCAAGTGCTCTACCACTTGTGCCACAGTGCCACTTCTGGTTTTCTGGTGGTTAATTGGAGATAAAGAGTCTTACCGACTTTCCTTTCCTAGCTGGCTTTGAACTGCGATCCTCAGATCTCAGCCTCCTGAGTAGCTAGGATTACAGGCATGAGCCACAGGCACAGGTGCATCTTAAAAACCAGAGCTGACTCAAGTTATGAATGAACCACCTTCACTAAGATAACTTCCACTGCTTCCTGCTATGCTAATTTAGAGAACGTACGTGTGTGTGTGTGTGTGTGTGTGTGTGTGTGTGTGTGTGTGTGTGTGTGTGTGTGTGTGTGTGTGTGTGTGTGTGTGTGTGTGTGTGTGTGTGTGTGTGTGTGTGTGTGTGTGTGTGTGTGTGTGTGTGTGTGTGTGTGTGTGTGTGTGTATGGGGATGCAACCCAGGACCTCATGGCTGCTGAGCAAGTGCTCTACCACTGTGATAACCCAACCCCTGAATTTAAATTTTGAAATAGGCACTTTATCAAATGTTTTACCTATTGTGATGTTTTCCCCTCTGAAGCCATAACAAGAATTGCTATGTTGAATCCTTTACTAGGACCTTTGTCTCTCATAACTTCCCTAAACAAAAGACACAGTTATGTCCTCATTACCTTGCTCATGTAACTAACCCCTCTGTACAGTATTTTTACAATAAAAAATGTATTAAAATAGTAAAAAAGTTTACTCTTCAAATTTTTCAGAAAATTTAAGTCAAGGGATTCATTGGGGCAGTGGGGTTGTTTAATTTTTTTTTTTTTTTAATCTCATAGGTCAGGAGCTTGAACCTAGAGCCTCACATACGTTTGGCGTGTATTCAGCTACCAGGCCAGACTCTCCCTTTCCCCCAAATGTCACTTTTTTTCAAAAGGCCACTCTCCCCTCCTCCTTAGGGGAGGCCCTATTGGGGATAATTCATCCCCGGGGGAGACGGTAATGTCTTCATAATTACAAGATGGAAGGTCTTTGTGGAACACATGAAGTTTGAATTTAAACAAAATTGCTACCATGAAAAGCAATGATCATTTTTCACCTGACCCCACAAACTAAGACTCGAGGCCTTGCTGAGAAGCTGTAATTTTAAAGGAGCTATCTAACTTTATGCCTTTAATAACTTTCATAATTATACATGTCAGAGTAATCAAGTCTCATGCTTTAGGATGCAGCCCGTTACTACGGCGATCTAAGTCATTTATTTCCCCATGTACACTGCTGCACACCCCAAGATAGCCCCATTACACACTTGTATATGCTAGTGCAGGCTAGGGCTGTTGGAGCAGACACTGGATTCAAGGACCATAGAGTTCCCGGAGACTGGCATCCTTCACAGGTTATTGTCTGCTTTATTGAGCATGAGACATTTTTGTATATTGCCATTGATAAACGTGCTTGAAAAGTGCAGCCAGATCTTTACACTCTTCACCCGTAAGTCTGCCACCTCATGTTATTTTGAAGGCGAAAACATGTTATTTTGAATTTCTTTTTTTTTTTTTTTTTGTCAGTCGTGGGGCTTGAACTCTGGGCCTGGGCGCTGTCCCTCAGCTCTTCAGCTCAAGGTGAGCGCTCTACCACTTGAGCTACAGCACCACTTCCGGTTTTCTGGTGGTTTTATTGGAGATAGGAGTCTCATGGTCTTTCTTGCCCGGGCTGGCTTTGAACCGCGATCCTCAGATCTCAGCCTCCTGAGTAGCTAGGATTACAGGCGTGAGCCACCAGCGCCCGGCTGTTATTTTGAATTTCTGTAGTGTTTATAGCTCTTAACTTTTGTTGTTGCCGGTTGTGGAGCCTGAACGCTGGGCCTGGGCGCTGTCCCTCAGCTCTTCAGCTCAAGGCGAGTGCTCTACTGCTTGAGCCGCAGCGCCACTTCCAGTTTTCTAGTGGTTTATTGGAGATAAGAGTCTCACAGACTTTCCTTGCCGTGGCTGGCTTGAACTGCGATCCTCAGATCTCAGCCTCCTGAGTTGTAGCTCTTAATTCTTGGAGGACTTTTATTACTTATAAAAACAATACTGTACACACATCAACTAAGGTGTCACTGTAGTGTGGGTGAGTGCCACCTCATCCCACCCCTCTCCTGCACAATCTCAACTCCCTTGGAGCACTGGGGGAACCAAATGTCTGGGCTCCACCCCAGGCCTCCTTGCCAGGAGGGCCCCCAGAGGAACCCCAGGCCAAGCAAGCTTCAGAGAACTTGAACTTCAGGTGGAGAGGACTCGGGCATGGCCTGAGGTCTGAGCAGCCCAGAGAGGCCGTCACCCCTGCAAGTGACTGGCTGGCCCTCTCTGGGCAGCCTTGGTGTGTCACAAAATTGTGACCTCCTCTGCATACCACTGTGCCTCAGTGTGAGCATGGGTTCTGATGGGTGCATTGCTGGCACCGGTTGGCTTCATCACTGGAACAGTCTCCCTTGGGTGTATCTGCAGGCCACGTGCTCTGAACAGAGCGATCGCTTCCTCTTTGGACTGGACCAGCCAGCGTGTGACAGCTTCCTTCCCACATCAAGACTTCGCAATAAATCCCAGAACACCTGTCCTAACTTCTACTCAATGCAAATTCCTAAGGACTTGAGAATACCAAGTCATTGTTCAATTTTATTAGGTTTATTTCCTATGCCAGTAAGAAAAGTGTGCTGGCGTCCTAACATACTTATCCCTGAGTAATACCTGGGGTTTGTATTAAAAAAAAAAAAAAAGACCCAGCTGTTTATGATAGTATACACTATAGTCTCAGCTTCTCAATGAGGCTAAGGCAGAATTACTTGAGCTAAGGAGTTCAAAATCAACCTGAGCAACGCAACATGATCCCACCTCAAAAAGAAACGTTTGAAAACATACACATTTTGCATTTCCATGTGTGGCTGAGGTAAACCTTACATGTGTGATTATAGAAAAAAAGAACTTTGATTACTAGGGTGATTTTTTTTTTTTTTTTTTTTTTTTTGTCCCAAGATGTGAACTCTGGGCCTGGGCGCCATCCCTGAGCTCCTTTTGCTCAAAGCTAGCACCCTAACATTTTGAGCCACACTTCTAGCTTTTTCTTTAATTGGAGATAAGAATCTCAGACTTTCCTGCCTGGGCTGGCTTCAAACCTCAATGCTCAGATCTCAGCCTCCTGAGTAGTTAGATTATAGGCATGAGCCACCGGGGCTGGCTTAACTGTGACTATTAGTATAACACATTGGAATAATATTAAATTGTGGGCAAGGACTGCATATTATTATGTGATAAAGTTTAACTTTTCTTAGATAATGGCATACAACATTAATCTATTTAGCTTGGTCAAAATGGAGCGTGGCTACTGTGACTTCAAAGGGAAAGCCCCTATGGACTGACTGCAGCTGGAGATTTCTGATGATTTCAGGCAGGATTTCACACTGCAGGTGTCAGAGAATCACAGCACCAGCACCGCTGTAGAGGAACAGTTAGGGTATATAGGTGCCGCCTTGGCTAGGCCTGGCTTTGTCAACTGAGTTGTTGACCCCAGGCAAGTGACCTGCTATTTTGAGTCTCCAGTGTGTTCATGTGCAAAGCGAGAATAGCCACAGCATGCCTCCTCAGGTCTCTGGGGAGGATGAAGTGACAAGGTGAAGGTGATTAGCACTTAATTGATGCTTATAATTATACACAGGTCCTCAGAGGCCGTGAGAGGTCAGTACTGTTTTTCTACTGATTTGACAGCTGTTTGGGAACTGAAAAGATTGATAGTATCAAGCCAGCTCCCCAATCCTACTTACTATACTATTGAGGAAATGAATATAGGATGGATGGTCCAGATGGATTGCCCTCTAAGTTATCCAGATCATAAGCCAGCCCAAGCCCGCTGCAAGACACAGCCCTGGTAGCTCTGCCCACTGAAACCAAATTCTCCCAGGAGAATCAGTCCCGAAGGCGGCCACTGAGGTCCCCGCAGCCGTTTTCCTCCAGCCCCCGACTGACTAGTATTAGCAGGCTTCTGTCACCATAGTGAAATACCTGAGTTAATGATAAAGAGAAAAGAGTATCAACTCACAGTTACGGAGGTTCTTGACAGCTGACCTCATGAGCCGGGAAGCAAGGAGGTGAGCGGAGTGAGCAAGGAAGGGGTGAGGGTCCCACAATCCCCTTCCAGGGCACACTCCTAATGACACTGGGCCTTCTTCCTAGGCTTTCAACTACCTCCCAAGGACCAAGCCCCTGGGGGTCCTTATTCCAACCACTGCACTGGTCTGACCCTTTTTATTTTTGTTTTTGGTCTGGGCCTGGGCGCTGTCCCTCAGCTCTTCAGCTCAAGGTGAGTGCTTGACCCCTTGAGCCACAGCGCCACTTCGTTTTCTGGTGGTTCACTGGAGATAAGAGTCTCACAGATTTTTCCTGCCAGGGCTGGCTTTGAACCAGGATCCTCAGATCTCAGCCTCCTGAGTAGCTAGGAATGCAGGCGTGAGCCCCCAGCGCTCAGCTCTATACTGGTCTTGGTGGCCCCTTCTCAGTGGCTGGTTGGGGGGCAAGTAGATGTAACTGAGCATGGGCTGCAGAGGCGCAGGGCCCACTGGGCACCGGGAAGACCAAGCAGGCCAGCCGCCTTGGTGGCCGCGGACAGTGACACCTGTAGCTGCAACTCTCGGTGGCAGTGGGCAGGCCAGTCTCTGGGGAGCTACCTGCGTGTGTGGGGTGGGTAGCGGGAAAGAAAAGCCTACAGAACATGGTTCCAGCCTTTCCGACTTTACCCCCTGCTGAGTTAAGCCAATTCCAAGGGGTTTTCTTTTCCTGAGAAGACATCTTGGTGTGGGGCCAGCTGCCCTGTCCTCCAGGGTGTGTGCAAGCACCGTCTTTTCTGAGGCTGGAGGCCGAATCAATTCACAGAATATTCTGGCTTGTTGCCGGCTCTGTTCTGTAGGAAAACTTGAGTTCCAAACCTGGTGTCCCACAAGCCCCAGGGGGGGCTTGTGTTCAGTGACATTTGCGCTGTTGGGGAAATAGAGGCTGTACAACGTGAGGGAGGGGATGCCACCCTTCAGCCTCTGCACGGCTCCTTCCAAGTCTGCATGCTGATGCTAAAATCAGCCCCAGTGTCCCCTCACTCCCACGACCTTTCCTCAGCACCGGGCCACCAGTGGGGTGCAGCAAGCCCACCCGTGAGTGCATCCCCAGCCAGAGAAACATTGCTGATGTGGAGAATTATTAGGGCCAATGAGCGCGATGTCCACCGGGCGATGATGTGTCTGGTATGCTTTAGTGATAAGGAACATTTAGACTACCCAGCTGGTTATTTCGTTGTTTGTTTTAGGTCCAAGCCCTACACTTGAACTGGGTATCTGATGCTTTTGCTCACTGGCTAACCCTCTCCTAACCGAGCCACATCTCCAACCCCTAGACCAACCCAGTTGGGAGAAACAAATTAGGTCTGCGGGAAGTTGTGAAGCCAGTTGGGGGAAAGTGCATTACCACCTGCCTTCAGGGCAGCGCCGTGTCTGCAGATTTCCAGAAGCAGCAGAGGCTGAGGCTGCACAGGTTCCCGTGAGAAGCAATGAGGAGGAGCCAGGCGGAGGAGGTGGAGGGACGCCGGGGTTGGAAGGCTTGTGCAGGCTGCCGGGGCTTCTCTCCTGGTCTGGTCTGTTTCCTGGGAGAGGAGGTGCTTGCTGTGCAAGTGCTTCTCACCGTGTGATGCAGGACCCAGCTCACTTTCTCGCTGCATGACCATGCTGGTCCTTCTATCTGTTTCTGGACTTCCTAACGCAAGCGTTCACTCTGGGATTTGCTCCCTAATTCTGGAAAGTGCAGGAATAATCTTCCTGTGGCAGAAGACACTGAGGCTCCCAGCTACTCCACCAAGGCCCTTGTTTTCTGAGCTCTGTCTTGTTCACAGCACAGCACAGTAGTTTCTTCCAGGTAAACGCAGCCTTTGTGCGGTGGAGACGCGGCTCTGCCGGGGAGCGGGGGTACGTCTCTCTGGTGTCACAGCTGGTCATTTCTGTAGCTCCTGAGTCCACTAGGAAGGCGTGCCCTCCTGCCAGGCCCCATGGACACACAGGTGGTCAGAATCTGAAATGGGCCAAAGAGGGGGGCAGGGCAGAAGCTGGCCTGAACAGAGAAGCATGGGAGGGAGACGTCACTCAAGGTTAGAGCAGGAAGGGCCTTGCCCAGAGTCACAGATCCTCGGGACCTCTGCTAGTTTCCTTTTATAAAACCTATCTAGCATGTTCTGTTTTTTGGTACTAGGGATTGAAGGCAGGGGCTCAAGAATGTAAGGTGAACCATCATTTGAGCCATGCTGCTCCCCGCACCCCCTTCCCCAGGCCTTTCATTTTGTTTTTGTTTTTTTGGGAAGACAGGGTCTCACTAACTTTTCCTGGGCTGGCCTTGAATCACAATCTTCCAGCTTCCACCTCCCAAATAGCTAGGATTACAGGCATGCGCCACTACACTAAATATTTAGCATATCAATAGTCCACACATTTAAAAATATACAGAAATAAAAGCCCTAATAACTCTCCTTTGAAGAGCATCAGAAATGGGTGAAAGAGGTAAAAAAAATATAGGATAAAAAGAGACAAGAGCTGGCTTGGTGGTAGAGGACTTGCCTAGCATACATGGGTTCTATCCTTAGCACCTAAAAAAATTGGGGTGGGAGGGGATCTAAAGTAAAAGAAGTGTTCAGAGACTATTAATAGTAGAATACTGCCTGAAACTTCCCATCACCCGGGAGATGCATTTCAAGACCCCCAGAGGATGCCTGACCACTGAATCCTACAGAGTGTTTTCCTATGTATAACACTTGTGATGGTTTCACTTAAAAGGTAGCTCGGTGAGAGATTACTTAGAGTAACTAATAAGAAAATGGGACAACTACAATATATACTATAATAGAAATGATTTAAAACATGAGTTATTTATTTTCTGGAACTCTCCATTTAAGATTTCCAGATCACAGTTGACCTCAGGTAATTGTAAGCACAGAAAGGAACCTCACATAAGAAGAATGACTGCATTTTGTTTTTGTGCCAGTCCTGGGGTTTGAACTCCGGGCCTGGGTGCTGTCCTTGAGCTTTTTTGCTCGAGGCTGGCACTCTACCACTTGAACCACAGCTCCATTTCTGGCTTTTTTTTTTCCTTTTGATGGTTAATTGGAGATAAGAGTCTCATGGACTTCCCTGCCTAGGCTGGCTTCAAACAGTCATCCTCAGACCTCAGCCTCCTGAGTAGCTAGGATTACAGGGGTGAGCCACAGGTAAGTGGCTATGACCACGTGGGACTAGGAGGCCCAAAACACACATCTGACGAAAACAGTTCTGCCAGAATGAAGATTTCAAGAGCCAACAGAAAGATCTGTCTGAGTCACATGGTCTGAGTTCATTAATTATGTTTAATGCAAACCTTTAAAAAGAAGAACTGGGAACTAGAAAAAAAAAAAAAAAACCTTTCCCTGAAAATATTTAATTCTAGTCAGTCCTTGAGGTGGGGCTTTTTACACAGCGTGGGCGCGGCCCGTGTGAGGCGGCAGGACGGCAGGACACAGCGGCGGGCATCTGAAGATGATGTGAGTCTTTGGTTCTCACTGCAAGGACCGAAGCACGAGTCCCGGCGCACTCCCTCTCTACGTAAAACCACCCAGCCTAACAAGCAGCATCGCCAGCAGGAAACAGCTCAGCATCCGGTGTGCCACCCCCTGGGCTCTTCTCACTGTGTCCAGAACCATCTGCCGAGACAGAATCATCTTCTAATGACAGCTCCTTTTCTCTCTCCTTTCCCTCTTCCAGGAAACCACAAGGCTCTGGAGTTCCAGCCTGAGGGTTCCTGTGCGTGGACAGTAAGGACAGGCTTTCTGGAACACGCATGGGCAGTCACAGAAAAGGCACAGAATAAATTAAAGCCACCACTGAGTCTTCAAAGGGTGTGGGCTGACCTCTGGAGGCAGCTGCTGTGTGGTATACTGAGGACTTCCTGGGGGGAGCGGGGAGCCGTCCTTCAATAAGTTATGGCAGGAAATGGGTCTTAGAACCAGCAGGCAGGAAACACACTCCCTCCCTTAGGCAGCAGAGCGCAGCCCTGGCAGAGATGCCAAGAGTTCAGGCCAGGGCTAAGCCCTTGCACGCACAGCCGGCCAGGACTGGCGATGGGTCGTGCACAGACGCCCTCTGCTGTTGACTTCAGCGTGTCATTTGGAAAGCGGCACCGGAAGTGGCAGTTGGGCGCCAGTAAAGTGCTTTGGGTGAGTGCGGCTGCTCCTCAGCGGCGGGTCTCATCACCAGAGGCAGCATGGGAAGTGTGGGAGGCGACACTGTTTACCGTGAGGGAACATGGGAAAGCTCGTTTCCACTAACAAGCAAATCTGCATTCCTAGACGTCCTTGTTGTACTGGCTTCCCCAGCTTGAGACGCGCCTCGAACTCGCTGCTGAATCAGGGAGTCACGGAGGGCTGGGGACGTGGGCAGAGGAGATGTCCAGAAACATTCCGTGCGGGCTTCACTGGAGAAGGCGAAACGGGGTCACAGCCAACAGGCCGAGCTCCGTGCCGGGCCCGGCTGTGCCTGCGTCGGGTGGGGGGAGTCAGGACATGGAATAACTTCTGGAAGGGTTCACATATCAACCTAAGAGTTTGTGCTGAGGGCGCGTGGCTGGTGACTGCTATAACACGCTGGCGTCTTCCATGGCCGCCATCCACCTACCAAACAGAAGACAACGTTTAGCGTCACCGCTCCACCAGAACTCAGCACGGAAACCCAAGTGCCTGGGCCTGATGTGCCAGTCTGGAATCCAGGTCTGTGTCCTGGTCCTGTCCGCTTCCCAGACAGCTTTCCCGTAGTGAGCAAAAGGCCCGGGATGCAGCGTGGCAGTTTACTGCATCTGTGCACATCTGAACAAATGAGTCAGCACCATCTAAAAACCCTCCTGGCCTGGAACAGGGGTCTGGGCCCCCGTGCTAGTCTGGGGGTGACTGGCTTGGGCAGGCGGGGGGGGGGGTGTTGGCTGGAGCTGTGGGAATGACCCATGTCCCAGTGGCAGCGGGACAAGGACAGAGAACTGGCTGTTTGCCGCACCTCTGAGCGGAGCCGCCGTCCTCCGCCCTGAAGCTGTAAAACAGGCTCTTCTTGTGGTACAGGTGGAAGGCCGCCCCCGCCGCACTGCCGCCTTCTTTGTCCGGAGCAATGGTGAAGCCCAGCAGAGGCATACTCTCCAGGGCCACTCTGTCCTGCAGCGGGCAGAAGGAGAGCCACACTGAACACAGCACCAGAGAGGGCTGAGCAGTGGCACGCACTGGGGCCGCGATGGGAGACTCCCAAGGAGCACCTCCGGAGGGGCATGTCCACGGGGGGGGGGGGACAGGTCGCGAGGGGCATGTCATAGGGAGCACCTCCATGAGGGGCAGCGGCCCCCCACTCTCCATCCTGGCCGCCAAGCGCCAGCCTGAGCAAGGGCAGCCTGTTAAAGGCAACGTATTTTCACCTCTGTTGTTTTCTATTGACAGCAGCAGGCACAGGAGCTGCCCCCTTCAAAGATGGAAACAAGGCTCAGAGAAGATCGTGTCCTAAGACCACACAGCCAGGGAGGGGAGGAGCCAGAACTTGGAATGACAGCCTTGGAGCTTCTGACATTGTTCCCACTGGCTTGATTAGCTGGCGATCCAGCTGTTCAGAGACTGGACTCATCCCATATCCTGTGCCATTCCTCCAACCCTTATTTATGATGTGTCAATATGAAACCCTGAGGACAGCTTGCTATGAAGCAGCCAGCAAGCCAGGCGCCAGTGGCTCACACCTGTAATCCTCCTTGCTACTCAGGAGGCTGAGATCTGAGGATTATGGTTCAAAGCCAGCTCCTGTAGAAATGTCCGTGAGAATTTCATGTCCAGTTAATCACAAAAAAGCCAGAAGTGGAGCTGTGGCTCAAGTAGCAGAGTGTTAACCGTGAACAATAAAGCTCAGGGACAGTGTTCAGCCCTTGAGTTCAAAGCCCTAAGACTCACACACTCACACACACACACACACATAAAAAAGTGCAAGCAAGGGCTGGGAAGGTGGCTCAGTGGTAAAGCGCTTGCCTTGCATGCTTGAGGCCCTGGGTTCGATTCCTCAGCACTCATAAGCAAAAAAAAAAAAAAGCAGGAAGTGGTGCTGTGGCTCAAGTGGTAGAGCGCTAGCCTTGAGCTGAAGAGCTGAGGGGCAGCGCCCAGGCTCAGAGTTCAGGCCCACAACCGGACCCAAAATAAAAAAAACAAAACAAAAAGGTGCAGGCAATTTAGGGGGTGTGTGCCAGAGAACATAGATGGATCTTAAACACATAATGGGAAACCAAATATTTGTGTGTGAAAGGATTTCTATGCTCATACATTTATGTAAGTAAAAAAATGCATAAAACAGATTTGGAAAAATCAGATATAACTAAGCAGCCTAGAATGGTGGTGCGCTAAGGAAGGAGGGTTGCAGCGTCTGTGGATACAAATCTGAATCGAAGATCACAAACAAGAGATTAGAAAAGCAGCAGCAGTTGGGTGCCAATGGCTCACACCTGTAATCCTCGCTTCTCAGGAAGCTGAGATCTTGAGGACCTCAGTTTGTGGCCAGCCTGGCCAGACGGGGCCTGAGGACAGAAACCTTTCAGAAGGTGAAACAAGTTAAGGCTGAGGTCGAGGCAAAATTAGACAGCCCCTGACCAGAGATAGGCACCAGCTGATTGGTAGGACTCCCTCATCAGTATTTCTAGATTGAGAAGACATGAAAGAAATATCCAGGCACAAGCCTGTAATCGTAGCCACGGGAGGCAGGTGGAGGCCAGCCTGGGAATAAGTTTGAGAGACTTATCTCAACCAGTGGCCAGGCAGAGTGGCAAGAGCCTGTTCTGCCAGAGACAGAAAGCACAAAGTCTGGGTGCTGGAGTGTATGTTTATAATCCCCAGCAACCTCGGGAAGCACATGTAGGAGGATCTTGAGACAGGCATAAAGCAAGACTCTACCTCGAAAATAACCAAGGCAAAAAGGGGCTGGAAGCATGGCTTGAGTGGTAGAGCACCTGCTCAGCCAGCAGAGGCACTGAGTTCAGATGCCAGCACTGGCCCCCAGGAAAGCATCACAAATGATCTCATTCATTTAGAAGCACTGCTTGAGCTGATGGCGAAAGCCTATTACTTCCCACTATTCCAGAGGCTGAGATCCGAGAACGGCAATTCAAAGCCAGCACCAGCAGAAGAGTCCAGGACACTCTTAACTCGTTAACCACTAAAACTCTGCACGTGGAGGTACAGCTCAAGTAGTAGAGTACCAGCCTGGAGCAAAAAAGGTAAGGGAAAGTGTCCAGGTCTTGAGTTCAAGCCCTAGTGCTGGCACAAAACAACAACCACGTAAAGAGTAACTTCCTGTAAGCTGCTGAATTTTGTCCCAAGCATCCAAAATGGAGAAGAAGGTTTTTCTTTTGTGGCGTGTCTGGCTCGATCTGGGTGCTGGGCCTTTCCGGTGATATGACCACCCTCTGGTGCCAGGTGTGCACACCACACCTCCTAACTCCCACAGACTGCATGCGTCCCCGCCCCATGTGCCCCGTGCATCCACACACAGTCTCTGCAGGTAGCATGGGTCCCAGCACCCCGGATCGCAGGGCCCTGCAGGTGGCAGGGGCCTCCCAGGGGAGAGGAAAGCAAGCATGCGCCCTACCTCGCTGGCCGCATAGGTGTAGAGCACTTTGCCCTTGATGACGAACCAGAGCTTCTTCCAGGGCCGCTTGCCCCTCTTGCAGCGGCTCAGATAGCCGCTGATGGCCGCGCCCTCACCAGAGGCGGACACCTGGCGGAAGGGAAGAAGAGCGGTTAGGTGTCAGGTGGCAAGGCACCGGTGAAACAGAGCCAACAGGACAGAGCAAGCCGCCAGCAGACCGGCGGTCATGTCAGTCATGGGGCTTGAACTCAGGACTTGGGTGCCGTCCCTGAACTTTTCTGATCAAGGCTAGCACTCTGCCACTTAAGCAGTTTTCCTGTGATTAGTTGGAGATAAGAATCTCACAGACTTTCCCTGCCCCAGCTGGCTCTGAACTGCAATCCTCAGATCTCAGCCTCCCGTGTACTAGGATTACAGGTGTGTGCCACCAGCACCCATCCTCTAGTATCAATTTGATGGAGGTGGCCTCCTGGGGAGGAGGAAGACGCACTTCTCACCATGTATCCTTTTGCATGTGATTTTGATATTTGTTTACTTTTTAACATATTTATTTATTTTTGCTGGGTGCCAATGGTTCATGCCTATGATCCTAGCTAATCAGGAGGCTAAGATCTGAGGATCGTGGTTTGAAGCCATCCCAGGAAGGAACGTCCATGAGACTCTTATCTCCAATTAACTATCAAAAAGCTAGAAGTAGCAGGGTGCTGGTGGCTCACACCTGTAATTCTAGCTATTGAGGAGGCTGAGATCTGAGGATTGTGGTTCAAAGCCAGCCTGGGCAGGAAAGTCCATGAGATTCTTATCTCCAATAAACCAGGCAGAAAACTGGAAGTGGCGCTGTGGCTCGAGAGGTAGAGTGCTTGCTGAAGAGTGCTTGAGCTGAAGAGCTGAGGGACATCGCCTAGGCCCCAAGTTCAAGTCCCAGTATAAACAAACAAACAAACTTTCATCACACATATATTATTACAAAGTTTTTTTTCTCTTTTTCTATGGTGCGTCTGGGGGAGGTGGGGAGTGACCCAGGGCCTGGTGTATTCTAGGCAAGCGCTCTACTGCTGAGCTGAGCACTCCTTCAGCCCTACGTGTAAGACTTTTCATTTCTGGAAGGAGTGAGTTGATGCACAGAAGCGTCCCCACCTAAGTTGTTACTCCCTACCACTGTTCAAGTCACGCATTGCCACCTGCTACTTGATAATGAATCTTAACGGGGCGGCTTGGGAACAGCGGATCACACGCGTCCCGATGGCTCGTTTGTTCACAGGCACACATTGGTCTGCGGTCGTGATTAGAATGCAGACACGGATCTGTTTCTACTTGTGGGCTGACTAGGTTTCCCCCCCTCACCCTTCTGGGTGGGCGCCCAGCGTGGGGTCAGGGCTCAGCTCAGAGGCCCTAAGATGGAGGATGAGAAGCACAGGTGAGGAGCTGGTGCAGCGGCCCCGCGGGCCCCATGGCAGAGGGGTGGGGCAGGAAGGAAGGGAAGGGAAGGGGAAGATGCGGAGGGGACAGGCAGGGAGGACGCTTTGCCCCTCCCCCGCGGGCATCTTCTGGGCGCACAGCAGGCAGGCTCGTTCTCCAGCAGGCATCACAGACCAGAGTGCCCTTCGCAGGGGCGGGAAGCTCTTGAAGGAATTGTTTGTCCAGTCTGCTGTAACGGGGGAGCCGGACCCCATTCTCTGGTGAGTCTCCCCTCTCAGGGGGCACAGGGACCCCACCTGCCTTACCTCAGTCAGGGCCGAAGGAACCTTTTTCTGCTTCTTGAAGGTAGAGGGGCTGATGCTCTGGAGGACGGAGGAGAAGCGGGGCGAGGACAGGGGGAAGCTCATGCTCACGGGCCGCTCTGCGTGGGGAGGGTGGGAAGCGGTGGAGGTGGTTATGCGGGCAGTGGGAGGGGGCGGGGCTTGGAAACCTCAGCGTGGCCCCGGGAGGGGGCAGCGCCGGGCTGCACCTGCTCTCCCTCCCGCCCCAGCTGCTGGACACCACGCAGCCTGTCCCTTCGTCACCGGCCCTCTGCCCTTCCCCGTGTTCCCATCCACCCCTGGAGGTCCCACAGGGAGCAGGCCTATGGGGCACCCCAGTGGGCTCTGGGGTAACATGGGCCCAACGCCCTGTCTACCGTGTTCCCTCACAGAAACACCACCCCCTGAACGCAGCTGTCTGCAGAAGCCGTCTGTGGGAACACAGTCGATTGCCCATGGAACACAGGTGTGGGGAGGCTTGAACTCCCATCTGTGTCCTGAGCTGTCTCTGCCCCTCCTCCTCCTAAGGGGAGCGCGGGCTGGGGCAGGAGAGTGCGGGCTGGGGCAGGAGAGCGCAGGCTGGGGCAGGGGAGCCAGGCTGGGGCAGGGGAGCGTGGGCTGGGGCAGGGGAGCGTGCGCTGGGGCAGGGGAGCTTGGGCTGGGGCAGGGGAGCGTGTGCTGGGGCAGGGGAGCTTGGGCTGGGGCAGGGGAGTGGGGGCTGGGGCAGGGGAGCTCGGGCTGGGGCAGGGGAGCTTGGGCTGGGGCAGGGGAGCGTGTGCTGGGGCAGGGGAGCTCGGGCTGGGGCAGGCAGGGAAGCGGGGGCTGGGGCAGAGGAGCATGCGCTGGGGCAGGGGAGCGTGCGCTGGGGCAGGGGAGCGTGCGCTGGGGCAGGGGAGCGTGTGCTGGGGCAGGGAAGCTCGGGCTGGGGCAGGGGAGCGGGGGCTGGGGCAGGGGAGCTTGGGCTGGGGCAGGGAAGCTTGGGCTGGGGCAGGGAAGCTTGGGCTGGGGCAGGGGAGTGTGCGCTGGGGCAGGGGAGCGTGCGCTGGGGCAGGGGAGCGCTGGCTGGGGCAGGGGAGCTCGTGCTGGGGCAGGGGAGCGGGGGCTGGGGCAGGGGAGTGTGCGCTGGGGCAGGGGAGCGTGCGCTGGGGCAGGGGAGCGCTGGCTGGGGCAGGGGAGCGCGGGCTGGGGCAGGGGAGCTCGTGCTGGGGCAGGGGAGCGGGGGCTAGGGCAGGGGAGTGTGCGCTGTGGCAGGCGGGCGGGAGGGGGGAAGGTGAGGAGCACGCAGCTCACCTCTCATGGGGCCCAGGACGGCCCCGCCCCGCTTCTTCAGCTCCCCGAAGCAGCCGTCGCACACCTTGGCCATCCGGTCCTTGAGGTACTTCAGTGGGTACTTGTTCCGGGAGCAGTTCCGGCACACGATCTGCACGCCGTGTGGAGCACGTGTCTGAGCCGTCATCACCGTCTCAGTGTGTGAAGGAGACTGTCCGGCCTCCCTTAGCTCCACTCACCCCCACCTCCTCCAAGGAGCCCAAGGTCTGGCCCTTGCCCAGGGCCATGGCTGAGCCCTGGGCTCCCAGGCCTCGGGCCCAATGCAAGAACCACAACCCGTATGATCCGATACTCTTAGGGTCCAGCCCGAAGCTGTCTTTTCTTTGGCAATACTGGGTTTGAACCCGAGTTCTTGCCCTTGCTAGGTAGGCATTCTGACACTTGAGCCACGCTCTAGCCCTTTCTGTGTTTTTCAAATAGGGTCTTTCTCCTGGGTTGGCTTGGACAGCAATCCTCTTATGTTTTCCACACCGCTCAGGTGACAGGTGTGAACCATCACAACACACGTAGCTTTTTATTAGCCAAGATGAGGTTTTACACTTTTTCCCCTCCTGGCTAGCCTTAAACCACAATCCTCCTGATTTCGGCCTCCCAAGTAGCTGGGATAGGATCATGTTCTTTTGAAAATATCCCAGGCCTGGGGCTGGGAGCCGCAGATTCATGATACCGTGAAGTGTCAAGAACACTCCACCTGTCCGGGGGTCCGGGACTAGAAGGGGATCACACGAGCCCCCCACGGCCGCACTCACCAGGCCGGCTACTTACCTTACCACAGGCGTGGCAGTGATGGCGCCTGAGGGTGAGCGAGAAGTCGCAGCCGCAGTTCATGCACATCAGGACGTGTGTGACGGGCACCAGTGTCGGGGGTCTCTCTCCCAGGCTGACCCCCAGCCTCTCCCGAACCTGCAGTGTCAGAGTCAGAAGGCCGTCAGACAGCAGCTCGATGGGGCAAGCCTGGTCGCCCCCGCCCGGCAGAACAGACACGGGCCAGGGCCCTGCAGGAGGAGCCTCTCCTGACCCCTGCTCCGCAGCCCTTGGGTGGGGAGCACAGTGGAGCACAGTGGGGAGCACAGCGCGTTGGGGCACCGTGCTGACTGAGGCCGGGGCTGGGGTGCACCCGCCCGGCGTCCCCGCCCTCTCACCTCCACGCTGTGCTGGAAGGCCGCCAGCGCCTGGGCCTTGTAGTCCTCGGGGAGCGCTCTGCTCAGGCATCCGTGCCACTCGTCCCTCTCTGCGCAGGAGCTGTGGGCGCAGCTGGTGAGCCTGGTGGCTCTCGGCGGACGCATCCTCCTCTAAGCCCCTGCCCGGACACCTAGCCCCGCAGCCAGAGCGCGGGCCACCCGCCGGCCCCACGGGCCACCCGCCGGCCCCTCGCTCGCTAGCCGGACAGCCACGTGCCCCTCCCCTCCGGGGAAGTGCTGCCCTCTAACTGGCGGTGGGGTGTGGTGGGGCTGGGATGCGATGTGGAGGGTGGAGCCCCACGCTTTAGAAGGGCCCGGCTGGCAGGAGACATCCTGCCATCCCATCCGGTCTCCACCTTCCACCTTGTTTCCCACACCCATACACCTCCCACGGCCGACTTTCCAGCTCCCTCCCTCTCTGCCTGGTACAGCTCCCTGCCCGGGTACAGGGCCATGCTGTACTGCATGGGGTGGCAGTTCCCACAGCGTCCGCTAGGTGTCACAATGTCCCCGCACGGAGTGGGTAGTGGCCCAGAAGACCAGAAGAGTCTGGGCAGGGAGGGGACACGGTGGCCAGGGAGGGAGAGGGTGGGACATGGAGGTGGCGTGGACCTGGTCAGGCGCCATCTTGGTAAAAGGGACCCAGTCCTCTGCCCGGGCTCCGGTGCGGGGGTCTGGGCGGAAGGCGACAGGCCCGTGCCTGCCAGTGACTTGGAGCCTGCCTGTCTGAAGGCCTGGGCACCGCTGCCACCACCTCAGTAATAATGGCTGGGCGGACAGAATCTCCACCCTGGGCCTCGGCGTGCCCATTTTACATCAAGAAGAAGAGTCCTTCCTCTCAGGAGGCTAGAAGGCTGGCTCCCGGCCTCTACGTGAGGAGCTAGTCCGTGGGCTTCTGTTGAGGCAGCTTGAACAAAGAAGCCCCCGAAGCAGACCCCCGGCTCGCGCTCTTCGCCCTGCCTCCTGCATCCCCCCCGCCCCCCCGAAAGCGGCATCAGACTGCGCCACGCACGGCCCTGAGCACTCAGCTCACTCGCCTGCACGCTTCCCGCTGCCCCTGACCCACCACAAAGAAGCACCAACCACCTCGACCTCCAGCCACACCCGGAACCTTAGGCGGAGGCAGTCTTTCTGGGGTGAGAAGGTGGAGCTGTTGCTATAAGGATCAGATGCTACAAGGGTGTGACCACACAATGCTTAAGAGAGGTTGAAAACAAAGAAAGGTCTTCGGTCCCCCAGGTGCGAGGTCCCCCAGGTGCGAGGATGAAGGCGGTACCTGGCGGAGAGCGTGAGGCACGACTCAGGAGTCTCGATCTTCAGCGCGTAGGGCACTCGCTCCATCACAGGGCGGCTGACCTGCCAGGAAACCAGCAGCAGCTGTCCAGGGCGGCAGGGAGGGGCGAGCACTGATCTCCATTGGGACATGGATGCCCCCTTCGCCTCAGTTTCCCCACCCGCCCAGGCAAGCCTCGACAGGATGGCAGGTGTTGGAGGCCCAGCTGCCCAGGTGAGGTCTGGCTCCTGGTGGAGACGTGGGTTCTAAAGGGAACACCTGTCCCCTGGGGCTTCCTCTGTCCCCTTTGTATGTCCCCTGGAGCGCCTGCAGGGCCCGGAGGGCCCAGGCCTCCTACCTTCATGCTGGCAACGGGCAGCGAGCTCTTCAGACGGTACTTCCCGTCCTTCTGCGGGGACGTGTAGAGAAGGACGTCGCTCATCTGGGGAGAAGGCAACTCTGTCAGAGGTGACACCTCAGCTTTGGGGCGCACGGGCTCCTGGCACACCTCAAGGGACCCCCTTCAGCTGAGCAAACCATTCTGTACCCCACTCCCTGTCAGGAGCTCAACAGAAAGCAAAGCCTGTTTCCTGAACATGTCACGCTCGGGGATGTTACAACAGCTTTACTGGTTAACAGTCAGAAAGTAGGAACAACCCAGCACCTATCACAGGCGAACAGAAAGAGAAACAGGCAGGGCTGTGCTATGGAATTCTGTGCAGCTCTCCAAGAAAGAACTTCCCAGCCGGGCGCTGGTGGCTCACGCCTGTAATCCTAGCTACTCAGGAGGCTGAGATCTGAGGATCGCGGTTCAAAGCCAGCCCGGGCAGGAGAGACCGTGAGACTCCTATCTCCAATAAACCACCAGAAAACCGGAAGTGGCGCTGTAGCTCAAGTGGTAGAGCGCTCGCCTTGAGCTGAAGAGCTGAGGGACAGCGAGCGCTCAGGCCCAGAGTTCAAGCCCCATGACCGACAAAAAAAAAAAAAAAAAAAAAAGAACTTCCCAGACACACAAACACACAGACAGACATGACAGACAGCCACAGAGACACAGACACGTGGCCACACAGACAAATCTCATACTAATGCAGAATGAAGGAACACACACACACAGACAGACACAGACACACACAAGAATAAGCTGGTTACATTCATGTGAGGGCTCAGGACAGAGGTCTCCTGGTGGGGACATTGCCAAGAGGCCCGGGGAAGCGCCTGGGGGGTGGTGTGTGTCGGCGGTGCTCTCAGTGGATGGACAACACTATCCTTGTTAGCAGAGACAGACAGGTAAGTTAGGGTCAGTGTGTTTCACTCTACAAATGGAACCTGGGTAGAGCGCAGTGAAGGAGGGAAGATGCAGAAAGCCCAAAGAAGCACGCCACATGACCAGCACTTGGAAGGCTGAGGTGGGAAGATCTGGAGTTCAAGGCTAGCCTTAACTATAGAGTGAGATTGTCTAAAAGAGATAGAGGGGGGGAAAAAGAGTCTGAATCTGGGGTCAGCCTGTATCTGGGGTCAGCCTGTTGGTGAAGCAGAGCTGGAGGGCCCGCAACGCTCCAGGACACAGGCCTCGGAGGCCCAGCAGTTCCCACGTTCCCTGGCTACGCTCAGGACTTGTCTGCTCGGGAGCACCAGCCCTCTCTGGAGTCCTGCCTCTGCGCAGGCCCTCAGAGGCTGGGTCTGTGTGGGGCGCAGCAGAGGTGAGCCTTTCTAGTTGCTCAGCGTGGATATCCGTTAGGTGACAGCGCGGACTAGCACCCAGCGCGCTGGGTCAGGTCCTTCTGGCGTCAGCGGCCCCTTGCTAGAGGGCTGCCCGGGGCGACTCCCGGCTCTCTCCTGCTCCCAAGGAGGCAACAGCCAACCCCGGCCGGAAGATGCCTGGTTTCGGCTGGCCACCGTGGGCACTGGGCAGTTCACCCCAGCAGCCCCTCCTCGAAAGCAGCTGAGGGGCAGCTTTGCAGACATCAGCTGGTCCTCACCCCGGCCCCGGTCCCACAACTGGCCTGCAGTCCCGGCCTGGGAGAAAGCCGCATGACTCCACGGGCCCAGGACTAGGTTTGGGGCCAGGTGCTTACCAGAAACAGGTGCCTGGGGTGTCTGTCCTTCCCCCTCACCTTCATCAGCGTCCCTTCCTTCAGGAACTCCTGGGGAGACAGGCAGACCCCGGTGAGCAGGGGCGCTGTCCCAGGGGAGGGCCAGGGAGGCCCCGAGTGGGAAACATGGGCATGAGCTCCTGAGCAGGCAGATCACCTCAACGCTGAGCTCCCCCCATGCCAGCTAGGAGCTAGAGCAGCATAGGGACCGCAGCCAGTCCCCCCCCCGCCCCTCCCTGCCCCGGGGAACCCTCTCCCTGGGCCTGCCCCACACACTCTGTCCAGCGGGGCCCAAACCATGAGCCCCCGTGAGGTGCCCAACTGGAACAGAGTGGCCGCTACATTTAGTGAATGTTGAGTGTGAATTCGCAGAGCCCCACCCCTACCCGTGAGAGCCCCACCCCCCCAAATACAACCACCCTCCACTCCGTTTTCACTGTTTCTGAGCTGGGTTGTATGCTTCTCATCTGGCAACTTAAAAAGTAAGTAAGCTCACCCCTCTCTCTCCAGCCCCCTTCTGTTTTTGTTTCTGCTGCTAAGAACTAAACGCGGGAACCTGGCACTAAAGCGTGCTCTACTATTGAGCAACACCCCCAGCACACCCTGTCTCTTAAAGGACTTTTTTTTTAATGGCCTGTCTGGGATTTGAACTCAGGGTCTAAACACTGTCCCTGAGCTTTTTTTTTTTTTTTTTTTTTTTTTTTTTTAAATTGTATTTTATTTTATTTGAGAACATACTGTACAAAGGGGCTACAATTACATGGGCAGGATAATGGATACATTTCTTACCAAGCATTGCAGCCTCCCACTGTCCCTGAGCTTTTGTGCTCAAGGCTAGTGCTCTCCCACTTGAGCCACAGCGTCACATCTAGCTTTTTGGTGACAAATTGGAGATAAGAGTCTCATGGACTTTCCTGCCTGGGCAGGAAAACCTCGCTTTAAGCCTCGCTCCTCAGCTCTCAGCCTCCTGAGTAGCTGGGATGACAGGTGTGCGCCACCGGTGTCTGCCAACATTATTTTTAAGATGCCTTCTACAGTTGGATGGTTTTCTGCTTCCTCAGCAACTCTGTATTATAAATACTTGATGCCTCTTCTTCTGGAGGTGAGCAGAGCCACAGGGCATACAGCGTCATGGGCACCGTTTCTCTAAATTGCCCAACACGGGCAAGGCGAGGGGTGGACAAGCCAGGGACAGGCACCCCACCCGTCCTGGAGAAAATGGCACCTGCAGCCAGGTCTGCGGGCCAGCCTACTGAACAATAGAGCTTATCGGCCTTGGCCGGCTGTGCCCCGCCCGGCGGCACTCACCCTTCCTGGCTGGAGGAGATTCCCCTGGCCGTGGACGCTGTGCTCAATATGGGTGAGCTTCTGCAGGTTTTCCTGTGGGTGGGGGCAGAGCGGGAGACGTCAGGCCTCCAGGTGCCTTATCGGCTCCTTTTCACACAAGGAAATGGAGTTTGGGGAGGCCTTGCCTCAAATCCAACCTATAAACGGCAGGCCGGGCTGGCGCCCGGGTCTGGCCTGGGTCTGCAGATGCCGCGGCCGAGGGCCGGCCGCAGTCAGGCCAGTCTTTCTGGGTCCTGGCACGAAGCCGCCCCTGGTGTGCCCCGGGATGGTCCCTGGGCCACTAACACCCGCTTGTCTCCGGGTCACAGCTCCAGCCCTCGGCCTGTGTTCCTTGATCTGCTAAGGGCTTCGATTCAGGAACTTAGAGCCCAGGCTGGCCGGACCCAGCCTCTCCCGCCCGGCTGGCAGCCTCGGGGTCAGGGGGTCCCTGAGGGCCAGCTGGTGAGAAATGCACGGCCTGCTGAAGAAAACATGCTTCTGGAGATGCAGGATTAGACAATAACCCTGAGGACCACTCAGGACTCCCGGGATGCGCGGCGGTGCACCCACGGTGCGGCACAGGACGCTGGAATTAGTGCTAAGCACAGCCCGCCCGTGCTTAAGGCAATGTGCCTTAAGTGCGGTGCAAGGCACGTGGCCGGGATGGGAGTTGTGTGGGTGGAAACCATCCTTTCCACCCCCACGCATCAGGCCTCCGCCCACACGGTCCTCCACCGCCGTGGTGAGAGAGCTGCACGCGGACACTGTGCTCCAGCAGTGAGAAAAGCCAGGCAACCCGCCCACCGTGGCTCTCCTCCTGCCCAGGGCCCAGGGCCTAAGCCAGCCCCGCCAGGCCAAGTGTCTGTGGCGTGGGGAGAAGCCGAGCCCTGGCCCCACGCCACGCCGGAGCATGAGCCCCGAAGCACCTCTGCATTTTGGCTGCACAAATGACACAGCATGGGGCTGGGTGGGCAGTGTGTGTGTGTGTGTGTGTGTGTGTGTGTGTGTGTGTGTGTGTGTGTGTGTGTGTGTGTGTGTGTGTGTGTGTGTGTGTGTGTGTGTGTGTGTGTGTGTGTGTGTGTGTGTGTGTGTGTGTGTGTGTGCAAGCGTGCGCGTGCCAGGTAACAACGACAGGTCTCACCCACCCCAGAAACTGGCCTGTGTTCTCAAGCTCAGTTGGCTTCTGCTGCTCTTCCCCAGCCAGCTCCAATCTCCCTCCTTCCCTCCGTCTTGTGCTCCAGCCCTGAGCGATGGGACCGTCCATACAGCTGACTCCCTTCTCCACACCGGGTCCCAGACCAGTCCTTTCCTCCCTCTGCCTTCTTGGCACCTGTGCAAACCCAACCTGGGGCCTCCCTCCTGACCTGCTGCATGCATCCAGGGACCAGTGCTCAACTCAGCTGTGATTTCCTCTAGAACTGGGGTTCACCTCCACCACCGCTGCACCTCCAGTGATCCTCCAAGCTCAAGGCCTGACCCTCAGGGTGCCATTCCTGCTAGGTGCTATTTCCTTCTCTTCTTCTGTGGTGACTATCAGTCCCTACACTGTGGGACAACACCACAGCACACACCCCACCCCACCCGCCTCCTGTGCCTGTGGAAGACATAACTAATGGATCACTGAACTCTCCATGCAGCCAGGACTCGGCCTCAGAGCCACGCTCAACACATAGCTCCAGCCTATTAATAGCTGGTGACTACCTGGATGGGGTAACCATGGTAACCATTGGACTGGAGTTAGGATGTGGGCTATTCTTGGCAGAAGCCAGGGGGTCCATGATGAATGTCTTAACAAACACAGAGTCCCGGGTGTCAACCCGGCGGTCCAGTGACTCGGCCATTCCCAATCTTGCATGGGCATTCAGAGCCTGTGGCTGCACCTCTGCCCAGACATGCTGCAGGAAAGGCGTGCGGTGTGCCTAGAGCCCTTCCCGTGTCACCCCTGCGTGACTCAGCAGGGCACTGCTTACCAGGCCTGGACAGCTCTGTGGCCTCCTTGTTGTTCAACTGGTGAACCAGAGGCCCAGAGAGGGACGCCCAGAGCAGCCACTCAGCACAGGGCAGGACATGGCCTGTGGGCAGGTGCCCCAGGCAGGTGGGGCACGGTAGAGAGGTCCCGGAACCCGCCCCGGAAGCTTACCCCCTGCTCCATGCTGTCGTTGGCGTGGTCTGTCACTTTGGAGATGAGGCTCAGCGCATCTGGGGAGGGAGGAGAGTGGACAGCAGGGCGGTGTGGGGAGGGCCGGTCAGGCGGCCCCATCCTCACCCCTTCCTGGGCCCCACCTCCCCCCACCTGCCCCCCCCTCAGGTGCCGCCCCTGCTGTGGCAGGGCCTCGTGGGTGAGGTAGCACCGGGTCAGATCCCTCCTGCAGCGCTACCGTGACTACCCAAGTGATGTTGACGGTGACCTGATCACTCTGCCTCAGTTTCCCTGGCTGTGAAGTGGACACTTGGGGAGTCTCTGGGGTCACATGCAAAGCATGCCTGGCTGGCGGGGAGGCGGGGGGGCAGGAGGGGTGGAGTCCCCCCCCCCCCACTGGTGCTGGGTGCGGGGCGGGGGAGGACTGGACAGGTCGGCGGCCCCTTCCCCGGGCCTCCCACTTACCCTGCGTGCTGTCGTACTCGGCGGAGTCTGGGCACAGGTTGTTTAAGTAGTCTGGGAATGGAAGGAGGGGCAGGAGTCAGCTTCCCCAGGCAATGCCCGCCCTGCTCTCCTCAACTCACCTCGCACCCCGTCTTGAGGGACACAACAGTGGGGCCTCCACCCTCTCTCCCATCAGACGCCAAGCCAACCTCAGCATTACAGCTCCTCAACCACCCAGCCCCCCCCCCCCGGGCGCCCGCTGCGCGCCTGGTGCCAGGCCATTCCAGAGGGACAGCGGCCCTGGGGTGGCAGATGGGACAAGTCCATGGCCCAGGGTTAGGGGGACGGGAGGAATGTGCTGAGCCTCTAATGCACTGATTTCCAGCACGCTCCATGCTGCCTGTGTGGGCAGTCTTGCTCACTCTTGAACCTTCGCACTCAACCCGCCATCTTCTGGGAGGGGAAAGCTAGGGCCTGACTGTGGGAAGGCAGGGCCGCGCCGCCTCCCTCCCCCACGCCGGCTAACCAAGCGGAGGCAACACTCACATCGCAGGCCTGGCGCTGCGCACGCGCATGCGCACGCGTCCCCTCCCTGCCCACTGCCCGCCCGGTCCCCGGCCCACCTGTGAGCAGCACTTGGTACTGGAAGAGACGCTGGACCACGCGCAGCAGCTGGTGCTTCACACTCCAGCCACCCCCGAGCCCGCTCTGCTGCTTTGGAGGGAGAAGCTGGTCAGGGAGCTCGGCCTAGGCTCAGCGCCCGCTGTCTCCCGGGCCTCGGCCTGGGGGCACACGGCACCCCAGTCACCGGCACCTCACACCTCTTCCCCGCCAACCTCAGCGCCTGCCCTGGCTTCAACACCAGGAAGCCTGCCTAGCGTGGCCGTCGGGCTGTGGCTCCTTCAGACCCAGACCCTGCCCTGCCCCTCGATCCCCAACAGGGAGAAGCCCCCCATCTCCACTCAGGAACGGGATCCCCAGTTTGTAGCCAGTGCCTAGGACCCCTGCTAGCTCATGCTTTGTAACCAGGGGAGCAGAATGGGGCCCAGTGTGGCCTGCTGCCCAGCAGAGGCTGACCTGGAGTTTCCCTCCCCATGGTCCCCCCACATCCCAGCCAGGTCTCCTGCCCGGCTCGCTGCGCAGCCACGGCGGCCCTTGCCCCTCCAGGTCTCGGAGGACGCGGACCTACCTCGAACTCGCGCACGGCGGCGGCCAGCGGGGGCGATCGCAGGCAGTCCTGGGCCAGCAGCCCCACGTACCGGTCGAACTGCAGGATGTGCGCGGCGTGGTGCTCGAAGTGCTGCTCCCGCGCCAGGAACACGTCAGCCACCTTCTGCTGGCCCTCCCTGCAGCCAAGGCGAGGGCACGGACGGTGAGAACAGAACCACCTGGGACCGGCACGGAGCTCACTCGCGGCCGCCACCCGTGTCCCTGCTTCCCCAGGGATCCCTGGGCCTCACCAGTCCAGCAGCCTCTGCTCCAGGTCCTCCAGGATGCCCCGGTGGAGGTCGAGGATGGCTGGGAGCTCGCTCAGGCCCCTCCGCAGCTCCTCCCGGGCCAGCGCGTCCCCGCCGGGGTCCGCCTCTTCTAAGGCCCTCGTGATGGCGGCGTGGAAATCCTGAGCCCGGGGGTGGACAGGCCTGAGTGCGGGCTTCCCTCAGCGGCCCCCAGGCTTCCAGGCCTGCCTCGCAAAGATGGCCGCGGAACCTTGGGCCAGCGTCACCATACCCTACACCCTCAGCTGTACCCCAAGAAGCCAGAGCCCAGCTGCTGCTCACAGGGCTGCCTAAGCTGGCACCCAGAGTACCACTCATAGAGCGCCCCCCCCAGCTTCACGCAGAACACCATGAGGAAAACGCTATCCCCCCAACACGAGGACTCTGTGCACGGCCTGGCGTGTGAGCGTGGACCAGCAGCCCCCTGATCCGTGGCTTCAGTGACCCTTAGACCACTGAGATCTAAAAACATACAACAGAAAATCTCTAGGTTTCCGAGAGGATCCCGTGGTGAGCAGCGTGAAGCCCCATCTTCCATGGGAGCGATCGCCCCTGCCCAGTGAGTTACCCACCCGGCATCCACCCTGTCCTGCCTGTCCACACATCGCTCAATGGCCCTCGGGTCCCCAACTGTCCCCAGTACGCTTCTCTGACTCCCAGTGACCCCACAGCACAGGGACCGCTCGCTGGCAACTCACATGGGTTGGGGGTGTCCTCAGCGTGTCCACTAAGTGGAAAGGTGAATTTTCTCATTACCAAGGACAGAAAGGACAGGCCCAGCAGCCTGACCCCCCTCATCCCACGCACGGGTGACAGTGTGCAGGAAGGCGCCGGGAGGCAGACCACACACGCCCTCACCACAGCCCACGGTCACAGCCGGGGCTTCGTGATTCGCTACCGTGCTTCGCCTAATTGACAAACCACCGGTGTAGCACGGGAAGAATCAGTGTCCAGAGAGTTCTGACCACAGTCCCAGCATCCTCTGGGGCTGGACCGTGGCCTGGGGTGGTAAGGGACACGCTGCGGCTGCCATGTTGTGCACAGGGCATCTTCTCCCGCTGTCGGGAAAGCCCGCCAGGTGGGTGACATGGAAGGTTTATCACACTTGCTGACTCCACAACCTCCATTTCATGGCCAAGGAGAGCGAGCCACCCCAGGGCCCTGGTGGAGGGGCGGTGACCGGGGGGGGTGGGGGAGGGGGGGGAGAAGGGAGGACGGCAAGGGCAGGATGGGCAGCTGTGTCTACACTGTACTCTGGGGAACTAAACTATTAATTGCTTGGTGAGCTGCTTCTCGATGGTAATTAATGCTCTCTGAATCAGCTCAGTCCCGCTGGGCAGGACGGCCAACTGCAGGCCCGGATCACCACACACATCCAGCCCAGGCCCGGATCACCACACACATCCAGCCCAGGCCCGGATCACCACACACATCCAGCCCAGGCCCGGATCACCACACACATCCAGCCCAGGCCCGGATCACCACACACATCCACACACATCCAGCCCTTCGTGGTCACGTAGCCACTGCAAGCGCAGCTGCCCTCCCAGGAAGGAGACAGATGCCCACGAAGCAGAACAAAACCATGAACCACCCCGGCCAAGCCCCGACAGCACCAGATACGACTCCCACCCCAGACAAGGCCAGGCCCCCGCCGCAGCTCCTCCCTTCACGCACTGTCCGTGCCTGGCCTGCAAGCCTGGCTCACAGAAGCCCTCCACTACCCACGGCTTCACACACTGGTCTCGGGGAGCGGCGGCCGGAGTCTGGATGAGCTGGCCTAGCCCTGCCCGAGCCAGCGGTGTGTCACAGAGCCAGGCCAGGCCTCCCGACAGGCACTCAGGATCAAACCACTGGCCCAGCATGGCAGGTGCCCCTTCCCTCCCGGCCCTCGCTCTGGTGCTGGCTGCCCACCGCCTCTGGTCCCCCCTCTCCCTCTTGGCTCCAGATGCCACTTCCTTACCCAGCTATTAGCCAGGACTCCCCTGGGGTTCTCTCCTGAACCGTGGAAGCCTGGGCCCGGTGCCTTGGGGGTGTCCTCTCCCCCAGCAGGCTGCCCCGCTCTGGAGGGCAGGGGCCCTGCACGAGCCGCCATACCTGGCTGGCAGAGGTGGTTCTGACAGCAGGAGGACAGGACGTGTCGCACACCGATCTGCCCGGCTGCAGAGCGGGCATCACAGTGGCTGGGTGCAGATGACGGGCTGCTCTCCTGCAGCACAGGCTGGTGAGGGAGGCAGACGGCGGACAAGCACCAAAAATCAGCTCCGAAAGACACGGTGGAGCAGAACAGCATCGGATCGAAGCCAGCGAGAAAACAACACTCACAGCTGAGCCCCGAGCAGCCTCAGATACCAGAGAGCACGGCAGCCAGCAGGGCAGAGGGCTGGAGCACACCCACTGACCGGCCCGGCCGAGGGACAGCCTGGGGACCCAGCCCAGCACAGCAGAGAGGGCAGCCCGTCCACGCACACACACGCGACAGTCGCTGCACCACGCGCCACGCTGCGAATCAAAGCCCAACGCAAAGGGCCCCAGACCATGCAAGGTCCCTTTGCTCCCAGAGTGGAGCTGGCGCAGCAGAGCTGGGAAACACACACACACACACACACACACACACACACACACACACACACACACACACACACACACACGTTAAATTGAACAGCTGGGTCAAAGAAAAGGCGTTGAACCAAATGGAAACAAAAGCACGCCTAACAAGTGAGCAAACACATAAGACAGGTAAATGCACACAGAGAAATTGCCACGGAAAAGAAAACCAAGTGCGTGCATGAGAAAGCCCATGGAAGAAAGACACACGGCTGCATCCCCTCCCCCGCCCCCTCCCCCTCCCCCTCCCCCTCCCCCTCCCCCTCCCTCCCCTCCCCGCAGGGCAAGCTCGCATCCCCGGTCCCTTGACCCTGGGCTTGGCTGAGGAGACATCAGGAGAACGGTTGTAAACACGGTTCTTCAAAAGCCCTCGAATGTTTCCATTAGTCGTCCCCAGGAGGAAGGCTTCCCACAGCTGTCTGCTGCTCCTTCTGCCCGAACACACAGCAAGGAAGGCCACAGAGTCAAACTGAGCCGTAACCAGCTCTCAACCAGCTAATCCAGCCCCCCCCCCTTTGGTGCCAGTCCTGGGGCTTGAACTCAGGGCCTGGGCACTGTCCTTGAGCTTCTTTCTGCTCAAGGCTAGCACTCTATCACTTGAGCCACAGCCCCACTTCTGGCTTTTTCTGCGTAAGTGGTGTAGAGGAATGGAACTCAGGGCCTCATGCATGCGAGGCGAGCACTCCACCACGGAGCCCCCTTCCCAGCCCTCCAGCCTCTCCTGAAGCCACAAGGGCCCAGTGAGATGAAGAAACTGATTTCAGAAAAGTTTTTCAAGCAACTAAGCTGGGTGACAGGCACTTTTTCTGCTGTCTCCTCTTCGTCTTCCTGCCTGGAACACGGACGCGATGGCTACAGCCGAAGCAGCTACTGGTGTGCATGAGGCACAACAGAAAGACAGTTGCCAAATCTGACCCAAGGCTCTGACTTCTGGACTCATTTCACATCACAAAATAAATCCAAACCCCCGAAGGTAGCATGATTAGCTTTCCGTTCAAAGAAGTCAAACACCATTCCCCAATGACATGGAATTATGGAAATGTCTCTGGAGTACGTGGTGTCTTCCAAAAATGCCGCCCGTCTCCTTCCCCAAATGAGGCTGGGCTGCAGGCACCTGCAGCTCCCTCCTTCCGGGTGCTCGACTCGTCTCCACCCCCTGAACTTGGGCAGATCCCCTGGATCTTCCCTCCTCTGGACAGAGGAGGGAAGCCGGGCTCCTGACCTCCGGGCCACCTTCATAAGAACCGCCAGGCTCTTCCTCCCGGCTCTCTCCTGAGACAACTGCTCTTGGCGCCAGCCGCAGTGCTGCGCGGAAGAGGGGGGGCATGCAGAGACCCCAAGGAAAGCCCCACAGAGGTCCCCACAAAGCCAGCCTTGACCACAGTGATGACACCCCGGCCCCCCCATCCCAGCCATCTGTGGCCCGGTCTCTGAGTCTCCCTCGCAGGCAGGGCCCCGCAGCCCCGCCATGCCCTGCCCCTGCTCCCCACAGAGGACCTGCGCGCACCATCATGTGGTGCCTCACAGCCCCCCAGCTCTGGGTCACCCCTTGTTCCAGGTGAGAGGGAAGAGCAGGTGCAGAGTCCGGCGGACACGCGGGACAGAGGAAGGCCCGTGGGGTTGAGTGGAAGAGGAAGGGCGTGCTGGGAGGGGCCTTGGGGTGCCCCGGGGGGTTCCCCTCCCCGCAGGCTCCTGAGCAGGCCTTCAAGCCTCCGCCCAGAGGTGGGGGAGGGGCCTCCCGCTGGCGCGGGGACAGTGACTGGAGACAGAGGACGCAGGACAATCAAGGGCAGGAGCTGATCAAACTGCCAGTGACTCGCTAAGCACCGGGGACAGGCCGAGCCCCTGAGCTGGCACTGCGGACGCTTCTCCGCCTGCTCTTCATCCGGTCTTAGGACCCTTTGCCTGAGCCTGGCTCAGCCTTCCCCTGCCTTGCCCAAACACCCGGGTTTCACCATGCCCACACCACCTCCTGGCCTGGACGCACCGGCACACAGCAGTCCCCTGCCCTGAGCACCCTTCCCCGCCCCGAGAGATGGTGATGTCTGGTGATGTCTCTCCACCTCTGTCCCAAGGGCGCCTCTTCCGCATGAATCCCTCCTCCCCCAAGCTCCTGGAGATTCGGCACAACACCATCCTATTTACCCCAGAGCGGCCTGACGGCATCTGCTTCCGCTCCCACGCGCTCCCCCTGCAGAGAGAGGCCTGCCCCAGGAGGAGGTCTGGGGCTTGCTCATCTTAGGGGCTCTGAGGCCTGGATCAATAAAAACAGCGCTCCGTGGGCAGAGGCCCCGAGGGGAGGGAGGCCTCGGGCAGCGTGGCGGTTTTGTGGGCTCTTGCTCTTTCCCCTCCCCGGCGTGTTTGCACGGGCTCCTGTGCAGCCGGCAGCTTCCCAACTGTCAGAACGCAGCTTCCCCTCCTACCCACATCTCAAGGTCTCTGCTGGCCTCCGGCCCAAGCCCTTGCCAGACTCTCCCATGTGGCGAGAGGCAGGCTGGGACACTGTCCCTGCGGGGCAGGCCGTGACAGCTGTAGGAGCACTCTGTCCCCATCCCAGGTCCTGGCCGCTCCCTGCCTACTGGGGAGCACGGCACTGGCAATACTTGGCTGCTAGGAAGCGTGGTGGGTGGCCTGCAGGTGTCAGGAGACCCGCGCGTCCATCCTGGCTGGGTGACACTGTCCAAGTCACCCTGGGAGCCTCCATGTCACTACCCACCCACGCACAGCCCCGACGGCAGGAAGACAGTGAACAGACGCACACAGTGTAGGACCCGATGCCAAGCTGGGGCAAGGCTGCAAATGGTTTACCCATGCTCAGAGGAAGGCCAGGGGGCTGAGCGGACATTGTTGCATGTCCCACGTCCTTGCTAGACTCTTTCCATGCCCCTGCTGGTGACCTCGCCCCGGCTCAGGTCACCCCCTCAGGGAGGTCTGCCCAGATTCCACATGGCTGATGGTCATGTCCCCTCCAGGGCCAGATAGCTCCTCACTCTCTCCTTTTCTTCCCGTTTCAGTGGTACTGGGGTCTGGAACTCAGGGCTTTGCATTTGCTAGCCAGGCATTTTGCCTCCAGCTAGAGATTTTTTTTTTTGTCAGTCATGGGGCTTGAACTCAAGGCCTAGGCGCTGTCCCTGAGCTCCTTTACTCAAGGCTAGCTCTCTACCAGTTTCAGCTATAGCTCCACTTCCAGTCTTCTGGTAGTTAACTGGAGAGAGAGTCTCACAGACTTTCCTGCCTGGGCTGGCTTTGAACTTTAATCATCAGATCTCAGACTCCTGAGTAGCTAGGATTACAGACAGGAGTCACCAGTGCCCAGCTGCCAGTAGCTCTTTTTGTTTTGCATTATTTTTTCAGATAGGCTCTCATTTTTGCCAAGCTAGCCTGGGACCATTATCCTCTTACTTATGTCCCAAGTAGCTGACAGGTTTATCCCACCAACGCCTGGGTTATGAGCTGAGTTAGAGACTTGCCAGGTTTTTGCACCCATGATCCTGCCAATCGCTGCTTCCCAAGCAGCTGGGATCACAGGTGTGAGCCGCCGTGCCCAGTTCTCATGCAAGAGTTTAAAAAAAAATGGAGGGCTAGGAATGTGACCTAGTGGTAGAGTGCTTGCCTGGCATGCCTGAGGCAGGCCCTGGGTTCTAATCCTCGG